>NC_090923.1:1098112459-1098737459 GCF_040938575.1 Ambystoma mexicanum
CCCTCTAAGACCCTCCATATTTTCTAGCACGATTTTGCAAACAGTCTGATGGTTCTCCTGTTGTTTCTCTGTCATGATGTGGGTTGAAATTTCTTTTTTCTGAATGAATAGTTAGTTACTTTTCTGGAGTGCTGGTCACTGTTGGGTTGTGGTGCCAGTTCACGAATTACTGCATTTCACGTTTTCGTACTATTTTGTTCCAGCTCTGATTTTCCTGGTTGCTTGCTGTTGCATTGTGGGAGATGGAGTCCTGAAATAGAAAAGAAAGAGCAGTGGCCAGCAACTGTATTGGAGGGCATTGAATGATAAAGAGTGGTACAAGGGTTGCCATTTGTGGCGCATGAGGCATTTTTAGGGACTTGGAATGCACCAATTCCCACTTCACATATATGGGGCAGAGATGCTTTTGCCTTTTTTCTAAACTAGCCTTGTGCCCCGGATTGAGGAGGATCCCCATCTCCCCTTTGACAGGATTATGACACATAACGTAACAAGGCATTTGATCAGACCAGAATACTCTTCAAGAGATTCTGTTCCTGTTCCTCTTTAGTCTGTGATCTATTTTAATACTTGTTAAAATCCACATGCGAAACATGTTTGCACCACAATCCGTGATCAGGACACCTTTCTATTCCTGGTTTCTCGACTCTTCCGCCATTCAGTGTGCCTCTTGTACAATGGCCTGAAGCCACTCTGTCATCTCAGAAGTCCTACAGTGAGGGCTCCACTCAGTGCTTTATTTGTGGGCGTGTTTCCCAGGGCTCAGCCCTGGCTCTTATTTCTGAGCCCTGGCACTTAATCTCTCAGATACAGTTTGATTACAATGTGGTGTTTTGGAAACTTTATTATTTTAACTGCCATTCACATAATAGACACCTATAGAATCAGAGCAGAATGTAAATAATGATTGTGTTTAAAGATAAACTTAAACATGTGCTATGTTATTTTATGTGTATGCTGGTTGGCATGTGTAAATCCCACATCTGCCGTAGTAAGTGCATCCTTCAACCTCAATAAGCCGGTGGGAGTTGCAGCTTTAACCCCAGATACGTTGACAGTATGAGCAGCAGCAGTGGGTGGTGGCACAATGGGAGGGGACCTGCCCATCCTAACGTGTCATGGGCGTGTCAGAAAATATTTGAGCCGCAGCACTTCTTTTTTTTATCAAGCACTGGTTCCACTGCACATCTGCTACATGTGGCTCCCATCCGCAGGCGCTTTCCCCTGCTCCTGGGGCGAGGAGGAATGTCTTTGTCATGTTTCTGACGTGGTCGTTCGCCTGGTGCCCAGAGCAGCTAAGGCATAGGTCGGTGTGTGCAGACCTATAGGGCATAGCAGGCGATGACGCACACCGAGGAGACAGACAGAGAGACAGACAGATGCACACACCCCACCCCACAATATAAATCCAACAACCATAGTCTTTGAGAGAGCCATAATGGGTCCTTGGAACATACATACATGTACAGCTCACCCATCCCCTCCCCCCACACGCGTCACCTACTTCCATTTACTGAGTGCGAGGTACAGGATAGGTAGAGATTAGCTTAATTTTCCTTGTCTGGTCAGTTCTCAAGCCAAGAACTTGAGCCAAGTATGTATGCACAGGGGCTTGGTGCAGGTAGTGAGGGCTCTGCAAGGAGGGAGGACACAGTGTGAACTGGCTGTGTGTGCTTAGCAGTGCGGGCTGAGTCTTCTACTAGCTGTGTTCACAATGTTTGAGGGCTTTATGCAGAGCAGTTCTTTGAGGGCTGCAGAGTGCGACGTATGTGTGCAGGGCAGCAAGGGTTCTGTTTAGAGCAGTATGTACAGGGCTGGCCCTAGGATTTGCTGGACCCCCATCCCTGGGCGGCAAAAGGTGTGTGGTGCCGCCCTTTATTTGCATAGTGACATCAGTGATATACAGAAAATATTACAGATTGAGCTATCGTCCGATATATGATTTGTCACTATTAATATTTACCTATGTGGAAATACCAGGAGTGGGATTTTTTTTTAACTAGCAGGCAGTGTGGTCTGTATACCTTAAATAGACTTTTAATTTTAGCAAATAAGGGATAGTGAGATAAAAGGATTTGGCCGGGAGCACACGCTTAGGTGAAGTAGAGAAGCCAGGGTTTGAGACCAGTCTGCAATTCAGGAACTTGAACACATCTCTTCCCATTTGTACTGTAGTAGACATTGGAAAAATAAGGTGATTGAATTTTGCTAACTGCTGTTTTGGCAGGTGTTTTATTGTGTATATATTTGCCCATACTATCCAAACTAGTAATATGCGTTTATTTCAATGCCTACAGGAATGGATTATTTTGACTATAAAAAGAAAAAAAATTCCAAGCAAGATTCAATGATGTCAGGACAGGGATTGCCCCTGGGTCATTCGGGGCAAGCTGCATCTACTGCAGGATTGCCTTGTAGTGCGATAGTCTATTTACCTGGGAGGTCTTGAGGCAGGGAAGTAAGCATTTTACAGGTCTTCAAAAGTTAACTAAATTAAGCGTCTTTAAAAAATAGTGGAAGATGGAGGTGGCTCAATATTGTATGCAAAGACGCTGAGTGTGTGGGGGCAGAGGGCATAGGTGCACCCGTACTCCTTGCCATGCTTATCTAAATCACTGGTTGTGGCAGGGTTTCTTTCTCCTCTCCTGCTGGGTTCAGGCTTGGTGACATGCTAGCATGCATCTTGCAAAATTACCAAGTGCTGCTTACATCAAAATTAGAAAGGAGACTCATTTAATGGACCACCTGACCTTTGATTGGAGGGTTCCATGTCATTTCACCGAGCCCCTTTTTTCCAACAGGTATTTTGCTGCAGGAGTTTTGCCAAAAAAACGTCATCAACATTTTTTAAAAATTCTTTGGGCTTCCCCCCGAAACCTCTGTAAATGTAATTGTTTTTTTATTTACCTTCCCCCCAACACTTTATTTACCCCTCCCACCCCACAAAAATGTCATGGGAATGTTCGGCAAAACTTCAGCAGCAAAACAGTTGTCGGCAAAATGACGCAATACCGATTGAAGGGGTGGGCAGGCGAAATCTGCTTTGCCGGTGCGGGAGTAGCAGGGGATCACATAGCAGAATGCTGCAATGACAATTTAGCAGTTTCGGTGACTGTTGCTGAGAAGTTATATGTTTAGACCTTTGTGACAAATCTAGCAATATCATCATTGATTCTCTGGAGGGAAGCTTCCCTTCCGTAGCCAGGAAAGGCAGAAGCTACGTTCTTGTCTTTGGAAAGTGTTAACTCATGCTGAGAAGTTTAAAACACACACAACTGACCAGAATACGAGAGAGAGGCAGACTCTGAAGCTCTTTGCAACTTATTCTGATGCTATTCGGAATGCCTGAGGTGAGCAGACTTTGAGAAGCGCATGGAGACTGACACTAACGGCGTGCAGAGAGACTGAGCAGAAAGAGGGGCATTGCTTCATGGCCACGGGCAGCTGGAGCAAAGGAAGACAAAGCAAGCGCTAAACGGCTGATGGGAAGCATGTTCAATCAGGGGACCGAAAGGGAAGAAGGAAAATACGTGAGGGATGCCAAAGCCACCCGGCAAGCATAGGGAGAATGAATGGGTTACCAGTGCGGTTGAGGGTTAATACTGAGTCACATTAACAGCGCGAGAGAGCCCAATTAAAACCATTGAAGAAACTGAATCAAATATGAACTTTGTTAAGAAAGGGTCGGTGACCCAATACCTGGGAAGAAATATTGATACAACTACGAACAGTGTTAGCAACAGGTCTGTGACCCAATACTTGGAAAGAGATATTAATACCAATGCAAACAGTGTTAAGAAAAGGGCGGTGACCCAATATTTGACAAGAGGAGTTGGTACACATAAGAACTTTGCTAAGAAAGGGTTGGTGACCCAATACCGGAAGAGTGTTATTTCTTGGATGAAAGAAAGAGTGAGTGGAGAACAGAAAAGTCTTAGCAGGATAGTGAATCAGGCAAACAGCAAGTCTGGGATTTGCACCCATGAAAGGATATAAGATGCCCTGGGAGGAGAGTAAGTCAGGCACTGTGCGAGTCTGGTACCCACACCCATGAAACATAGTGTGATATCCTGGCAGGAGAGTAAACCAGGAGTAAGAAGAGAAGCAAACCTGAAACCATGAAACAGTGAGAACGAATACTAAAGGGAAAACCCATACCACTTTTGAGGATCAATAAGAAAGTTGCAAATGCCCTAGCAGGAGAGTATACCAGGGGTGGAAAGAGGAACAGACAACAAGAGGAAATCTAGGGGAAGGGACAATCTCTTTCTCTGGCAGAACATTTATTCCTTTTTTGTTCAGCTGTTTAAGACCTTATGTTCAGAACTTTAAAAGAAAGCTACAAGTGCATAACTTACAGACATCCCCTTGTACACATTATATTGAGTTTAGAGTGTAAGGGTCAGTTTAGGGGTTTTGGGCACAGGACGCAGGATGCTCCTTTGTTTAACATCCTGACACAGACGTTCTTTTGTTTTGTTGAGACAGGGAACCCCCTTTTAGGATTAGGGATTGATAGGATTCCTCCCAACCTTTTTATTATTTTCTTGAAAATAAAAGTCTATAAACAACACTTAACATGCCACTTTTTCCAAGTCTTAATCTTGATCCCTTACACCTTCCTATAAACCATACGGCTTTTTTTCTATTCCTGCTGCAAAATGCACTGTAAAATGTGTTGTTTCGACCTGGGTATGAGTACAGCTCCCTCGGGTCACTCGATGTGGGAATCTCTGCTCCTGTAGCAAAAATCTAAATCTTTCAGCCATTAATATAATCATAGCAAGTGAACATATCTTAATAAAGTGAAATGTACACATTTATTTCAATTTACCTTTCCCTTTAGAGGAAAGTGCACAGGACAAATACGCATTCGCATTAAAAAAAAAAGTCATGAACACTGGAAAAATAACCAGATAGAGAAGAATTTTCAATAACTATGCCGGCAGAGTATAAAAGGTGTCCGCCTTTTAAACCTAACAATTCATAATGAATAATTCAAAGGAAAACAAAATCCAAACAGGAGACGTGTGCTTTGATGACACTTTTATGTGGTCCTGTGGGTAAGCGTCTGCACTGGAAACATGACATGCTGGGGTGAAATCCTAGTAGCTGAACACTATGTATCCTCAACTTGTTCCCTGAAATCAGCAAAGGGCAGGAACCAGAGAAAATAACCACCCCTGTCACCAGGTATGCAACCTCTCTTGCCACATCCTGGGCATATAGTCATGACTCACCTGCCCTCTCGTACTTACCCTTCTGTTTTGCAACAATACTCTGTTTTATAAAGTGAACTTGAAAAGTACAAAAACCATAGTAAAGGACTCGCACAAATAAATAAATCCATTTAGAAATATTCTAGGCAAAACGTCTACAAATGTGGCATTATCCTCCCCACCTTGAATGAAAGACTATAAATACCAGACTGCAATTAAGGTGAAGGCAAAAAGTGGCTTGTGGATTTTGAAACACTCGTAACAAAAGGTCATGTTTGAAAAGGTTACCTGTTTGTGTTTTAATGTTTAACCAAGGCATGCATGCTTCATATATAATTTGAGGAAAATATTACATACTACCAAAAATAAACGTTTTTTTACGTGGTAGATATAAGCATGTGAAAATAAGGCAGATAGTGTAAACGGTTTGTGTTATATGTGTAATTGTCTTTGAGGAGGGCGCAGATTTAGGCAGCTAACTGGTGCTTTACTTTTACTTTCAAAACAAAAATATCACTTTGTAGTTCTTAAGAAGGAAATGTTAAGAATGTCTTGTCCAAAACAATGGTCTCTTCAATAGACCATCACATTATGTATCACTCCCACTTTAAATGCTTTGCTTTGAGAAAGTGATAAGCAGTGCTTACGAGTACGAGTTCTGCAGCATCTAGTAGCCTACTGGGATCTGGGCTTTCGTCTCAAGAGCATCGCAGCAGGAGGTTGAGAGGTGACAGGTTTCCTGAACAGGACAAACAAAAAGGGAGCTGAGCCTCTTACATGGAGGGAGGACAGCCGCTTTTGAAAAAAGATTCCTTTCTATGCTGGCAGCCGGTGCCTGCGGGGCCCCTAAGGCACAGACTACCTATGCCTTAGGCCAGCCCTTAATATGTGCCAGTCACTCAGCTTGTGTGCAGCAGTGTGCGAGGACAGTGTCGAATATTGTGTGCTAGATGCATGGACAGTGTGTGCCAAGCAGTGAGGGCAATATGCAGAGTAATGAGTTCAGAGAAGTGAAGTGTTGAGAGGTAAATGAATGCGTCATTCATGGCGCCGCCCCTACCCCACCTCCTTATCGTTGAAATGAGAGATGTGCATCATTTACGCCATCTGCCCCTTACCTGCCGCTTTACCGCAGGTGCGAGAGATGCTATCTCCGAACTCAAGATGAACTGAACATGCTGTAACTAAATATGACGAGAGCAACTGCCAGACTGACACATGTAAACGCATGAGAGACGAAGCAGATATACACTCACCATGAAGATAACACTAAGTCAAACTTGCATTTAGACATGAAGAATGTTACCTGCATTCAATAGACACTAGAAAAATATCATAATCAATGTATACGCTGAAACGCAAGATGCATAAGAAAACATATAAAGCCTGCTTAATGCAGAAATGCAACAGCAGCGAGTGGTCATTTTGGAGAAAAAAGTTCAAAGCTAAACGTCCTGGCTTGTGGCCTAGGAAATCACTGATGGTGTGTTATTTAATTGAAAGAAGCGGTTCCTTGTTGTCTTTCCCCATCACTATTTTTGCTTATGTGCTGATGACCTGCCAAATGTCCAAGGTTGGTGAAGCCAATGCAAACCAATCATTGCTCTCCAATAATGTCATCTTGCAACTGTTGCAAGAGCCAATACATTGTTAGTACGATGAGGTCTTTCTTACCATTTCAATTTAGGGTTAGTCCGAGGTGGGGCTTCCAAATAAGCTATATCCAATGAAAACACTGACCACGATATATGCTATATATAGACAAATCCCTTAACCAATCCCACCTTTCTGTGGGATTTTGTAAATGCAGCGTTAATTATGACATATTTTCTAGTTCTAAGCTGTCGTTTGATGTGAAAATCTTTGAGCGGGTGGACACTTTTGGTGTTTGTTGCTGTCCCTGTTTTATGCTGACTATTAATAAAACAGGCATTTGTCAATTACCTTGATACTTCCGTTTTTGGGTGCAGGATTTCCCGGCCTGTCTGTACCACTCAGAAATGGTGATTTCCAGCCCATCCATACATATGGTAGCAGTTTGGATGGTTGGCCAGCGCCTTTGGATTGTCGAGTCTTCCAGCTGCATGCCTGCAGAATGTGGAGGGACCCGTGTAGAATGGTGATTCACTCGTGAATTGAGATGGTTGACAGGAGTCCCCTTGGTGAAAATCCTGCCTGATCCGCACGGGTGCCCCGCAGGGCAAGAGCAAAGTGGCTAAATGAGGGAAGGTCGATACCGAAGGCCTCGGCCGATCCACAGATGTAAGTATGGAGCATCGAATTGGCAAACAAAGGTTGGAGGGATTTGTTTGTATAATATTGGGGAAGATTGATAAAGGATTTATTTATGAGAAGATACCTGTAAGCAGGGTTATGAAAGGTGGCTCACTAAACCTCGAGACAAGTTATTAAGTCATTAAGAGTAAAGATATTTCCTGCGACAAAGCCAAGGAAGAGGGTGACACATACCGCTTGGGGTAGTTTTAAGAGATAAAAAGATACCTTGTCAAGGAGGGCAGGAAGACGGCCATATGGGTTTTGATGTGTTGTGTTATATTGAGGGTGCATCCATATGTGAAGTTATTGCTGTCACCAACAGGCGGGTGAGAAGTGTTTTTTTATTGAGAAAAAACAAGGCTTTGTGGATATTGGTTAACACTGTAGAGCATGTGGTTTGGACTCAAAGGGCAGAGTCCTGAGCATGGGCAGTGTTTGTGGTGCTTGCCCAAACAGTTGTTGTTGTTGTAGCAAAAAAGCAGAGAAAGAGGTATAGAAAGTGTTGGAAATAGAGGAAAATATTATTGATAAGAGATTGTGAATGAGGATGAGGGGAATAGTGGGTTTGAAGGATTTTTTAAGGTCCGGTTAGTATTGGCAGTGAAGAGCGTGACATGCCATCATTTGAGGATACACTCCCCATATGCATTTTTGTAAATCTTTGCCGCGATACAAGAACAGAATTTGCAAATATTGCTCTGAGTGGGTTTGTGGCACATTGGGCAACATGTTTTTTCCTTGGCCGTAAGAAGTTACACTTTCGGAATCAGTGCTGCAACACATGATGACATTTTTACATGCTATGTATAATGGAAAGAAGCTCCAAAAAAGATTGGCCATTTTAGAGTTATGAAAAATTTTCTGAGACGATGTGAAAGAGCCAACCCTGACGGAGTGGATGCTTCATCAGCATGAAGGGGAGGGCACAGTGCCCTGGGCTCTTCCTACTCCTCCCCAAAGCATTGATCCGCCAGAAGAAGAGCATGGATTCTAACCATTGAAAGAATTAAAAGCAGTAGCAGGGTATTCCAACCTCGTATATGTGCCCCCCGCTTACATCAGTGAAGATGCTATAAATGGAGCTAAACTGAAAGAACGCAAGCCTGTTTACATGCGCAATGAGTATAGTGCGTGCCACAAATTGTAAGCAAAATTGACAGAGGGTGAGGAAGAGATACAGGGCCTCATTACGACCCAGGCGGTAAGGGGTTAATGGTGCCGTAAAAGGTGGCGGCGCCGTTAACCCCTTACCGCCTAATTACGAGGTCCCTTTGCGGGTCCCTACCTTAACGGCTGGTTTTTACCAGCTGTTAAGGATTGGACCCTGGAGGTATTTACGGTATCACAATTTGCCGTACCGTAACTACCACCTTCTCCATTTCCATTGAGCCCTATGGGGGCAAAAATGGGAATGGGGAAGGGCCAGTGGTGAATGGGGAATTACCGCCCCGCCAACCTTGGAATGGGGCGGTAATTCTGTCATTCACCATGGCGGAAAAGGTAAAATACCGGCGGCAACCATGGTGCTACTAGCGCCATGGTTACCGCCTGGGTCGTAATGACCCCCACAGAGACAGAGAGGAAGACAGAGCAATAAGGAAGAGACAGCGATCACTCCGAATGAGTGGGTGGGAGGATAGAAAGTACTTAAATTTGGATGGGAGGAATATGGACGATTCTAAAGACAAAGAAAGGGAAGTTAATGAAAGACAGGGGAAAGCTGAAGAAGAGAAAAGAAAACAGGAGGAAAAGATATGACAGAGACAGAAACAGGAGGAAGAAGAAAGAGAATGGGATAGGATAATTGAAGAAGAAAAGGAATGGCAGAGGAAGCGTGACACAGATAGCGAGAAGGAAAAGAAACACAGAATAGAAGGGAATTAGATGAAAGAGAAAAGGAAAAAATTAGAAAACAGCAGGAAGAGAAGGAGCAAGGGAAAAAGTGAAGTGGCAAAAGGAAGAGATGGAAAGGATGAAAAAAAGAGCAGAAAGAGATAGACAAAGGAAAATTGCGGAAGAAAGAGAGGAGGAAGTAGAGAAAGAAATGGAACTAAGCCGAGAGAAACGGCGGGAAAAAGCTGACAAGATTGTCAGAGAGTGCATGCTCTAGGAAAAGGAGGGAAATAAGGAGCATGAACAGGGAAGAGATGAGAATTTGGAGAGATGCGACAGGAAAGTGGAGAAGATGTGAAGAGACTATGCTCCTCCAAATGAAGAGGAAGGAGCAGCAATACAAAGAAGAATTGGTAATTTGTACAGAAGTAGGAGCGATACTGGTGCAGTCCAGAAGATAAAGAAGAGTGTAGTAGGATCCTCACAGAGAGGAGAAGGGAGTTTATTAGAGAAGATACTGAAGGGATTGTATGAAATGAGTACCCTGATAAAAGAGAAGACAAAGGGAGTGATGAAAGTTGTGGGACAATGTTTTCGGATGAGGAAAGACATGATTGTGAAAATGAGGAAGGGAAAATGCCCACGCTAGACCTTTCCACAAGTTCAAGACCACAGAAAGAGATAATGTGGTCTGACTTGGAAGAAACAGAAGCGAGAAAGCCAGATCCTGTAGCATACCCCAAACGTCCAAATGTCCGATTGTGTAGTTTGGAAGAAACAATCTTATGTGTAAACACGTTGAGAACTCTGCCAGGTTGAAAGAAAACTAGCATGGCAGATTCCGCTGCTAAAACAAAGGGCGCAAGTGTATTTGATTATAATGCAGGATTGACTGAATTCCCATTGCTAGAAAAGGGTTGAGGACGGCCGCAATACATACCATGGCCACAAATGGATAAGGATAAATTGAGGTGTAAATTGCCAACTCTAACATCGGGAGCGTGCAAATGGATTTATGAACTAGAGTGACTGACCGCAGGAATGAAGTTAGTGGTGGATGATATGAAAAGCATACAGTGGGGAGAGAGTGGACGACATTTGGATACGAGCAGGGTATCCCGGACTGACAGCCCAGAATACGGCTCATGGTGGAGCACCCTTGAATAATTGTAGAGCAGATGTGTGGAGCGCACTCAGAATGCAATACCCAGATATGTCTGACATTTGTGCAATTATGACGTGCAAGATGTCAAGTGACGAAGACCCAGTTGCTTATATTCAAGAGATTCAACAAAGATGATGTCTTGAGACGAGGGAACCGTGGGACAAAACGATATCTATTTTCTATCATATATTGTCTCAGGGGTTACCTGAGCCAGTGCAAAGGCAACTGAAAGAATTGGTGAGAATGGAAGTAAAACCATGGCCAGATATTCAGTTAACCATAGTTCATCATTGTAGATTAATGCAAGAGAATGCTAGGAAGAAACTTGAGGAAAGAAAGCTGGAGGAAGCAAAGCTAGTTCAGAAAAAACTGTCAAAGTTTTTAGTGGAAGGAATCATGTTGACGAGTGGGGAAGGAGTGGTCACACCAAATGCACAGCAGTCACAGTCAATGGCAGGATGGAATTTTGCATGAAGGGGAGGACATGATTATTGGCCAGGAGGAAGAGGGTTTGCGCCCAGAGGAAGAAGGGGTGGGTTTCAGGCTCCTTAAGGAGGAGAGTTTAATGCAGGACAACCCAGACCTGTAGGTCCGCCTCAGCAATGCTGGACGTGCGGGAAAATGGGACACATCTCTGAGCGTGTAGAAGCAGGGGCGGGATGCAACAGAATTGGCAGGTCCCAAAAGGGGGACGGCATATCCTCCACCATATAGTGCAGAAGCATCCAAATATTATGTCCAAATTCACACACAGTATCAGACATATGCGCCACAAATACAGCAAGCACAACAAGTACAGATGTAAGAGCAGCAGGCACTGATGCACACACAGCAAGTCCCTATGCATGCACAACAAACACAAAACAACTGCAGGTTCCGGTACAACAGAATACTGTGGCGATATGAAATGTGAATACAGGAACACAGACACCTACACCCAGAATATGGAGCGTGACTGTGGTGGGAGGAAACCCTTTCACTGGGACAGGGAGGAATTTATACCCACAATAGGACAGCCCAGAGAGTGACTTGATGTGTTCATTCCTATCAGTTACACCAGAACCACAAGAGGAACCATGGTTGGAGTGACTATAGGTGACAAAAACATTTCCTTCCTTGTATATACAGGGCAACCAAGTCCTGTGTTAGGGAAGGGACGTACCCAATGTCAGGTGCTGCTATGAATGTGCAAGGTTTCTCTGGTGCCACATGTTTGTTTCCATTTACTGACAATTTACCCATCACTGTAGGAAAACATGAGCTTTCCATGCCACTATTATATTCACACAAGACACCAGTCAATATAATGGGAAGGGACATGTTGTGTAAGCTCAACATGACCATCTCTTTCACTGATCAAGGAATAGTGTGATCCATTCCAGGGATTCATTACATGAATGCACAATAATAAGCACAGCAGGATGTACAATTAGACCCAGAAGTGTTGTATTATGGAGTACGTCTTTTGCTAGCCTGGTTAGCTGTGATATGGGGTAAAACATTGTCAACAGCCAGCAAATTTCTATTCAGACCAGAACTACCCAAGGATGACGAGGGGGGACGAATCATTCTCATAGAAACAGAAAGTCATAGTGAGAGAAGAGAGGGTGATTCTTCATGGGACCGATGATGAGGGAAAAGCATGGAGGTCAGTAATATCTCTCCAAGAAGGACACAGATTGACTGATTTGACAGAAGAGGAACTGCTCAGATATGATGACTCAGATGATGAGGTTGAGTATTTCATATGCCTCACTTAATGGATGAAAATTGAGAGTAGGGATGTGCCGCAAAGAGTGGCATTGATAAAAAAAGACATCATCATTTGTCCAAGAAGATTTGGCACAGGTTCCAAGTACATTATGGACCAAAAGTCCATAAAACATTAGCCTACTGAAAGTGGTAGGTGCAGTCAAAATTAAGCTGAAACCAGGAGCAATTTTGCCACGAGTGAAGCAATACCCAATGTCAAAAGAAGAATATATGTGGGCATTTATAACACAAGCTCTGTGTTAGTACAACATGGAATGCTAGAGCCATCAGGGTCCCCCACCTAACACAATGGTGTGCTGTTTGAAACCAGAGGGTGTCTCACCCGCTAGTCCCTGGGGATCTCTCGCTGAGGTGGCCAGGGCACGGCCATCGCCTTTGGATCCAGACCCTGGAGGTGGAACAGTGTGGGAGGTTCCCCTGGTGAGGGGTCTTTGGGAGTGGCCATGAGAAGCTGATGGCGAGATGCGGTATTCACCCTTATTTTGTTTATCGAACCCATCCTATGTATTAGGATACTCCGAGATCCCCCGAGATTCAGTAGGGCAGAGGTATTAGTCCTCTTACCTACCTCTGAAAATAAACTAGTCTCAAAGTGGCATGGGCCATAAAAGGTGCTAGAGCAAACAGGAATCTGTACCTATAAAATAGCCCAACCAGATAGAAAACAAAAGACTCACCTTTACCACATAAATCTCCTAAAGGAGTGGAAATAAAATCCTTCCTCTACCTCCTCTTCGATATTGTCTTGTTTGGTACCAGAGAAGATAGATAGCTTTGAACTTATTCCCCAAGAACTATCTAAACAAAAACAAGAAGATTTGAATGACCTAATTATAGCATTTCCCAATGTATTATGCGAGAAACCAGGGAAAGTACATGGTACTTATCATTATATCAGTACTCCAAAGGGAAAAGTGGTCCATGTGAAACCATATAGACTCCCAGTAGCATGAAAACAAATAGTGGTTGAGGACATGAAAAAAATGCTAAAGACAAACATTATCGAGCCCTCTGCAAGTCCTTGGTCCTCTCCTATTGTGTTGGTAACTAAACCTAATTATTATTGGAGGTTTTGGATAGACTTTGCGCAGGTTAACCCCATCCCGCCTTTGATGCCTATCCTATGCCACATATCGATGAGTTCATTGATACACTTAGAAATGCCACATTCCTATCAACCCTAGATTTCACTAAGGGATATTGGCAGGTCCCAATATATGGACCTGATAAAGAAAAGACAGCTTTTTCAACACCCCTGGGATTATTCCAATTCAAAGTCCTCCCTTTTTGCCTGCCTGGGGCCCAAGCAAATTTCCAACGCCCTATGCACAGGATATTACAGCCATACTCTGATTTCTGTGGGGCCTATATTGACGACATAGTCATTTATAGTAAAACCTGGAAAGACCATCTTTTGCATCTTTCTACTATTATGAGAGTCCTAAGAGAGGCCAGCTTAACTGCCAATCCCTCCAAATGTCAGCATTTTCAATCGGCCGTGAAATACCTAGGTTTCTTTGCAGGGAATGGCAGTGTCCAGCCCCAACAAGAAAAAGTGAAAGCTGTCCTAGATGCCCCCACCCAAGACCAAGAGAGATCTCAGGGCATTCCCAAGATTGATTGGTTATTACCGTAGATTCATCCCAAAATATTCAGATAGAACCGCCTGATTAACAGACAAACCAAGGACTACTGAACCCCAGAAGATTCATTGGGTGAGGAGGACGATGCCTGCTACAAAACCCTAAAACAGACCTTGTGCCAGAACCCGATCCTAAAAGTAGTAGACTTTTGAAAAGAATTTGTGTTACAAACTGATGCCTCTCTCACAGGGTTAGGAGCCGTTTTTTTCACAAATTCATGATGGCCTAGACTCCCTATCCTATTCACTAGCAGTAAACTATTCCCACGTGAAAAGAACTACTCTCTTTTGGAATTAGAGGCCCTTTGCATCAAATGGGCAATTGTCCATCTAAGATACTACCTTGTAGGGTGAAAGTTCAAACTTGTCACCGACTACTCACCTTCGGTGTGGATAAGCCACGAAAGGACTCTAACCCTCGAATAATGCAATTGTTCTTAGACCTGCAACCCTACTGTTTCACTGTGTAACACCGAAAAGGTAAAGAACAGGGGAACGTTGATTTCCTTTCCCAGTTTCCCTGTGAAACAGATGCAGTTACATCGCATAGGGGCAAGGTGTTTGAGAAGCCAGAGGTTGTCTCACCCGCTAGTCCCTGGGGATCTCTCTCTCAGGTGGCCAGGGCACGCCATCGCCTTTGGACCCAGACCCAGGGGTGGACCAGTACGGGAGGATCACCTGGGTGAGGGCTCTTCAGGGAGTGGGGGTGAGATAGCCGATGGCGAGACGCAGTATTCACTCTTGTTTTGTGTATCGATGCCATCCTATGTTTTAGGATGCTCTGAGATCCCAACCCCCCCTTTTTACACAAGCCCTGTGCTGAGGATGACTGAGAATAACAACACTGACTTGCATACTTCGTACTGGCCATGTCCCGGTAATTGGATCAGGCACTTAATCCTAGGTGCATACACCTGACACCAAGTAGCTCTCCTCACACGAATAAAAGGCAGAAATCAAAGAGTTACTTTGAGCAATGCGGAACACAAGAACGAGCAGAACCTCTGGGATGAAGGCACACCTACTGGAGCAGAGTAACAGACCAAGGGACGAGAGCAGCAGGCCGAAAAACCCCAAGGCTTCCTTATTGGAGGTTGTTGCATGTGACAGGCCATGAACGACGCGTGGAGAAAGCCAGATCCCACAAGTGAAGATTGCATTGTGTTCCAAGGACCCCAGTGACCCCCCCCAAGTGAATGGCAGTGTTGGGAAAGCAAGGTCAAGCATGTGGTACTAGCCTTGACTCGAAAATCGGAAAACACATAACAAGAAAGAGGCACACACATCTGGTGAGTTGGCAAGCGACCTGGGAGGCCTGTGTGTGTTAAAGTGAATGAAGTAGCAACATCATATCACAAGGGAAGGCTGCAAGCCTGTGAATGAGAAGCGAAGAAAGGCAGACCTGTGAATGAACTTTGATGTAAAGAACAGCTGGGGAATCAGCGATACTAAGTAACGTAGTGGTCCGGTGAAAGGAAGGTAACCCATTCGAAAGTCTCTGTGAAAGGTGCTTTGTTTAAAGCGAGAAAGTGAATGAACAGTAAAAGTAAAAGGAAGAAGATTAATTCCTACAGAAAGGAAGAGTGAAAGTAACACAGTGAACTTTGAATCGAAGTAGTCCTGAAGTAGTCTGATAAATAAGCCACTCACATTCGAATGTCTTTGACGTCTGAAAGGGGTGCGAGCCCGCAGAGGGAGACCCGAAGTGTGTGTTGAAAGTTATGGTGAATAATCTGAGCCTGACAGAGGGAGACCCAAAGTGAAATAAGCTTGGGGAAGGGAGAGCCCACCCTTGCAACTTGTGTTGAACTTTATCGTAGGAGGTCTGAACCCGACAGATGTGGATCTAAAGAACTGTGTGGTGAAAGATCTGAGCCCGGCGGAGGGGCTCTTTTGGTAACGTTTTGGATAAGACATTATTATGAAAGAAAGAGAAAGAGTCTCGAGCGTGCAAGGGCAGGCGGGCCTCGATCCACTTTTTTTTAACTGTATATTTTGTATTGAAAGCCACGGCAGAGAGTGTCATCTTGCCTACAAGGATCGCCTTACTCCGTGAGGCCTAATGTGGGGAGGAGAGCTGGTTCCACCACATTATCATTTGAACACTGATTTTTCCTTTTGTCCTCATTTTCCTTTGTCACGCTGGTCGTACAAGAGATGGGGCAGGCATTCGTTTTTTTTAGCATAGGCCTTTTTGATTTGACAGACTCCACTAGGTCTGCGTTATTTATTATTTGATGGTTGATACTGCCCCCATCTTAGTTATAGGGCAGAATAGGAGTTTTTCCAATCCCAACTATTTAAATAAAAGTTTTACAAATTGTACTTATTGCGTCAGTCTCTGCTTGTGATACCATGCCTCCCCTACAGTACCCAGTGAAAAAAGTGATGGGGGGTCTTGGAGATTTATACAGGATCTCTGTACCCTAAACAATATTTTTGAAGCAGAATTTACATTGGTCCCAAACCCAGCTACGATATTGTGCAATATCCCATTGACAGCCAAATATTTCATAGTAATCGATTTAAAGAATGTATTCTTTTCAATCACCCTTCCCGAAGAGTCACAAAACTTGACTTTGTTTTCATATAGAAACCAAAAGTGGAAACACACCTGTTTACCCCAGGGGTACTGTGAATCCCCATCAATATTCAACAGAGTCTTCCAGGTGGATGTAGGGAACATGCATGTCGACAGCGTAGTGATTTAGGATGTAGATGAGATTCTGGTGTGCAACGAAACAGAGGAATAGTGCAGAAAAGACTTGATACAACCGCTGACAGTTTTGGCGGAGAAGCGGTACAAAGTGAAAAAAAATACATTGCAATATTGCCAAGAAGATGTCTTGTACATAGGACAGTTAATATCCTAAGAAGGAAAAAAATGGGACCTCTGAGAGAGCAGAAGTGATTATTGAAACACTTCAGCCAAAGACAGTGTAGGAAATGCAGACATTTCTGGGTCTTTGCAACTACTTCAGGGCATGGGTTTTTGACTTCTGTACATACGTCGGTTCCCTTTTTAAAGGACTCAAAGAAGCTCAGAAAGATGACAGTGCTATAGCCTGGACAGGGTCCCCAGAAAAATCCAATTTTGCAATTTCACACTGCACTACAAAAAAGGGTCTCAGCAAATTGGGAGACACCAGAAACTGCAGCTGCAGTAAATACATATGTTCCTTAAAAAAAAGACCATCCAGCAGCGAACCCGAGTATCTGACTAAGATAGGTATTTACTGCTGGCAGTATGGTGTTAAAGTCAATGTAACTTGTACCTTGTCAAGGTTTACGTTTACCCTGTGGGACTGCGTAGCTATGGCGGCTGACCACATCCCAGAAGGAGCGGAAAGAGACAGTTTCCTGGCAATCATTAATGATGGTAAGAAGGCAATGGGTGAATGTCTCCAGTCAGGTCTGGATACTGCAGACAGCATCAGCAGATCAATGGCAACTAGCACAGTGTTACGCAGGTTTGCGTGGTTGTCGAAGTCCGGGTTTGCACCAGATGTGCAAACTAGACTACTCAACTTGCCCTTTGACGGCTCAAGGTTGTTTGGCAGCAAGGCGGATGAGAGATTGGAAAAGCTGCAGACCTCAAAGGCGGTGGGTAAATCCCTTAGCACCGCCATTAGACAGCCTCAACACCCCTACTCTGGCTCATCTTCCTGGAGGAGTAAGTCCTTTCGATTCTGCTCCTCAATTGGAAGAGGAAGAGGACAAACCTGTCAAAGAGGTCATAGAAGATTCCCTCGTGGTGGACGAGGGAGAGGTGCTAAGCCAATCCAAGCATCAGCAAATTTACCATCAGCTGCCGTTTCAGCCTCCTCATAACCACTCTGAGGCCTTGACTCACAAGACCCCGGTGGGAGGCAGACTTACTCAGCATCTGAACGAATGATGAGGCATTACTTCAGATGCTTGGGCACTGGAAACTAGCCCACGATTACTGCCTTCCTTTCCAATAAAGGCCTCAGGATCATCCTCCAGGGAGCAACTCTTTCAAAATTCTGGATCTGCACCTTATGCAGGAAATTTTGTCCCTGCTAGAGAAAGGCGCAATAGAACATGTACCTGTAGCGGAAAGGAACAAGGGTTGGTATTCCCCATACTTTCTGATTCTCAATAAGAACAGAGGATTGAGACCCATCTTGGACTTGTTCCTCAGGAAGGACAAGTTGAAGATGGTTACCCTTTCCCAAATCCTTCAGGCTCTCCAACTCCCAGACTGGATGGTATCATTGGATCTTCAGGATGCTTACTTTCATGTGCCTATCCATCTCAAACACAGAAAGTACCTGAGGTTGGCGGTTGGCGGTTCTCATTATCAGTTGCGAGTTCTGCCATTCGGGCTGACCTCCGCCACACAGGTTTTCACCAAGTTGATGACGGTGGTGGTAGTGAGTCTCAGGAGAGGGGGGTTTCACGTCTACCCCTACCTAGACGATCGACTGATCAGGACTTGTTCACTTGAACAAGCCCGGGAACATCTCAGCGTAAATTCCCACTCTCTCCACAGAGTGGGCTACTCCCTCAATTACAAGAAGTCCCACATGATACCATCACAAAGACTCCACTTTATTGGAGCAGTCCTGGGTGCTTCCTTGAGGAACGCATTGCCACCCGAGGTGAGAGCTCAACAAATTCTGCAGATGGTCACCGAATTCCAGAGTGCCCAGCATCTTCCGGCCTTCGATTTTTTGAGGTTGCTTGGTTTTATGGCATCCTGCATTTTCCTGGTGCCACAGGCTCGTCTGAGAATGAAATCCCAACAATCAGGAGTTGGAGTCCAAACTACACATCAACCTTTTGGAGCTAAGGGCAATCAGACTAGTGCTGAAGTCCTTTCTGCCCTCTGTATGGGGAAAGAATGTCCTGATACTGACGGACAACACAGTGGCCATGTGCACCCTCAACAAGAGAGGAGCTGTAGGGTCACTACCACTGTGCAAAGAAGCAATGCAGCTCTTGTTATGGGCAATTCAAGAAGGAATCTCTCTATCAGCAGTTCACCTAGCTGGAGAGCAGAACTCGGCAGCGATGCTCTGAGCAGGCAGAGCATAGTCTCCCACGAGTGGGAACTAGCTCAGTACGTCCATCAAGATATCTTCATCCTTTGGGCAACCCCTCAATCATATCTTTTTAGTGTCAACCGAAGTGCAAACTGTTCTGCTCCAGGGAATTTACCCCCAAGAGGAGCTCTAGAAGATACGTTTGTAGAGGACTAGGAGTTTCCACTCCTGTACGCATTTCCTCAAGTCCCTGTCATTCCTCACGTGATCAGGACGTTGAAAAAGTTTGGAAAACCCATGATCCTAATTGCCCCGGATGGGGCCAGGAAGACGTGGTACCCAGACATTCCAGACATGTCCATCTGCCCTCCAATACGTAATCCACAAAGAGAGGATCTTCTCTCCAAGAGGAGGGTCGGGTTCACCATCCAGAGGTCAAGACACCCAACCTTCACACATGGTTTCTGAAAGGTTGAGGTACAAGGATTGGGACCGCTCGGATGACGTAATGGAGATCTTGCTTTCGGCCAGAAGACCAGCAACAAAATCTGTGTACCGCTGCCGTTGGAACAAGTTCAGCAGCTGGTGCAGGGATAAGATTGTGGATCCCTTTCTATGCAACACGCCTGTGGTGCTTTCCTTTTTGTTACATTTAGTAAATCTGGAGCTTCAGATTGGAATAATTGAAGGTTAACTGGCGGCACTATCTATTTTCAAGTGCTCTTCACAGGAGGATTCATATTTTAAGTTCTCTCGGATTGTTCAGTTCCTAAAACCTGGTGTTAAGATTTTTAACATGCATTCCTTTTGAGCCTTTACACTCACGCCCATTAAGACACTTTTCTTTTTTTTTTACAAACTTTATTTTCTTCTCATGGGCTGAAATTACAGACATGCGTGCGGGAGGAACATACAGAACTTTTGCATTGTACTTTTATCCATTCCCCCCCCCCGCCCCAGTCCTCTTTCAAAGTCTGTTGGAAGTCCATGAGTTTTTATTTTATAACATCCCCCCCCCTCCCTCTGTAATAGTTTTATGAACTTGTATCCCCTTTCGTACCTCCCTCCCCCCAACTGGGCTGGTTCCGTTTTCTTACACCGATGGGTAATGCCTTTGTAGTTCGGGCTTTATTTGCCTGGGTCTTTAGTTGCTGTGGGTCTCCTCGAGTTTCGGCCTTATCAGGGGCCTTAGTTCAGAATTGCTCTCAGCAGGTTAGGTCTGTGGAAATAGGCTTCCCTGTCTGTGACATAGTCTATGAATGGGTCCCACACTTCCCTGAATTTCAAGTATTTGTTGTCCTTTATTGCCCCAACCTTTTCCATTGCTAGTATGTGCCATATTTTGACCCACCAGCACGCTACTATTGGGCTTTCAGAATTTTTCCATCCTTGGGCCAGGGTTGACTTTGCTGCGTTTAGTAGCTGCGTGATCAGGGCTGCGTTGTTACCTGCTTCTGCATAGATTCCTTCCACTGCGGTTCCCAACAGTATTACCTTCGGGTCGTAGGGGAGTTGTCTCCCAGTGATTTCTCTTATGTGTCCCAGTATTTCTTTCCAGAATATTTCTGCTTTAGGGCAGGTCCACCACATATGGTACAGATCCCCTCTGTTACCACACTGTCTCCAGCAGTTGGGAGGGTAGGCCGGGTTAATTTTGTTTAGTCTGTGTGGGGTTAGATACCATCTTGTGTATAGTTTATATGAGGTTTCTTTGATTGTGGTGCATATGGATGCCTTCTGGGCCCTCTTCCAGATTTGTGCCCATTCCTCCTCTGCGATAGGGGTCCCCAGGTCTTTCTCCCAATTGTCTCTGTATGAGATTCGGTCCTCGATTCGTGCGCTGTCTAGTAACCTGTAAATTCTCGATATTGCTTTAGGGGAGTGGCCTTCGTGTAGGGTAAGTTCCAGTCTATGGGGGTTCTAGTGGCTGCCTTCTTCACCCCACCCTGGGAGATCCAGTGCCTGATTTGGATATATTTGAATCTTTCGCTTTCCACTATGCCGAATTTCCGTTTGCATTCGTCAAAATGTAGTGGGGCTCCTTCGTGGTAGAATTCTTTCAGGAGGAGCGGGTGTGTTTGCCCCCAATTTGCCCAGAATCTGTCACTTTTGCTCGGGGTGAAATCCTGGTTGTGAGCCATCGGTGTAAAGGGGCCTAGTCCGGGAGTTACATGGTGTCTTCTGAGTGCTGTGTCCCATGCTCTTAGTGAAGTGCGGGTAGATTCTAGAAGGTGGCCCTCTGCCCCTCTGGCCTCTGTCCGTAAGGCATGTAGGTTCGCCAGGGGGATGTTTGTTTCCCCTTGTTCTATGCCCACCCATCCCGTGTGTGGGTTCTCTCCTGTCCATTTCAACATGGGGGCTATTTGGGATGCCAATGCGTATCTTTCCACGTCAGGGAGTCCCAACCCGCCAGGTAGGGGCGGCCGGGTTAAGATTCTTTTTTGTATTCTAGGTTTTTTCCCGTTCCATACAAAGGTTGCTATATCTTTTTGTAGCTTTATGCACATTTGAGGGGGGGTTTCTATCGGGAGGGAGCAAATTACATATAGGAGACGGGGCAGGAGGGTCATCTTGAGCGCGGTTATGCGGGCGAACCATGAGAGTTCCTGGGCATCCCATCTCGTGAGGTCTTCTTTAAATTGTTTCCACAGTGGGACTATGTTCTCCCCATATAAGAGTCTGTATTGCCGTGTCAGTTGGACCCCTAAGTATTCTAACGTTTTGGGTTCCCAGGTTATTGGGTAGTGCGCTGCCATTTGTTGGGGTATCTTCTCGTCTTCTGTTATGTTCAGGGCTTTGGATTTTGCATAGTTTATCGTGAACCCTGATACCTTGGCGAAGTCTCGTAATCTTTCTATGGCTTTAGGACGTGATGTGGCGGTGTCTCTGAGGAACAATAGGATATCATCTGCGTATAGTGCTATTCTATGTTCTAGCCCTCCTGCCCGTACTCCTTTTATTTCTTGGTCCTGCCTTATGGTTTGTGCTACAGGTTCCATTGCCATTGCAAATATGAGGGGGGATAGCGGGCATCCTTGTCTCGTACCTCTACGGATTTGTATTGAGGTAGTGGGTCTACCATTAACTATGAATGTTGTGGAGGGGAGTTTGAAATTTGCCAGGACCATTCTTATAAAGGAGGGGTCGAAGCCATATTTTCTCAGAGTGAGCTCCAAGTACGCCCAGTCTAGGCTGTCGAAGGCCCGGCGTGCGTCCAGGGCCGCTATCGAGAACTTCTGTTTTGTTCTATTCCCACTTTCTATAATGTCTACCACACGCCTAGTGTTGTCCTGTGTGTGTCTCCCTATGATAAATCCCGCTTGATCTTCGTGGATTATTTGGGGTAAGAGCTTCGCTAATCTGTTCGCTAAGACCTTTGCGTACAGTTTAGCGTCGGTATTAAGTAATGCTATTGGCCTGTAACTTGCTCAGTCCGTGGGGTCTTTTTCTGGTTTCAGGATGAGGACTGTGGTTGATCTGCCCATGTCTGGTGTGACTGACCCAGTTTCCCTGATGTGGTTGAAAAGGTTTGTTAATGGACCCAGGAGCTGGTTCCTGAAGGTTTTATAGTACCCGTTCCCGAGCCCGTCCGGTCCAGGTGTTTTATTATGTGGGAGGTGCGTGATGGCGTTGCTTATTTCCTGGGGGGTTATGGGGGCTTGGAGGTTCAGGTTGTCTTCCTCCGTTATTTGGGGAAGGGCTATTTTGGCCATGTATTCTGACTGGAGTTGTGGGGATAGATCCTCTCTTTGGAGGAGGTCTAGGTGAAACTTTTCCATAGTGTATAGTTTACCATCTTCCGATGTGCTTATTTCCCCTCTTGGATTTTTAAGACTGACTATATAGTTGCAGGTTTTAAGTTTGTTAAGTTTTGCTGCTAGGAATTTGTTGGCCTTACCTCCGTGTGCGTAGTAGGACTGTTTAGTGCATAATATGGATTGTGCAGTGTGTTCTGCCATATGAGTTTCTAGTTGGGCTCTTATTTTCCGGAGGTTTATTGCTGTCTTGGGTGTTTGCTTGGCTATGTGTTGTGTTTCTGCCTCCTTCAATTCTAGCTCCAATTTCTGTTTAAGTAGCCTTCTCTCTCGTGTGTATGCAGTGGTTTGAGATATGAGTTCCCCGCGCATCACTGCCTTCCCTGCATCCCATATTACCCCCCAGTTTGTTTCTCCGTTGTCGTTGTCCTGAAAATATTTTTCAGGTGCCATTTCCATGTGGGCTCTGAGGGCAATGTCTTTAAGTATGAACCCGTTCAATTTCCAGGGCCTTCTAGGACGGGTTGTCTCTGTCATTGGGATCATTTTTAATATAACTGGAGCATGGTCAGTGAGGTATTGTACTCCTATTTGGACGTCTTCAATTTGTGGGATTAGGGTAGATGAGGTTAGGATCATGTCTATCCTTGAATAGCCCCTGTGTACTGGTGAGTAATGGGTGAATTCTCTTTCTGTATTGTGGAAGAATCTCCATGTCTCTATTATCTCTAGGTCTCTGAACAGTTTGCCCAGTGCTTGTCTATTCCTGCCGTCTGCCACTGTGGGAGGGAGGGTCTTGTCTAACATGGGGTCCATTATGCAGTTGAAGTCACCCCCTATTATTATTTGTCCCTCGCACCGGCTTCCCAGGTTCCGTAGGATTTCGTCCAAAAAGATGTCTGGTCTATCATTTGGGGCGTACAATGCTATCAGGGTGTATGTTTGTTCATGCAGGGTCCCTTTGAGTAATAGGAATCTGCCCTCTTTGTCCCTGTATACTGTCTTTTTCTTAAATGGCAAATTCGCGTTTAGAAGAATTGCAACCCCCCTGGTTTTTTTCTCCCTTTCTCTGGAGGCTTTGTGAGCCATCCTTTTCTCGTCTGGTGCAAGCAGGTGTGTTTCTTGCAGGAAGGCTATTGCAACCTGGAGTTCCGTCAGGCGTGTCAATATACTGCGCCGTTTCACTGGTGAATTTAGGCCATGTATGTTCAGTGTTATGACCGTTAGTTCAGGCATGAGTCCTGTTTGGGAAAAGTGTCATCGCCTGTGTGCCCCCTTTTGCTTTAAATTGTGTTCGGTGTGTTGTCGCGGACCATATCCCAGAACATTCCCAACTCAACTTAACTGAATGAAAAACATTGTAAACTTGTGAACTTGTTTCTACCGTCCTGTTAGTGGGACCGAGGAGTCTCTGCGCCTCCTACGGGTGCCTTCCGGAGCGTTGGGCCCCTTGATTCCCCCCGTTTCCCATTCGCCAGGGTATGTCCGGGCTTGTCGTGGGTTCCAAGGTCTGTCCCCCCGTCCCTCTCTCCGCCCGGGTTTAGTTCAGACCCCTCTATGGTTTACCTTTCGTTGTGTTCGTTTTGCGGATGACGGCACGGCCCCCGTTCCTTTTCCGGGTTCTGTGGCATTCGTTGTCATCGTGTGGAGCCTGTTTCTGTAGGATTTAATGAGGTTTGGGCCCTTTCGATACCAGTTCTCTTTCGTGTCGACGACTGGTGCCGGGGGACCATTCCCATCGCCTGGGTCCTCCCTCTCTCCTCAGCTGGCGTGTTTCCGTGTTCTTCTGGGGTGATCCTTCTTCCTCGAGCTGCAGCAGCGTCATCCCTTCCTCGCATGTGGATATCCGCTGTGGTTTGCCTTCCCATGTAAATTGGAGTCCGAAGGGGTATGCCCATCTATATATAATGTTTTTAGCTTTCAGTGCTCTCGTGACTGGTTGCATCAGTCTCCTTTTGTGTAGCGTGGATAGGGCTAAGTCCTGAAAGAGATGGATTTGGTTGCCATTAATGGTGATTGTTTGTTGTTTGCGGGCTGCTCGTAAGATTTCTTCTTTCATTAAATATGAGATCATTGCCATGAGCACTTCTCTGGGCCTGGTTCCCGGGTCATTTCTCCTGGGACCCACTCTGTGTATCCTGTCGATGGATATGCTTTCAGGTGGGATATCATTGAGCATGCTGCTGAAGCATAGTTGAATTGTGTCCCTGAGGTCTTTATCTCCGATAGTTTCAGGCAGGCCTTTGACCCGTATGTTGGACCTTCGTGAGCGGTTCTCGAGATCCTCCGCCTGTAGTTCGGGGTTGTGTGTAGCTCTGGAGATCTGTTCTAGTAGGATGCTATTCTGTTTTACATCTTCCGCTGTCTCTGAGAGGCCCCCCTCCGTGGTCTCCACTCTGTCCCCCAGCTCTTCGATGTCTTTCTTCATCTCTTGAAGGGAGGATTTTAGATCTTTGCGGATTGTGCCCAGTTGGGTCTGGAGGGATGCCATCATTCTGTTCTCCATGCCTCTCAGACATTCCTGTAGATCCTCTTTGTTCAGGGCCATGGTGTCCAGTTCTATTATGGGTGTTTCTGCGTTTGAGTCCTCTGTCTTGTTCCTGTGTTGTTTGCCGCCCTGAGGCTGTGTCCAGAGTAGTTCCAATTGTCCGCTTCTCCCCTTTGCTGTGGATCTGGTTCTTGCTGGGGTGCTCTTTGGTTTGGTTCCGGGCATCTGTGTAGTGCAGCTGTTGTGGAGGAGGAAGTATATCTCCTTGTTGTCCCGGGATGCCTGTAGGTGGTATGGGATTTGGTTTTGTGCTGTTGCGAGGGGACTGACTGCACTGGTTGGCTTTCAGTAGAGCGGTATTTCCTGGCGCAGAAAGCTCAGTGCGCCGTGTGTGTGTCCGTATGTTGTGGAGCCGTCTCCAGGCGCCCCGAGTCTGCTGTTCTAGGGTCCTACTGGCCTTTATCGTGGGGTGGTGCTCCCTCCTTCCTTGGGCTTTGTATGCGTTGTGGGGGTATAGTATCTGCTCTGTTTCGGGGTCGCCTCTTTCTCTGGTGCCCCCTTAGGCGTTTGATTACATGAGCCTGTGTTTAGGAAGCTTCCCCGTGGGTTCTCTCCTGGGTGTATGTGTCCCCGGGTTGGTGTCGGCAATCTTTCGTGTGCAGGGTGGCAGTTGCACTGTCTTGCTGAAGCGTCAGAGTGGCCGAGTGTATCAGGTCGACACTGGGGAGAGCTTGGTACCTCAGCGTCAGGCCGTGCAGCAGATTGCGCCCCGAGTGTGTCCCGGGCGCAGGACTCGGCTGTGATGGGGATAAGTGCTCCCCTCGGATGTATCACTCGTGGGGGGGGAGTGCAGCCCAGTTCAGGAGGCTAGGGCTGGTGATCGGCTTTCCGTGGGGGGGGGGTCCAGTTCTTATGGGCACAGCGTTCGTTTTGGTTATCCCCTCACATACCTTTCGGGGGTGCGCTGGTGCTGGGCGGCCGTCTCCAGAATGCCGGGCACGTCAGGGCTGCTCCGGGGCTTGATTGGGATCGGGTGGTACGCTCCGTTTGATCCGGTTTCCCTCCCTCGCAGGGGGGTCACCAGATCAGAGTGGCGGTTGATGTCGCTGGAGGTTTTCCACGTTGCAGGCTGCTTTTCCTTCCTTCTCTGCGCCCTCCACGCACAATGAAGGGGGTCGCGCGGGGCGAGGGAGGCTTTCCCCGCTGAGAGTGCGGGTTGCAGATTGTGGGTCGGGTGGCCGTTTTCTCGTCCCCGCCTGTAGCAGCTGGGCTCAGCCGATGTACGGGACCAGGGCCTTCGGAGCTTCCGGCTATCGCTGGTCTTGGCGGAGTCCCGGGGTCTCGGAGAGGTTCCCGCTGGGGGGTTTTGCCGCGGATTGTGGGTCGGTGAGCGTTTTCTCGTCCCCGCCTGTAGCAGCTGGGCTCAGCCGATGTACGGGTCCAGGATCTTGGAAGCTTCCAGCTATCCCTGGTCTTGGCGGAGTCTCAGGGTCCCGGAGCGGTTCCCACTCGGGGGTTTTGCCGCGTTGGTGAGCGGCGGCTACAAGTTGCTGGATAGAGTCTGGTCCGGGGTGCAAATGTCTTCATATGTTCTTTGGTGGATGGACGTCCGTATCTCGCCGCTTTTGCTGGAGATGCAGGCTATTTATGCATATATTTCTCCTTTATGTTGCTTCGTCAGGGCAGAGGAGCGGGGAACTGCGTCCTCACAGGGTCGCGGCCATCGTGGAAACCCCCATTAAGACTTTTTACATTCAAAGCTGTTTTGCTTATTGCAAAAACGTCAGCCCACAGGGTAAGCGAGTTGCATGCTCTTTCCTGTAAACCTCCACATACAGTTTTCCATAAAGACACAGTTGTTCTCAAGGTGAAACCTTCTTTTTTACCCAAGGTAGTCTCCGACTTCAACTTGTCACAGAAAATCACTTTCCCCGATGGGGCGGTGGATAGAAAGTTGGTAAAGGAGGAGGAAAGATTACATAGACTGCACCCTAAAAGTGCTCTCAGTTTTTACATATCTAGAATGCCTACATTTCGCCAAAATTACCAATTATTCATTGGCTATAATGGCCCCAAATTGGGACTTGCTGTAAAAAAAACATATCCAGAAGGATCATCCTGGCTATTGGTAAATGTTACAGATTACCGGGTAAAGACCCGCCAGAAGGCCTAAGGTCATATTCCACAAGGGGCATGGCAACCTCTGCTGATCTTCAAAGCGGTGTCCCTATCAAAGACATTTGTTCAGCGACCACTTGGTCGTCTGTTCACACTTTTGTGAGACATTACTGCCTGGATTCATCTTCCAGTGAGGGAGGACAATTTTCAAAAGCGGTCCTTCTTCCGTTCCATTATTAGGGCAACATTTAATTTGTACTCCCACCACCAAATTATTACTGGTTTGGAAGTCTATCATAAGATGAGGAATAAGTGGGAGGACACTATCCATTCGAAGAAAAAGTTACTTACCCCTGGTAACGTTCTTTCGATTGGATGTTCCTCCCACGTATTCCTCATCACCCCTCCCAGCCTACCACACCGTAGAATTTACGTGTTCTTAGACTTTCCGCTTTCTTGGAGCCTACGGTTTATGATACGCCTGGTAAATCCTCTTCAGGAGGAGAAAAACAGCACTGAAGCCAACGTGCGCTGCATGCTCTACTTATACTGCTACTTATACTGATGATGACGTCGACAGTAGAATCGAGGACCTCGAGGAACATCAACTCGAGGAGACAGCACACAGTGCCCCCTGTCGAAAAATAATTCCAAAGCAGCTGAAGCTGTAGTTATAATTATCATAAGATGAGGAATACGTGGGAGGAACATGCAATTGAAAGAACGTTACATGAGGTAAGTAACATGTTCTTCTAAATTAACCAACCACCCCTTCCTTGTAACATCTTTTCCCCATCCTACCCTGTAGGATACTTAGAAGCTCTACCTCCCCCCTTTTCCCACACAAACACTTCCTTACACTGTAACAGACAACTGACTAACACCAGAGCTGTTACCTGACATGTCCCAACACACAGGTCAGGCAGAGTCAGGCAATTTACAGTAACCACGCACACCTTACGACCCTTTACCTTCCCCACAAGGATAAAGCACACAACGAGCAAAGCCGAACACATGAGGACACAGGTATACCAGACCGTCAGTTCAAATTGCGGAGAACGGCGGCCAGACCTGGAAAGACTACAAAGGAGGATCCGCAAAGCCTCCAAAGGGGAAAGCATAAGACCAGGAGTTACAGCTGGCGTGTGGGGGAGCCGATGTCAACGGTGCACAGGAGCCTCCCGCATTGATATCACAGGCCAGCCAATGGGTTCAACACAGCCGGTGAGTCAGAGGAAACGGATAGCAAACCGACGTGTGTTGAGCCCAAGGTTGCAAGTGGCAACATTAGATGAACGCAGCAACCTGAACAAAGAACTTGTGTGTATTGGAACATTTGTGAAAGCCCAGAGAAGGGCCAGCTGCAGGGTGGTCAGGTGGCGTAGGAGTGCTCGGTCGAAGAACTCTTGCTCACCCCTTTTGTGTTGAAAACTGCCAGTACCAGAAGGCCCTAGGAAAGGGCGATGTGAGATGTCAGAGTGGTCGAACAAAAGTCATGTCAAATCCTTTGTACAATCGAATGTCTCTGACTCATGGTTTAAGGAAAGCTAGGGGAAGGGAACCCCACTTTCTGATAAAATTGTAAACTGTGGAACAAGGCAAGTGTGAACCCGATTGAGGGATGCCGATAGAAAATGAGGAGAAGGAAAACCATGCTTTCTGATGAAAATGAGTAAAACATAAACCCGACAGATGGAGGCCTATTTTTGCAAGGAGGATCCGAGCCCAGCAGATGGAGATCCTAGGGATGAAAACACCCGTGAGTATTGTGTCAACAAGAGTGAACCCGGTCGATAATTGTCCGCAGTGGGAAGTTGTTTAAAAGGACATTTGAATACTGCAAGCTGTTTTTGAAAGGCTGTAGTGAACCCGACAGAGGGAGGCCCAAGTCGCAGGAGGGATCTGAGCCCGGCGGGGGGAGATCCAAGGGGCGAAAGAGCAATCGCCCAAGGTACAGGAGTACTGAAGGAACTTTTGTTTGTTTGTTTGTTACTTTGAATCAGTAGGCCTTCTAAGGCGACAGACTTTTTTTCAGGCAAGAAACCTTTGCAGGAAAGAGACTTAGCCCCTGAAGGTCTTGATATTATTCAACTGGAACTGTAAGCCTTGTTCTCGAGATGCACTGGAGTGTGCTGTGCTCAGGGGTTTTACCTTGTCCCATGCTTTAAACGTGGGGAAGGGAGACCTGGCCAAACCATACTTGATTATCATTTTGTGAGCACTTCTTTTTTTTCTGGTGAACATTATCCCACAGTCTTTTTGTAATTTAGTAGTAAGGATTGGCGATAGTTTTTTTTAGTCTAGGCCCTTTTTATTTGACAAGACACCACTAGGACCGCTTTATTATTATTTGATGGTCGTAGCTTGCTCCCATCTTAGATTTAGGTTTAGATTAGGTGTTTATCTCCCCCATTATAAAGTTCAATAAACACCCATGAACTGTGATCACTTGTGTCCGTCTTTACTGTTGCCACCATGAGTTCCTTACATAAGCAAAATCGGGTTTAGTCTTCAGTCCTTGGATACCCATCAGCCGGGCTCCAATTCTTCTCTTACTCGTTAGCCTTCCTCAATCGGGCTCAGACCAACCATTCACTGTGGACATCCCTCAGTCGGATTTATACTTGCCATCACAATGTTGTTCACTTAGTTTCTTCACAACTTTTCTTTTGACGTCCCTCGTTCGGTTTCACTATCGTCTTTTCAATCACAATCTCCTTATTTGTAATATTTAAAAGTCTTAATGTCTTTTTAAACAACCACCTTTTAGTTAGGTCCCCTTCATCCAGGCTTAGACCTTTCACAGCACTTGCCAAGTTTAGACAAAGACTTCTGAATGGCGACCTTGTCTCGCTGGGTCACTTTGTTAGCCTATGGCAAGTGCATGTTCATTCACAAAAAACACAGTTTGCACAGCATTCCCCTTCGCCCCGCGGAAACATCTGTTTCCCAATGTTGTATTCGTCAATAAACCTCACCAACATGTCAAGGAGTTTCAATTGTACTAGGGGTTTCGCTGGATCCTAGTATGACCACCTTGACACCTCACGCCAGCCTACCCTATGGCCTCTTGGTATTTGGAGTTTCAGTATAGTCTCTTTGTTCGCAAAACTCCTTTTTATCTTAATCTTCTTAATGTTGCCACTGAAACTTTGAGTCTAACATGGTCCAGCCGACTATCTGGTTCTTCTGACTCACCGGCTGTGCTGAATTAGTTGGATTTTCTTTTGCGGCTGGAGTCAAGGACGGTACCACAATGGCAACCATATCTGCCCGTCCTGGCTTTCAGTGCGGGAGGGTTCCCTGTACCACTGATATCCGTCACACCATTCGCCAGCTGCGATTCCCGGTCTTAAGTTTCTTTTGTCAGAGACTTCACAGGTCTGGGTTAAAAAGGGCAAGGGCAACTCCCTCCTTGATGTTCTTTCTGGTCTCATCGCTTTCCGCCTCCATTTGAACTGCCGTCCTGGAATAGATGTTTCCTCGTGCGTTTGGCCTTGCTCAAAGTGTGCTTTTTTGCTCTGCCTTTTATCTCAGTGGGGAAGGGAAAGGTCAGTCAGGTGTGTGGAGTTGTCGGCAATTGCCTGACTCTGCCTAACCCTTGTGTTGGGACCTGTCAGGTTAATGCCTCTGGTATTAGTCCATTGTCGCTCATTGTGTGAGAAAGTGTTTGTGTTGGAAACAGGGGGGGGTAGAGTTTCTAAATATCGTACCGGATTGGGAAAAGGTGTCATAAGGAAGGTGTGAGAAACCTGAAGGTGTTTCTCTGGCTAGTCCCCGGGGATCTGTCATCCATGTAGCCAGGACACAGCCATCGCTGTTGGATCCAGTACCTTGGGGTGGACCAGTGAGGGAATATCACCCGAATGGGGGCCCTTGGGGAGTGGGAGTGGGACACCGATGGGTGAAATGCGGTATTCCCCTTCCTTTGACACCTTTGCCCCCCTCCTCTCACGTAGGACATTCAAAACCACCTGCCTCCCCGCTTTTCCAACATGAACACTTTCGCACAACACAAAGGACAACTGACTAACACCAGAGCCGTTTACCTCACATGTCCCAGTACAAGGCTCAGGCAAAGTCAGGCAATTGATCAGAATCACACACATCTGACGGTCCTTTCTCTTCTCCACAGGGATAAAAGGTGGAGCCAGAGAGCACAGTATGAGCACGGCAGACTGCACGGTGAGATGGCTAATCAGGTGCTGCAGTTCAAGAGAAGGAGAAAGGCGGCAGGAATCGAGAGGGCGGCGAGGCAAGAAGTGACCTTGCTCTTTTCGTCCCAGACCCGTGGAACCTTTGAGGAATAAAGCCTAAAACAGCGAACTATAGCACGAGTGTCTTGCGGCAGATGTCAACGGTACATAGGGCAAGCCTATGCTGATAAGCAGGAGCGAGGGAAGCTCCCACGACCGTGGTACTGGCCTTGACTCCAATGAAGAAGAAAGGGCAATCAGGTCATCACAGCCGGTGAGTCAAAGGGGAAACAATAAGAACTGGGCTGTGTTGAGTAAGAATCGCAAAGTGGCAAGTTTGATCCAAGATCAATTAACTATGAAACAACTGTAAAAGTGATAACGGGAGACCAGCTGCATGGTGCAGGATGGCAAGGATGCCATGTGTGAGTCCGTTCAGTCGGGTCTGCACATGGCATATTGTGTCAACCGGTCCAATGCCGGCGAGCACCGTAATACACAGGTTTGCGTGGTTGTGGAAGTCGGGGTTTGCTCCTGATGTGCAGGCCCGGTTCCTCAACAATCCCTTTGATGGTGAACATCTTTTTGGCAGCAAGGCTGACGAGAGCCTTGAGAGGTTGCAGACCTCCAAAGCTGCAGCGAAGTCGTTGCGCGCTGCTGTGCGCCAACCTCCGCCTTTTCGTCCTAGGGGACAGCAATGGAGGGGAGGTTCCTTTCGATATTACTCATCCTTTAGTAGATCGAGAGGAGCTGCAAGTCAAAGGGGCCACCGTAGGAGTGCCAGAGGTGGAAAACAGGGTACTCGAGGTGCCAAGGCCGCTCGGGCAGTTGCCTCTTTACCCTCAGGCAAAGGAGGACCCAATCCCCTCGAAGAACAAGTTACTCTCTTACCTGGTAACGTTCTTTCGATGGGATGGTCCGACGACGTATTCCATGCCGCTCCCTCCCTGCCTAACCTGCTACAGAATTTCTTATGCGATTGCAGCTTACGTTTCCACAAGGCTTTCTGTGGTCGTACTGGCAGAAGATTGGTCCACACGTTCTGGGGGAAAAAACTACAACTGAGGCTACGGGCGTCGTGCGTCCTACTTATAACATCCGGTGACGTCGGCTCGACGGAGGCCCTCGAGGACAGCGTATCGACGTCATTGACGCAGAACGCAGACGCCGAAAGATTTTCGGAAGCAGCACAGCTGTGGTGATTACTATCATAGATATGTAATACGTCGTCGGACCATCCGATCGAAAGAATGTTACCAGGTAAGAGAGTAACTTGTTCTTTTGATCATTATTCTGGGTGCTGCCATCTTTATCAAAGATCTCAAATGCTGATTGCATGTCTCCTACTGATAAGGGGCCATGTACTTCCCCAGCTCCCTCTCTGCGTTTTACGGCACCCATTCATAGTAAACAAGGTATTTATGTAAAACCATAGGAAGCGGTTGGGATGTATCTTGTCATAGATGGCACAAAAAGAACATTGACTCTTTGAAACAGTTTAAGGGTTTTTATTTTCTTTTTGGGGCCTAGGAATGTCCCTCTTACTAATCTGCCCATGACCCTCCTCCCTATCCCAGGTGTCCGTAACCCTGAGTTAGTGCTAGTAACTTAATTTGACTGCTGATGATTCCCTAAATTGTAGATTATCTAATCTCCCTCAGGGACTTCCTAGCTGTCCCTACTCTAACCAAAGGTTAGTGGTCTAATTGGAGTTTCAATAAAGCCTTGCACTTGCTCTTTGTTACTAGGTTTAGGTCAGTCATGTCCACTTGCCTCTTCTTTTCTACTCTTACTACCACTCCCTCCAATGTATTCCTCCAGCCATTTGTCCGTCCTTCAGATGTTTTGTGTCTCCTGCTCCTCACCTCCACCCTTTCATGTAGTACTTCTCCCACTCCACTGTGCTATTCTCTCTCTCTACTACTACTCCCCTTTACACCCTGCTCTGCTCCTCTCCCCTCTACTTTACTCTTCCTCCCACCACCACATTACTCCTTCTACAACTACCCTCCTCTTCCGGCCACTACCCTCTCCCTCCCAACACTACCCTCTTCCTCTAACACTACTCTCCTCATCCCACCACAACTCTCCTCCTCCCACTACCACACTCCGCCCCCAATCTACACAAACAGCCTTCTTCCACATTATACCAGCCACTTCCCATTCACTCCTTACACTAACTTCCCCTACTCACTTGCCACACAACCACGCAGACATCAAACTGCAGAAACACGTTCACCCCTAAGGGAGTACCTCAACTGCTCCAACAATCTCCTTCACAAGCAGCCGCTCAATCCTTCCTCTTGCTGTTCTCTTGGTTGTCCTCCATCTCTGACCTCACCTGAAAACAACACACCTTTATGTACCCCTACCTCCTTTGAGATTGGTCACTTCCCTTATCCACTCTGTACTGCTCTTCCCTGCCCAGGATGTGAATGTATATGTGACAGCTTTGAAAAGGAGGCTAAGCCCCACCCACTGTCTCTGTGCCGGCTCGCTACATAGCTTTGATGGTGACATACCAAGTTCACTGCAAAAGTTTGTGTTTTGGGGTCCTTCTTCCTGATAGTGTTAGTCCCTGGTGGTTTAGTGGGTCTATACAGGTCACTGCAGCGTTGCCAGCATACACCAGCAGACACCCAGCATAGGTTTCATGTTTGCTTGGATGGCCAGCTGCTGCAGCGCTCTCCTTCTCTTGAGGCATGGGGTTGAGCTTGGATCTCGGTGGGGCTGTGGCGGTTTGTTTTCGCTCCTCTGGCATACGAATTCTGGAGTGCTATAGTTGGTGTCTTCATAGGGCATTCTCTGACATCCTTTGTTCTTGCACTAGGTCTGTCTGGAAATACAGACAAAAATGTGTGCATTTGAACTTCAAGGTCAGGCTGGAGACAAGGGTCTGCAAAGACACATACAGGCATAGGGATATGAATTTGGTCCCTTTTTGCTGTCACCATCCACCTGAGGTGTAAGACTGGCTCTAGATGGCTTACTGTTAGGCCTATACCCCGGCTGGGAGAGCTTCCTATCCTTCATAACAAGGCCTATTTATTGGATGCATCACCACTAATTTAATTTACCAATGATGTTCTTCAAGTCTGATATCAACCTGTGATAATGTTTCTCCAGGGTGGGTTGAGTACCCCAGGCCTCTTATGTGCCAAGACCCCTCTATTGCTTTTTCCTGATCTGGATAGAAAGAAATTATACCATAGATTCTTCAGTAAATTCACCAGTTCTGAGTGGGAATGTTTGCGAGGAGGGACTACAAGACTATGTTATTGTGGCGTGGACAAAAAAGGGTTTATACCTGGTCATATTCTTGGGTCCACAGGGTCATAGGCACATGTGACTGGACTCCCAGAAGCACTCAAACCCAAGCAAGCCAGGCCATGAACAACCCTTGCTTGACTGTCTTAGTTGGTGGTTGTTGCTACTTCCTCCACTGCACTGCGGCCAGCTGCCGCTCCCTAATACCGTTTTGAGTTTTATGCTTGCTTGGCGTAGCCAGCTAAAGAGTATTTTGGTTCATCTCTCTCTCCCTCTGTTTCCTCTGAGATGTATCTACCTACTTCGGATTATTTTGCTCCCTCTCTGGATTCTCTCTCTTTTCCCTCCTCCTGTTTGATAGTTCTTCACTCTTCCTCCCTTCTGCTCTTTTACCCTTCTTCCTTTTATTAATGTTCTCTTCAACCTCTCTTCTCAACGGTTTTAAAAAAAATATTTTCTCTTTGGGGTTTTCTCTTCCTCCTCACCCCACCACTGATGTTCCCATTTCCTTCTCCTCTTCCTCCTTGTGGTTTCTCCCTATCCTCTTAGGAACCATGCCCTTTTTTCGTCCTCCTCTACTGCAACTGCCCGTCTTGCTGCTTCATCATCCTCTTTTCCTCCTTCGCCTTCAACGTCCCACATGATGGAGAAATTGTATACATATGTGTAGGAATGAGGATCGAGCCCTCTATTTGGCTTTAGCTGAATTGGACTACTGATCATAAATTGTGGGAAATATGTGTAACAATTGAGGCAAACAGTAGCAGATCTCACTTCGCCTAGCTTGAGAACACTTAATGATAAATAATAAGATAAAAATGAGAAGTTACTGATGCACAAGCGTGCAAATAATCTTTAATAGATATGAGCAGATTCAGGCTGTGTTATTAATTGCAAATTTGCAAACAATGATAAATGTACACAAATAACTTAATGATAATGCTACCTGTCCTCTACAAAATACATAGATATATATGATCTCAGACAAGACTGTTTTCAAATTGGAAATTTTACCTAATGGCATGACTATACATGAGTAATTAAATGATCACACTACCTGTCCTCTACAAAATAGAGTCAAAGTGAAGGTTGAAATATAGTGGAATCCATTTGATGTACATTTCCAAGTATGGATGTGTCTTGTGCGATACACACTGTTCTAAACAGGACAAATTCAGGCAATCAGCATAATTCAGATGAACCTCAATTAGTAAACATCACATAAACATATTCAACCCTTGAAAAAACATGAGGGGTTGAAACATGTGTTGGTGGACATATTTATTGAATAACAGGAGCATCAAAAGGAATAATTCATGTTGGAATACCTGGATCATCAAACTTGGAACAACTATACACATGTAATAAATTAGATACCATTTAACTTAACTTAAACTGAAGTCATTGATGATTTTGTACAACTTGCGTGTTTGTGCATTGGTAATGTCACATTAGCATAAAATGGTGGACCGTCATCTTAGAGACAGGCAGTACATACCACCTCTTTTCTTATCTAACATGGCAGCTGAACTCCTCCAATGTCGGACTGTGCTGCCTCCAGGCACACCTTTTCGGCTCTCCTGATCGTCAATCTCTCTCAGGGTCTTTGGGTAAGGTTTGCAGACTAACCCCAGACCTGTGCAAGGGTAGTACTAGCTTCCAACATTTTGTTTCCTTCTTGCTGGATGGGCCGCTTGTGGGCTCCTGCGAATCTGGACTTCCAAGATGTTTATCTAAATTCAATATTTTTGCTTAGATCAGAACTTCTCTATGTGTAGCATTGTGAGATTGCAGATAGAGGGGTTTATTTATTTTTATTTTATTGTGCATTTGTAAGGCGCTTTATACAACAGAATTGTGTTTCAAAGCGCCACAAGGCTAAATGGAAAGGGAACAGGGGAAATAATAACAAAGGCAAAACAATTATATACAGCCGTGGTCCTACTAGGCCTTGTGGCATTAAGCCGTGCAAGTGCATTGAGGAGAAGTGCAGAGGAAGGGGATCGAAGGGGGAACAGAGGAATGTACAAGTGCTGGAGGAGGGCCCGGGAGGAAAATGCTGATCGGAGCCAAGGAGGAGAACCCCAGGCTAAGTGCTGGTACAGGCGACTCTCAAGGTGGGATGTAGAGCCACCAGGCAGGGGCTCTCAGGGCAGTGCAGTGGGTGGAGGGGTGCTGGTAATGGCTGGAAGGAAGGGCCTGGGATCCTCTGAGATTCACGAGGATCAGACCACTGGTCACAGTGGCAGTGGGGTGATTAGCAGGGATGGAAAAGAGGTAGAGAAGAGCAGAGTTTCCGGAACTTAAGGAGGTTCGGGTCAAGTCTGAGAGGGGCAGAGAGGCTGTTCCAAAGGGAGGCACCAGCCGAGGAGAGCGACCTGCCCCCCACTCTCTGCTTGGAGAAGCTTTTGACAGTTAGAGAGTTGGAATTCGAGTGGGGGATAGAGCTCTAGCAGGGGAGTATTTAGGGAGGGAAGGTTGGAGATAGCCTGGTCCCAGTCCCCAGAAGGCCTTGTGGATGATGCAGAGGGTCTTGAATTTGATCCTTGCAGCCACCGGAAGCCAGTGGGGATATTTTAGGGCTGGAAAGATATAGTCCCTGGGCTTGAGGCCAAGGATAGGTTTTGCATCCCTGTTCCGTATTAGCTGGAGGGGACGAAGGCAGGAAAGAGGGAGATTGAGAAAGAGGCTGTTGCAGTAGTCTAGCCTGGAGAGAACCAGAGCTCTGGAGACAGTGAGCTTCTGGGGGAAGGTGAGAAAAGAAAGAATGCCTCTGAGGAGGTGGAGCTGGAAGTTGGACTTCTTGGTAAGGTCCATGATGCGAGGGGTGAACGAGAGAGCAGAGTCGAAGATGACCCCAAGGTTTTTGGCCTCACAAGATGGTATGAGTAGAGGGCCCAAAGAGGGTGGGCAGAGGGTAGGAGGAAAAGAGAGCACAGGTGTCCCGATGAGCACAATCTCTATCTTACTGGCATTGAGACAGAGATAATTCAGGGATGAGAGAAAAGAAAGAAGGGGAAGTAGAGGGAAGTTTGAAGGAAAGCTGTGTGTCATCAGCGTAACACTGGAAATGAGAGAAGTAGGAGATCAGGTGGGCAAGAGGGGCAAGATAGATATTGAAGAGCCATGGCGATAGGATAGACCCCTGGGGGGCGCCACAGGTAGAGAGGGTGGTGGTGGAGGAGAAAGGGCCTAGTTGCAGCTTGGAAGAGGTGGTTAGTGAGGAAGGAGGTCAACCAATCCAGTGCCCGGCCAGCGATGCCGAGGCTGTCACTGAGTCGTTTTATAAGGATGGAATGGTTGACCATGTCAAAGGCAGAAGAGGGATCGAGGAGAATGAGAACAGCAGGAGAGTTGGAATCCAGATTCGCGATCATGGTTTCACAGGTGTCCAGGAGACAGTTTCCATGCCTGTAGATGCCCTTAATCCAGATTGATGGTCAGGAAGGCAAGCAACAAGATCAGTGTGGAGGGTCAGTTGGGGAGGATCAACCTTTCCAAGAGTTTACCCAGGAAGGTAGTAGTAGAGATAGGGTGATAGTTGGCCTGGCTTGAGGGATCAAAAGACAGCTTTTTTAGGAGAGGGTGCACATGGTAGTACTTGCGGGATAGAGGGAAAAAGCCAGTGGCGAAGGAGTGTTTACTGAAGTCAGCAAGAGCTGGGCAAGAGAGGAAATGTTGTCCTTGATGTTTCTGGAGGAGCAGGGGAGCACTTGTTTGGAGGAGGCCTTCACAGAGTGGACCAGTTTAGAGACCTCATCCAGTGCTATGTGCTGGGGGGAGGAGAGTGAGCATGGTGGGTGGAGATGGGGGCCAAGGGAAGCAGTGCAAATGAACTGAGAGGTTGATGATTCAACAGAGTCGAGATGGATGTTGAAGTCACCAAGGAGGAGGAGTTTGTAAGAAGAGGTTGAAAGGGATGAGGCAAGGTTGGAGCATTCAGAGAGGAAGAGGGAGTAGGGGCATGGGGGTCTATAGATAGTGATGAGGGTGAGAGAGAGAGTGCAGGCGAGACCCCAAGCCTACAGACGAGGCATTCAAAAGAGGAGTAAGATTGAGTAGGAATGATGGAAGCAGGGATCCAATCAGGGAAGATCGGGGCCACTCCACCTCTAGACCTGTTGAGTCTGGGTTTGGAGAGGATTCTGTAGCCCTCAGGAAGGAGAGTGTCAAGAGCAGTGACAAAGCTGGCATTGAACCACATCTCGATAAGAGTGAGGATGTCAAGGTCAAAGTCTTTGAGAAGGAGACAGATGGCAGAGGAGTGTTTGACATCAAAGCAAGAATCCTGAGTATCTAAGTGAAGCTGGTTACCATCTTTCATGGTTTTCCGAGGGGGTGTACAGGGGCGTGGTACTTCCATCGGTGGTGGTGGAGGAGTGAGGGGAAAGGAAGCAGGGGCGGTAGGAGAAGGGAGAAAGTTTATGAGAGAAGGCAGGCGCTGGTCGAGAAGGAGAAAAGTAGGTTGTGAAACTTGGGCCATGATAGTGCCATTGTGATAGACATTAATGATACAAATAGAGAATGAAAAATAATGTAAGGAGTACTTCCCACCTGGTGCTGCCATTAATGGGTGAGGAGGAGAAAGAAGAAAGAGTGAAGACCAGAAGGGTGGTTTAAATGTCAGGAGAAGGGACAGTGAAGAGGATGTCCGTAATGGTCTGTCTGGAAGTGGCATTGATGTAACTGTCAGTGATAGGTAGAACTGAATTAGAGTCCAGGAGAGCGTTTTTCTTCCAGACTTTGTGAGAGGTAGGATAGTTGATATAATAGCAGTTAGAATAGATAGGAGAGATGATGGAGCGGTAGAGTGGAAGAGAGAGATAAGCAGGGAAGCTTCACAGTGCATGCAAATTCACAAAGTGACCTAGCAGCCAGGAAGGCACAGATGAGGAGGTGTAAAGGGAAGGTAAACAGTGCACAGAATTAAAGCACACCTAGATTAGAATGTTGCCAAAAGCACTAGAGCAAGAAGTGAAGTGAGTGGCCACCACTTGGTAATCAATCCACTTGTGTCCAGTTTTCAAAATTATAAACAAAAAGGAAACTTGTTCCAGACAATTTGTATCAAAGTTTCAAAAGGAGCTGGCTGCGACGAGTCTGGAGACACCCAGACTCAAAATACATGTAAAGCGGGAGACCGAGTAAAATACCAAGTCACGCAGCCACTCTCCATAGAACCCAGCATGGGTATGTAATTAGTCAAAATTGCTGTCAATTCAAACTTGTAGCAACAGTAATGCTCTGTGTTTAAAAAAGAAAAAATGAGGTACTGTTGTTTTTCAAAACTATTAATATCAACAATAATCTCGAGGTAGAGAAGTCACTAATATCTTCTTAGTGAGGAAGTAATTGCCACAATTTATTCATCAATCAGACCAAAATTGCCAATGCATTTCAGAAACATTTTTCCTTCATTGGGGCTAGTCTAAAGATAATACATTCGAGTTCATACAGCATCATAGTGAAACAAAAACACATAACATCCAGTTGTAGTATCAGAAGTAGATGAGTAGTCAAGGACAAGGATCAATGCATGTTGAATGTGTGGCAAAGTGTATTCCTGATTCCCTGTCAGGCAGTTACTTTGATCATCACATGGCTTCCATGTCTACACTTTGCCACACATTCAACATGCAAGTTACCAATCTCAGGTAAATTGCCTTTTTCTTATTGACTTTATTATTGGACATCCTCAGTGAACAGTCGCTTATTTTCTTTTTTCTTTTCTCTCGTATTCTTTATTTATTGATCCTTGTCCTTGACTACTCATCTACTTCTGATACTACAACTGGATGGTATGTGTTTTTGTTTCACTATGATGCTGTATGACACTTATACGTTATGTTGCACGATTTGGAATTGTTTTACTTTACTTATGAACTCGAATGTATTATCTTTAGACTGGCCCGATGAACGAAAAAAAATTCTTAAATGCATTGCCAATTTTGGTCTGATTGATGAATAAATTGTGGCAATTACTTCCTCACTAAGAAGATATTAGTGACTTCTCTACCTCGAGATTATTGTTGATATAAATAGTTTTGAAAAACTACAGTACCTCATTTTTTCTTTTTTAAACTCCGAACATTACTGTTGCTACAAGATTGAATTGACAGCAATTTTGACTAATTACATACCCATGCTGAGTTCTATGGAGAGCGGCTGCGTGACTTGGTATTTTACTCGGTCTCCTGCTTTACAGCCAAAAGCACTAGAAACAGCACAAAATGGAGGATGCAGTAATTTAAAAACCACACCTAGGGCCTTACTACGAGTCTGCCGGTCTGGAAATAAGGGTGCCCGTAGCAACGTACCGGCACCCCTTCCGGACCGGCAGACTACAACTCTGCTTTCTTGGGCCTGTTCGCCCCGGCAGATCTGAACTGCCGGGCGCAATGACCACGGAAAGCAGAGTTGTCATGGAAGCACCGGCACTGTTTGCAACTGTGCCGGTGCTTCCGTGTCCCCACTTGCATTAAGTCCTATGGGGCTCCATGGGAATGGGGACTAACATTTTCCATCGCCTGATATCCCGGGACGCCGATACTTGTAATGTCCCGGTGCCACTAGGATCTCAGGCAGCGGATAAAGTGTTACAGTCTGACGGCAATCCGCCTGTAGCACCGACAGGTTACCACTGGGCTTGTAATGGGGCCCCTAGATTCGAATTTTGCCAAAAGCACTAAAGGCACTATGAGTGGGGAATTATGGATTTTACACTAGCAGGCTGCAGAAAGCAGGCTATATATGCAATTTACAGCAGATACACTAAGAAGTTACAGCTTGCAGTCAGGCTGTAGGGCACGGAAGGCAGGATTCAGCAGGTAGCCAGGTGGAGGGTTGTGGTGCAGGAGCAGGTGATCCAGGATGCTTAGCGGTAACAAGTAGTAGGACATTTTCGAAGGTCCTGAAATGCAGAGTTACAGTAAGATTGTTCATTATGCAGCATGGGCCAGAGAAAGTTAGGAGCAGCGGCATGGAGAGGGGCTCCGTCCAGCCCTAGACAGGGGCCTTTGTGTGGCCTTGGTGAGGGGGCCGGCTCTCGCCTGCTGCTTTGATTGGCCAAGAAAAGAAGAAAGAAGGCCAATCACAGAAGAATCGATGCAGACAGTCCAGTGCTGCACAGCATGGTGGCCATTATGGAGTAGCTCAGCAAAAGGTGAATCAAATAGCCCAACTGGGCTTCACAGAGCGCTAGATGGGCAACCATAGCTTTACGGCAGGATGAAATAAAGCGCGCACCATCAGTTTGCATTTAGGCTGAAAATAATACAATTTGCAATCAATGCAAACTTTTCTTATAAATTGGCCAGCCAGGGACCCAAGCCCAATTGGGCTTACCTGATGTGTGTGGGGGGTCGAAAGGTGCTCCAGGTCGCCTTGTGGAGGAGAGGATTCGAGGCAGGGTGTTGCTGCAGCAGGAAATGGGCTGAGAAGGGAGTGTGTCCAGACAGAACCTTTGTGTGGCCTTGGTGAGGGGGCCGGCTGTCGCCTGCCGACTCCCTTGGATTGGACATATACTACATCTGAGTAGAGGTCATGGAGTGGGTGGTGCTCCCCGACCCCATGGGCTAAGTGAAACCCTCCAACTAATCTAATATCAATGACTCTCTCACTGACCTCCATTTCTCAGAATGCAGCGTTGTCTTTGTATTTTCAATCTCTTTCTCGTTCACTGAATGCTTTCTGGATCAACTTGCCAGAACACAATGTTTTCTGTCTTTGCTTCTTTCCTGGTCCACCTCTCAAATTCAAATCATCAGGGTTCGCAGCATTCTCACACTTTTGTGTTACTCTGTGGCCCTGGGGTCTCTGAATAGTTTGTAGTGGTGTGTCATGTTTACAACCTCCCTCTTGCTTCTTTGCCTGTGTGTTCACTGGGTGGGCTTTCAGAGTCTACCTCAGATCTCCAGTAGCACCTCAGGCCACCCCTAATTACTACGTGCCCTATAACCTCTAGGTTGGATACAGGAGCTTCTCAGCATTCACTTCAGATCTTCAGCAGCGGGTCTGTGTCGCCATTGTGGTAGTTTGCACTAGAGTGCTGGGTGCTTTGGCATTCACACTCTTATTGCTCACTAGAGACTTTGCAGTATTATCTCTACTGCATCTCCCATTCGTCAAACACAAACTCTCCACTGCTTTCTGTTCCTGCTACTCTTCAAGCTCAGAATGTTCGATCTACAGTTCTTTGTGTTACTTCTCTTTGTTCACAGGTGTAGCTCTCTCTTTTATTAGGCCTTCCCCAAGTCATGGTGGTGTTTTTTTCTGCAGATTCAGCAGACTCCACTGAATACTCAGATAAGGCTCTATATGCATTTTAAGCCTCAAAATATATATGGAGAGGACCGGACATTTTGAAAGTTTTGCTTCATTTGGACCAGGCAACAAGGGTACTAGGCCTTCAATGGCAACTTTCAGTTGATGGATTGTGATGGAGATGCGTGCAGGACACCTGTAAAAGAGCGGGTAGAGTAGCAGGGACTGAAAGCAGAGGAGAGTTTGTGTTTGACGAACTTCCTAAGCCGTTCATTGATAGTCTCCATGCAGGATATATCTTGAATACTGCCAATTGGCAACCATCAAAATGTACTTGCGGCTGCCGGCGTGTATTTGGAGGCACACTATGCCAGCCTCCACTACAAGAGTTCTCTGAGATTCAGTGATCAGGTTAATTTTGACTTGGAAGTCCTTTCTGAAAACAAACTCCCCTGTATTCATATGTGTTGCTTTAATCGTCTCGAGTAATTTCTCATTAGAATGGCTAGTTGCGCAACGCTTTTTAGTTTCGGTTATTAGGTGGTGGTTTTGCGCCACCTGGAAAGCCAAAACTATTTCGATAGCAGCACAGATAGAAGTGAAATGGGATGCGACGACAGAGGCATAGCCTGTGGATGCTGTTTGGCTTTTTATCCATCATTTCCCCACCAATGGCCATGTTAATCCCTATGTCCAACCCCAATCACTAACCCCCTCACCACCCAAAAACTCCGTTCTGGGATCTCCTTGAGCTTGCTTTATCGTGCAGTAACGTCAAATGATGGGTTTTTATGGGGCTGCATTGTTATTTGTAAGCAAGCAGCCTTCTGAAATGTACTCTGTTAGTTGCTGATGTAAATCTGCTCCTAATGTTATAAAAATGTCTTAACTAAATGTGCCTTCAACCACTTGATTTTTAAGCAATTTGTGTCCCCTCATATCCCCTTGCATTGTGTTCTTGTAAAAAAAACAAGCATTGACAAAGTCAGCCGATTTTATAGGCATTGGATAGGCATTTGCAAAGCCCTGCCAGCAAATGCTCAAACACACACAATATTTACCAGCGGTTGCTATCCTATGGACAGGTAATACCATAACGTTGGGAGGATAGCTCAGGGACAACACGTTTGTCTTGGAAGCAATACAACAGAGCAACAGAGGATCGAATCCCGGTTCCTCTCTTAGAGACTGGTGGCAGGTATTAAGCTCGATATACATGGCAGTGCCAGTGTAATGCATATACCATGCTCACACAAAAGCCAACTCTGTTGCTTTGCCAATGCTTGTGCCATTTGGTTGGCATATATGGAGTTAGGATTGGGACGAGGATGGATGATCTGAGTGTAATGAGGTTTTTAATGATTGCATTGCAGACCTTCTCGGCTGTAATGGCTGCTAATTCCGCCATGACTAAGTGCCCTCCACCCAGTTTATCCGTCCCTCTGCTATCTGCAGTCGATTCCCAGGGCCCTGCTCCGACCTGTGGGGTGGGCTTCTTATGTATACTTTTGCCACGGTTTCCTGCACTTGCAAAGCGGGCTCCAGAGTTGGTGGGGCCAATTAGCTCCGGGGAGAACATGAGTCTGATACATTGTAGCGTTTAAAAGATGTGAAACTTCGCAAGGGGAAATGAAAACAACTCCCACGGAAAAAAAAACATACACGGCAAGCGGTAATGATGTTGGCACTTTTTCATATTTCGATAATTTCATAGGCCGGGGGAAGCCTGGGGGACGCTAAACTGATGGGCCTGAGATCTAAAAGGAAAGGAAACGCGTCCCATGCAATAACCAGCAATCAAATGCCATTAAAGTCTCGAGGAGAACAGGGATATTTTCAATGCACAGAATGTGTATGTAAATATTTTCAATTGAGTATAAACCTTGCAAAACCTTTACATGTATCAGGAGCATCAACCTCCCCTTTCCTGCATTGCCAGGCGGTGTTTTGCTACCAGGCCAATATTTGTCCAGCTTGAAGTGCTTATACTTTGGGTCATGTTCAGCAGCCTCACCTGCTATGAAATTAACAACCACCTCAGCCTGTAGCAATTTCGAATGCCAATTAGCCTTTATTTTCGCACTTAATTTAACTGAAGTGAAGACCCTACTCTTGCTGATCACTCTACACAGCGGTACTGCTTCACCTTGTAGCTTCCCTCTGGCCTTACTTCTAAACCCTTGGGCGCGTCCCCTATGTAGAGGACTCTGCTGCTTCCCAGCGAGTTTCACGCTTTGTGTATCTCATACTTGCACGCACACGTAACGAAAGTGCTAAGGGATAGGGGTGGGCGAAATAGACCAGTTTCACCCCCCAAAAATTCTGCCTGAAATCCACATCTTGCTCCACTAAGCAAAATGGTGGTGCAACAGGCGAAACTGTGTACCACATATGAGAAATGATGGTGGCTTGGAATTTAACACCCCGCCCCTCCCCCAGTGCCATGCATGTCATCAGTTCTGGAAGCCTTGGCTTGCAGCAATGAGAAAGTCTGTAGCTGCACAGCAGCCATCTTTGCTGTCAGAGCCTCGAGTTGCCAGGCAATGGGGTGTTTGCGGTCATACTGGTTCTTTTTCTCCAAATCCTCTCTTAACGTTGGCTTGCATATTTTGTCGTCTGCCTGCCTGTTTATAGTAGTTAGTGAACTCCCATTGTTTGCTCCTGCACTACCAGCCTACCAGGGCTGCTTCTCTTCTTGCTTGCTTGGCACCATTCCCACTTTTGGATTTTCATGTGGGCTACCTGGCACTTATTTATCCAGTTGTGACCTCGAACTTGCCCCTGCTCACCGCCTTCTCGTGCAAGGATCAAACTACAATGTTGTTACTTGCTTTTTGACAGTGAAGTAGTCCCACATTGCTGACTTTATGTGGGGTGGGGTGCTGCATTTAGTTTGGGGGCATGTGGTTGGTGGCGGCGCAGGTGAGGTATAGGGTTGCGGTTGCAGCTCTTGTTGAGGCATATTTCCTGCCAAAGACACCATAAACCCCAGTACCATTAAGAGTTGCTTAAACGGTGGCGGTGCGCTGCAAATGATGCCCGAAAAGGACTACCTTTTGTTCCTCAATCCCAGAATAGTCCTCCTAAACCAGACACGGGTCCGTTGCTGGTTTTTTGGCAGGCTCCCTGGACTGACATCTGTTTCCACTTTTCGTTTGCCACGGCTTACAACACTACTCGCCAGCACCAATGGCACAGCAGGTGATGGCCCACAGGAGTCTGCAGCAGCACCATCCGAGTTTCTTATATCTGCAAAAGCAAGTGGGGCAGACATGCCATGCCTGGTGCTAGCCATCGTACTTGCTCATTCTCTGCGAGAAAGGAAAATGCAAAGGATATTATTCGCACCTGAAAGTCTTAGCCATTCTATGAAACAAATTCAGCCTATGCCCTGCCTCTTCTGTCTAACCAAAGCTCTAGACTAAGTTGATGGTGGTGACCCATCCATGAGTCCACACACACACCACAAATGATAGGACAGACACACGCTGAGTTGTGGTTTAACAGGGGGTTTAGCCCTCCAGCCCCTCACCCCAGTTTCCCGAGTGGACACTCATAGAGTTTTCTTGGTTTGAGTGCTGTCTGCAGTCTTTACAAAGTACTATCTGCTTTTCTGTCAATTACCGTGCATCACCGATCTGTGAGAAGGGCAGAGGAAAGAGTGTAGGAGGGATGTGTTTGGAGATACATTGCATTTGCAAATTGGCTTGAACCCCATTCAACTTCACATTCCTTCATTCAGAATGAGCAAGGTGAGACTCTCTCTCCAGTGCAGCGCATGCTGCTTATTTCCTGGATGGATGAGAAAGGCTGCTGTGCTGTTTTGGGTAAAAAAAGAAAACCAGGGCAAAACATATACAATCTTTTTATAATGGTCTTTTGCAAATCTCACAATATTTGAACAAACTGCAACTCTGTTACAGAGGAAACGTGTTTATAACGTAGGCATGAGTTGGTATTTAAATAAATAGACAACATACCTGTTTGTAGGGTCCTGAAGGCTGCTGCACTCAGACCTGGGGTCATTTGGGTTTTGTGTCTCCCATCCCCTGTTCACGTCCCCACTCCTGGAATGGTAGAGTTCCCATGCTCCTGGCCTTCGGGTATATATGTGTCTGTATCCTTTTGAACATTTACTGTAAGGCTAGGACCAATGCAGTGCTGTCAGGATTTTTCACTCAATTGTTCCCTGTCTCCCTCTGCAGCTCTCCACCAACAGATGATGAGCGGTACTGGCAGCAATTTTATCATGCACGCTTCACCTCCGAGGACTATTCATCACAGAGTGCAGAGCAGCGACACAAGCGGAACAAGATGCTAGTTGGGTACTGCGTCGTCCTCATGCTCGGTAGCCTTTTGGCTCACTACATTGGCTTCAGGTAGGTCCGGGCTGGAGAGCCTTAACCAGTGCTTCATTTGTAAGAAACCCAAATTTGATGAGTATTGTCATAATTAGTCTAGGTACTAACATCATATGGGAACAGGACTGTTTCACCTCATAGCCTTACTTCTCTTGTCTCGCTCTATAGCACTTTGAAGTAGATTCCACAAACTTTGTGTAATGTAGCTAAGATAGGCCACCTTTTACCCATTGTTGAGAAACAGGATTATGCAGCATCCATAGAGTTCCCTGTATTTAGACAATGAACATTAACATGGGATAATGAAAATGGAATCCGGTTTGTAATATTGTTGTATACGTTGTTGTCTACTTATCAAATTGTAAGTACAAGTCAATAACACTGTATTTCAATTGAAATGTTTTAATGATGTTGGAGAAGGAGCGCGGTGCAGGGCGATTTCTGGTGTTTCGTCCTAGGTTCAATATTGTCTAGAAACTGCCCTGACGCAGCAGCCTTCCAGGCGTGATCGGTTGTTCGTGTAAGAAGCAAAACCACTTAGCTGTGAGCCAAAATGTTCAGTTTGGAATATCCATTAAAAAAAAAAAAAGCCCTACTTCATTTCTTGATTCTCACAAGAGGATTAAAGAGGCACCAGCTACAAAGAACAACTTGGTTTCCTCTCCGCCAAAATGTCAGCTAGGTTCTGATTGCTGAACGGCAGTCAGAGAGTCCGCGCTAGGGGCCAGACAGAGCGTCGCTCCGTTTGGCTTCTCCGAAGAGGGTAAATGGTCTGCCTGCGGTTTCTTGCCAGGTTTCAGTAACACTTCCTTTCCTAGAACGGGTATGCTGTCAGTGGAGAGACTGTAGGCGTCACCAGTCAGCAAGTATGCCCATCCTTTCTTTTTACTCCAATTTCTGATAGGGATTGTGTCGTACAATGGACCCTGGCCTTTGCAGGCATGTGCAGGCTAGCAGCACTCTCTACAGGTTCTTGCGTGGATAACTGTGGAAAATGCTCTGTTTTGTTAAGCGTACCTGGTCGCCTGTTTCTGTGTCTAGCATCATGATGCTTCTGGGATTGTAAATGGTAGCCACCTGTTTACGTATATGGTTGTTTTCCAAAGTAAATTGCTTTGCTGTAATTTACTTTGACAACATTATTTCACGGGGAAGTAATGTTTTATAGGTTTTTTGAGGGTTAGCGGTATAGGGGGTTGAAAGGTTTGACAGTGGCAGGGCAAAGGGCTATGAGATCAACCATTTAAAAAAAATCGAAGTATTGTTGTTGAAGTAAATTACGATGTAAAATTACGGCAAAAGAATGTAGAACCCATTGAGCTCTACAGCAACTGTGCTTCTCAGACAGTAAGTTGCTATTGCTAGACCCTAAACAGTTGATGTCGCAGTACATCAAAGATACCCAACCGGAAATCATATAATCAAATGAAGGAACATTTGGGAAAACATTTATATGATAATGAACGACTGGATAAAGACAACTGCAATTGTCTCTTTTCACTGGGTAGCCCAAAGAAAGTGCTAGTCGGTACATTATGTCCCAATGAACATCAATAACCACAAACATTTCAACCACAGGGACATTTTACAGTTGTTACTGTTGAAGATTGTATATTCGTGGTTAAAATGCTTTTTTTGGACTTCATCTCTAGGTGCCTTCCTGTTCTAACTGGCTGGGATAGAAAGAGAGACAGCAAAGTAATTCTCCAATTTCTTTGAAAATGTCCCAGTATTCCACTTGAGGTTATCTAATAGCAGACTGACCTCTTAGCTGAGAATCTGCTTTAGTACAGTAAATTGAGGTTGTGTGATTGTTTCAAACACAAGACAATTTTCTAAAAGGTCCTCCAATCACTAAAGAAATCAACTTTCTCTTAATTTATTACCAGTTCTGGCCTATCCAGGGAAGCGTGTGGAAGCATGTAGGAATTCTGTTCCTCCCATGTGATAGAGTCCCATCTCTCATGCTGAAAATAAAGTGAGAGGGACGCTGGAGGCTGGGTAGGCCTCACACTCTGCAATACCAACCCTGGAGTTGGCAAACAGAGGATCTTTTGGGACCTCCCCGCGTTCTCTGCCTCTGTCTGCCAGCCACCTGTGAACCCTGAAACTACATTTCTGACCTGGTACATGGATAATCAGACTCAGGCGTTGATCATTTACCGAGGGGAAAGACTTGCATGCAAGCAGTCTGTGGAGCAGGCTGCAATTTCCCCAGAAGCCCACCCATGCACACAAACACATTCCCTCTCCCTCTCCTTGTCCTGATTGCTGAGCCGTCCCATGGGCAGCCCACTAGTAATTTGAACATAAGCAACCACACAGCTGTTGGGGTGGGGCATAGGGTGAATGCCCAAACCAGAACTAGGGCCAAAAAGCCCACACATGGTCTCCACTGAAACCAGTATTGCCTTATTGTCCCTAATAAGACAAAGGCCCTCATTACGACCCTGGCGGAGATCCATGGTGCAATTTGCATCATGGTCCATGGCGCTAAGCTGCCAACTCCGCCATGGGGGTTGGCGGACTTACCGCCCCATTCCGACCTTGGCGGGGCGGTAAGTCCCCAATCCCCATTTACCCTTCCCCATTCCCATTTTTGCCCCATAGGGTATAATGGGAGTGGGGAAGGCGTTAATTACGCCACCGTAAATTACGGTGGCGTAATTAACAACAAGTCCCGTAGCGCCATGGATTTTTCCGCTTGCAAAAAGCAGGCGTAAAAATCACCATGGCGCTACGGGAACTCGTAGTCGGGCGGAAAGGTACGCCATGCATTACGCCGGCGTAAACCCCTTTCCGCCAGGGTCCTAATGAGGGCCAAAGTGTTAAAGGGGCTACACCAGAATGTGGAAATTTGGAGGCAAGGAGACAATTTGGAAGAGAGAGAGGATAGAGTGAGCAGGGGAGTAAAGGAATGGGGAAATATTGCAAGGGAGAGGTCAGGAAGGAGGAGAACATCACAGGCATGGGGAGGCGGATCTTGAAGGAAGGACAGAAGAGGAGTAAGGAGAAGGAAAGTTGACAACGAAATGTTGGAAGAGAGAGAGAGGTGAAGTGAGGATGGAGGGGAGCAGCAGAGGCAGGGATAGACAGGAGACAGAGAGGAGTAGGAGGAAGGGACAGAGGGGGTGCTGAGAGGCAGGTGGCAAGACCAGTGAATCTTTAGTTGGGGTGCAGCCAAGGGACTAGCAATAGGAAAGTGGAGAGCCTGGTTGACCCAGGCCTACAGATTAATAAAGCCAATAGGCTAAAGACCCGCAAAAAAGCAGGAGACCGCGTGGGGCTAGCCGGGAGTCATAGTCCAGACTCTGGAGTTACTGGAAAGCCCACTGAGGAAACTGAGGAAACTAAATAACACTTGCCCAAGAAATCTAAACGTTCATCAAGCATCCGGGACAGAAAGGTTCATAAGGCACCCAAGGCAGGGCCTGACTCTGAAGGGACTTGCCATCAGCGCCCCATCTCACTTCTTTTGCTGTTGGAGCTTGGCTCCCATGACGACGGCCTGAATAAGTACCCAAGATACAGAGGGGTGAAATAGACTGTTATTAGCAAACCAGTGACCACTGCCAGGAGGGTCATCGTATGCCAGCATCTCAGATACCCCAAAAGTGAGCGATTGGATATACTGCTCCAGAGGGAACACCATAATATACTCTTGCCTACCAAACTCTGGAACTCTGGTCCAGAGCTCAGAACTCTGTGAACGTTCTTTTCATTTGTTGTTTTGGTTATCCCTAAATTCTTAAGCGCTATTAGGAAGAATTATCCACATTCTGTTCCCCTTGCTCAACCTTCCCTGTGTTTTGGATCCAAATAAATCTTTGTGTTAAACTCTTATGGCACACCTGTCCTTAGTTGATACCTCAGCCTGTGACACACCATTAAAAGTAAATTGCGGAGACTGCTAGGGGGCTCGTACCAGGATGGACATGTGAGGACGCTGCTCCTCTCTGAGCTGTTGGGCCTAGTGAATCCAGTTCTCCCCCCGGTGGAGCCTGACCTGCCTGGGGTTGCCCGCGGATCTCTTGGCGTTTGAGGGGCTGCGGACAGTGCTCCCCCCAGCCTGATCGAGTGACGGGGACACCGAGAAGTTGATAGACCTGCAGGTCCAGAGAGTGGGGTGCTCAGTGGTCCCGACATTGGGGATAGAAGAGGCGTCGCCATCCCGCCATTCGGCTGAGACGGCGGGTGCCTGCGGGGAGCCCGGACAGACACTGTGAGACCCCTCCGGGTGCCCGAAGGCCCTCGACCATCAGAGGGTTCGTAACTCTGGGTGCGGCTCCCAGACTGGGGCGGTGCGGCGAGCTGCGGGGATGAGCCAGTTACCCCCGACCAAACAGTGAGACACGGGCAATCGGATTCCCTGCCAAGGACTCACAGAGGGAGCAGAAGTTCCAAGCCGACCTCACCCAACAAGGGAGAAGTGACCAGTGCCATCGCCCAGGCGGTTCCGGTGGGGCCGCAGACGACCCCTCTTCCCGGCCGGGGCCTCCACAGAGGAAGGCCACACACTGATGAGCAGCTGCTAACGTCCGGGAGGCGAGTGCACCTGAAAGGAAGGTGAGCCGACCCGCATAAGAGGGGAGGCAGGCCAGCGACGGAGGGGCACAGATCGAGACTGGGCAAGGCCCCGAAGGAGCAGCCAGTTCACTGTACAGCGGAGGGGGCCAAGCAGACCCAAAGCATTACGGGCAAAGCCTAACGTGAATCCACTCCGATTCAGGCAATACCACCAGGAATAGAACCAGGGCCCAGGGGGTGAAAGAAGAGTCTGGCAGGGAGGCATAGACATAGAACCCGACGGCAGTTGGTGGAAGCCGGCCCCAGGCGGCCTGGGACCGGTGCCCAGACTCGGCCCTAGGGCTGGAGTCCTGGGTCCCCGACTCGCACCATACGTGACCTCGGGGTGAGAAGCTCAAGCCCGCAACTGGCCAGACATTTGGCTTGGGTGCTCACACCGGAGTCCGCAGCGGGAAACCACCCCGGACTGTAACAGATTTTAAGGCACGGCACACCCCAGCCAGAGACTTCTTCCCCTGACACTGAAGGTGACGCACAATAAAATGCCTTATTTTGAACCCTGGGTTCTTTTTTGAAGAGGCACCCAACCCGTCTCACACCCACCTTAACAAACACCCTGTGTCGCAGTGGACCATGAACCAGGCCGGTGTGTAAAAAAGAAATATTTGTTTTTAAAATTCAAATGAAAAATCAGAGTGAAACCAATTTTAGGGCAGCAATCACGAGTGTGGTGACAATATGATGCAAAATGTTATGATACAATTAATTCAACTTTCTAACTTCATCGACACAAACTTTAAATAGAAATCAAAGCAAAATTACTTCTTTTCACACTCATAGATGGCACTGATGTTATGCACTCCCCCATCCCACTCCCCCAAACACCTACTAACTGAATTCTGTGTGGATGGAAAGCAGTGGCAAGGATTCAGCAAGAAGAGGGAAAAAATGTTTTTAAAATTCAACCCACCACCCCAGAATGGAAGGTCAAAGAAGAAAATGAAAACCTTGAAAATGAGCAAAATGGCACACTTGGATTTCACTGGTTACTTAGACATTTTACATTTGCGGTTGGATGGATAGGACAGAAATTCGTGTGGCTGTGCTAAAGAGACAAGGGGCCTCATTACGTGTATGGAGGTAGCCATGCCGCTTTTAGCGGCATGGCTACCCCCATACCGGGTCCGGGTTCCAGGAATAGGGAATTACTGGCCCATGCCGACTTTGGAAATCCCTGTAATTCCTATTCTCGGGACCCGGTACATCCCCATTCCCATTGAGCCCCTATAGGGGCTCAATGGGAATGGCGAGGATGCATCCTGGTCTGCTAGCGGGTCCCGCTAAGGACGCCTGGTCTGACCAGGCGTTCCAGAGCGGGACCCGCTGCAGACCTCGTAATAGGGTGGCCCGGAATGAACAGTGCCGGTCCCTTACCAGCACCATTCATTCCGTGGCTGCCTTCCTCGTAATGAGGCCCAAGGAAGCTTGCAGACTACTGATCAGAGCACTAAAGCAACATGAACATAGGTGAGAGAATCGATTTTGGGAGGAAAAAATGGAACAAAATCATACGTGGCAGAATTGCAATTTCATATTTCAAACAGGCTTTAAATTGGAAAATAGCTAAGAAAATGGGTTTAGCAGGCAAAATCGGAAATAGTTTTTTTCTGGATGGGGAGCAAAGGTGCAGAACAGATAGGATACTGAGGGGAAGGGATGACTCTTATGGGACGAGGATATAGGTTTTTTTATGGGAAAAGCAAATCGGATTTTAAAAGGAAAGCAAATATACGGGCAAAATCGGTTTTGTTAACACAATGATTAGTTCCACTGAGGCTATATTTTAACATGTCTAACTGTTAAAGAAAGGCATTTATCATTACAACCAAATCACTGTGAATCTCTTTATAGGGGAATTAATTTGAGTTATTCCAAATGATACTAGGGACTTACACAGGTAACTGTAGGAAATAAAGAACACATATGCTAACAGATATGGACATACAAAGATTCCTCTAGGGAAAAGGGTGAACAGAGGATACTGCCATTTGGAAAATGACTAGGGTTTTATGGGATTTTAATAGGGTTTTGAATAAGATGCAAGGTAAAATAGCGGGATATGCAGTTTTTGGGTACTAGGTGATGGGATATTTACAAGGCAAGCCTGGGTTTGGTCATTTGGACAGCCAGCAGGGTCTGTAGGCGGCGGGGCCAAGGATTTGGTCACGTGCAGCAGAGTCAAGAGATCTGGGTACTGGGTCCGCTGGGCTCTCCTTGTGGGGAACAGCTGCGCAATAAGGTCTGGTCACAGGATTCTCCTAAAGGGATCAGCAACCGTTCCTCCTTTCTCCCTGAATTATTGGGATGAATGTGGTTCTGGATAGGTGGCTCTGCCTGGATCTGTGTCAGCTACCTCTGGACCTGGTTCTGGAGTCTTGGAATCTTGCAGGGTGAATTCTGAATGTTGAATCTCTCTGTGCCTCCCTGTCTACCTCTTATATAGCCAGAATGATATCAGACAATTTTACAATATGGGCAGAAGTAACCTGGACTTAACCCCTGAATGGGATAGGCTAGGCTACTGGTGTCTCCTCCTCCCTGCGGGCGGATTGGTCCAAGGAAGTGACATCAGTTTGTGTGTGTGTTTTTATGACTAGCTTTGTCTAACCACAGTTACTCTTTACCAAAATAAGTTATGGAATACAACCTCATGTTTACACTAGTCACCATCATGAAAAATAGATGTACAGATTTCATTTCACCGTGAATATGCCGGTTCAAACGCCAATTCTGTGCGACGTTGCATCGCCCTTCGGCACAATTTCGCAGTTTTTGTCACGGTCCATTTCCCCACACATCAGGTGCAGACCAACCTGCCCAGGACTTTGACTTCCATGAGGGCCTTGAAGGCCTCAAAGACTCTCTCAGGGGCCTCCTGGACTTGGTCCTGGTGCCATTAGACAAGGCTCATGCTGCGATTACCAACATGGCACGTTTCAAACAAGGTAAGGCACGCGTGGGCCAATCTGAGGCAGGCTGAAGGGACTACTTGCCTAGGGAACTATTTACTTGGTTGTGGTTGCTGGGACTACTTTACCTGGGGACTACTTTTCTGAAGCTATATAAACCACGCCTTTAGTACAGAACACGCTTCGTGTTATTCTGCACTCCTGCAGCATAACGCTTACCGTGTCTGTTACCTTCAGCTACAACGCCAGTCCAGTTCCTTCTCGAGCAACCTGCAAAGGAAGAAAAGGCATCAGGTTAGCCGTGCTGACCAAGGATCCACATCCCTACCCAGCGCCTCGTTCGTACCTACCTGAGAGCTGATCTTCCCGGCGAACCAACAAACCTCCATCCCGCGACCGCTCCATCGTTCGCCCACCACGCCGGAGTCGCCGCACCTGTCGGACGAAAAGAAGAAACATCAGGTTAGCACAAATTGGGAAAACACCATTCGAAAACAGTTAACTCAGCAACATACTCACCTGAAGGCCATTCCTACTAGCGATCCGCTGATCTTCGTCACGCGGTCCTACAGCACCTGCAAAATAAGAGAGCAGCAGGTCAGTCGCACAGAAGAGTCATAGCGCATGTACAGACATATCACAGAATGCTGGTGCGAACTTACCTTTTCTTGGAAAAACAACTTGGCGTTCTACAAACTTTCGCATCAGTAAGAAACCTACAAAGGAAAGACAACAAAGGGAAAACCTGAACAATTTGAACTCTTGGGCTAACCATTTTAATAGTAAAGACTTACTCATTGAGTCAACGTTGTCTGAGACTCGACAGGATCAGTGAAGTAACTGGAGCCTAGAACTCTACGCGCCCCTGCATACAGCTGCAGGACGGAGTGCCTGCCATCCTTTAAAGCAAAGGTGAGACATAGCAGAGGGGCTTTTAGAAGACCACGGGAGGCGGGTGTGGGTCTTCCGCCTCAGTCGGATAACGCTTCATTTAACTCTTTAGGCGCACCATCGTGGGGGCACAGATACAGAGAAGACACGTGAGCCATTTAACAGCAGACCTGCCAGTTCCGTTCGGCGCCCCTGTGGAGACCAGGTGAGCGTAACAGTTTTCAGGATAAACATGACATCTAAAATTCTGCAAATGGCTACATATATGCATACTAGTATCTGGCATGTTCTCCCCAAATGTAATGTCTGTGCCATTTATGCTGCACTCAGAAATGCCTTTTTACTGCCATTCCAGTCCACCTCATGCCAGGAAGACACTCATAGGGCCTCATTCCGAGGTTGGTGCTAGTCATGGCGCTATTAGCGCCATGACTAGCACCATTACCGGTACCGTGTCCGCTCTTGTTCAATGGGGTCTTACGGGTCTAGTCTGACCTTGGCGGTACCGGTAAGTCCCCATTGAAAATGTCAATCCCCATTCCCATTTGAGCCCCCATAGGGCTCAATGGGAATGGGGAGGGTGCTAATAACGGTACCGTAAATTACTGTACCGTTATTAGCTCTGAAATCCCTTTGTGGATCCCGTCCATAACGCCTGGTAAAAGCAGGCATTTAGGACGGGGCCGCAAAGGGACCTCATGGTAGGGCGCAAAGGGTTTACCGGCAGCGATGTCCTTAACGGTGCCCGGTATCCTTTTGCGCCCTACTCGGATTGACCCCCATAGTCACATTTTGCTTGTCCAAAAATCACACAAAATGGTGGCATAATATCGAATTGTTGTTTATTTGGGATGCTAAAACAAATTTCATAATGTACAGTAGTTCTTTCAAATGAAAGGGGTGCATTTTTTTTTACAGATGTGGGAGGTTCTCAACACCCCAGACAAAATGTCTTCCCTTGCTCAGCTTACACAGGGGTTGCCATGACTCCCCCTTTGAAGTCCTTCAGTGCAGTGGATACTGGGAATGAATGCAGAGGAAAGCACACCTTCGAGGCAAAGCTCAGAGCTTCCCCCCATCCTTTGTGCTTGGAAGCAGTTCTGCCTGGCAGTCTGGGAAAACCTATAATTATCACACTTGTCAGGTCCATAAGAACAGGGCTCCTGTCCTTGCAGTATCAGTTCACGGGGAGATGCGACATTGGCCTTTAAACCAAACTGGTCTGATAGGAATGCCTGAGCCTCAGCTAGACTGTTGAAGTCCTTTTTGGGGGGAAAACACAGAGCACAATATACATATGTCTTTGCACCCCCTCTACCCAAATGTACAATTGTTTTTCTGTGAGAGCTACAGTATTATTTCCCATTCAGCTTTCCCAAGGTCATTTTCTGCTTTACAACAACAGATTTACATGTGCGCATTTCTTTCCACATGTTCATTTCACAAAATGCAGATTCTCTCGTACAAAGCTTTCCTTTGCGTTTACTTTCTAAAAGGCCTTTTATATATCTGGTCAGTTTCTAGAAACAGAGATATGTTTGAAATTGGTTTCTTGGTAATTAACACGAACAAGAGAGAGCATCTTTACTTTGAAGTACTTTGTGTGTGTTAGTTTATTTCAAACAAGTAAATCCAAACCGTGCAAACTTGAAGCAGAATTCTTTTGCTTTTCAGGGACTGTGCTGATGCAACAATGCCGTTCTGGGGAGGATGGCCTTATCTGATGGTGTTCAAAATGAAATACACGGCCAGAGCTGTGGTTTAAAAGAGGAAAACGGTGTGATGTTTGACATAAAAGTAGGCACCAGTGGATGCCGTTTGAAATGCAGGTTATTTTCTTGCGCAGCCTTGAATGTTTAAATGACAGAACAGCAATGCACAGCCATTCTGGATTTGATTTCATTTCTCTGGATTCACATGAATGAAAACAAAATGCAGCTTTCTTGGGGTGGCTGTGTTAAACTCTCGCCCAATATATGCTCAGCAGACAAAAGCACAGCCATTTATTTGTAACGGCTAAAATGCAGTTTTTGTTGTAGGGAATTTCTGTGGGGCTGGTAAATATACCCCACAGGACGGAGGAAAAGCGGGAAAGGCTGAAAGAAAGGGACACGACGGACTGAACAACGTGTGAGCCCGTGCCACACAGCATTAGAGGGTTAGGGCCCACGTGAGAGAAGCTGACCAGGGAGAGGCCCTGTAACGGAGGAGGTGCCTCAGAGGCAACTGCAGAGGTTGAGGAGAAACAGCAGAAGGGCTTGTGGACCTGGAGGAAGGGAATAGGGCCCTTACTGTGAAGCCCATCCAAGAACATCCCAGCTGAAGCCTTGTGGTGCAGCCCTCAGGCAAATCCACTTCAAACCAAAGAGGTGAGCAGCCCCAGGGGGATCGCCTAAACTCTGCCTAACTTCAGGGAGTGCTTGGGGGGCACAGCAGCTTGGCGCTCCTGCTAACATTAAATCTGAGGGCCGGCACAGGACCCAAGAGAGTCCCGAGGGCTGTGATTGGTGCTGAGCCTCTCCGGGAGGCACAACAAGGAAACATTAACCTGGAAACAAAGGCCTCTCACCCACATACGCAAGAGATAAACCTCCTCAGCACCTGGTGGGACGGCAGGGGAGAAAAAGTCCACGGAACAGATGGATCTGAAAGGGAGACTGAGACCAAATTAAGAGAAGACCCCCCCACCGGGGTTCACAACAATAAGACCCCTCCAAAAAGCTGGAGCAAGGCAGACAGTAGTCGCCTCAGTCGGGTGCTCATTCCTATGTGAGCCCCCACATAGTCTTCAGACCAGGGAGCGGCAGGGAGACAGGCACACAAGGCCGGCTGAGGATGCCCAGCTTCGTAATCAACTGCTTTCTCCTACAGAAGCAAGAAGGGTGTATTCCTGAGGACAACTAGGGAACGGCCCTGAAGGAGACACAGGGACAGACCCCAGCCCCAAGGAAGGCCCCCACGGAGGTCCTGTCTCTACAATGTTTTCGTAGATCCTCAGGAAGCCCTCGGGAGGTAACCCCCCCAACACTCACAAAATGGCATCCGGGGAGGATACTCATGCCCTGGCTCTGACCAGGGACGATTTGAAGGACATATTGCACAAGATCAGGGCAATTAGAACGGCCGTACAGGCATCCATCTGTGATCTCAAGGGCAGAGTAGACAAACTGGAGGAAAAAAAGGAGGGGATGGAGAACAACCAACTACAGGTGGACGTCCTAATATGAAATATGAAGTGCACATAGCTGACTTAGAAATGAGAGAAGAAACACTGCTGAAAATGGATGACTTAGAGAACAGAGAGGCGCAACAACCTACGACTCCTCGAAGTGCGTGAACAGAAATGAGAATCAGCAAGTGAAGTTGGTCGGAAAGTCCAGGGTTTGATAAACCAGCTGTTCACCCTCGAAGGAGGCAAGGAGGTGCAGCTGGAAAGGGCTCACAGAGGCGGCAGGGGCAAGGGCCCGAGATCCATAGTTGTCTGCTTCCTTAGATACAGGGAAAATATGGAGGTTCTAGAGAAAGCAAAGCGCCTGGGAGCTTCCTTTATGAAGGAGACACAATCAGGGCGTTTCAGGATCTGTCGGCCCCAACGCTGGTCCGTCGTAGAGACTGCCGCCCACTCACACAATGGCTCTCTAACAGAGGCATTAGGTACAGATGGTCCTTCCCCTTTGCCCTAACATTCAAGCGCAGAGAGGTTGATTACTGAGTAACCAGTGGACAGGAGGCTCTTCAGGTGCTCCAGGTCATTAAGAGTGAACGGAGGACTTGGAGGGACTGGGGGCGCCACACTTGGAACAGTGGCAGAGTCCCCACAGCCCAAGAGTTTTAAAGAAGTAGATGCAAGGTGGCAGAAAATGCAGTTGAATACCCCTCCTCATTAGGAGACCGGAGACAAGAGTTGAGGGGCGGGGGCTGCAGCCCCTCTTGCAGTGGTGATATGTGTGCATCGAATCCCCACCAGCGGGAGGTGAGGTGGTAGTGGGGACAATGGAGGAGTCGTGTTTTCTTCCTTAGTGGCACACCCTAGGGTGGGCGTCTCAGGTAGCAAATTCTTCAGGTGGGAGGAGAGAGGGGGACAAGGTGGACCTAGGGATTCTCACAGGGGTGGACGGACCCAATGTATATGATAATGTTGTTGTTCTTTCTTGCACCGAGTGGATAAGAGGGGAATTCATGGCCTCTGATGGCGCACCCTGAGATTTACAGGCCGGGTTGAGGTCCTCAAGATAGGTTCGCTGAATGTAAAGGGCCTCAACTCCCCCACGAAACGCTCCCTACTGGGAAAAGTAGTGAAAACCTTCGGCCTAGATGTTCTCCGGATACAGAAGACCAGGATGGTACTTGGGGAGGAGAGGCGCATCCCAGGAGTACATGTGGGTCAATCATTCTGGGCATCCGAGTCCCTTAAAAAGGGTGGAGTGGGCATTTTACTGAACAGAAGGCTCAGGCTCTCAGAGCCGGTGGTCTGGAGCCGAACAGATGGGAAGGCCCTGGTGGCATCTGGGACTGTGGAAAACTCGAGCATTACCATAGTGCCAGTGTACTGCCCCAATGGCGGCCAAGTGCAGTTTCTAAGGGAGACCATGGAAGAGGTCCTTGTTAGAACGGAGGGCCTCCTCATTGTGGGGGGGGAATGCAACTTGTGGGCGGATAGGGAAATGGACCACAGTGGGGGACAGGTCCCTTCGGGGAGTAGGGGAGGAACCGCAAACAGAGGGTTTGGTGACTACATTTGGGACCAGGGGATAATTGATGTCTGGAGGGACTCCCACCCGACAGTGAAGGGTTATGCCTTCTATTCGCCAATCCACGGCTCTAGAACAAGGATAGATTACCTTTTCATAGAGCAACAGCACATTCATTAACTGGGTGGGCTCCTGCAAACTTTCCCCGATTAGTTGGTCAGACTACGACCTGGTGGAAATGGAGGTGGTCCTGTCGGGTCTGAAATCCAGGGAATCTCTCTGGCATTGTAATTATCTCCTCTTCAGAGATACTTTTTTGTGGATGAATTGAGAAAGGCTATTCGGGAATTTTTCTAATTCAATGACAAGGGAGAAATGGATGGGGGCATGGTCTGGGTCGCTGCAAAGGCAACATGGAGGGGGCACCTCATAAGGGAAGGCACTGCCAAGAAGAGAATTAGGTCCTTACAATCCCGATTCCTCTGTGGTGAGATCCGCCTCCTGGAAAGGGTTGAGGGTAAGGGAGAGAGGGAGAGGGAGGAAGACCTCAAGATGGCAAGAGGTAAACGCCAGGAACTGAGGGACATAGAGATGGGAAAAGTGAGGTATGCCAGTCAGACAGCGTCGTGTGAATAAGAAGCTTTATTTACATATATAACTATCCGGCGCCCTGCACTGCCGCTCACACTCTAGTCTCCCTCTCTCTCCACTAACCCTCACCAATGGAATCCCCTTCAACTATAAACATTCCTACCCTCGCGGCAGGCAGGGACGTCGTAGGCAGAACACAAACAGGGATGGAATACTACACCACCTCCCCCTTTTTAATATTGTTATTAAAAATGGTACAGAACAAAACAACAATGTGAAGATAGCAAACTACACCACCTCCCCTTTATAAACAATCAATAGCAGGAGATCTAGCAGGACCAATTATTGCTCTGAAGAAGGACTGTGTTTATTTGGAGCCTGTGGAGCAGTGGGTGCGTGTCGGAAGTGGCCACGTTACGCAACACTCTGTGAGAGAGCGAGTAACTGTTGGTGCGGCTTGACGCACGGTCTGACGCGGTCTAACGTTAGAGCGTAGGAGCGGCTGTGAGTGCTGGGTCCGTTCCTCTAACGCCACACAGCTGGAAGTGGCGATCGGCGGTGCTCGCCGGTGCTCAGCGAGACGCGGAACGAAGGACGTGACTGCGAGGACCGTCGAGGAGCCGAGGAGTGGTCCTGGTCGGAACAAGAGGAGGCAGAGACCCGAGGGTGAGGTGAGTGCGGTAAAGGTGAGAAATTGCGAGTGGCGAGTTGAGAGCTGGGGGATAGTGTTCTCCCCCTACCGCCTTGCAACACCTATCCCCTCCCGCAACGCCTATCCCCTCCCAGGTGAGCGAGTGAGCAGGAGGCCTCACGCGGGGAGATTGAGGCGAGCAGGGCTGACTTGGCAGCCCAAAGGTGAGAAGCTGGTTTGGAGTCGGAAGAACGAAAGCACGCGGAAGCTAGCCACGCCGTGTACAGCCGTGGAATTTCTTCCCCTGCTTTAATACAGTGCGGCACGGCGTGCTGGCTCCCTGTGGCTTCTTGTGACTCCCCGCAGTAATGGTTCCTGGCAGCCTTTAACCTCAGTGCGCGGCTAGTTGCTGCGGTACTGGGTGACAGGCGCCCTCTTTGAAAGGAGCCCCCCCCCCTGAAAGAGGCGGTCTCGGGTTAGTTAGGTAACTACAGTGATCGCCATTAGAACATCCCGTTGCCGTTGAAGTGGGCTTGGAGTGGACCCTGAGAAGAAGGGGAACTGTGAACTCCTACCGGAGACTGCGGACTGTAGCCTTTCATACGGGCTTTGCAAGTTCCCCGGGTCATTATACTGGTGGGGGGGGGTACCAGTAAAAGGTGGGGAATACCACATAGTTACCTCACCAGGGCAGTTCTAGAGGTAAAACCTTTCCTGTCCTCTAGCAGCAGCCCTTACTACCTTACTTGCCTGGACTGACCTGCACCTACGGGAAATAAACTCTTGAAGTGAATTGAGCCATAACGTAGACATGCAGCGGGGAAGAAGAGCACCCCACTCGATTTATAATCTACGTAAAAATAAATCTCAACCCATAAAGGAACCCAAGGAATCCCACAAGAAAGGGGGCAAATCCAAAAAGAATGCCAAATATGCTATCCCGGTGGCGCTAGGGGCTATAACTGAGTTCTTTCCTGTGAACCCACCCCCGGCCACGAATTCCACTGTAATTGAGGAAACACCAGCACCGATAGAGAGTGGCGGCATTTCTTTAAATACCTCCAATTTCGACGACATAGACAATAATTCCCTCTTAGACCTTTGTCTAACGATACAGAGAGGGATGCGAACACAAACGCCCGTGAGGTCACCCAGTGGCATAACGCCATGAATAGTGTCTCGGGGGTGCATACCGGTGGGGGAATTAGCGGACGTCTGTCTGCTTCTCGGAATCTGGTAATGGCGTCAATGGAGGACGAACCGGATAATGTGATGGAAGATAATATCGAATCACAGCCAAGCTCATTACAGATAACTGAGCTACAATCATCGGTGGCTGCTCTCCAATTTGCCCTTAAAATACTCCTACAAATGTCAGGGCGTATTTTGGCCAATACTAATACCATCACATTGGCCTTAGAGCAAAAGGATCTCCTCCGAGAAGAGGCAGAAATAATTCTATCTGATGCTTTACAGACAGTCGAGGAGATTGACGAGCAGGAAGATGTGGCGGAGGGGGGTGAAGCACAATATGTGCCCAACAGTGACAGTATAATTGAGGAAATCCCTGTGGAGGCTGACGATCCAGAGCATGAGCAAAGCCCCCGGTGCCCTCCCTCACGGAAACAACGAAGACTGGCAAAAAGGCACTTAAAAACAAGTCAGCTGCAAAAGGGGCCCAACCACCTATAATAGTGCCCAAACCGGCACCAGAGACCCGCTCAAAAAAGGCCAGGAAAAGACTGGTGAGAGCAGCTCAAAAGGTGTCAAAGGCTAAAGGACCACTAATAGACTGGCTGATACCGGAAGAGAAGACAATGGGAATGGACCCAGATGATGATTCAGTTATGACCTTTGAGCCTGAGTTGGAAACCAGTATACATATGCAGCCAGAGCTTCTCCCTGAAATACGGGCGGTGGAAGAACCTGCCGAGCCCTTACCATTGGACCCGAAGAAGGCAGTGAAGGACATAAATACGAACCGTATCTGTTTCATTAAGAATTTGTACCCAAGCAACAAAAATCCCTGGTTATCACGCTCGGAGCTATTAACAAGATTATATCATATACCTCAACTTCGTGTCCTAAAATCTGAGGATTTCTTATTTGTAGAACCCCTGTCGGGCCCCAACCCTAATGTCTCTGCCCTACATTGCATTTTTCCGACTACGGCGCAACTCATCAGAAAATACAAAGAAGATCTGAATGTGAATGCAGTGGACATTGACATTGATGTGGACCCGCTGGAGAAGGTACCCTCGGACGATCCAGAGGACACTATGGTAACAGCTCCTGTGGCTAATGTGCTCAAATCGGGGCTAGGGGACAATCCTGCGTTAAAGGAAATACAGCAAGTCCTGAAGTCACTTTTAGAATCCATCCCGCAACTGCTCCAGAACCATTGATGTTTGTCTTTACTTTCTTGGAACTGCAGAGGCTTTTCCCATCTCTTGAGGTCGGAAGGCTCAGTAGACTTACTGTCCCAACATAGTTGTATATGTCTACAAGAGACATGGTCTCTCGACCCTTTACTGTTAGATGGTTTTGTTACACATCAAGCGTTTGCTAAACGGGGCAGCAAGGGGCGTCCATATGGTGGTTTACTCACAGGGGTATCGAACACGTTTATGTCCCGAAAGATTCAATGCAAATCTGAGGAGCTGCTATTGGCAGTGGAGGTCAAATATCATGAGGAAAATGGCTCGGGAAGGCTCTTTTTAATTAATTTGTATAACCCCCCAGGAGAATTGTTTCGGGACTCACTGCAAGAGGCAATACAAGATCTATTGTCTACATGGCTGTTAAGAACGGGCAATGTTGCGGTGGTGGTTATGGGTGATTTTAATTGCCATATGACGGACAAGACTCTTATATCTTCTAACTCTGATCTCAATGAAAGATGTTGGATGTCCCTTGGAAAGAGGGAGGCTGAAGGATTAGGCTGGCTGCAATTGTTTGAGGCCTGGGATATGGCTATGATCAATGGCCGTACTTCAGGAGATCGGCCGGGGAGACACACGTGGGCGAGTGGGTCATCAATGAGCACATTAGATTATATATCCATGTGCCCCGTGATGCAGAGTAGAGTAAGCGATATGATAGTCAAGCCTAATAAATGGAGCGACCACGCGTCCCTACAGTGTATATTTAGTATACCTATATCATCTCCCTCTCCTGCTAACATGGGTACCATCCAAGCTAACCAGGCAGGATCTAGAATAGTGTGGTCTGAGAAGAACATAAGATTAGCCACTGAAGCTCTGGAACCCATCTTAGAGCGGGGCTTCTGTGACTTCAAACTTATGACGGCAAATGAAATTGAAGACTGGATATCGGGATCCTCAGGTCAGCATGCCACAGCCAATAAAGACATATGTTAAAAATTGGGGGTGCAATACTTCCCTTTAATAGGGAAATCAGGGATGCCAAGAGAGGGCTAAGAAAGTCAATCAGAGGCCTGAAACACATGAACTTATCTGGAGCTTTATACCGCGAAAAATTAAGAAATATCAAAAACCGCTATAAAGCGAATATTAAGAACATTAAGACAACAGAGAAAAATACCAGATATCAGCAGCTGATACAAACGATTTGTGCTAGAAATTGTCGTAGCATTTGGTCATTACTCAATGAGAATAGAGAGAAGGCAAAAGGCCCTTTAATTAACCCTATATGTGAGGAGACATGGGTAAAATTCCTACTAAGCCGAAATTCAGGGGGAGTGGAACCCATGAGCAGAGTATTGGAGAGGGCTCCTATCCATCTGCCTTTCGATGTATCAGCAGAGGCAATACTGAATAAAATAGCTACCCTCAAGTCCTCCAGAGCCCCTGGCCCTAATGGGCTAGCTAACGTAGTGATTAAGAACCATCCTCTTTTCTGGGCCGATTTGTTCTCTTTACTATTCAATAAGATCCTAGTGCAGGGGATAATTCCCCGGTCCTGGCAGACAGCGATTCTTATTCCTGTATTCAAAAAAGGCAGCCGTTTTGACCCTAATAACTACAGGCTTCTATCCATGCTTGATATCTCAGGTAAACTTTTTGCCTCACTATTGCTTTGTGAGATGCAGAAATGGGTAGAAGATGCCAAAATACTCAGCAGATTCCAATGTGGCTTTAGACAGGATTTTTCCACCTCACATAACCTCTTGGTCATGGAAATACTCCGTACACGGGCGCTTAGTAAGGGGCAGCCCCCGTTGTACGCTCTTTACATCGATTTCAAGGCCGCATTTGACTCCATCCCACGGGAGAGGTTATGGATTAAGCTACAGAAATTGGGATGTCCGCCAGGGTTATTATACTACCTTAGATTACTCCATCAAAATACTACGGTGCGCCTGAGGTTAGATCAGGACGGAAATATGACCAGAAATGTGTCCCAAGATAGGGGGGTAAAGCAGGGATGTGTCACTGCACCCCTTATTTATAATCTATATGTGTACGATATTCCTGCAGTATTAGCTGAGGTTGATAATTGCCCTCCTAAAATTGGTGATGCATCGTGTGCTGTATTAGCATATGCGGACGATCTGGTTGTATTTGACAATACCATAGGTGGTTTGAGGCGTTCCGCTACTGCCCTATGGGACTATGCCAGGACAAATGGATTGACCATCAATCTGGACAAAACAAAAGTCCTTAGATTCACGAGAAGAAGAGTATCGCGAGTAAATTTGATAGTACACCAAAATCTTATACCCTATGCTCCATCCTATATCTATCTAGGAGTCGAAATTGAGCCCCTTGGTGATTACTTACTATGCAGACAGGGTCGCATTACTAGGGCGATGCAAGCTATAGCATTTATTTCTGCCTTCACAAACAAGCAGGGTGGCTTTACCCTCTGGGGAACGCGCCACCTTTATATTCAAGTGTTTGCCCCCATGATTATATATGGCCTGGAGTCATTGCACACATTAGACCTAGCATGGCTGCAAGTGCTGGAGGGCAAGTTCTGGCGACGGATATTGGGGCTATCCCCTGGGGTACCTATGGCCCTGATTAGACTTGAACTGGGTCTTCCCTCTTTGAAGGCTATGGTATTGAAGAAAAGAGCAGGGTTTTACCTTAAGATGATAGGTGGCACTATGAACCCCTTACTAACTGTGATACATCAGGAGGTGACCAAAAAATACACTACTTTACCCCTACATAAAGACATGACCAAATTCCTTGCAGATATTGGATGGACACATAGAGGGGCTACTATCACCAAGGAAACCCTAAATGCACTAAGGAAAAAAGTAGACCTCTGGGATTGGCTCGAGAATTTTACACATATAGGCAGCCTAAAGACACATCAATTTGTGAAATACAGATTATTCTATTTTATGAAACCACAAGCCTATCTATATCTATGCCCCTCGAGAAGACTTAGACGCTTCATTATACTGTTCCGATTGGAGCAATTGCCTACTCTGTACATCAGAGGAGCATGGGATAATATCCCGGTTGCTGAGCGTATATGCCGTCTGTGTAAATCCTCAGAATGTCTGGAGACAGCTAGACATCTTCTTACGGAATGTCTATCTCTGAAGAATACAATCTTACGCTATCTGGGTGAATTTGCGCACGACCCTAAAACTATATGCGAAATGACATTCTGGCGATATTGCACTAACACCTGCAATATGCATCTATTCATTGCATTATATAACGTTTGGCAACAGGTAGAAATTAGCCTGGCCCGTGGACTGTAACTATTCCAAACACTAGTGGTATCAAGGAACACACTGAGTACTCTTTATGAGATAGATATTGTTTAAGGCCTAAAAATACTCACTTTAATGACATCCGAGATGCAGGTTGTCCTATGTATTACACTTGGATATGAATTTTTGTAAATAGTTTAAGGAAAATTGTTTAATTGTCCTTTTTAGTTGATTTTATTCTATATGGTTATTAATTCATGCTTTTTGTATATTTATGAATTACGTATAATGTTTGTAATTTGTAATATGTGTAAAGTTTGAATTTATTTTCAATCTATGCCACATTAAAGAATGAATTAATAACAAAAGGTACTACAACAATATAACACCTGTCTATATAATGAAGAATAAAATATAAAATGGATAGAAGATAAAAATATAAAATGCTTAACAAATATGCAAACATTGAAACAGGTTGCAGTTAGGGAAACAGGTTCACACAATTACATTTTTTTATATGTCTTTACTTCCCCATGACATAGTCTCTTGACCAGAACGGTAACCTCCTTTCTCTAGAGTTGCGCACAATTTCACAATTTATATGGCAGTCATGACTCTCAACAACACTTCTATTCCCATCAATTGCATCAATATTACTTCCTTGAATGAAACTGTCTTCCCCAGGATCATCCTCCTGACGATTTCTTCTCGGAACTTGGCTACCAGCTACGGTATCACAGTTATCTCTTACATGTACATGCTCCTCCACATTTTGTGATCTAACGTTAGACTCTACATTCAAATTCTCCTCACTACCACTCTGAAATCCTATATCATTCTTCAACCATTCACTAAATCCTTGATCCTGCCGGGGATAACTCCCCCTACCATGCCTCATCTCCCAATTCCATTTGCTCACTCTGTAAATATTCCATACTGATCCACCACTTACCCTTATTGCCTTACCGAGCACTTGCAAAACCTTAACTGGTCTGCTGTATTTGGAATCACCCTTCCTAACATTGTCCCCTAGTTATATCCTTACCATATCACCTGGAGAAATTTCAATCCTGCGCTTGTATCCTATTGACATCTTATCCTTGAATTCATGGCGATTACAATTCCTCACTTCTTTATGTTCTGATGCCCTTTTGAAATGTACCCACTCTGGAGTGAGCAGAGTGTTGGGAGTTCTGCCCCTCATCATTTCAAAAGGAGACAACTCCAAACCTCTTTTGACTGACATTCTTAAACTCCACAACCTTTCCATCAGTGCTTCATTCACAGGCATGTTGTTTCTCAAAGCTAACTCCACTGTTTCCACAACCATCCTGTTACATCTCTCCACTAACCCGTTGGTTTGGGGATGGTACAAAGCAGAATATTTCCAATCAATCCCATATGTAGTGTCAAAATCTCTAATTTCCCTGCTTTTAAATTAAACACCATTATCACTGATAATGGTTTTGGGAAAACCTTCTCTCCTGAAAATTTCTTTAAGAAATTTGATAATTTCTCCTGAATCAATTTTCTTGACAGCCTTCAATTCTACCCAACCTGAGTAATAATCAATCATAACTATCAAAAACCTTTTCTCTCCTATTAGTCTTGCATATGGTCCAACAATGTCAATACCTAACTTCATCCAGGGAGCCTCTCCTTTATCTATGACAACAGGCTCTGATTTGAAACATTTACAACTTTTATCACTGTTTTGGCAGGGCCAGCAGTTTCTAACAAATCTTTCAATTAAAAGATCCATTCCTGGCCACCAGTATACAGACCGTACATTACTTTTAGTCCCCGTGATGCCCGGATGACCTTGAAGTGCTTTTTCTATGAGCTCCTCATACAACACTTTCGGAGGTATCAATTTACTCCCCCTCATCAGAAATCCTTCTTCCATGGACAATTCATCTTTCACTTCCCAAAACCTCATGCATTCTCCATCAACTGATCTCTTTTCTGGCCAGCCCAACATTGTAAAATCTGCACTTTTTTGTAGTGTTACGTCTTTAGTGAACTCATCTAGCCATTTCTTCTTAGAGGTCACTTCTAGAACAACCGCCACCATTTCTTCATTACATTCTGACTCTAAATCCATATTCTTTAACGGTAAGCGTGACAAATAGTCTGCGATGACATTTCTCTTACCTGGAACATACTTTATCACAAAATGATAATCCTGTAACTTGATGCTTAATCTAGCCAACCTAGGTGACGCTTTACACATTCCTCTCACAGTCAACACTTCAACGAGTGGCTTGTGGTCTGTTTGTATGACAAACGTGTAACCCCATAGATACTTTCTAAAATAGTTTACAGCCCATGAGCATGCCAATAGCTCTTTTTCAATCACAGAATATCTGCTTTCTCTTTTTCAATTACAGAATATCTGCTTTCTGTGTCCGAAATCGCTCTGGAGGCATAGCATATTGTCTTCTCCTTGCCGCCTTCATCAATTTGGGATAACACTGCTCCTAGACCATTTCCACTAGCATCCACTGTAACTTTGGTCAATCTCCCAAAAACATACCCACCCAATTCTGTGGAATTGCAAATTTATCTCTTAATGCAATTTACTGCTTCATCACATTCATTACTCCACACAAATTTGGCCTCTTTCTTTAACAATTTCCTTAATGGTTCTGTTATATTAGCAAATTTCTCAACAAATTTGTTGTAATATTCGCAAAGCCCTAGGAATGATCAAAGCTCATCCTTATTACTGGGATTGGGAGATTCCCTGATTGCTTTCATAGCATGACTCTTTGGTTTATATCCCTTGCCATTAACCGTGTGTCCCAAATAATCAACTTCATTCATGCCAAATTTGCATTTACTCTTTTCAATTTTCAAACCCACGCTCTCCAACTTCAACAAAACATCCTTCAACCTCATGTCATGTTCCTCTCGACCTTTGCCAAATACAATGATGTCGTCTTGATAAACAAATATTCCCTTCAACCCCTTCAACACATGTTCCATGACCCTTTGAAAAACTGCCGCCATGGATGCCAATCCAAACGGCATGCGTTTGTATCTATACAAACCGTTTGGGGTAACAAATGCTGTGATGTCTCTACAGTCTTCCGTCAGAGATATTTGATGGTATGCACTAGAGAGATCTAGAGTAGAAAACACATCTGCACCACCTATGTGATTTAGCAATTCTGATATTACAGGAAGCGGAAAAATGTCAACTATGACGTTTTTGTTCACATCTCTGAGGTCAACACAAATTCTAACTTTCCCACTTTTCTTCATCACAACCACAATGGGGCTTGCCCACTCCAACGATTCGATCTTTTCTATCACTCCATCTGCTTCCAACTGTGCCAATTCCTGTTCAACCTTGTCTGCTATGGCAAAAGGTATGGGTCTAGACTTCACATGTCTGACAGGTACGGCACCATCCTTCAAGCGAATCCTATGTGAAAAGTCCTTTAATAGTCCCATTTTCTTCTGTTGTATACCTTTCACAATCTTAATTTCTTCTTTCTGCTTGTGACTGGTATTGACAACCAAGACTTGTTCATTTTCACAAGGATCTAACCTGATCCGCAGACCAGCTTGATCTCTCCAGCCAATAATGTTAACTCCCTTTTCTGCAACGTAAATCTTCACCTCTGCTCGTCTGTCCTTAAATTCTACGATACCTGAAAACCAGCCAATCATCTTGATTTTCGACCCTTCAAATCCACCAGGGTTTTTTTATATCTGGTTCATATAGTTTGCTCTTAAGACCGCATGTCACTAAATTCTTCCAGGTTCTTTTTGTGATGATCGTCCATGGTGAACAACTGTCTACTTTTACTTTGAGTTTCCAATTGTCAATTACAACTTGGGCATTTGAAGTCTCCCTCAGGTGGTTCACGGATGGTAAACACTCTTTCTTCATCCGAATCTTCATCTTCATCTTGGATGACAGATATTCTCTTATTTCGTCTGCATGTGACAGCGAAGTGTCCTTTGACTCCACAATTCCCACACTTTTGTCCTATTGCAGGACAATGTTTAGCATAAGCAAAATGACCAAACCTTCCACAATTGTAGCATCTGTCGCCTTCTCTGGATTGTGCAGTACTCGGTTTGGGTTCGGGTTTCACCCAACCTTTCCCTCTGACTGACTGTCCTTTGTTTTCACATCCTCTAGACCTATTGTTCTTGACAGCATGGTTTTCTGCTCGTTCCCTCGTCCTCAGTGCGTTGACCATGCCTTGTTCTGCTGAGTCTACTGAGGATTTGTCATTCTGTTGTTGCATGTTCAGAACAGCCTCCTGTTTTTTATTTTTCATTTCCTTGGAACATAGATGGCTGTGCTCTGTACGCTTGGCAATGGCCATAGTTTCCGGCAAGGATGGGTTTCCTACCATCCACAGTCTGTCCTGAACCAAGCTATCTTTTGCATGTATGATGATTTGGTCTCTTATAAGTTCATCCAGTGTGATCCCATTTCCAAAACGAACATGTGCGTGACAACACTCTTAAAGCTGACACATAATCTTCAATAGATTTGTGCTCCTTCTGAGTCCTGGTGAAGAAATTATACCTGTTTATCGCTACATTAGTCCCAGGGGTATAATATTTGTCTAGTTGTCTTATAGATTTTTCATGTTCGTCAGCATCTCCCGCTTCATCTACTGGCAACTCCGGTAATTCTCTGTATTTTCTTTGTCCTTCTAACCCTAAAGCATGAAGCAGCAGCGATTTCTTCTTATTAGGGGTTAGACCTTCTTGGTCAATTGTTTGGACATAGTTTAGCCAAAATTCTTTCCATTCCAACCAATTTACAACAGGTTGTCCAGCCGTTGGGAGGAAACTCGCTGGGGGTTGTATGCTAATGCCTTGCATTACTCTGTATGGTTGTGTCAGTGTTAGAAGGGATACTATGAAATTGCTCCAAATTCAGTGTTTACTATAGCTTAGAATTGTTCAAATTCCACCTCTTTTGTATATTTTTTTTTTTAAATACTGTGAAGAGGATGAGGAGTCTGGTGTTCACTCCTCATTCTGCCTGACTCCAGGAGAAACTAATCATGTGATTCGTGTGTGCGAGGTGGATCCTTTACTCCAATATACCAGAAACACGGTGTATCCGTGTTGATGTTGGCTCAGCAGCCAATCAGATCAGCCTTGAAACTTGAGTGATCGGCACAAACCAACGCGACTTCAAGCGTCGATTCGGAGCATCTGCTCTCCCTGCGGTGTCGTGTACAACAGCACAAACCAATGTTTTGTTTAACGTTAGTTCAGAGCGTCTGCTCTCACTCTCTGCATGCAGCACAAGCCAGCACAGCGCTGTGCGACGGCTCGGAGCGCCCACTCTTGGTTCCTGCTTTCTCTCTAGGTCTTCGTGGGTCCTCAGGACGCCGGCAATCCTTGTCGCCAAATGAGGTATGCCAGTCAGACAGCTTCGTGTAAATAAGAAGCTTTATTTACATATATAACTATCCAGCGCCATGCACTGCCGCTCACACTCTAGTCTCCCTCTCTCTCCTCTAACCCTCACCAATGGAATCCCCTTCAACTATAAACATTCCTACCCTCGCGGCAGGCAGGGACGTCGTAGGCAGAACACAAACAGGGATGGAATCCTACAAAAAGTAGTATCCAGCCTGAACTACCTGAAGCAGAGATACTACGAGAAGGTGGACAAAGCGGACACATTTTTGGTGGCCAAACTCCGAGGCCAGGGGGTGGAGAGGTGGGTGTCAAGAATCCGGGGAGCAGGGGGTCAATTTGGCTCCGGAGCAGGGGCGGTCGCGGGAGAGTTTGCCGGCATTCTATGAGAGTTTATATGGGAGGGAAGGAACCACAGATGAAGACTCTCTGGGGACATACCTCGCTGGGGTGCCGCTCCCGAGACCCAGTAACATGGAGAGCATTGAGCTAGACAAACCCATTACACAGGAGGAGGTACTGAAAGCTATAGTGGGTCTGAAGCTGGGGAGGGCACCAGGAGAGGATGGATATACGACTGTGTTTTATAAGACCTTCGCAGGACCCCTGTCGCGGTATCTCGCTGGCCTATTCACCAGCATGATGGCTACTGGGAGAGCCCCCCGTCTTTTGGGAGGGCCTTGATTACTGTCATCCCAAAGGAGGATAAAGATCCAGAGTATTGTAAGTCATACTGCCCCATTTCCCTACTCAATGTGGACATCAACATTTTCACCAGAATACTGGCCACGAGAATGGAGGGCCTCATGCCGAAACTCATCCACTCAGATCAAGTGGGCTTCATTCAGGGTGCTGTCATGACCCTCGCCCAAAACCCCCTCTGGCAAACCCATTGGCCAGGTGGAGTCAGGACTCGGGCCTCTAGAGCCTGGCATCCTCTTCAAAAGCCCTCATGGGGCCAGTCCTGGCGCCTATGGCGCCAGGCTCATACACCATGAACAACAATGTGCTTGGGAACTACTTTATTGTATTGTCAGCCAACATGGAGGCATCCACATAGCTTGGTTCCTAGGTGTGGCAGTCCTGGAACTACTTTCCCTGGTACTACTTTACCTGGGCTATATAAACCACACCCTGACTGCAGAACAGAGACAAAAGGAACATCATTAGCAGCAGCATCTTACCTGCAGTCTTCATCTTTAAACTCTTGCAGCTACTGAAAACAGCTTCCTCGAATCTGTACGCCTCCCAGACAGAACGACCTGAAAGAGGAAGATAGAGGCAACATTAAAGAAAGCTGTAGAGGCATTTACAAATTACGAACTGCTCAAAAGGCTTACCTGGCTGGTCGCCTCTCAGCTGGCACCACTCCGGACATTCCACTCGCGCTGAAGAACACTGCGACCTACAAGGAAGGAAAACACAGGTTAGCAAAGGCAAGACTTTGCAGCGCTGCGCATAGCGCTTACTTACTGCATCATAACGCTCTTAATGCGCCATCATTTACCAGCGGGGCTCAACCAAGCCAGTTCGCCGCGCTGAAGCTACGCATACCTAAGGAAGAAAAAAGAGACATTTTAAACAAAGAAAGGCATGCAGGATAGCAACAAAACTAAAGAACAGTAATAAGACCTACCTAAACAATATCAAACGGGCTGGCGTCAGTGAAGTAACTGGAACGCACTCGCCCATGAAAGACAATGCTCCCCTGCAAAGAAGTCAGGACGGAGAGCACGCCTAATTCTACCACAAAGCAGAAGCTTCCCCGCAGACCACATCAGGGCAAAGCTGAGAAGCATACCAGCGAGTAACCCAGCTGGGTGGCGTCCCTGTGGATACCAGATGAGCATAACTGGTAGACAGGGGGCAGACAGCATGCATAAGACACTACACCTCATGGATGCCGCTGCAGGAGGAGGGGGGAAACCCGGTGCTAGTGGCCATCGACATAGACTAGGCCTTTGACCTTGTGGACTGGGGCTTTCCCAATGGGGTTCTCTGGAAATTCGGCTTCGGGGGGGGGATTCTGAAGCACATCCAGGCCTTATACGAGAGTCCATCGGCCAGAGTCACAGTAAACGGGCGGTTGTCCCAGCACGAGACAGGCTTATCCACTATCGCCCCTGCTGTTCGCCCTTACAATGGAAATACTGGCAGAGTATCTGAGGGGAGCCCCTGGAGGTAGAGGGTATCAGGGTTGAGGGTAAAGAATTCAAACTGGGGCTCTACGCAGATGATATCATGCTGCATATAAAGCACCCCGCCCATTCCATGCCTGCAGCCATGCAGGTAATTGGAGAGTTTGGGAGGTTCTCGGGGTTTAAGGTGAATGTTGGGAAAAAGGTGGTCTAGAAGTATTATAGAACTGGAACCTCTGGTACTGCAGATTCAGCTGGAGCAGGTGAGGTGTCTCGGGATCAACATTGTCTGCCCCAGACAGGACCTGGGCCAGGCCAATTACCCTCCTTTGTTTGACAAGTTATTTTCCGAGATGGAGGTCTGGAGGAAGGGGCAGCTGTTGTGGGTAGGGAGGCTCAATGCGATAAAAATTAACCTCCTGCCGAGAGTTCTGTACTTATTTCAGATACTCCCAATCCGGGCCCCGAGGAACATCTGAGAGAAGCGAAGCAGTGCATTCTGAGATTCCTATGGCAGGGCCAAAAGCCCAGGGTCGGATATAAGACGCTTATTCTTCTGAACGAGAGGTGAGGGGTGGGCTTCCCTGACCTGTTCTTGTACTATAGGGCGGCTCAGCTTAGGGCACTAGTTCCGCACCTGAGGCAGGATCCCGACAAACAGTGGGTGTTTCTAGAAAATCAGCACCTGCTCCCGACAACGGTGGGGGAATGGCTTTGGTTCCCCAGGAGCAGCATCCCGAGACGTATTAGAGACCACCCGATCCTGGGGGTTATATGGGAAGTCCTAACTGTGGGGGAAAGGGGAGAACCTTACCACCTGGCTATCTCCCATGAGCCATATTTGGGCGCTGCCAGTGAAGGACGACATACAGGAAGGTGAACGCTATCAGTCCTGATTTGAGGCGGGTCTCAATTTATGTCTGGGAAATGGAAGAAGTGCATTCAAAGGGATCTCACTCTGGTCCAGAAGGTTCTAGATGGGTATAGCAGATGTATTTACAGAGGCATATTGTATAAGGATGATACTGTGAGCATCGAGGCACAGAAGACTACACATTTGTTATGCTTGAGCTAAAACATGGCGCTGGTGCGCAGTGTATTCTGGGAGCACTCCGAGCCATGATGGATATTTACTTCATGCCGCAGCGAAAAGCTGTACTCATTTTGCTGAGAGCTAAATTCACGTTGCTGAAGAAAACATGCTTTCCAAATCTGGTATGCAGTCAAGGACATTTCTGCTGGGAAAGCTAGCTTTGTTATGTCTTGTTATGAGTTACGGGTCTGTTTTCCGTGGTGCTTGTTTTTAGAGGAGGGAAGCACTTTGCTCCTTGAGGTTACTGTCGGTTGACCCAGCTGGCAACCAACGGATGCTCATCAATGCGCAAGTGCGTTGCCAGAAGGTTCGAGAAATTGCCACCCCTTTTTGAGGAATGCATATATGCGGAATCCCTTAGCGGTCAGTTGAGACCTCAGCCGGAGGGAGGACGCTTTCGTCCGGCATACCTGTGGGCTGTTGTGCTCTCGGCCTGGCTGTCATTGGGGTCTTCCAGCCGCTTCTGGCGAGATGAGGGATCCGGTTACGCCCACGGTGATGTATTTTCTTTTGAACTCTCTGTTTCTTCTGTGATTTATTTCTATGTTATCACTTGTTGCTTCGAAGCTTTGAATAAATAGCCGTATAAGTGCTCATTATTTTCTAAGAGTGTGTGTGGTTGCAAGTTATTGCGTCTACCTGCGTTTAAAGTATTGGCTCCGTAATTGCACTGGTGATTAATGACTGTCCGTGCATTCTGGGCGAGCAATACAACATTGGAGGTGAAGAACCAGGCTTTACGTTTTCTGCGGAATGAAGTGTGGCAAGGGTTGGATCTAATGTCTAAAGGTAGGGCGTTCCAGCCTTTGGCTGCCACAACTAGGAAGCTACGTCCCCCAGCCTTTGTTCTTTTGAATTTCGGAATGGAGAGAAGGGAGGCTGAACTGCTCCATCGCTGGTAGTACGACCCAGTGCGCTTGTCCAGAATGTTCCCAACTGTTGATCCCCACTGCTGGCATGGGTGTGGTGACAGAGCTGACTACTAGCTCATGTGGTGGGCAGGCCCCAGACTGCAGGTGTTCTGGTCCGAGGTTTTGGGGTGGATCAGGGACGCGGGAGTGGGAGAGCACAATTTGAACCCACCGTTTGTCCTATTTGGCTTGGAGAGGAGCGATGATAGGTGGGACACGCCTTCACCTTTAGTACATTTTCTTCTATTAGCAGCACGAGCGTGCCGGGCCAGACACTGGAAAAGGGTGCACCTCCCTACAAGGCATGAGTGGTCTAAAACAGCTAAAGACATTTACCTCATGGAAAAGATCTCTGCAGCAATTCATGGAGGTAATTAATCGGTGATAAGTTTCAGTGAAGGGGAAATATGATAGGTGGATATCAAGGGGGAATCTGCCCAGCCTTCTAACGTTCTAAAACAGGAGAACTGTGTAATGGACCCCATGGGGGCAAGGAAGATATGGTCGCAACACACGGCTAAGAACTTACCTTTGAGAACACGGTTCGAACTTCCATCCGCCTTAATAGGGAATCCACTTGCGTAAGGGAGGGGTAGGTGGGGGGGGGTAAATAAGAGGGAATTATTACATATTGACTGTTGTTTTGCTAGAGGGTTTATCCCTCGTGTTGTAAAAACTCAATAAAAAGACATTTACAAAAAAAAAGAAGTAAATTGCATTAGTAAAAAGTAAATAGAGATCCGCGTTCTATTGCACTGCAACTTCAAGTAATGCTACAACACTGACATTTTACGTGTTTAGGGCTCTGCATGAAATAAGGTTGATGTGCAGGTACAGTCAGCTGTGCATTTAGTTTAGGCTGTGCAAGAAGCGAAATTTGTGTACAGGCAGTGTGGGTTCTGTGCAATCTGCAGAAAATATGGGGTAGAGGAGGTCCTCCGGAAAGCTTTAACCTGACCGCAAAGAATGTGTTTTTCCCCTCACAACAGGGAAGGGGTACCTCTTCACCCCTGAAACTACATCTACAAAACCCCAACGTTTATTTTCACTGTTTGCAATAGCGTAACACGTTAAAAAGCTGCATTGAAAGAATAGAACAGCATGACCAAAACAAAACGTGGCTTAAGTATTCAAAGAGAATTCATTGGATTCAACTTACCTCTATCTCATGTATTTTATGTCATAGTCTATATTGCCTCTTGCCTTTTTTCCAGGATACGTACAGAGCATTCACTTAGCAGTAATTCAGTGGAATACACTGTACAACTCCCATGGATCAGTCTATTTTCAGATTGTGGCCGAATAAGTTTGGAACGCAGGTTTTGAGAATCCTCCACCTCCTCATACTTCTACTTCCTCTCTCACCCTCCTACAATTTTGTTGTCCTCGTTTGGTGCTGTATAAAGAGCTGTGTGTCCTCTAAATGAAGCTGTTTTCCAAAATTAGTTAAGTTATTTGTGTTCACCCTACTGTTACCTGATAGTCTAGCTAGGCATTCACAGCTCAGAGAAGTGATTGGAAAAGCGGTGGCATTTTGCAATCACATTTGTATTTGGAGTTTTCACAGTACAGACCTAGCGAGGAAGCAACGGAGCAATGTACATGTCGTTGAGGGTAACATATGAGGTACCGGTTACAATATGTGGCATGTAATGCTCCAGCCATTGGGATGTGATGTAGGAACGCAAGGAGCCTAAGTGGCTGTATTGAGGAAAGAGTATGGTCTTTTGTGCCTTCTTGAAATGCAAGAGCATATATATATATATATATATATATGTGTATATATATATATATATATATATATATATATATATATATATATATATATATGCAGATTATTTCCAAAGGGGACCAGAAACCATCTAAGAGCGGAGATAAAATGCCCCAGGATTTGCCATAGGTTTGCTGGCAAGGCCCAGTGACTGCTCAGGAAGAAGCCTCCGCGTTTTAGAGTGGATCCTTCATAATAATGACTACCCTTACATGGAAATGTCTTTTGGGTCACCCACCTATCCACATTATAATATTGCCCATGTGTGGGTTTGGGATCCTCCAATGCAGACCTTTGGCTCACTGGTGCGTGCATTGAATTATATGAATTTTATGTATTTTACAGCTTTTTATGGGCAGCCTCTAACCATTCCTTTTGTACTTTACAGATTTTATGTTTGTGATTTTTTTGTGTGTACCTTATTGTAATGCATTGTGATATGTGTGTGTTAATGGTCTATCCGAATAAAGCACTTAAGAAGAAGTAGAACCAAACCGTTTTCTCAGAAAATAAATCTCCATTGTTTTCAATTTGTCAGCATACCCCCATAGTTCTGATCCAAAGGTAGCAGCCTTTTTTTGCCTGCATTTTGTAAATCTCAAGAGAGGGACTTACACCACCATTACCATGTATTTTGGCAATTCTTGCAATTGCGTTGCTTGACCTTTCTACGGTTGCAGATGAATTTTCTAGTTCTACTTGTATGGCGTATACCAATATAATCGTATGTAGATACCTGTTCCACTGTCCTACCATCTAAAAACAGGATAAACTTGGACTCCTTTTTATAACTAGGCCTGAATACCCTTGACTTTGTGTTTTGATTTTGATTTTTTGTATTTATAGCGCACATGACGAACTTAATCGTATTTTGGCGCAGATGACAACAGCAAAGGTAGAATGTTTAAATCAAAACAGTCTTGTCGCAATTGATCACCAGGCCCTTTTCCATGCAGGATTCATGTAATACAATCAGTTTCAACCACTTGGTGTCAGTAACAGTAAAATGGCATCATCTGTGAATAGCGGGAGGGGTATCTTATTCTTGCCTAATGTTGGGGATCAGTTTGTTCTTGTGTGATGCAGTCTATTATTGGGTTTATAAATAAGCAGAAGAGTGTCAGGACAAAGACACACCTTTGTCGAACACCCTTCTAAACTGGGATCGGAGCTGATAATTCGCCCTGAAGGTTCCAGTATACCCACTGCCTCGTTATTATTATACAAAGTGTAAGGGTGCAGAAGAAGGAGGCTGACGCAAAGTTGGCATGTTTGGGGCTAATTACTTGTATTAAACAATAAAGCAAGAGAAAACCCATCTTGCCCTATTCCTAAAAACTGTTTCCCTGCCTCAACTAAAGATCTAAGTAACTTTCAGGATGTCTTTCAACATAAAAGTGTCCACTGTCCTGTGTCAAGAAAACCTTACTTCTCTCCCTTACACTGGAAACTAAAGAATAAGGCAGTACTGTTTTGGTCCCAGGAGAATGACTCCCTACTCCTGGGTTATGGTTAAAGTTCTACACAATGGGCCTCATTATGAGCTTGGTGGTATCTGGGTGGTAAATCCGATCAGATTCCACCAAACTGTATTGCTGTTACTGCCACTTTTTCCAGCGGTATCACTGTCGAATTACAAGTGGTGGGTTAAGTCCCCATTTTTTAGAGTCCATAAGACTCAATGGAGCATTTTTGGCGGAATTACAATTCCACTAAAAATGGGCAGAAAGTCGGCAGATTTACTTCCAGCTCATAGCTGGAGGTGAATCCTCCAACTTTCCGCCCACCTCATAGTTCGGCGGTGCAGTAATGAAGCGGTATACGGTAATACTGCTGCATTAAACCCGCACCACCCAACTCGTAATGATGCTCAATGTGTCCTTGCTGCCAGTAGAATGTTTCCCTTCTCCTGATGTCTAATCTCAAATAGCCTGGGAGAATGCCTCCCTTCTTCAGGCCACAAAGTTCCAAACAATATCTGCTTGATGGTCCAGGAGAATGCCTCCCTTCTCCTGGTGTTCAGTCTCAGATAGCCTGGGGGAATGACTCCCTTCTCCAGGCCTTGTTGAATCCTACTCCTGGTCCAGCTTACCAGGAGAATGAATCCCTTCTTCTGGTAGTCTTAGTACAGTCTCTTACAACCAGGGGGAATTACTCCTTTCCCCTGGTCTTCTCTTCATTAGGCTTCACACCTACAACAACCAACGGTGAGTGTTAGGAGGGTCCGAGACCCTAGCTTCTCTTCTTCTTTGATTTGTCTCCCTTGGTTCACTTTCCTGCCCAGTAATGTTATGAGGAAGGTGACTCATATCAATCTCTTGGTTTGGGTCCCAGTCCCTGGTTTCTCTTCCTCTTTGAACTGGCCAACTTGGTTCACTTCCCTGCCAAGAACTGCCACGAGGAAGAGGACTCGTATCTCTTTTGGTTTGTGTCCCAGTCCCTGGTTTCTCTTCTTCTTTGAACTGGCCCAGTTGGTCCACTTCCCTGCCCAGTCATGCTACGTGGAAGATGACTCATCTCTCTCTGGATTTGGGTCCCAGACCCTCATTTGGCTCTCAGTGGGTTTATCCCTCTCACTGTTGTGATAGAATCTCCCTCTCAAGTTCTCCTTCTGGTACTTGGGGACCTCAACCCTCCCTGGTGACCAACGGGCTTTGTTTCACCACTGCAATGAGGAGATATAGGTTTGTAGGCTTTCTGCCGCTGCCGCGCCACTCATGCGTTATGGTTGTAAAGGGTTCTGGGGACAACTGCCTTCTCCCTCTTGGAAAGCCACCCGCATCCCCTCCGGGTCTCCCGTACCACCCTTTACCTTGTTGAGGGCTCTTACACATTACCGGGATTTCCTGAGATGGCTGGCGTTCCATTCAGCTTCTCCGACACCTTGCTTTCCCTGTGGCTGTGCGATTGCATTCCCAGCTGCCTTCCGCGTTCTTTCCTTCTTTCGACACCGCTATGCACCAGCCTGCTCCTGCAGACCTCCCGATCATCAGACGCAGCGAACTGCCAGCATCCTTGGAGTTCTTCCCCTGTGGATCAGCAAAGCAGGTTTGTATCGCCCATGTTCGGTGCACAGCACACCGGCCATCCTCCGCTGCTGCTTGAGACCAAGTGTTTAGCCCATCGTCAATTTTTATACAATGTTGCCAGCAGTGTCTGGGCCCATTGTATAAGTCCTTCTTCACTTTCACATGTTTCATCTTTATTGCTCTGTGGGGCCAACTCGTCCCAGTACTTGGATTACCAAGGTTAATGATGTTCTTCTTCATCTCAGTACTTTCCAGAACCTTAAGGTATTCTGCCTTGCAACAGTACATAGGTCTACTGTCTACAAAGAGGCTACCAGAGGAAGGATGGGTTACAGTACGGGAGTGTGTGATGTTCTCATAAGGGCTGTACCCAAGATGGTCGTCCTATCCCTTGAGGGGGAGTCTTTCCCCATGAGATCCTCATGCATTAAACTACCCTTAGGGGGACCATCGGGTAACGGCCTCACCTGCCTGACCTCATGGGAAAGGGCTCCCTCTTTGGGAGAAGTGACGACATCTAGAGAATCGTCACAAAAGCCATTAGGGCCTTCAGTAGCAGGACTAGAAAGTCCAGATATTTCTATCTCGCCCATAGTAGGACCCGCAGTATACCATCAAATGTGGCCCTTAGGTCAATGTAGAGACTTTACAGCCACCTGCTTCTAAATGTTGCATATTTTTGAGTTAAAAGAACTATCTTAACGCACTGCTTTATCGTGCTCATACCCGCCTGGAACCCAGCTTGTAAATAATGTATAATCCCGTTCTCCTCAACATATTTATTTAAATGAGCTAATAAAACTGACATTGATTTTCCCTACTACATTTAATAATGATACTGGTCTATCATTTGCTACTTCATCCCTCCCACCTTTCTTATATAGCGGAACAATTTCTGCATTAACCCAAGATTCCGGTACTATTGAGAGTGCTGAGACTGCATTGAACAGTCGGTAAAAATAGGGTACTCTGGAAAGTCAGATATAGGAGACAGAAAAGAGGACATGTTTGAATAAGATGTTTTATTTGATTGTGTCCTCCAACTTGTTCCACATCTTTGACATGTAATGTCCACAGCTGTGCACTTCGAAAACCTTTTCGGCGTCGATGATGTCGGGTCGATGTCCCTCGAAGGCCTCCGTCGAGGGCAACGTCACTGGATGTTATAAATAGGACACATGGCGCCCGTAGCCTCAGTTATGTTTTTTCCGCAAACGTGTTTGCTTCGAGAACTCGGCGCGCCTCGTGTATTTCATCGTAGAGATGTCTTCTTCAACCCTTCCGACTCCGTGGTCTGGCTTAGAGACTTGCCGGGACTGCAAGTCTAAAATGTCGGTCACCGACCTGCATCGCATTTGTTTGTGGTGTTTGGGCGAAAGTCACGATACCGACGACTGTTCAAAATGCCAGTCGCTGACTGCCAAGGCCTTACAGGAGCACAAGGGGAAGCTCCAGGTATGTAGGAGTTCTAAGCCCAGTTAGGCCCGTAAATCGAAATCTAAAGGGTTGTCCACCGACGACTCGAGGGGTGACTCTCCGCGTCAGGAGGAGGCCTGGGATTCTCGGTCCTGGAGTGGTTCGCGCCATCCTTCCTCCTCGTCGCGGCATTCTTGGAAGCGCCGTCACCGGTCGCCTTCCCCGTCCTCCTCGAAGGATGGAGCCACGAGGAAAGTGGCATGCCCGACAAAGTCCTCGACTCTGAAGGAATGGGCTGCCTTTAAGGAGCAGATGTTGGTGATTTTTCAATCGCAGGGCACGGTTCCGGTCGCGCCTTCTAACGAAGCCGGCAAGAAACGGTCTTGTACCGTGGCTCGCACGCCTTCGGGCTTCGAAGTCCCGTTCGGGCAAGGCTTCAGATAGTCGCAAGAGACATGCTTCCAGGTCTCGGTCCTCGTCGCCAGCGAGACCGCTGCAACCTGCTAAGGGCTGGAAGCATGTGTCGACTCGGTCGGCGCCGTGTCCGTCCGACTCGGAAGTTGAGGCTTTGCCTTCTTATCGGCCCACGACAGCGTCGGCACCATTGTCGACGTCGACGCCGAAGCCATTGGCGCTCTCGACACCGAAGCTGTCGACGCTCTCTGCATCGAAGCCTTCGGCGCCCTCGAACCCTTCAGGGATTTTTGCCCGAAATTTACTGTTGGAGTTCCCTGATCTAGTGAATCCTCCAAGGAAGGCTACTGCTAAGTCTGTGAGGCCAATGGTGGACTCCAGGCCCTCTTCCGTCCCCAGGCCAGGTTTTCACCTCCCTTTGGATGACATATCTGAGGAGGAAGAGAGGTTTGATTTTGAGGACCCTGTTGAGCATGACATGGCTCCTGTCTTTTCTGGAGAGAGTCAATTGGATCAGTTAAGGCAAACCCTCCATGATGCCAGTGGGATGGACACTTCTCCGGAAGTGTAATTTGGCAGGCCTAAGCCTGGGGCTCATGCAGAGTCGTCATACAGGTGGCTCATGGCTAGGGTCACAGAATATCTGGGCTGGTCCAGTCCTCCTGAAGATTTTGTACAAGATGATGTTATGGACATCTTAGACCAAGGTCTGTCCTCTGACTCGGTGTTACCCTTTCATCTCACTTTACAGAAAAGGGTGGCGGCTGCTTGGCAGTCACCGGAATTTCTTCTGGCTGTTAATAAATCATTGACAAAGAAGTATCGCCCTTCCGTTAGTGACCCCAGCTACTTATCCACTCACCCCACTCCCGAGAGTTTGGTGATTCAGGTGGCTACAGCCATCTCAAGGCAGGCGGCGTACCCTACCATCCCTCCTGATAGGGACGACAAACACTTCGATGGTTGGGCTCGCAAGGTATTTTCTGTGGGGAGTATGGCATTGAAATCAGCCAACTCCACTTGTGCCTTAGCAAGGTTTTCACACACTCTGTGGAAATGTGTTTCTTTTGCGGCTGAGCATATTCCCGAGGGGGAAGAAAGGGATGGGTTCCTTGCTCTCGTGTAAGAAGGCAAGGATGCCATGTGCGAATCCCTTTAGTCGGGTTTGGATACGGCCGACAGTGTTAGCCGGTCCATGGCTGCGAGCACCGTTATACGCAGGTTTGCGTAGTTGCGGAAGTCTGTTTTTGCCCCGGATGTGCAAGCCCATCTTTTGAACATGCCCTGGTGCACATTTGTTTGGCAACAAGGCTGACGAGAGCCTTGAGAGGTTGCAGACCTTGAAAGCTGCGGCAAAATCTTTAAGCGTAGCTGTGCGTCAACCTCCGCCTTTTCGTCCTAGGGGACAGCAGTGGAGGGGAGGTTCTTTTCGTTACTACTCCAACTTTGGTAGAACGAGAGGGGCCGCCAGTCAAACGGGTCAGTGAAAAAGTACCCGTGGTGGTCGGGGAAATAGAGATGCCGAAGCCACTCAGGCAGCTGCCTCTTTGCCTTCAGGCACTGCCGCAGCCGCTCCAAAACAGTCATGAGGCCATGTCCCATGGTTCGCCAGTTGAGGGCAGACTGTCTCAGCATCTCGAAGAGTAGTGAGCCATTACTTTGGATGCATGGGTTCTGGACACAATAGCCCACGGCTACTGCCTTCCCTTCCTAAAGTGGCCTCACGACAATTCACTGGGGAAACTCTCTTTGAATCTTCCAGATCCGCTCCTTGTGCAGGAAATCTTGACCCTGCTGGAGAAAGGCGCTATAGAACTGGTGCCTGTACCGGAGATGAACAAGGGTTGGTATTTCCCTTATTTTTTGATTCCCAAAGAGGCCGGGGGATGGAGATCCATCCTGGACTTGCGTTGGTTGAACAAACTTCTCAGGAAGGACAAGTTCAAGATGGTTACTTTTTCTCAAGTCCTCCAGGCCCTTCAACTTCAGGATTGGTTGGTGTCTCTGGACATACAGGATGCTTACTTTCATGTGCCGATTCATCCCAAGCACAGAAAGTACCTGAGGTTTGCGGCTGGCGACTCGTACTTTCAGTTTCAGGTCCTGCCATTCGAATTGACCTCCGCCCAAGGGTCTTCACCAAGCTAATGATGGTGGTGGCAGCATATCTCAGACGAGGTGGGAATTCGCGTCTACCCCTACTTGGACGACTGGCTGATCCATGCCTACACTCCCGAGCAAGCATTGGCTCACCTCGGTCTCACCTGCCGCTCCCTCCACAGGCTGGACTTCTCCCTCAATTTCAAGAAGTCGCATCTGACACCTTCCCAACAGCTCCAGTACATCGGGGCTGTGTTGGACACGTCCTTGGGGGAAGTGCTCGCCTCCCAAGGTGAGGGCTCATCACATTGTGCAGATGGTGGACAAGTTTCAAAATGCCCAGAGTCTCCCGGCTTTCAAATTCTTAAGGTTGCTCGGCCTCATGGCACCCTGCATTTTTCTGGTGCCAGAGGCCAGGTTGAGGATGAGATCCTCAAGATGCAGTGGTCGCAGTTCTCAGGCAAGATGTCGGATCCCGTTCAGATTCCACTCTCGGTCTCCCAGGATCTACTGTGGTGGGCCAACGAGGGGAACCTAATGAGAGGGGAGCCGTTTTGGCAACCGTGGCCGGAGGTGACTATAGTGACGGATGCTTCCCTCACAGGATAGGTCGCTCATGCCAGTGACTTGACCGTCAGCGGTCGTTGGTCTCCGTCAGAGTCCAAACTCCACATCAATCTATTAGAGCTGCGGGCTGTCAGGCTAGCCCTGAAGGCTTTTCTGCCGTCTGTGCGGGGGAAGAATGTCCTGATCATGACGGACAACACAGTGGCCATGCATTACCTCAACAAAAAAGGGGGGGTAGGGTCACTCCCGTTGTGAAGAGAGGCAATGCAGCTCTGGTTCTGCACCATCCAGCAGGGAATTTCGGTCTCAGCAGTTCATCTGGCCGGAGACGAAAATGCGGCGGCGGACGCTCTGAGCAGGCAGAGCACTGTCTCTCACGAGTGGGAGTTGGCTCAGGAAGTCCTTCAGGAAATCTTCGCCCTTTGGGAACCCCACAAGTGGATCTCTTCGCCACCAGTGCCAACCAGAAGTGCGAGAGATTTCGCTCAAGGGAATTTCCTCTGAGAGGAGCCTTAGGGGACGCGTTCGTCGTGGCCCTGTCATTCCTCAAGTGTTGCAGAGGTTACAGAGGTTCGGTTCTCACATGATCGGCATTGCTACGGATTGGGCCGGGAGAGGGTGGTACCCGGACCTTCTAGAAATGTCCATCTGCCCTCCACGCCATCTTCCCTACCGAGAGGATCTGCTCTCGTGCGAGGGGGGGTCAGGTTCTCCATCCAGAGGTCAAGACGCTCAACCTTCACGCTTGGTATCTGAAAGGTTGAGGTATAAGGATTGGGACCTCCCGGATTATGTGATGGAGTTGTTGCTTTCGGCCAGACGGCCTGCATCATAATCCCTGTACCGTTGGCGTAAGTTCTGCGACTGGTGCAGAGGACACAATGTTGATGCTTTTCAGTGCTCCATTCCTATGGTTTTGTCTTTCTTACTTTCTTTGACCCACAGGGGCCTTCAAGTAGAGATACCATTAAGGGTTACCTGGCAGCGCTGTCTATATTTAAGCGCTTGTCTGAAGAATGTTCTTACTTTAAGATTCCTTTGATTTCTCTAATTCTTAAAGGACTGACTAATGTGTTCCCGCCGTCCCCTTTCCAGGTGCCGGTTTGGGATTTGAATTTGGTTTTGAAATTTCTCATGGGTGCTCCGTTTGAACCTTTGCACTCTTGTCCTTTGATATTATTGTCCTTCAAGACAGTGTTCTTGGTTGCGGTTACTTCTGCTCGCAGAGTGAGTGAATTGCAGGCACTTTCCTCTAAGCCGCCCTTTACTGTGTTCCACAAGTACAGGGTAGTACTTAGGGTACGTCCGTCCTTTCGACCTAAGATAGTATCTGAATTTCATTTGAGTCAGAAGGTGGTTCTCCCTTCTTTCTATCCTCCTCCTCATCCTGGTAAGGAAGAGGAGCGACTCCATAGGTTGGATCCTAGGAGAGCTCTGGGCTTTTATATTTCTAAGATGTCCAGGGTCAGAGTGGACGATCAACTCTTTGTGGGATATGCTGGACACCGATTGGGTCAGGCTGTTACCAAACAGACCTTATCCAGGTGGATTATCCTCACCATTACTGAGTGTTACCGGTTGGCTGGTAAGGACCCTCCTGAAGGGTTGCAAGCTCATTCCACGAGGGGCGTTGCTACTTCCACAGCCCTCCAACAGGGAGTTCCTATTAGGAATATTTGTGATGCAGCCACATGGGCTTCGATCCACATCTTTGTTAAACATTACTCCCTGGATACCATCCATGATCAGGATATGGCCTTTAGTAAGGCGATTCTTTATTCCGCAATCTGATTGGGTACTCTAAATTCTTTTCCCTCCTCCTTTTTCTGGTACTGCTTTGGGAGTCTGTCAAAGATGTGGAATACGTTGGAGGACACAATCCATTCTAAGAACAAGTTACTTACCAACTGGTAACGTTCTTTCAACTGGATATTCCTCCAACGTATTCCACATCGCCCTCCCAGCCTGCCCTTCTGGAGAATTTCCTATGCGATTGCAGCTTACGTTTCTGCAAGGTTATCTGCAGTCAAGCAGGCGTTGGATTGGTGCCAAACGTTCTGGGGGAAAAACATAAACTGAGGCTACAGGCGCTGTGCGTCCTACTTATAACATCCAGTGACGTCGCCCTCAACGGAGGCCTTCGAGGGACATCGACCCAACGTCATTGGCGCAAGGCACACTTTGCCGAAAAAGTTTCCGAAGTGCACAGCTGTGGCCATTGCATGTCAAAGATGTGGAATACGTTGGAGGAACATCCAGTCGAAAGAACATTACCAGTTGGTAAGTAACTGGTTCCTCTCTGTCAAACCTATGATATCTTAACATCTTTTCTACTACTATGAAATGAAAGAAAGAAAATCTAAGTTTTGATTTAGAATAGGATTACTCTTCCCTTTGGGTAAATCAGTGGTGACTGGTTTTCTGACCCTCAACAAAGAGTTTTCAAAGTCTTTTCCAGCTCTTGGCCTGCTAGTTCCAACAAACAAAATGTCTCTCAGTGTTCTTTTGGCAAAACAATGGATTTGTCAGCCAGTCAAACAGTTTATGTTTTTCCCCTCTTCAGGGATGTATTAAACATAACAGGCTCCCGTGATTTGTATCGGTGGATATTCACAAAACTGAACTTTCTATTTATCGCTCATCGGATATCTTTCAGCCTTGGGTAGGCCACAGGCTTGCTTTGCCCAACTTACATCATAGTTTTGGTTGTGGTTTCTCTCACCCTCTCCTGGGGTCTTCAGATTGTCAGCCTGACATGGGCCATGGGCCTGCCAAACCCTGCTTTGGTTGTGGGTTCTCTCACTCCCTTCTGTGGTCTTTGGTTTGTCAGCCTGGCGTGGGCTTGGTTGACATTTTACTGCCATTCACCCACTACTCAAGTAATGCCACTTACCTCCTTTCCAGCGGTGGTGCTCGGTAGTGAAGGCGGTTTCTGAGGCAAGCAGTCCTGCCTTCTCGTCCTGGCTCTGGTCTGCGCGGTCAGCTTCTTATCGTCAGTTCTTCCCTTCAGCGTCGGAGAAGCAGGTCGCAGGTGTGCCTCTTGTCAATTGCCTCCTCTCTCACCATCCAAGGGTTCGTTGGGATTTCCGCCACTTGTTAAAGTGGCAGCATTCTGCAGGCTGCCTTGTGTCTCCACGCACCACACCCCCTGTTTGGCTCTCCTGTTCTGCTGCTCCTGTGAGGGAGAGACTTGTTCCTCTTGGCAGCTGTGCTAGTCGGCATTTCCTCTCTAGTTCTCCTGATGTACAGATATATTTAGGTAACTCCCTGGAATGTAGGGAACGATTCTATTGATCCTCTGTTTCACAAAACGGCGGCATCAAATACAGGTCAGGAAACAAGCCATCCACCTTAAAGGGGCCCTATACATGATTGCCCTGTTCAGTTTCCATGTAACCAACAAATACTTGGGACTTTGCAATAACGGGAGGTGAACTGGAATTCTTACTTGGGCATTCATTGTCCCCAGAGTGTGGGGTCACCCCCAGTGGGATCCCGCTTACCCTGTCCTCTAAGGACAGCAGGCTCACCTCCCTAGTACCAAAGGATGTGGCTCCTCCTTGAGAAGAAGGGATGATTTCCCTGCATTTGTCGCAGTACACAGATTTTAGGCTAATTTTTATAAATGTCGAACAAGAGTTTTGCCCACCCCTGGGGCCTTACCACTTTTCTGCCTTAAAAAGCTATATGAATCGCCTCCATAATAAAGAATAAGCAATCATCACAGTTTATTCCTTGCTCCAAATCTTCCCAGTTTCAAGCCAAATAACGGTCCAGTTTCCTCATGCTTTAAAATGTGTATACGATCTCCCCTCATTGCTAGTACCCTGAATTATAGTGCATTATTCTGATGTACCCACAGAGATTGATTTCCAAAACGTTGAGTTACTACCAACTGCTAGGGCGTCCTTAACTAATTGCCATTTTCCATCAGCAAAGTTTTGTTTTTATTCAGGTATGTTATTTATATTGGCGCCTAATCTGTATGATAATATCTCTATTATATGTTTCCACAATTTTAAAAGCCTTGATTAATTCATGTTTAACATCCTGTCACTTCTTATCAAATCACTCTGTTGTGTACATTTTTACATTTGTAAAACCAAATATGTTTTTCCATTTTCCCACCAATCGGGTGGGTTCTGTAACCAAAGGATATATAGCTTTGATGGTATCATTATATGCTTTTAAAAGGGCATGGTTTGATAGATGAACGTTACTTAAGGTTTTGCTCCATATGGGGAGAATAGCAAAGTATATTGCAGGTATAGTTTTCTCCATAGCTAAGTGTTCCCATTTGATTATTTTTCTTGCATGTCCATGGATGCCTACTTGCCCTTGGATACCTACTATGTTAATTCTCTGCTCATTGATGCTTTCGTTGTCGACATAACTGATATTTCCAGTGCTAGTGGTCTGTGATCGCTTTCATAGCACTCCAGGGCTCAAACATGCCAAACTGACAGATTACTCAGAATATAATCAATATGTTATCATTTATATTCTGAAACAAGTGGGAGCTGCAGGCATTCGTCCATTGCACATGCTCTAAATTCAAGGTTATACATGATTCAGGGAACTTCCGCTGCATATTTGTTAAGACATTTCGGTGGCCTAGCTTTCAGATCTGGAATCTCTCCTTCCTCATCCATTATATTCATCAATGATATAATGGGTTTGTATTGAAGGTCAAAATCACCTAAAAGGATATGTAATGATTGTTTAAACCTATTTTTTCTTTCTTTAACACGCTTTTATAGCATATACATGGCTTTCCTTCCTGGTACTTTATTAGGTCTTTTATGTACATTCATTAGCAATGTTTTTTTCCCTTATCCCTATCCATAAATAGCTCTTTGCGATCACAGGAGCCTGTATTGTTTTCCCTATGGCTAACATTAAGGGATGAATCTAACCAACTCATTAGGCCTTGTGACAAATCCAGTAAATGTGTCCCCTCTCTCCAAAGGAGAGCCACCCCCTTTGGGACTGGGAAATGGACAAGCAGGATCCCACTGGTAGTGAGCCACCCCTTAGCGGTCAGACCATCCCTTAATAAGCATGTGTGTCATCCTCCCTTGTTCCAGGCAGCTAGTGTTTCTAATGACTATATAGGGATTGTACAGACAACAATGAGAATGTTCATAAAGAGGTAGCTGCTATGGTTTCTGATCTTTAATGTTTACCACTTTGTGTGTAATGCAGGGCCAATGGACTGTTCTATCTCTCCCCAGGTAGAACCATTAGAGGCCCGTGAAAAGGACCAAGAGCGGCAGAACAGCAAAGAGGCACGCAGGTCTGCAGGGCCTAGACGCAGAGGAAGGCCAGTCCCCCTTTGAGGCAGAGTCAGGAACCAGTCCCACACAGATGGTGTGGACCTCAGATTAGCAAAAAAGCCCACGCAACACTTCTCCCTGCAGCCAGGCCTTGAGCTGGAAACGCTCGGCCCGCCCACGAGAGAAGCTATTGCGACCACACGAACTGTGGTCAACAGACTCAGGCTGGAGCCTTCTCAATCTCCTCCTCTCCCCTCCCCCCTATACTCCTTGCTCTTCCTCTGGCCCTTCTGCAGCCACCCCTCCTCCCTCCTTCTCTTCCTTTCCCCTGTTCTCAGCAGACAAGGTTTCTAGACAAGTCTGATCTATGAAATGCTCTTCAAAACAAGTTCACCCCTGTTCCTCCAAAATCATCAAGGACCACATTGAAACCCTGGCTCATGCTTTGGCTGACTTCTGCAACCACTCACTCTGCTTGATCTCTCTTCTGCCTTTGACACTGTCAACTATGCCATCCTGCTAAAGTGTCTCCGTAATAACCTAGGTATCACTGGTCAGGCCCTGGCATAGGTGACTTCCTTCCTCTCTGACTGACACTCCCAGGTCCAACTTGGGTCCTTCCTCTCTGCTATCTTTTTCTCTACCTGTGGTGTCCCCCAGGGGTCTAACCTCTCTCCCTGGCTGTTCAACCAATACCTTGCACACCTTGCCCACCGCATTGCCACTCTCTGCCCCAACTTTCAGTGCTATGCGGATGACACCAACTCATCTTCAGGCTACCTTCAGCTACCTCTTCCCCCTCCCTCATCTCTGACTGTCTGTCTGCTATCCAGGAGTGTTGTGCCGCCAATGACCTTTGCCTTAATGCCAGTAAGACTGAGAATCTCCTCATCGGCACACCCCCTCCCTCCTTTCCTGTAGCTCTCTTGGCCCGCTTCCTGCTCCCACCTGCAAGGCTAAAAACCTGGGGGTCATCTTCGACTCCACACTCTCTTTCTCCCCTCACATCTCTGACATCTCTAAGAAGTCACACTACCAGCTGCACCTCCTCAGGGATATTCTTCTTTTCCTCTCCTTCCCCCAGAAGCTCACTGTCTCCAGAGCTCTGGTTCTCTCCAGGCTGGATTACTGCAACAGCCTCTTTCTAAATCTGCCTGCTTCTACTCTACTACCTCTGCAACTCATTCAGAACAGGACTGCGAGACTTGTCCTTGGCCTCAAACCCAGGGATCGTATCTCTCCAGGACTGAAATCTCTGAACTGGCTCCCTGTGGCTGCAAGGATTAAGTTCAAAACCCTCTGCATCGTCCACAAGGCTTTCTGGGGCTTCAATATCTTCAACTCTCTCTTCCTAAATATGTTCCCTCTCGAGCTCTTCGCTCATCCGCCTCCAACTCCCTCAGTGTCAGTCGCTTCTCCAAGCAACGAGTTGGTGGTTGATCTCTCTCTTCGGCTGGGGGCTCCCTCTGGAGCAGCCTCCCCGCCCCCCTGAAACTTGAGGAGAACCATCTTCGGTTCCGGAAGCTCCTAAAAACCTTCCTCTTTGCTTCTGCTTTCTCCCCCCCCCTCTCCCCTGCTGAAGTCTTGGCTGACAATGAGGCTGCACGGGTTACCTGGCCACTCATCTGAACTCGGGCCCTAGCCCTGCCAGTTGCACGCTTGCGCTGCCTCCCTGGCAACCCTGCACCGGGGGGACTGTTTTCTGTATCCCTACAGTCCCGAAAACCAGCACTCATGTCTGCACTCACCCTGCACTTGCCGCCAGCTGTCCTTTCTTTACTTATTTAATGTGATTATTTATTATCCCATGTACTGCACTTCCCCCCCGCACTTTTCTTTCCCCGTTCCCTTGCACTTGTGCGATCTGAATGACACCTGGTCTAGTAAGATCGCTGTCTGTCTTCCCGCTGTTCCCCCTCCCTTGCCTCGTCACGCCTTGAAACACTTGTGTATAGGCACGTTGTAAATGTCATATCATATAATTCCAAGCCGGACAAGGCCAAGGACATTTGTCATGTTATGTTATGTTAATCCATTTATATTGCGCACCACAGGGTCCGGAGCCATAGGGGCGCGCTACCAACAGGTGTTACACACACCACACATGACAATTAGGCAAACAACAATTAACAAAGAGCCAGGAGGTATATGGTCAGGAAAGAGAAATCAGGTGCAAGTACTATCTAAACAGGTACATTTTAAGCATCTTATTAAACAGTTCTTGTGATTTCCTCTCACTCAAATCAGGCGGGATAGCATTCCACTCTCAGGGTGCGCTGGCAAAGAAGGCACTTTTGCTAACCAAGGTTAGTTTGGCCCTTGCACCACCAATAAATTGGTGCCATTGGACCTTAAGACTCTTAGCACTGGCTTTCTCTTCAAGGTTTCAGCTAAGTATTCTGGGCTACTCCCTCTAGAGATGTATGGGTTATCATAAGCAGGTGATAATCTATTCAGGCTTCAATGGGCAGCCAGTGCAGTTTTTTCTAGCCTCCGAGATATGATCAATCCTCTTAAGTCCTTCTATTGCTCTCACAGCACTATTTTGGATCACTTGTAGTCTGGCACAGTCCCCTTTATTGATGCCCACTAACAGGCTTCTACAATAATCTATTTTGGTGCTAATGATCGCTCTTGCTATTGTCATGCAGCTTTTTTTTGGATACGTTAGGCTGAATCTGTGATAACAGTTTGATGTGGTAGGCTGTTGCAGACCCTCTGCTATTTAACTGGGTAAATACCCAGTATCTTCACCTTTGTTTGTGCAGTAATCCTACAGCCTGCAACCTCAAAGTGTTGGTACTCGGGACTCAATTTGCTAGGACTTTACTTTATTGAGAACATGAACTGAACAGCAGGTCGGAGACCTAGAGACTCGGAATACTCCATTGCATACCGAGCAGGAAGCCCCAAGGAAGCTTACTGATTCTTATTGCTGGAACTGTGTATCGACGAAAGGCCCAGAGTCATTGGATGGTGACAAGTCCGTAATTCTGTTTAGGGTCCGTAATCCTGCTTGGGGAAAGACACTCTTCCTTAATCCTAGGACAGGCTAGAGCGGATCAGATACCAGCCAGGTACATACCAATTAGGCAAATGGCCTTTCGTGATTTTGTGTTGGATTAGATTCTTTTTCCTTTTGAGTGGTAGAGCCAGGATCATGCTAGATTAGTTTTTCTACATAACAAACAGACTTTGTGTTGTACAACATCCTGATGTGCACCCCTTTTCCTTCCTTTTCCTTGTTAGCATAGGGACCAGAGTCCCAGAGCTAGAGTAGAGTTTTGGGAATATAATAAAGCTACTGAGTTAAACCACAATCAGTTGTAAGTCTCCTGATTCTGATTTACCACAGCCTACACTCCGTCTTCCTGGTGTTCCCTTGACTGCAGGGACCCAAAGAGATATGTAAACCTGTATACAGGCACGATTTAATAGACTAATTTAATACCTCCTAACAAATACACACCCTGTGTTATCTGCCAGGTTTTTAGCTATCCACTAATATTCCATGAGAGTAGCTGGACCTTTATACTAACTTTTTCCAATCCAATCAAATTGTTGGTACCGGATTACCTCCATCACCATCCTCCATCACCATGTAGTCAACCAACATCTTGTAACCCATTACCTTCAACCAGGTTCCTTAATCCAGATTTTGTCATTACATTTTCCCTTTGAGTATGCACTATGCAACTCTTTTTATTACTACTAATAAAAACTGTGGCAGATACATTATCAGGTGCCATTTCTTTTACTATTTTGGTCCCTTCATTGATTAAAGATGGGGTGGATAAGTTCCATATTCACAATCCAATAAGCCTTGTAAAAGCAAGTTATTTTTATGATCAATAGAGATGTAATCATACTTAACGTCTCCGGGCATAGGTAACCTCATACGTCAGATAATAATGTCACTTATAACAGAACAGTACCTCGGATTGACCAAATCCACTGGATGCATTTATTAAATAGTGAATCAATTGATTCATGGGATCCCCTCTTGACTTTCAGTACATATATTGTATAGACCATATTACAATTTTGTGACATTCTACCTGGATCCCCTGGGGTCTTTATTTGATTACTTATACTGACATTTGTATTCCCTTTTCCTCCGTATCCCAATGCCATACTAAAACGAAGGCCCTTCCCCTGTGGTTCCCCGCTATGACTGAGAATGGGAAGCATTGTGTTAGATTCAAAATTATTGGTAGAGTGTTTTGAACAAGAACTAGCTAAGAAATCACTAGCTACTAGCAACAGTATTTGGTGATCTTTCTCTCCAGCTCTTGATTTCTCTGTGCATCCAGCCTTTTCCGAACCGCTATATTCCCTGATCGACTTTTTATACTCCGTTATATTTGTAGGCAGAAAATTGTTACTGTTGCTGGCATTATCATTAACTGCATTGTTGTGTATGCCAATTTTCTGATTTGCAACAGTGTATTGTAGGACTGCTGATCCCAGGTCCCTGATCTCTCCACATACTGTATCAATCAACCTCCTTAGTAAATTAATTTCCCTTCTTAAAGATACACAATTGAAACAAGGTTTAGTATGATGATGATTAATTCATCCCAACAAGCACTGCTTCCTCTTCATCTGGTTTATATTCTAGTGCAATAATTTTCCATAACCACATTATCCCTGCTACCATTTTACTACTGTTGAAGGAGCTGTCACTCTTTTGGAGGGTAGGGGGCTGGGGGTCCGTCTCCATTTCGTTTTTCTATTTCATGTGTATTTGTTCTAGTGTTTTCACCACTCCCAATACACATACATAGGGCGTCTACCATTATTTCCCCTAGTATGTCATACCCAGTAGAGACTGAAAAGTTACATTGTATCATTACATTTTCTTGCATAGGTTAGGAGTTTTCTATTAGTATATTTGTGTTAGTACCCAGCACAGTACCATTATTAACATTTTACATGATGGTTGCGGCCCCATGGATCAAAACTGGTAGCTAATAGTTCTTGCTGCCCTCTTATGCCTCAACCCTAGGAATTTCAAATGCTTCCAAATGTTCCCCTTTATCAAGTAAATGTTTAGGGTTTTTTGATAATGTAGGCTTTACTAAAGATGGTAACTGACATTTGCTAAAGTTCTTGTCAGATGGTGTTTTCCCCCCTAATGCATTATCCTTTGGGGTGGTGGTTTTATTTGTAACTAAAGTGTTCAAATCACAGATTTCCAACAGTAAAAGATCGTTTTTGCACAATGCAATTGGGAAAGAGCTAACTCTTCTTTCTGATGGCCCCTCTTAGTACGATCAGTATTATGCAAAGAGCTTAAGCTCTCAATTTCGTTAATTAAAATATTAGCCTCCTCAATTGGTTTAGCTATGCTTTGTGATCTTTTTGATGCATTATAAGGAGATAGACTAGATGTAACTTTTCTCTTTGGCATCCTTTCTAGTTATAAGACATTGTAAAAAGCAGTAAAAAAATGTTTTATTTATTAATTTTAAGATTCATTCATTTGATCATCAATATAAATAAGGATAAAAGCCGCTAATCTTTATTTGCCCAAGTATTGTCCTTAACCTGAGTCACAATGTCTTTAATCCAAAAGAATAAAGAGTGAAAAAGCACCATACACATGGCTAGGTTTAGCCTCCAAAGCCGTGTGTTAAACTTGTATGACATGAGCAGAACATAGCAGTGCCATCCCCCACTGTGGCCGCCACTCTTCCGCTGGGATCCAGGGCATGTATGCCAAGGTTACTGTTCCACTCACAATAACCACAGAAACAATTGTATATTTTTGGGAAACACAAAGATCACATTTTATTGGAGCAAACAAATTGGAGCGGTCCAAGCAATGTAAGCTAAGCAATGTCCTTATGACTTATAAGGTAGCCCAACGGTTTTCCGGGCTGGCAACAAGTTTATAGTCCACAGGTGACACGTGCCACTTCCGATTTGCCATTTGCAAAATTACAGACATATGCCTCTGGTTATCAACTGCCAGACAGTATATGGCAGACATACGCTTCTGGTTATCAACTGGTAGACGGTATAGACCCGGGACCACTGATCTTCAGTTGACGAGGAGTCTTAACTGTCCCCAAAGAGGAATCAATGCTCGTTGTCCGAAGTTGATTCGAGTGCGGCCCTCCCGAACTGCTTACGGCCGGAACCGCAGCGTCAAAGCTCCTCCCTGCTAGGACTGCCCCGTAACTCCACCTGTGACAGAAAAATAAAAAGTTAGTGACACAATCACCAAATCACACGAACATCAGCAATACTATCTGTGAGAAACCAAAGGCTGTCTCACCGACTAGTCCCTTGGTATCTGTCATCCAGGTGGCCGGGGCATGGCTATCGCTATTGGAGCCAGACCCCGGGGGTGGACCAGTGCAGGAGGATCACCTGAATGGAGGGTACCTGGGGAGTGGGAGTGGGGCACCCGTAGGAGAGACGCAGTATTCCTACACCCATTTCCCTATAGAACACCCTCATTCTATATACTGTCTAGGAACCCCATCCCCCCCTTTCCTACACACACTCTGCTGCATGACAGGGTGCTTCAGAGAAAGACAGACTCGCACACAACCATTCCGTTTGACATGTCCCGATATCAGGGTCAGGCAGGGTCAGGCACTTAACCTTGAGGACTGGCACCTAAATCCTGTTCCCTTTCCCCACTGGGATAAAAGTCAGAGCATGAGAGAACCCAGAGAGCAAGTCGAGCAAGGCGAGAAGGGGCCAAGAGGCGAGAGAAGGGCTGTGGTCTGGCCCGCTGCAAAGTGAAGTTTGCACATACTTTTCAAAGGAAACCACCCCGCCTAATGCACAAGGTGAAGGCGGTTCCTCCTTCGGGTGATCAACGGGGTTAGGAGGAGGCGAGCCGTGCTGTGCCGATAGCCTTGGCTTCAAGGAAACGCTGGATGAATGGTATCGAAACGCTGGAAAAATCTGCGGCGCTGTTTTTGATCAGAAACGCGGGCGTTCAGATGTTGCTGTGCTTTATGGGAATCATGCAATGGAGACGTATTTCCTCTGCGTCTCGTGTCGGGTTACCAAGGCGACCTTGTCTTTACCCAGCACGCAAATACAAACAGCCCTGAGTTGTGTTTGCGTAGGCACCATTGGCAACCGCCATCGTTGCAAAACGAAAACGCGAGGGTTTAAGCACTGTACGGAACTCATGGGGGCAACAGTAAAGACAGACACAAGCGATCTCAGTCCAATGGTGTATATTAAACTGTACAGAAAGGTTGGAAACACGCCTAATCTAAACCTAAATCTTAGATGGGAGCAAACTACGACCATCAAATAATAATAAGGCAGTCCTAGTGGAAAACCTACAAAGTGTTTTTCGGGGTTTGTTCAGGGTACAACTTCTTCTGTTGGCGACCAAGGTCAAACACCATTGGGAAAGGTTGCGTCGGTGTGGTGCTTAAAGGAGGAACCAGTACCCCTACCTCCTTGGTTAGTGGAAATAAGATGGAATGAACCACACAGTGACAGCGCCACAAAAGATCCAATTGAGTTCCAAATGGTTTTTCTTTGAAAAGTAGTTCAAGCAGAACACCAATTTGATTGATTTGTTATATCCTTTAATTGTTAACACGTGTTTCGGCCTCTCAAAGGCCTTTTTCAAAACAAAACATCTGGGTAATTAGATTGTATCCATATTCTATTCAAAGAATTACAATCCCACAGATAAATGAAAATAATTCATATAGTTTAAATGAATGTAAATGTTAAATTAAATTTTAAATAAAGTACATTTTGTGTATATAGGAGTAGGAGATGAGATAAGGATTGCAAACATGTGATTCAATCACATGTGATATTCACCATTCATTAAAGAACAAACAAATATGTACATAACAATCAAAGAGAAAAAGAAAAAAGAAGACAAACAATAATATACATAGATTAACCGTTGGGTACCCTTCCATTCCATTTATACCTGCAACACCACATTATTTAGTCCAGTGTGATACATATTATACTCAATTAGATTCCTTGCATAATAATCCAGTTTGTGCATGTTCTTAGCTTCTAGATTAAACTAAAATATATCTAATTCGTGCACAGTCATTATGTGTCCAAACCCTTGTGACCAATGAACATGCTGCAGCTGGTATATGTGGTTAGATAATGTCTGACACAGGCATTCCTCCTGATAATACGCTAGTGGTAAGTAATCTGGTTTTACCCCCAACCTAAACATTGTCCTTTGAATATACAAATATGCCAGTTTACCATTTGGGTTTTCAAAAAAAGTTGTGTTCATGGCATAATCCCTGAAATGAAAAAAATCACAGTTGTCTAGAGACTATACTAAACGGATTGTCCGTGTGTTCTAAATGACAGTGCACATAAATTAATGGCCCAAAAACCTGCACCCTAGATATCATAAACATTCCCAAGTTCGTATACTGTGTTTAGATGTTTAATTAGACTATTAGGTTCACAGATTCAAAGCAACAAGAGGCCTGTTTATAAATAACAGCGCTTTGCCTCAAGCTATGTTAAATAAGATTGTATCCCGATTCATGTATCTCCCAATGGGGTCGCGGACATAAAATAACGTCCTCTTGCTGTGTTACCTTTTAAAGCTCTAAGCATCTTTCCTCGCGTCGGCACTGTTAGTGAGAACGCTGCCGTGCTGGCCATGCTTTGAATATCTAGTTTCCTAGGCAACTCCACTAGTCCCTTGTCTATGTCTGGATTAATTCCAAAGATCGCCATATTGGAATGGAATCCACAATGTTGGCGGCGATTGTAATCATGGGATAAAAATTATGGTTTAGCTTCAAATAACGTAATTATAGGTATCCTCATTGATATAATGAAATTAAGGTTTCACAGGATATTAATCTAGACCAGCGATCATTACGTGGTCCTGAACTTATTTATATCAAATGCTATGGTCCGCGCTTGCAATCATGAGTATATAAATTAGGATTTTGCTTAAAATGTAAATTTGAAATATCCCACTTTATATAATGATAGAACAAGTTACTTTCTTACCTGGTAACGTTCTTTCGATGGGATGGTCCGACGACGTATTCCATATCTATGACAGGTAATGTCCACAGCTGTGCTGCTTCGGAAAAATCTTTGGCGTCTTCGTCCTGCGTCGATGACGTCGATGTGCCGTCACCGAGGACCTCCTCCGACGGCCGACGTCACCCGATGTGATAAGTAGGACGCACGACGCCCATAGCCTCAGTTATAGTTTTTTCTCAGAACGTGTGCCACCAGTTTTCTGCCAGTCAGACACACGAGGCCTTGCGGAGCGCAAGCTTCAATCGCAAAAGAAATTCTGCAGCGGGGAAGGCAGGGAGGGAGCAATATGGAATATGTCGTCAGACCATCCCATCGAAAGAACGTTACCAGGTAAGAAAGTAACTTGTTCTTCGAGGGGATTGGGTCCTCCGACGTATTCCATATCTATGACAGACTCCCAAAGCAGTACCAAGCAAGGAGGTGGGACAGAATTTAGAATACAAATTTAGCATGCCCAATCAAATTGCGGAATAGAGAACTGCCTTGCCAAAGGCCAGATCTTGCCCCCTGATGGAATCGAGGGAATAGTGACGTACAAAAGTATGTACTGAAGCCCAGGTGGCTGCATCACAGATGTGACGAATAGGAACTCCCCTCTGCAGGGCAGTAGACGCAGCCACTCCTCTGGTAGAATGGGCCCGCAAGCCAGCCGGAGGGTCCTTACCCGCCAAGCGGTAACACTCGGAGATAGCTAAAATAATCCAACGAGACAAAGTCTGTTTCGTCACAGCTTGTCCCAAACGCTTTCCAGCATAACCGATGAAAAGTTGATCGTCCACTCTGACCTGGGACATGCGCGAGATATAAAAGCTCAACGCTCTCCTAGGATCAAGCCTATGGAGCCTCTCCTCTTCCTTAACAGGATGTGGAGGAGGATAGAACGCCGGAAGAACAACCTTCTGGCTCAAATGAAATTCCGAAACCACCTTCGGAAGAAAAGAAGGACGAACCCTAAGGACAACCCTGTCCTTGTGAAATACAGTGAAGGCTGGCTTAACTGAAAGTGCCTGTAACTCACTCATTCTGCGAGCGGAAGTAACCGCAACTAAAAACACAGTTTTCAGAGTTAACAGCCTCAAAGGGCAAGAATGTAAAGGCTCAAACGGAGCACCCATAAGAAACTTAAGAACAATGTTCAAATCCCAACCTGGCACCAAAAAAGGTGACGGAGGGAACACATTAGTGAGCCCTTTCAAAAACTGCGAAATTAAAGGAATCTTAAAATGGGAACACTCTTCAGACGAGCGCTTAAATATGGACAGCGCCGCCAGGTAACCTTTAATGGTCCCCACTTGCAAGCCCCTGTGGGCCAAAGAAAGCAAAAAAGACAAAACCATGGGAATGTCGCATTCAAATGGATCCACATTCTGAACTCTGCACCAGTCGCAGAACTTTCTCCAACGGCAACGGTACAGAGACTTAGTTGCCGGCCGCCTGGCCGAGAGCAACACCTCCATCACGTCTTCAGGGAGGTCCCAATCCTTATACCTCAACCTTTCAGAAGCCAAGCGTGAAGATTGAGAGATCTGACCTCTGGATGGAGAACCTGACCCCCCTCCCGTGAGAGCAGGTCGTCTCGGTAGGGAAGACGACGTGGAGGGCAGATGGACAAGTCTAGAAGGTCCGGGTACCACGTCCTCCGGGCCCACGCCGGTGCAATGAGTATCATCCTGGAACCGAACCTCCGTAACCTCTGCAACACTTGCGGGATGACGGGGACTGGAGGAAACGCGTACAGCAGTGGGAATGGCCACTCCACTACAAATGCATCTCCCAAGGCTCCTTTTGGAGGAAATTCCCGCGAGCAAAACCTTTCGCACTTCCGGTTGACACTGGAGGCGAAGAGATCCACTTGAGGGGTCCCCCAAAGGGCAAAGATCTCCAGGAGAATCTCCTGAGCCAGCACCCACTCGTGAGAGATCGTGCTCTGCCTGCTCAGAGCGTCCGCCGTCTCGATGTCGTCTCCAGCCAGATGAACTGCCAAGATCGAAACTTCCTGCTGGATGGCCCAGAACTCAAGCTGCATCGCCTCCCTGCACAGCAGAAGTGACCCTGCCCCCCCCCTTTTTGTTGAGGTAGTGCATGGCCACCGTGTTGTCCGTCAGAATCAGGACACTCTTCCCGTGCACAGTCGGCAGAAAAGCCTTCAGGGCTAGCCTGACGGCCCTCAGCTCCAACAGATTGATATGGAGTCTGGACTCCGACGGAGACCAACGACCGCTGACCGTCAGCTCGTTGGCATGAGCTCCCCAACCCGTGAGGGATGCATCCGTCACGATCGTCGCCTCTGGCCAGGGCAGCCAAAATGGGGCACCCTTCATCAGATTGCCCTCGACGGCCCACCACAGAAGGTCCCGGGCTACCGAGGGCGGCACCTGAACAGGGTCCGACGGCCTGCCGGAGGACTGAGACCACTGGAGCTTGAACGCCCACTACAAAGATCTCATCCGCAGACGAGCCTCTGGCACCAGAAGAATGCAGGACGCCATGAGGCCGAGCAGTCTCAAGAACTCGGACGCTGGGAGAGTCTAGGCAAACTGGAACTTGTGCACCATCTGCTGAATGTGAAGAGCCCTCACCTGAGGAGGAAAACACTGCCCCAGGGACGTGTCGAGCACTGCTCCGATGTACTGGAGCCGCTGCGTTGGTGTCAAATGGGACTTCTTTAACTTGTGGGAGAAGCCCAGCCTGTGAAGGGAGTGGCAGGTGACGGACAGATGATCCAGGACTTGCTCGGGAGAGCTCCCCCTGATCAACCAATCGTCCAGGTAGGGGTAGACGTGAATCCTCCCTTTCCTGAGATGCGCTGCCACCACCACCATGAGCTTGGGGAAAACCCTCGGGGCGGAGGTCAATCCGAACGGCAGGACCCAAAACTGATAGTGCGAGTCGCCAACCGCGAACCTCAGGTACTTCTTGTGCTTGGGATGGATCGGCACATGGAAGTAAGCATCCTTGAGGTCGAGAGACACCAACCAGTCCTGAAGTTGAAGGGCCTGGAGGACTTGAGAAAGAGTCACCATCTTGAACTTGTCCTTCCTGAGGAGTTTGTTCAAGCCGCGCTAGTCCATGATGGGTCTCAATCCCCCGTCTTTCTTTGAAATCAAAAAATAAGGGGAATACCATCCCTTGTTCCTCTCTGCTACAGGCACCAGTTCTATGGCGCCTTTCTCCAACAGGGCTTGAATTTCCTGCGCAAGGAGCGGATCCAGACTCTTCAAAGAGAGGTTCCCTGGTGGATTCTCATGAGGCCTCTGCCGAAAAGGAAGACATTAGCCGTGGGTTATGATCTCCAGAACCCACACATCTGAAGTAATGGCTTGTCACTCTACAAGATGCTGCGCCAGCCTTCCCCCAACCGGCGAACCATGGGACCTGGCCTCATGACTGAGTGGTAGCGGCTGCAGCGTTGCCTGAGGGCAAAGAGGCAACTGCCCGAGCGGCCTTGGCACCTCAAGTACCTTTGTTTCCACCTCTGGCACTCTTACGATGGCCTCTTTGACTGCTAGCTCCTCTCGCTTTACTGAAGGACGAGTAATAGCGAAAGGAACCTCCCCTCCATTGCTGTCCCCTAGGACGAAAAGGCGGAGGTTGTCGAACTGCAGCACCCAACGACTTTGCTGCAGCTTTGGAGGTCTGCAACCTCTCAAGGCTCTCGTCAGCCTTGCTGCCAAAAAGGTGTTCACCGTCAAAGGGCATGTTGAGGAGCCGGGACTGCACATCAGGAGCGAACCCAGACTTCCTCAACCACGCAAACCTACGCATTACGGTGCTCGCCGCCATGGACCGGCTGACACAATCCGCCAAGTCCAAACCCGACTGAACGGCCTCACACATGGCATCCTTGCCATCCTGAACCATAGCAAGGAAACCATCCCGTTTGTCCCCTTCCGGAACATGATCAGCCGCTAATGCAACAAAGTTCCACAGAGTGTGCTTGAAACGAGACAAGGCACATATGGAGTTGGCCGCCTGAAGTGCCATACCCCCAGAAGAAAACACTTTCTTCTCCCAGCCATCAAAACGTTTGTCGTCCCTATCCGGAGGGATGGTAGGATACGACGCCTGCTTTGCCGGGGCCGTAGCCGCCTGCACCACCAAACTCTCCGGGGTGGGGTGCCTAGACAAGTAGCAGGGGTCGCTACTGGCTGGACGGTATTTTCGCGACAAAGACTTGCCCACTGCCGGGAGACTCTCCGGAGCAGTCCAAGCCGCCGCCACCCTTCTCTGCAAAGCCATATGAAAAGGCAAAACCGGGTCAGTGGGCGGACCGAGATCAAGGATGTCCGTGAGATCATCCTGAACAAACTCCCCTGGGGGAGCCGACCAACCCAAGTACTCGGTAACCCGAGACATAAGGCGCCTATATGAGCAATCAGCATGAGTGCCAGGCTCCGGCCGACAAAACTCCACCTCCGGAGAGGTGTCCAATCCACTGGCATCATGCAGTGACTGCCTCAGGTCATCAAACTGACTATGGCCCGAGATAAGGTCATCCGGAACCGTAACCGGAACCAGACCGCCATCAGAGCCTTCATCACCCTCTGAAATGTACTCCAGGCAGGGAGAAGAAGACCTCTGCGGACTAAAGCAGTGCCTTTTTAGGGGCAAACCCCGTGCCACGGGGCACCTCCGACACCACCCCGAAAGGCGTTGAGGGCGCCGAGCGAGTCGGCCCCGGCGTCGACAGAAAAGGCGTTGAGGACGCCGAGCGAGTCGGCGCCGGCGTCGACAGAAAAGGCGTCGACGTCGAGCGAATCAGCGTCGACGTCAGCTGCAACGCCTCCAGCATCAGCGGCGTCGACACAGTCCTCGAAGCCAGAGCTCCGAGCTTGTCTCTCGACAGCCTGGGTGCCGACGGCGTCGACGACCCCCTCGAAGACGGAACCTCGAGAGTAATCGTCGACGACCTCGGCGCCACAGGCGTCGACGTCTTCTTCAAAGATGGCACAGTATCACGCGGTCTCGAGCGCGTCGAGGACCGGGACCTGGAACGGGCATGGCGAGAATGGCTACCCTTGTCCGAGCGGAACCTCTCCCGCGAACCGTGCCGACCACCCGATCCCGAATGCGTACGGGCGGTGTCTCTCGACCGGTGCCGACCGACCCCACTCGGAGGCGCAGACGGACCGGTGCCCTGCGATTCCAGAATCGCTAGCATCTGCTTCCCGAAGGAAGCCCATTCCTCCGGTGTCGCTTGCATGGAGGGATAAGCGACCCGCCGACGGGCTGAGTCCTCGGAAGAGGACGGGGAAGGCGACCTATGCCGGCGCTTCCTGGAATGCCTAGAAGAGGCGGAGGAGTGGCGAGACCGACTCCTGGATGGAGACCCACCGGACTTCCGACGACGATGCGGAGAGTCACCCCTCGAGTCATCGGTCGAAAGCCCCGCAGACCTCGACTTCCGGGGCTTAGACACCCGACCTACCGACAGTTTCTTCTTGCGTTCTCGCAAGGCCTTCGCAGTGAGCGACTGGCAGTCAACACAGTCGTCCGTATCGTGGGCCTCGCCGAGGCACCAGAGGCAGGCGTCGTGCGAGTCCGTGACGGACATCTTGGACCCACAGACCCCGCAGTTCTTGAAGCCCGGACGCGGGGTCGAAGATGAAAAAGACATCGCCACAAACAAACCGAACAGGTTCAACAAACCGAGAAAGAAAACAGCAACTCCAACGAGTCGAGGCATACCGAGATTCACGAAGCCAACACGTTCGCGGAAAAAACGGAACTGAGGCTATGGGCGTCATGCGTCCTACTTATCACATCGGGTGACGTCGGCCGTCGGAGGAGGTCCTCGGGGACGGCGCATCGACGTCATCGACGCAGGACGCAGACGCCAAAGATTTTTCCGAAGCAGCACAGCTGTGGACATTACCTGTCATAGATATGGAATACGTCGGAGGACCCAATCCCCTCGAAGTAAAGTTTCTTGAGATTTTTACATCTTATTCAATCCACCGCCGTGGTCCGCGCTGGGGTTACAAGTAGTAGATTACCCATTGCTCTAAGCAGTGTGAATCCTATTAATCTAATGATGTGTGCTCTGGTCCTTGCTCGGTTAGAAGACATACCTCATTAATGGTAAATTGACACCATTAAATCTCGAATTATATATAAAAGAACAACTTGCACAAATATATATTTCGAGTGGATTGTGTCCTCCAACGTATTCCTCATCTTAGATGTATTCCATCCAGCTTTGCTGCTCTTCGGAAATTTTTTCGGCAGAGGGTGCCGTGCGTCGATGTCATTGAGTCGATGGCCCCTCGAAGGCCTCCGTCGAAGGTGATGTCATCGGGTGTATAAGTAGCACGTGCGGCGCCCGTTGGCCACAGTTCCGTTTTTCCGCAGTATACGTTGCTTCGGACATTCGGCGTGCCTCAATGTCTGTGAAGATATAATATACAAAGAAGAAATATGTCCTCGTCATCGACGCCGACCACGACCCCGAGATCGGGATTCAAAAAGTGCAAGTCGTGCGGCTCAAAAATGTCGATCGCGGACCCACACCGTGAGTGTTTGTGGTGCCTCGGAGAAGGCCACGGCATGGAGGCCTGTCGAAGTGTCAGGCGATGACGGGGTAGGCCTTGCGAGAAAGGAGAGGAAAGCTACAGGTAGGTCGAAAAGATCGAAAAGCCTCTAGCGTCGAGTCGAGACCCCATGGGAAGAAATCTCCTCGACGCGAAAGGCATCGATCTGGGTCCCGAAGCGATTCTCATCGCTCATCGTCTTCATCAAAAAAATCGAAGAAACAACACCACAGGTCTCCCTCCACCTCGTCGTCAGACGAGTCTCCGAAAAGGATGAAATGCCCCACGAAACATTCGTCTTCCGAAGAGTGGGAAGCATTCAGGGTCAAAATGATGGAGGTGTTTGAGAAGGCGAAGCCTCGGTCCCCGCCTTCTTCGGAAGCCGGCCGGGAGTGTCATCGCTCCGACACTTGCGTGCCCTCGAGCCCGGGTGATCGAAAAAAGAAGGATAGGGAACCTTCCAGGACGCAGACCGAAAAACGCTCAGGTCGAGTCGACCGTTCGAGGTCACCGACGCCGTCCGAGACCTATCACACCTCGAAGGGAAAATCGTCGAAGACTGCGTCGACGCCCTCGAAACAGACCCTGTCGACGACCACTATGTCGTCGACATCGTCGACGCCGAAACCCTCAGCGCCAAAGGCTCCAGCCAAGCCAGGGAAGCCAGAAAACGAGAAGGAGAAAGTTACAAAACATGTAATTTCCTCAGAGCCTGGTACTACACCTCTTCCTCCTCCTCTTCCAGAGAAGGTTTTCAAGCCTCTCCCTAGGAAGGAGTTTTTCAAATCCCTGACCTCAATTTTTGAGGAACAGGAGAGATATGATAAGGAAAATGTACCTTTTGGGTTGGAATATAGCACCCCAAATGTCCAAGAATGCTTGATCTCAGAGGAAAGCAGAATAAGGGATTTGGTGGAGTCTTTACACAATGCAAGTGGCATTGACACATCTCCTGAGAATGACTTTGGTAGACCAGATCCAGGAGAGCATGCCAGTCCATCATACCGTCAGTTAATGACCAAGGTGGTAGATTACTTGGGATGGGCTAAACCACCAGCCCAATTCGTCCAAGATGATTTAACAGACATATTGGACCATGGTCCCACTGAAGACCCAGTACTACCTTTTCATGTAGCCTTGCAAAACAGGGTGGCCAAGAATTGGGAAACTCCTGATTCTATTCCTCCGGTAAATAAGTCCCTCGCATCAAAATACCGCCCAGCCAGTAGCGACCCCGGCTGTCTGTCAAAACATCCAACTCCCGAGAGTCTGGTCATACAGGCAGCCACAGCTTCCAACAAACTTGTGTACCCGTCTATCCCTCCAGACAGGGACGATAAGCGTTTGGATGGTTGGGCACACAAGGTATTTTCAGCCGGGAGCATGGCATTACAATCTGCCAACTCCACATGTGCCTTGGCAAAATGTTCGTACACTCTGTGGGAGTGCATCGCAATGGCGGCGGAGCACATACCAGAAGGGGAAGAAAGGGAAGGTTTCCTAGCCATCGTTAGAGATGGAAAGGAAGCCATGCAGGAATCCCTTCAATCTGGATTGGACACTGCGGATGGTGTAAGCAGGTCCATGGGCACTAGCACGGTAATGCGCAGATTTGCGTGGTTACGGAAGTCGGGTTTTGCACCGGACGTACATAACCGCCTTCTGAACATGCCTTTTGACGGGTCTCACCTTTTTGGCAACAAGGCTGACGAGAGCCTTGAGAGGTTGCAGACCTCAAAAGCAGCTGCCAAATCTTTAGGAGCTGCTATTAGGCAACCTCAGCCTTTTTGTGCGCAAGGGCAGTTATTACACCTCATATGGAAAGGCGAGAGGAATGGCCAGTCAAAAGGGCCAGAAAAAGGCCACCCGCGGTGGACGAGGAAAACGTGCTAAACCAGCTCCAGCTGCAGCCTCTCTGCCATCAGCGGCTGCAACATCCGCCACAAAACCACTTTGAGGACTTGCATCACAAAATACCTGTAGGAGGCAGGCTGTCACAGCATCTGCAAGAATGGCGAGCAATTACGTCAGATGTTTGGGCTCTAGAAATAATAGCCCAAGGCTACTGCCTTCCCTTTCTAAAGCAACCTCAAAGCAATCCACCAGGGAGACACCCGTTGAAGTCTTCAAACCCTCTCCTACAGCAGGAAGATTTAACCCTGCTGGAGAAAGGTGCTATAGAACCAGTACCTGCAGCGGAGAGGAACAAGGGATGGTACTCCCCGTATTTTTTTATCCCCAAAAAGGACGGAGGACTGAGACCCATCTTGGACTTAAGAAACTTGAACAAGTTCCTCAGGAAGGACAAGTTCAAGATGGTTACCCTTTCACAGATCCTTCAGGCCCTTCAACTTCAGGACTGGCTGGTGTCATTGGACCTCCAGGATGCTTATTTCATGTGCCGATTCATCTCAAACACAGAAAATACCTGAGGTTCGTAGTTTGCGACTCACACTATCAGTTTTAAGTCCTGCCATTCGGGTTGACCTCCGCCCGAGGGTCTTCACCAAGTTAATGGTATTGGTGGCAGCGCACCTCAGGAGAGGGGGGATTCATGTCTACCACTACCTGGATGATTGGTTGATCAGAGCGTGTTCTGCCGAGCAAGCACTGGATCATCTGAAAGTCACCTGCCACTTCCTCCACAAACTGGGCTTCTCCCTCAATTTCAAGAAGTCACAGATGACACCTTACCAACAGCTTCAGTATATAGGAGCTGTACTAGACACATCTTTGGGAAAGAGCTCACCTCCCAAGGCGAGGGCTGAAGACATTCTTCAGATGGTTTCCAAATTCCAAAATGCCCAAAATCTCCAGGCTTACGACTTTTTAAGGTTGCTCGGCCTCATGGCATCCTGCATCTTCCTGGTGCCAGAGGCACGCTTGAGGATGAGATCCCTTCAATGGGCTCTAAAGACTCAGTGGTCCCAGTTCTCGGGTCAAATGACGGATCTTCTTCAGATTCCGAACAAGGTCAGACAAGATCTTCTATGGTGGACCTGTACAGAGAACATCCTAAAAGGAGAACCTTTTTGGCAACCATGGCCGGAGATCACAGTAGTGACGGACGCCTCACTGCTGGGGTGGGGAGCTCATGCCAACGATTTGACAATCAACGGTCGTTGGTCTCCATCGGAGTCCAAACTGCACATCAACCTTTTAGAGCTGAGGGCAATCAGACTAGCGCTGAAGGCCTTCCTGCCATCTGTCAGGGGAAAGAATGATGTGATAATGACGGACAACACAGTGGCCATGCATTACCTAAACAAAAGAGGTGGTGTGGGGTCACTACCTCTGTGCAGAGAGGCAATGCAGCTCTGGTATTGGGCGATTGAGGAGGGAATCTCTTTAACGGCAATTCACCTAGCTGGCGAAGAGAATATGACGGCAGATGCTCTGAGCAGGCAGAGCATGGTGTCCCACGAATGGGAACTGGCTCAGGAAGTCATTCAAGAGATCTTCGCCCTTTGGGGAACCCCTCAGGTAGACCTGTTCGCAACCAGTACCAACCGAAAATGCGAAAGGTATTGCTCAAGGGAATTTCCCCCGAGAGGAGCCCTGGGGGACGCGTTCGTGGTGGAGTGGAATTTCCCACTATTGTACGTGTTCCCTCCGATTCCCGTCATTCCTCAGGTCATCAGGAGGCTGAGATGCTTCAGGTACCGCATGATCCTAATTGCCCCGGATTGGGCCAGGAGAACCTTCTAGATATGTCCATCTGTCCTCCAGTACGTCTTCCTCCGAGAGAGAACCTTCTCTCTCAAATGGAAGGTCAGGTTCTCCTTCCAGAGGTCAAAACACTCAACCTTCATGCTTGGTATCTGAAAGGCTGAGATACAGGGATTGGAACCTTCCAGATGATGTTATGGAGGTGTTGCTTTCGGCAAGAAGGCCAGCAACAAAGTCTCTATACCGTTGCCATTGGAAAATGTTTTTGCAACTGGTGCAGAGAAAAGAATGTCGATCCTTTTCTATGTTCTATTCTGGAAGTACTATCTTTCCTTCTGACCCTAGCACATAGAGGTCTAAATATCGGAACAATAAAAGGTAACCTTGCGGCGCTTTCCATTTTCAAGCGCTCATCGGAAGAATGCTCCTACTTCAAAATTTCTTTGATAACACAATTCTTAAAAGGTCTCACTAATGTGTTTCCTCATCGCCCATTTCAAGTACCGATTTGGGATCTCAATTTAGTCCTAAAATTCTTAATGTGTGCTCCTTTTGTGCCAAAGCACACGTGTCCATTAAGATTACTAACGTGGAAAACGGCCTTCTTAGTTGCTCTAACATCAGCAAGAAGAGTGAGCGAATTGCAGGCACTGTCTTCTGGGCCACCCTACACTGTGTTCCATAGGGACAGAGTTGTATTGAGGGTTAAACCATCATTTTTACCAAAAGTAATATCTGATTTTCATTTAAGTCAGGAAATTGTTTTAGCCACATTTTATCCTCCACCCCATCCTTCTAAGGAGGAGGAAAGATTACACAGACTGGATCCAAAAAGAGCTTTAAGCTTTTACATCTCTAGACTTTCCAGACTTAGAGTGGACAACGAGTTGTTTATAGGCTACACAGGAAGGAAACTGGGTCAATCGGTAACAAAACAGACAATTTCACGCTGGATCGTACTTTGCATTTCAGAATGCTACAGAGTAGCACAAAAAAGACCCACCAGAAGGGTTAAGGGCTCATTCCACCAGAGGCATCGCCTCTTTCACGGCCCTTCAAAGAGGTGTTCCAATAAGGTCCACTTGCGATGCAGCAACTTAGTCTTCACTACACACCTTCTCAAAATTCTATAGCCTGGATGCTTCCCAGTCTAGGGAGCTGACTTTTGGAAAAGCAGTGTTTTATTCCGCCATCTAAAGGCATTGGGGGGAAAAAATCTGACCCCCTCCTCCATAGAAAGTATGCAAAATACTGCTTTGGGAGTCTATCTAAGATGAGGAATACATTGGAGGACACAATCCACTCGAAGAACAAGTTACTTACCAACTGGTAACATTCTTTCGATTGGATGTTCCTCCAACGTATTCCTCATCGCCCTCCCAACCTACCCCTCTGTAGATTTTTCCGGGTTATTGCCATCTCAAATCTCGCAAGGCTGATACCTGTCTGCCGGCACAATCTACACAGTACAAGATCACAGGCAAAAAAAGGGGGAAAAACAGAACTGAGGCCAACGGGCGCCGCACATGCTACTTATACACCCGATGACATCACCCTCGACGGAGGCCTTCGAGGGACCATCGACTCGACGACATCGACGCACAGCGTCCTCTGCCGAATAAATTTCAGAAGAGCAGCAAAGCTGGATGGAATACATCTAAGATGAGGAATACGTTGGAGGAACGTCCAATCGAAAGAACGTTACCAGTTGGTAAGTAACTTGTTCGTCTAATGTCCCGGTTGTAAAAAATGTAAAAAAGAGAAAAATAAAAACTCCATTTAGAAAGATCCAATTGAACATCATGGAGTTGCTTTAGTTCATACAAATTACCAGCTGTAGCATGTTCATGATATAAAAATATTATACCTTGAGTGTCCCTGTCACACAAGCAATGTTGCATACCCATAATATGTCACCCTGAATAGAAAGAAAAAGAAAAAATGGCCATGTTTCACATTAACATTTAAAGGGCATAGCAAATCAATCAAATTGGTGTTCTGCTTGAACTACTTTTCAAAGAAAAACCATTTGGAACTCAATTGGATCTTTTGTGGCGCTGTCACTATGTGGTTAATTCCATCTTATTTCCACTAGTGGAAAACCTATTGCCAATCCTTACAACTCATATCAAAAAGAGTGTGGGATAGGATTCATAAGAAGAAAAAAATGTTCACAAAATATAAGTCAGCATGCGGTAGTCGGGGTCTCCCTTCCCCTAGTTTTGAGCACAGGACAAGACAGGACTCCGGAGCACAGCACACACTCGAGGTTTCCCAGCATGAGACAACAGGTCGGCTCTCCGCTATCAGGGCCTTCGATCGTTAAGTCTCTTTTCTACAAAAAGTCTCTTGCCTTCGAGGACCTGATGTCTCCAAAATAATAAACAAAAAGTTCCTTCTTGCTTGTACTTGGGGTGATAATACTTCACCTCTGGGTCCCCCCTCTTCTGACCCTTGTCGAATATCAGCCTCCCTCCATCGGGTTCACCCTTGCTTGAATTCAAAATATTTCTCTATTGTAGTTCACGTGTTGGTGGGGTGATGGCTTCTCACCCCTGGATCCCCCTCTTCTGGTTTTAGACCCTTCTCGAATGTTTACCTTCTCTCTGTTGGGTTCACTACAGCTTTTGTCAACTCAACTTCTTGGCATTCACAAATCTTAATGTCTTTTTAAACAGTTCACTGTGGACATCCCTCTGTCGGGTTCACTTGGTGGATTCGGAAGGGTAAGTTTGGTAGGGTTTGGGAAACAAGCGGGAATGACTGGGGTTATTATTATGCAATGAACAGGGGGGATTATAGGAATGGTAGTGTTTTCTCAATGCCAATTGAGAGGTCGGAAAATAATGACCAGAGGGATGTGAAAAAGAATAACCGGGAGTATTTGGGAAAGACACTTGAATACAGGGATTCTGGGAAAGATAGTTTCTGGGCGTAACAGGTTTTGGGATTCTAAGGAATTTGTTATATACAGAGGGGTCGTTGGATCTGGGTAAGAAAGATTCAATGGGAGGAAGGGAGCAACCTACAAAGGTCTTAGGGACCCCGTCCTCCTCTCCTTCTTCTTTGGTGTAATGCCACGTATCACCTGGGGTATTCCCCTGAGCATAACCCTGGGTTCACCTACCCAGGTGATCCTTCCTCGTTCGTCTACCCCTAGGGTTGGAATCTGAGAGGGCCAGTTCTTCCCTGGCCACCTGAATAAGGGATTTCCGAGGTCTACTTGAGAGAATACCCTCAGTTTTCTCACATACCCGTCCCCTATGCTGGTTGGGCAGAGGTGTTTCACTGAGAGACTTCTCTGTGGAACATCCAGATTGCCGGTCCAAGCATAGCAGCATAGAACCTAGGAGGTCTTCCCCTCGAGTACCCAAAGATTATTATGGCGGGGGCTTTGCACCCTTGCCTGGCTGTTCAGGCCTTAAGGAGGAGATGTTTTTAAGATCTCTCTCTTTTCTTTCTCTCTCTCTATCTCTATCTTCCTTTCCCTTTCTCAAACTGCCATCAACTCATCCTCTATAGCTTCAGAGCAGATCTCTATAACATGGCCCCTCTCACCACAAAATAGGCATGATTGTAATTGCAAGGTTTCCGATGTATCCAGAGATGTAGTGGATATTGACCCTCTCTTACTCTTATCTAGGGGGCTAAAAAGAAATTCCAGGGTGTTATGGTTCTCTAGGTTTTGCCCCTCCTGGTTAACATAGGGGTCTTCTTGAATCTTCCCATTTCGATTTCTCACCTTCTCTCTCCCTTGCTCGCCCTTTACTTTTCCCTTCGAATAATAAGAATCGGGTTCTGGAATTTTATTTTTATGTAGACGGGATCTCTAGGCCTCCTCCTGATGTTTTCTCAGATATTTCCCTTAAGGTTTCACATATGAGGTTCTCTTTAGGTGTTTTCCAAGGGTTTTCATATGCTAGGATCCCTACTTTGTCTCCCCCTATAGACTTTTATGGGACTGGTGGAAAAGTTCAGGAGAATGAAGGCTAACTCGTCTTCATCCGAAAAAAGAGGTATCATTTTCACTTTACCCTCCTTACTGGGTAAAATCTAAAAAGACCAGCCCAAAGTATACCTTACTCTTAGTTGTAAGGAAATTAAGGTTTTGTCCCTTCCCTGTAGTATATAATCTTGAGGGCAAACAAGATAATAAGGGCCTCATCACAAGTTGGGCGGTAACGCGGCGGTATTACGGTCGGCACTATTAGCTCTACCGCCAAACCCCGCTGGCGCTATTAGCGCCGGATCACAGGTTTGGCGGAACGGTTAATGCCCATTCCCCGTTGGGCCCATTCGGGAATTCTTCATTCCCCATTGGGCCCAATGGTGAAAATTTGCGCTATTACCGCTGGCGGATTTCCCGCCGGCGGTAATAGCGCCAAAAATCGGCAAATATGCTGTGGATTTCCCCCCAGCTCAGAGCTGGGGGAAATACGCCAAGGCCATTGTTAGGAAAGATTTCTTAATTGTGGGTAATTTTCCTTCCATGTGGCAACCCCTAAACTTTTTGCTGTTGTTTTCACCATGATCTAGACTTTGCCAGAGAAGTGCAGCCTTCTGCCGCACTCCTCTGGGCTTTCGCTCCATTCTTACGGGAAAACTGACATGCCCTTAAAACAGTCAGTACCGGGAAACGCTGTTTTCCGTAGTTTCTTTATCATGTTGCAGCTTTCGTGCAACATGACACAAGAGGGCACTGTAAGCTAAGTTACTGCTCTCTTGGGTCTCTAGCCTTCTACAGGCCCTAGATACTCTTTTTGGATTGTAACTGATCGGTGCAAGTGAATCACGGATGGGAATGGTGGCAGCGATCGTTTCTTGTGTTTTTGAGCTCCTTTTGGTGTTTTAAGCGCGTTTCTCGCGCTTAGCCCAAAATGGTGGCCTGGCTCCCAAAATGGCCAGACCACGAGGCTCCTTTGTCCTGTCTGCTGACCGTCTTGCCCCCTTCACCTTCCCCAGGTCGAGCCGACCCGGGGCCTTCCTTATTTGGGCATGTACTTTCCCGCGAAACACAGATGCTTTCGCGGGCTTCTACAGGCCTTGTGTGTGCCTCCAGGATGTGGGCTGGGATGTCTGGTCCCAATACACATCCTGGGTGCCAGAGAGTCTAGTGTGGTATGAATGCCTGGGACCACCGTGGTCCGTGATAGGTCCACGTATGGTGTGAGTGTTTGATGAGTGGATCTCCCATTGGGTCCCCTACGTTTTGGCGCGAAGGGAACCGTGGATAAGAGGGGGCTGGAAACGCCACTACCATGTCGATCTCCTGAGTTCTCACGAACAAAAGAATACAGGAGCCAAGTATCCTGCAACCACGAGGCTGAACCGAGGAATCGCTGGTGACCCGCTGAAGGACTGCTCCTCTGCACAGCTGTCACTTTGTGAAACCCTTTCTACCTCTGATCGAACCAGAAGGCCTGTACTGGTACTTCGACCCTTGGAATAGCGGGGACAGCTATTCTCGGCATCTTCACCATCTCCTGCACGTAAGCCTTCGGAACTGTCTCTGGGCCATCCAGCAGACTGACCAGCCTACCCAGGAGTCTTGCTCTGTAACCGCCGTCAGGTTGTGTTGTATTTCGAGTCCTTGTCACTCTCGCACGATTCGTACACTTGGCATTCCCAGGTCTGAAGTGAGTAGTGTACATTTGGCTGAGATACACACGGCCGCTCCGTTGCCCTGCTGTGGTAATAAACTGTGCGGGTTCACTGCGTTTGGGACGCCCTCAACTCAACTCTGCTGCTGCAGAATCTACACGACGACGAGACGTCCCCTGCTCTCCCTGAACCTGCCAGCACTGAAACTGACACGGAGAAGCCTGGGTCTGCTTGCATCGGGGACCGGTGAGTAGCATAGCTAGGAACTGGTCGCCCTCCTGCAGGAGCCCATAGCTTTTCCCCGCTGTGTCAAACAGCACGCCTTTCCGTACTCGTGCTCTGCTTCTGCCCACAGTGGAGGCTGCGCTTGAGTCGTGGAACTCTGTTCTTCTTCATTTGTGCACCAAACTGAACTGCCTGATTCCCTCGAAGAGACTCCCCTTTTTGCCCGTTGGCACCAGCGTGTGTAGGTACTTTTGAGTACAAGGCTCCACTCTTCGTAGGGCTTGGACTTCCTTTTAGTTAGGTGCCTCTGAAGGCGGACTGGGTCTAATCATTATTTCGCACTGCCTGTTTTCCTCCCCTTCTAGGTGGACTACACATTTCGTGCATCTAACGCTTTAGACTCGTTTGTATTTGTATATATATTGTATTGGTTTGGTATGTGTTGGTTTACTAGAGTTTTATCGTGATTTCTCGCTACGGTCTTTGTTGCAAAGGCCTTGGAATAAATGTGTATATATTTTTAATATAACACCTGTTTGGAGTAATTTGTAAGTGTCCTTGCTTTGTGTGCTCATTGCGGGCTTTCAGTCACCCTCACCCCTCTTGAGACCTAGTCTTGACCGCCGCGATCGCTACCCTGATTGGTCTGGCTTGTCCAGAGGTTACCCTGTTCCAAGCAATTAGGTTGGCCTTCTGAACCTCTGCGCCGCCAGGAAAGAGTTCAGAAATCCGTCTTAACAAATTGGTGTACAGCGGTGGGATACGACTGAAGGTATCCAGTGTTGCGCACAAACTAAGACATTTCAAGTTATTCCTACCAGGACACGTAGTGAATTGTCGTAGTATAACTTTAAAAAGGCCATAGTCCTATCTAACAGTATGGAAACAAATACCTTGTTAACTTTAAATGCTTCCAAATCCGAAACATTGAAAAAGATGTGTGCGGAGAGAGGTGTTTCCTCTCAAGGCACCAAATTGGATATGATCCAAAGAATCGTGGCGTGGCAAGAAGCGCAGCTTGATGCTATAACTTCTGAGGACAGTGCGGAAGGAGGTGGGGCTGCTCTCACTGGTAGAACCGACGGTTCTGCCGCTGCACTGATCCACCGCGATCACGAGGACAGGGAGGATGTGATGTCTAATGTTTCCTCTGCCAGTGTCGATGGGAAGGCCATGCTTGAATTCAAGAAGCAAGAGCTGCTGTTTAGGCAGAAGGAGCTTGAGTTCAATATGGCCAAACTACAGGAAGAGCTTGAGTTCAATAGGGTCAAGCTAAAAATCGAACAGGCAGAAAAACAGAAAGACAGGGATCACCAGTTGGAACTGGCCAAGCTTCGGGTTGCAAATGGGTCCAAGGGTCCTGGACATGGGTCTGGGGCCTCCTCTCATCCACGGTTTCCGAAAGATCTGTTCAGTGTGTACGAGGAAAGGAATGACATTATGGACTGGCTGAATACGTTTGAGTATGCATGTGAAGTTCAAGAAGTTGACAATGCTGATAAGATTGCCTGGTTACTCAGCAGACTGCCCCATTCTGGCTGTAGTGCCATTATGGAAATGTCGAAGGCTGAGCGAGCTGATTTCGCAATGTTAAAGCAAACTCTCATTTTAAAGTTTGGAAAGACTCCTGCCCAATATTTAAAACGATTCCGAGAGTACAAGAAAAAAGAAGGTAGTACTTGGGTATCTTATGTAACCGAATCCTTAAAAAACTTGACTGGCTGGGTCGAAGGTTAGAAGGTTTCTACCTTTGAAAGCATGATAAATCTTGTCATGCTGGAACACATTTTTGCATCTTCTTCCCCGGAGCTTAAGCAGCATTTGGCCGATTCGAAGGAGATAGATCCTAAGAAGCTGGCCATTGCAGCAGACTTATGGGTGTCACATCGAGTGTCCCATAAGGACAAAACTCATCCTGGTAAGCAGGAGGAAGGGAAAAAGTCCAAAGATAAGGAGGGTGGAGAATCTGATAAATCTTCTTCTGAAAAGGGCCACAAAAAGAAAAATAAGGGTAAGACACAAGAGAACTCACAGGGTAGTGGAGGTCAGCCTCCGAAACAGAACTCTGGTTACAATAAGCCTCCCTATGTAAACAGACCCAATGGATCTTGTTTTGCTTGTGGAGCAACTGACCACGTGACGGGGGATCCCCGGTGTAAGGTTAAACCTTTGGGGGTCCACTCCGCTAATCTGGCCTTCTCCTCCTACGAGGAAGAAGAGATTACAGGAGCATCCTTCTCCTCAGACTCCTTCTCCAGTGGGATAGAAGCTGAGGTAGTTTTAGTTTCCCTGGGTTCCTGGGAGCCTAAAGTCGCAGTGGCTTATGCTAGGATTCCAGATAATACCAAGCACTACTTTAAAGTCAGTGTGCTGATCAATGGGGTAGGCACTCCAGCTCTTAGGGATAGTGGGTGCAGTCGAACTGTAGTGGATTCTACCTTGGTAGACGCAGAGGAAGTTGCCAGAGCTACTCTGATGCCCACTAAGTTGGCTGACGGCCCACCTCGCATGTTTCCAGTAATACCTGTAAATCTTACTTTAAATGGTACAGCAGTCAGGATTCCAGTGAGCATTCAGAGAAACGTCCCAGGAAAGGTCCTGTTAGGCAATGGTCTCAGAGCTTTAGGGCTCGTAGGAGACACTGCCGACAGACCCTGCACACGGTCTCAAACACGGGCAGCATTGGCCAAGACCAATACGCCGCCCCAGCCAAAGGGGAAACCCAAGGCGAAAGGAGTAAACAAGTCAAGACGAGGGAAAAAGAACATTCCCCCGAGCTCGCCTACCACTGCGGTGGAGGAAGTTGGTCAATCGCCCGGGCCTGACGAGGAGGTGGCGATGCCTGAAGTATTTGACCCCAACGACCATCCTGAACTAAAAGACTTGTTAGTAGAAGGTGGTCCTGACAGGGAAGAATTCAGTAAAGGCCAACGTGAGTGCCCATCTCTGGAAGGCCTAAGGAGACAGGCCTGCTCCCAGCTTGAGGGTGAACCTCCTGGGACGCATCAGATTTATTGGGAAGGTGGACTCCTGTATAGTGAGCCGACAGAGTCTACAGAAGGAGACCATAGGAGGTTGGTGGTTCCCCTTGCTGTAAGACCCTTCCTCCTGCAGTTGGCGCATGAAGTGCCCCTTGCTGGTCACCTTAGTATTAAGAGGACCAAGCAAAGGTTATCCATGCACTTCTACTGGCCCAAGATGGGGGTGCAAGTAGAAAGTCACTGCAGGAGTTGTGCCTCCTGCCAGTTATCTGGTAAGGTTGGCTCGACAATCCATGCTCCATTGGTACCACTTCCAGTTGTGGGAATACCATTCGAAAGGGTAGGGATCGACATCGTTGGTCCCCTTGACCCGCAAACATCCTCAGGCAATAGGTTTATCCTGGTGCTGGTCGACCATGCTATCAGATATCCTGAGGCCATCCCATTGAAAACTGTAACTGCCAAGTCAGTTGCAAAAGCGTTACTTGGCATATTTACTAGGGTTGGCTTCCCTAAAGAAGTTGTGTCGGATCCTGGCAGCAACTTTATGTTGAAGTATATGCAGGCTATGTGGAAAGAATGTGGGGTCACCTACAAGTTCTCTTCTGCATACCACCCCCAGACTAATGGTCTGGTGGAACGTTTCAACAGAACGTTAAAGAGCATGATTGGGGCTCTGGAAGAACCTCAGAGAAGAAAATGGGATCTTCTTTTACCATGCTTACTGTTTGCCTACCGAGAGGTACCACAGGAGGGAGTTGGCTTCAGCCCCTTCGAACTTCTGTTCGGTCATCCTATACGGGGACCTTTAGCCATAGTCAAAGAGGGATGGGAGATGCCCACTCCCCCTGTTACTACCAACGTAGTAGATTATGTGCTGGGGCTCAGAAAACGGATGGTACTTCTGATGGGCTTGGCTAGTGATAAATTGAAGGCAGGACAAGCGCTGGTGAAACATTGGTATGACCAGAAAGCTTCCCTCATCAACTTTACACCTGGTCAGCAAGTCCTGATCATGAATCCCATAAGGCCTCGAGCTTTACAGGACAAATGGTCAGGCCCTTACACAGTGGTGGAGCCTCTGGGTGAGGTTAACTATTTAGTGGACCTTGGAAGGCCTCGACAGGCTCCAAAAGTGTTTCACGTAAATAGGCTGAAGGATTTCGTCCCGAGAGTCGAAATCGCAGCACTGCTACTGGCTTCAGATGTTGAGGAAGAGGAGTCTGAGCCTCCCCCCGACCTGTTCCAAAGCGGTCCTTCAGATAGCTCCTTTGAGGGTGTCCGGGTGGCCCCTCACCTGACTTCTAATCAGCAGGCTGAGGTGAAAAGTTTGCTTAGGCAGTTTTCCCCCCTGTTTTCACAGTCGCCTGGTTTGACACCTTGGTGCAAACATAACATAGACACAGGAGACAGTGTACCTACCAAAAGTAGGGGATACAGGATGTCAGACAAAGTACGGTCTTATATTAAGACTGAGGTCAACAAGATGTTAGACCTTGGGGCGATTGAACCCTCTAGTAGTCCTTGGTCCAGCCCTGTGGTTTTGGTTCCAAAGGCAGGCACTTCTGAATTGAGGTTCTGCGTGGATTACAGGGCTCTGAATGCTGTCACCAAGACAGATGCACACCCCTTGCCTCGAACAGATGAGCTGGTGGATACTTTGGGTGCCTCCAAGTACCTCAGCACGTTTGACCTCACTGCTGGCTATTGGCAAATAGCGTTAGCAGAACATGCCAAGGAGAAGACAGCGTTTTCTACTCCAGACAGCCTTTACCAATTCAGGGTAATGCCGTTCGGGTTGAAAAATGCACCTGCCACTTTCCAGAGGCTTGTGAATCATGTGTTGAATGGGTTGGACGAATTCTGTCTTGCATATCTGGACGATATAGCAGTTTTCAGTGCCACCTGGGAAGACCATGTGAAACACCTCGGGATTGTGCTCCAGGCTCTTCAGAAAGCACACTTGACCATAAAGGCTAGTAAATGCCAGATTGGACAAGGCTCAGTGGTTTACCTTGGACATGAAGTAGGTGGAGGGAGGATACAGCCTCTTCCCAGTAAAGTACAAGCAGTACAAGACTGGCCTACCCCCACTACACAGACCCAAGTGAGAGCCTTCTTAGGACTCACGGGGTATTACCGCAACTTCGTGGCAGACTATGGCACCATAGCTGCCCCTCTGACTGCCCTCACCACTTCGAAGAAACCCAAGAAGGTAACTTGGACCGACGAGTGTGAGAAGGCCTTCAACGGCTTAAAAGACTCCTTGTGCCAGGCCCCTGTCCTCAGGGCCCCTGATTATCAAAGACCTTTTATTGTGCAGACGGACGCCTCTGACACTGGGATAGGAGCTGTACTATCGCAAGTAGATGAGAAGGGTAAGGAACACCCTATTGGTTTTATTAGTCGGCAGCTTAAGGACAGAGAGCTCAGATGGTCCACAGTGGAGAAAGAATGATTCTCTGTTGTGTGGGCCCTACGGAAGCTGAGGCCCTACCTCTATGGGACCCACTTCACTGTGCAAACTGACCATAAGCCCTTAAAGTGGCTAATGAACATGAAGGGAGAGAATCCAAAGTTGCTTAGGTGGTCCATAAGTCTACAAGGCTTCGACTTCACTATTGAGCATAGGCCAGGTGTCCAACATAGCAATGCTGATGGGTTGTCCAGAATGTTTAACCGACCTGATCAAGAGACCCATCCAGGAGTGGATTAGTTCCCCCTGTCCATAGTCTGGGAGGGGCGAGTGTTAGGAAAGATTTCTTAATTGTGGGTAATTTTCCTTCCATGTGGCAACCCCTAAATTTTTTGCTGTTGTTTTCACCATGATCTAGACTTTGCCAGAGAAGTGCAGCCTTCTGCCGCACTCCTCTGGGCTTTCGCTCCATTCTTACGGGGAAACTGACATGCCCTTAAGACAGTCAGTACCGGGAAACGCTGTTTTCCGTAGTTTCTTTATCATGTTGCAGCTTTCGTGCAACATGACACAAGAGAGCACTGTAAGCTAAGTTACTGCTCTCTTGGGTCTCTAGCCTTCTACAGGCCCTAGATACTCTTTTTGGATTGTAACTGATCAGTGTAAGTGAATCACGGATGGGAATGGTGGCAGCGATCGTTTCTTGTGTTTTTGAGCTCCTTTTGGCGTTTTAAGCGCGTTTCTCGCGCTTAGCCCAAAATGGTGGCCTGGCTCCCAAAATGGCCAGACCACGAGGCTCCTTTGTCCTGTCCGCTGACCGTCTTGCCCCCTTCACCTTCCCCAGGTCGAGCCGACCCGGGGCCTTCCTTATTTGGGCATGTACTTTCCCGCGAAACACAGATGCTTTCGCTGGCTTCTACAGGCCTTGTGTGTGCCTCCAGGATGTGGGCTGGGATGTCTGGTCCCAATACACATCCTGGGTGCCAGAGAGTCTAGTGTGGTATGAATGCCTGGGACCACTGTGGTCCTTGATAGGTCCACGTATGGTGTGAGTGTTTGATGAGCGGATCTCCCATTGGGTCCCCTCCGTTTTGGCGCGAAGGGAACCGTGGATAAGAGGGGGCTGGAAACGCCACTACCATGTCGACCTCCTGAGTTCTCACGAACAAAGGAATACAGGAGCCTAGTATCCTGCAACCACGAGGCTGAACCGAGGAATCGCTGGTGACCCGCTGAAGGACTGCTCCTCTGCACTGCTGTCGCTTTGTGAAACCCTTTTTACCTCTGATCGAACCTGAAGGCCTGTACTGCTACTTCGACCCTTGGAATAGCGGGGACAGCTATTCTCGGCATCTTCACCATCTCCTGCACGTAAGCCTTCGGAAGTGTCTCTGGGCCATCCAGCAGACTGACCAGCCTACCCAGGAGTCTTGCTCTGTAACCGCCGTCAGGTTGTGTTGTATTTCAAATCCTTTTCACTCTCACACGATTCGTACACTTGGCATTCCCAGGTCTTAAGTGAGTAGTGTACATTTGGCTGAGATACACACGGCCGCTCCGTTGCCCTGCTGTGGTAACAAACTGTGCGGGTTCACTGCGTTTGGGACGCCCTCAACTCAACTCTGCTGCTGCAGAATCTACACGACGACGAGACGTCCCCTGCTCTCCCTGAACCTGCCAGCAGTGAAACTGACGCGGAGAAGCCTGGGTCTGCTTGCATCGGGGACCGGTGAGTAGCATAGCTAGGAACTGGTCGCCCTCCTGCAGGAGCCCATAGCTTTTCCCCGCTGTGTTAAAGAGTACGCCTTTCCGTACTAGCGCTCTGCTTCTGCCCACAGTGGAGGCTGCGCTTGAGTCGCGGAACTCTGTTCTTCTTCATTTGTGCACCAAACTGAACTGCCTGATTCCCTCGAAGAGACTCCCCTTTTTGCCCGTTGGCACCAGCGTGTGCAGGTACTTTTGAGCACAAGGCTCCACTCTCCGTAGGGCTTGGACTTCCTTTTAGTTAGGTGCCTCTGAAGGCGGACTGGGTCTAATCATTATTTCGCACTGCCTGTTTTCCTCCCCTTCTAGGTGGACTACACATTTCGTGCATCTAACGCTTTAGACTCGTTTGTATTTGTATATATATTGTATTGGTTTGGTATGTGTTGGTTTACTAGAGTTTTACCGTGATTTCTCGCTACGGTCATTGTTGCAAAGGCCTTGGAATACATGTGTATATATTTTTAATATAACACCTGTTTGGAGTAATTTGTAAGTGTCCTTGCTTTGTGTGCTCATTGCGGGCTTTCAGTCACCCTCACCCCTCTTGAGACCTAGTCTTGACCGCCGCGATCGCTACCCTGATTGGTCTGGCTTGTCCAGAGGTTACCCTGTTCCAAGCAATTAGGTTGGCCTTCTGAACCTCTGCGCCGCCAGGACAGATTTCAGAAATCCGTCTTAACAGCCATGATCTGGCGGACCCTTAAATGTGGCGGTAATAGCGCTATCACCGCATTTAAGGTTTAACGCCAGACTCGTAATGAGGTCCTAAGTGTTGCTCTCCACATTCTTTCGGACAGGTGAGATGGCTTGAGAGGTTAGGGAAAGAAATTGCGTCGTGTTTTCAATAGACCTCACCCTGTCGATGGAAGAAGAGGCGTGGCCTCTTGACCTGAACATTTCTGAGTCGCCTTGAAGAGAGTTGTTCATTAGCTCTTTCTGTTTGTTATTCTGGGCCTGTGGTCACCTCACATCACCACAGGATGGTGCATTGTGTGACAGTGTACATCGCCATGAGATGTTGCATTGTGTGACTGTGTCAGAGGCTTGAATTTCTGAGGAGGGAACAGGGACCTCTTCTGACCTGGGTAGGCAGCCTACTAGGATGCATGCCAGAGCCAGTCGTACCCCAAAGGCAGGGTGAGGGAGTTGAGGCCCCATCCACTGCCACTGGGAGTTTGCATTGCATAAAACTGCTGATATCACTGTCCCTGCCACAATGCCTGTCAGCCTCTTTTATGGCCAAAGTTCTCTTTTGTCTTTTTCAAAACCGCAACTCCTAGAATGCAACTGAGACAACCAAGAAAACCCAAACTCGAACCAGGGGAGTGTAATCGAGTGCAGAAATGGAATGGACTGGGATTTTCCCTGCTCAAAAGGGATAAGACACACATCTGACCCGCCAACTCCAGAGGGACCACAGAAAATGAAGAGTAGGAAGAGATGCAGGGGAGCAAGAGAGACAAGGAACTCCTTCCCAAACCCGGATGGAAACAAAACTCGCCAGCACATGAAGAAAACTACAAGTAAACGGAGCAGCCTCAGCCCATGGCTGCCACCACGCATATTAAGACTGGAAGTGGCTGGGCTAGATGCCTTCTTAACGACGTCCAGTGGAAGTCCGGTGGAAGTCCTAACCCTCAGAGGGATAGCTTAGCCAGAGATTGGTCAAGGGGAATGTGAGTGCTGAGGTGACTGTGGCAGGGCTCTGAGAGTGTACAGGTAAACTATTATGTAAAAGAAAGAATGGGAAATTTGGTGGTTAGGGATGTCTGGCGAGAGAGCCATCGGGACCCCCTTAGGTTCAACCTTCCCAAAGCATTTGTTAAAAATGTGACTAAAGCACCTTAAATCTATCATCTTTGTCTCTGGCGTTCTGAAGCCACCTGTGACACTTGTTGAGTCCCAACACAAATGACTTATCAACACCGACCCCTATGCTTCACTTTTATTCCTTTTGTTTCATGTCAGTTGAGAGAAGACAGCAAATGTATACCACGGGCTAATAAGGCAAGAGAACACAAACTGATGCATGCCTGTTCATTTTCAAGCAAAGGCACAATTGACCTTGGACATTCGAACATTTGGAGGGGCATTGGGTAGTCAGTCATCCTAGTGCCCTCACTAGGAACCCACTCTTTAAAACTGTCTTTCAGACCTCCTACCCCACCAAACGTTTGAGAATGGCTGTGAGCCAGTTGAAGGGCTGAGTTGGCAATTCCAGAATTTGAATCTGTTACTTCAGATTGCACACAGATGTCAGAGGCAAGTGATTATTTTGTTCAAATTCATACAGCCAGTCTTATCCTTGGTTTGAAAACAATCTGACTACACTGCGCCTCTATACTTCTATACTTGCTCTCAATGAAGCAAATTATCATCGTTAAAATGTTGTTCTTGATTGGGGGCACTGTTGCGCAGCTACGAGATGGCTGCCTGATTGAGGAGCTCTGTCCTGGGCCACATCCTGAACAAAGATTTATCCTCACTGGTGCCACCTTCCATCACGGAAAGCAGAAATATACGTATCAGAAGGTCTGAAGTCAAGCTAGCTTCACTTTGGGGTACCCTCAATGTAAAGCGGCTGAGAAATCGGCACTTGAAAATCAGCAGTAACAGCAGGATCTATCTAGGACATCAGTGCAGCAAGGCACCTTGCCAGAGGAGAGAGCGTGGCTACAGAGGCCGCAGCAGGGAGGAGTAAACATGACACTCTGCTGAACCCATAATACACCCTCTCTCCACTTCCCCCCGTTGAGTGGCCGACACCGTCACCATTTCGGCTAGGGGAGATCTGAGGACTGAAGCGGGCCACCTGCTCGTCCGAGACCTGTGTGCTGTTCCTCCCCCATGGGGAACGTACACCGCCTGCGGGCTGTGGAGCCCACCCTTTTTTTTGCCTCATAACAGCGGGCCGCTCGAGAGACGTGCTGCCCCGTTCCGGCTGGGGCCCAGAGCGACATACTCTGCCACACACGTGTGGGTGAGCACGGACCGGGAGGAGGGCAGGCCGGGACACCGCAGCGGGTGCACTTGCGGTAGTAGGCATTGAAGCGGTAGCCCGTGGAGCTGTGACTGCGGACGACAGCTGTGCAGACCCAACAGCCTTCGCTGTATGCGGCGGGCGGATGCTCAGTCCCTCTGCGCCCAGCTCCGGGAGGTGTACCACCATACTTGGAGGCGCTAGCCGCCGCTGGGGTTGCTTGACAAGCCCCATGAGGGAGATTCTGGAACACCGTATGACCAGCCTTGCACGATACGTCCGGTAAGACCAACCCCACCACCCAATTCCCTGCTGTATACTCGGTCCTTGGAATACAGAGGCTCTTCTAATCCAGGGTAGGCTGCCGAAATTGCGGTATCTTTTGAACAATGCACAACGAACCCACTTGGGCCTCAGTCTACATCCGCTGCAGACATTGTTTAAACCGGAGCAGTGCGGGACATGAGAGAGGCCGATAGACTGGCGGGTGGAGCCGGGTTCTCATAGTGAGGCCTTCTGTGCACGAAGGTTACAACCTACCCTCCGTCACGAAGGGATGAAGTTGAGACACAGGCATATAAGAGAGACGCTTGGCAACAACGTGGGCTCGAGAACCCCCGGCACTCCCCCAAACGTACAGGCAGCTCTATAATAAGCCCTGCACACATCGTCTGGTGTGCGACCCGCATGCCCGTCTGAACTATATCCTGCACCTACAACTTGGCGACACTGCAATGAATGGCTAAATAAGACAAAAGAGCAGCAGGCTTGTGTTTTGGACCCAATAATATGCAGGAGGCTTTATCTACGTGGGAGACTACAATCCATCCTATTATTTACAGTGGGATACACATAAAACTCTGGTAAGAGGTTGCGGTGGGGACGCTCTGTATGGGCTGAAGGGACAGCAATACCATTATTATATGTCACTGGAGTCATACACAACTTGTTAGCAATTCTCCTTGCCTCATAAGAACAGCCGCATGGACCTCGTCGCCTGTACGCCAACTGTGCCCTGTGGGGGGGTCCGTGGCTAGGCCCTCAGGACACCAAAATTGTTTTCAATCCAGCCAGAGCATATCTAGGCGGCACAATCTGAACTAGTGGGGAACATTGTGGTTTTGTGGGAAAATCACAATCCGGTCTGTGTCTTACAGCAAGCACCCAAATAATAGGATGAATACGGATCACATTGGTGGTGGAAGACAGGACGTCAACATAAAAGACGCCATTCTGCTGCACTGTGAACTCGACCAATGGCGGAAGGTGTAATATCTGTATAGGGGAATGGAGCAGTTAGATACTAGCCGGATTACATAATTTGGAAGCAAAGGCAGAAGTAGAATATATGTAACTTTGTGAACACTGGCACTGCTGGGCTAAGAGGGAGTACTTGCCTACCTGACAGATAGCAGGCTGTCTGGACTGTGCAAGCTCCCGTGTGCAATCGCTGTTCATTCCAGACTGTCCATAGGGAGACAGCCTTAGGGTAATCCACCAATAATGACAAAAGGTGCAGGCGGGAATAAAAAAAGGCCCTATGGATTCATTTACAAACTCCCAGACTCCGGTGGCGACTGTGGCGCCACGGCAGGTTGGCAAGGTCCCATCAACATCAACAGGCAATCCCAGATAAGATCACCTATTAACAACTACGCAGACAGAGTTTTTATCCATGAATGTCAAATTGAACGGCATAGTAGCTACTATTGGGTCGCTCAAGGCAAAACTGGATAAGTAAAGCGCTCGAATAACAGAAACCAAAGCCAGAATAAGCGTGACTGAAGATAAGGTAGACCAGCATGACTGCAACATATAAAGCACTTAAAAGGAGAGTTATCCAAGATATGCGGCAAGTGCAAGGATTTAGAATCAAGATCCAGAAGGCACAATGTACGAATCATCATCTCATGCAAAGGTCAAATGGAAATCTTCGTTGAAGAACTCCTAAAGTCCCTGTTTGGTACGGCTTTGTTTTCTGATAATTTCTTAGTAGAAAGGGCCCATCGCACCCTGGCCCTGACACCCAAGACAGGAGCCCCTCCCCGTACCATTATAGCCAGGCTGCTGAATTACAGAGACAGGGGCCCTCATTACGACCCTGGCGGAAAGTGACTGACCGGACCGCCACAGCGTAAATAGCGTTTCCGCCATTGCACGAAGGAGCAAAGTGCGGCCCATTCCGACCCATCGGGCACGAGCACCACGGCATGGCGGAAGTGCAAAGTCCGCGATGGCGGAAATGACCCCAAAACGGCCCACACCGCCGCCGTACGGCGCCCTAGGTGCAATACCGCCACCCATCACAGCGGACACCGCAGTGTGCGCCTACCGGAAAGTACGGTGACCGTAAATATACGGAAACGGAAGTAAAAACATGGGCCCGGAACGGGAAACATCCCGCCGTACACCTATAAAACCACAAAAACCACACAACCACTAAAAACACTACCCTGAGACACACCCCAACCCGTCATCCACCCTAGCGAAACCAAGAAAAATGGGAAAAGTAGCGAAGAAAGCGTGCGACCGCAAGCGGCAGGTCCACTTCTCCCGTGAGGAACTCACCGTGCTAACAGAGACCCTCCAGGAGAATGCTGCCGTCGTCTTCTCCACGCAAATGACCAGGACGGCACTTGCGAACAAGAAGGCCATATGGGCTCTGGTGGCACAGCGGGTAAGTGCGGTGGGGACCGCACCCCGCAACCCACAGCAATGCAGAAAGCGATGGGACGACCTGCGGATACGCGTCCGCAGCATACTCTCTGCCAACCGCAACATTGCCACAGCCACCGGGGGAGGTCCTGAATCACCCATCAAGTTGACCCCCTGGGAAGAAATCTGTGCCTCCACCATCGGAATGGAGAGCATAGAGGGAGTCGGAGGGATGGAGAAAGGAGTGCAGACATCCGAAGATTCAGGTAGGTGGGCCAGATAAAACAATGCTAAATCCACAATGTCCAATCATGTGAAGTACCATGTGTCCACATAGTGCAACAGAAACACATGTCCAGGAGAACGTCCACACACATCGGCCTGATAGCGCACTTTAAAACCCACAATAAATACATAATTAATTAAAAACCCCTAAAACACGCACTACACGTGCAGCAGGCACACCCTAACTGCAGGCTGCCAAACAACTGCACCCTCACTCCACACACAAATGAAAGCACCTCCAAGGCCCCGACCCAAATCACCCTCAGGTACCACCCCAATGCATGTGATACAATGCCATTCCAATTCCCACAGACCCATTAATAACCCTCACCCTCCTTTACTCCACCACAGGGTCCCATCCAAACGACGAGCATCAGGACACCCCTACCAGCACACCTGCAAAGAGGGCCAAGACCAACGGCCAAAGACCCTCCACCTCAGCTGCACGCATCAAGACACGGCAGCAGCACAAATCAGGTGGCAGCACAGAGGAGGGAACATCAACAGGCACCCCAGCAACCAGCATGCCCACACCACCACCACCACAGGTCCCCCCAACGGATGCCACAGAAGGCACTGCCTCTGGTGGCAGCAGCACCATAGGTGACACCCCATTGATGGCAGCATGCTCCGACACAGAAGACGGGGATGTCGAAGTCAGATCCATCCATGACCTGTCCCAATCCCCCTGTCTGTCCCATCCCGTACAACATGAGGATACCACGCAGGGGCACCCACAAGACGACGACTGGCCATCCCCCACAAGCCCTGTGGCAAGGCAACATGAGGTCAACAGCCCCTCTGTGACACCCCCGCAAATGGCCATGGCCCAGCAGAGGCAACAGTCCCTCGACCAGTTAATCGTGCAACAGCAGCAACTGGCCACGCTCCTCAAGGACCATGCCGATGAATGTGGGGGCACTAAGGCAGACATAGAAACATCAACTGAGACACTTAGGGCAGAAATGGAGAGAAGTACAGAGACACTAAGGGCACAAATGGAGAGTAGCACCGAGAGCCTGAGAGTCCAAATGGAGAGTAGCACCGAGAGCCTGAGAGTCCAAATGGAGAGTAGCACCGAGAGCCTGAGAGTCCAAATGGAGAGAAGCACCGAGAGCCTGAGGGGGGAACTGCATGCGACGTCCAAAGACGTATGTGCCGAACTTGCCGCAGTGCGCCGTGTGCTCACTGAGCTCTCGCAAACCCTTAGGGACATGCATGGACGTGAGCAGGCAGAGACATCATCCGTTGCAAGTTCCGTCCAGGGCAGCCCCCAACGTAGATCTGGGAGGAACCTGCGCTCCACAGGCAGGGGTGCCCCTGATACCCGCAGAGGGGGCTTGCAATAGCGACAGCCCACTGACAATGAGCATCTTTGGACACTGGTGTTCGGGGGGGAGGTAGGAGGGTGGAGGGGGTGTGTTGGGCTCACTTGGGTGGCGGGTCGATAGGGTGTTAAACATGATATCACATATGCCATAAACAGTGCACGATCAACCAATGAGATGTGTGGACATTGATCTTTGTGTACTAGGCCATCATAGGCGTACAGTCCATATTGTGCATGTCCCAGACACACACAGTGCCACGAGTCCCGTGTCCATGTATCAGCCACCAGGCGTGAGTGCTAGAAGCATGCATCTATGAGATGCTGACGAATGTCACGGCCCTCCGGTGCCTCGCAGACTCCGTGAGGTGCTGCCACATCCCCACCCTCATCATGACCATCATCAGGTGCTTGCAGTTCTGCGTCAGGGGGCATGGGCACATTTCTACGTACGCACATGTTGTGGAGCATGACACATGCCATGACCATCTTTGCAACCTTCTCATGGCGGTACAGGAGTGCCCCGCCAGGCCTGCTGAGGCAGCGGAAACGAGTCTTCAGTAGGCCGAATGCCTGTTCAATGACTACACGGGTACGTGAGTGGGCATGGTTGTAGTCCTCCTCATGCTGGTCCCGTGGGTTCCGGACTGGTGTGAGGAGCCATCTCTTCAGTGGATACCCAGCATCACCTGTATGTGGACGAGAAACGTATGATGTGGAATGCCATTGCTACGTACGCACACACCCCCCCCTTCCTGCCAGGTCATTGCCGCATCACATACCCCACATCATCATGCATGAAATGAGACTCACCGAGTAGCCAGGATCTGTTCCCTGCGTGTCGCTCCATGTAGCGTGGTATAGTAGAGTTCCTCAAGACCATAGAATCATGGGTTGATCCAGGGAATCTGGCACAACAATGTGTAATGATCCTGTTGGAGTCACACACCATTTGTACATTCAGGGAATGAAATTGTTTTCGGTTGCGGTACTGGGCCTCCATGGCATGTGGGACGACCAATTCCACATGGGTGCAGTCGATGGCACCAATGCAACCCGGTATGCCGGCAAGTGCATGGAATCCCACTTTTGTGTTGGTAATTTCCTGCTCCGAGCGTGGTAGAGAGATGTAGTCGTCTGCGTGCTGCAGGAGGGCATCGAGCACTTGCAATAGTGTCCGTGAGAACAGTGGCTGAGAAATGCCATGCAACTGTCCGACTGTGTGCTGGTAGGTGCCTGTGGCCAGGAAGTGGAGTACAGACACCACCTTCAGTAGGGGTGGGATGGCGGTTGGGCTATCTATCATGCTGACAAGGTCAGCCTGTGTCATGTCCACAATGGCGGCTATGGTGTCCCGGTCCAGACGGTAGAGGGTGTGGATCTGCTCATCAGTGAGGTTGAACGGATGTGCTCGGAGGCGTGGGATTGCGGGCTGTCTGCGTGGTGGTAGTGGCTGTGCTGGCGGCCCTTGCTGGCCCTGCCTTGCCCTCCTCCTCCTCCTGCGTCTCCTCCGTGCGGCCGGTTGTAGTTGGTGTTCGTCTTCTTCTTGGAGTTGGAGTACTTGCAGTGCTATCAGGTCCCCCAGGGCCAACATCGCGAGTCCTGCCGGTAGCATTTCGGAGTGGGTGTGGTTGTGGGAGGAGACTGGGTGTGCAATTTATGTGTTTTCAGGCTGTATGGCCTCCACCTGTGGTGATTCATTCCACCTGTGCAAACTGCTCTCCCCTTTGGCCGAGCACGTCCCGCACACAACGCTGCAATTCGAGGAATGGCATCTTGCTATTGCAATCATGTATTTGTACCCGATGGCCGTGTAACATTGGTTGATATGTTCATTCTGCTGTGGTCCCATTGTTTCACATACTATCTGTGCAGTCGCGAACAGACTTGTGAAGGGTCAGTGGAACGTAGTACTCGAGTAACGGTGGGCCCTCATGCATCACTGTACCGAGTTGCAACGACGGGCGGGGCGTCCCATTTGTGGGTGAAGGCAGTTGCCATTTTCACACACAGCCGCACTAGATGGATTAATTAGTGATTTCAAACGGCCACAGATGCCTCTTCGACGTGATGTTGCAAATGAGGAATTCGAAGGGCGGCGCTTTCGGTTTTCAGCTAGCGGCGAGGAGATGCCCACAGGTCTGACTGCAAATATAACGTTCTATTGTTCAATGTCCTTGAGACAGGGGCCATGGCGAGGATGCAATGATTGATATGAATGGTTTGGGATGCGCAATAGCGACGTGGGCGATGAGGCCGGACGTTCCCAAACACATGTTACTTCACTACACTGGAATTACGGGCTGGGGCACTGTGGATTTTGCAGGCTGCATAACGCACAGACTCAATGGATATTTCTAATGTTATGTGAGTAAATATTCTGGCGTTTTTATACCGGGATGAGGGAATGATGAATGGATGCATGGGCAGGTAATTTGATACAGAGTTTGCCATGTACAGGGCTTCTTGGAATCTATCCGCCTCCCCTGCGCTATGTGATGCAGGGCTGCCATAGTGGGACCATCGTCTATCTGGCCTTGTTGAGCCCTCCCTGTCTCGACGCGCCCTCAGACACTTGTGTCCATGCACGTTACCAATCCCATCTGATGGATTCTGTTTTGACAGACGCATGCACAGGTACACTCGTTTGTGATGGTGTTTACACCTCGATATAGATAGTTATGAGTCGCAAGTGGTTTTGGGGTGGTGATGATCCTTTGGAGTGGGCTAGCATGCATATGGCTGTGGATTTAGTGTGATCATTGAAGTGAGTTGTTCGGATGTAGTTCTGATGGCCATTCTGTTCTTTTTCTTTTCTTTTGGTTGACAGGTATCTCCTCCCCTTTTGCCACTGCCATCTGTATGCCACTCCTGCAGATGGCTTTTACTCCCGACACCTGCTGCTTCGTGTTAATCAGTGGAGCAGCATTACGATCTTATGGGACGATCGCCAATGGGCCACATGCCCTTACGCAGTACTAGTGGCTCGGAGCAACATTTCGGCCTTTCAGCTGGACTAGTGCCTCCCCATTGGGACGGCCCTGCGGTTCTGTGCGCTTCCATGTTGCCTTTTCGTACGTGAATGTGGCTCTGTGTACCATGATGGAACAGGGCGTCACACAAGTAGTGGCTGGTCATTTCTTGCGGATGCAGCCCACAATGGTGAAATGTGTTTTGGAGTTCATGGCCTAATGGCTGTATGGGCTTGGTGATTTTGTTGTGCATTAAATTTCTATTCTGATTTGGCCCGTGTAGCGTTCTTCTTTGCAAGTGATGTGGCATATTCCTATTTGGGGAGCGATGTATTGGGAGGAGATCTGCATTGGGTTCCAGCTTCGGAGTTTAGTTGCGTGGTACTGTACTGGGCGCGTTTGCCTACGAAGCCCAGTGAGGTCAGGGATGGGGGCTGCCAATATGACTGTTTGAATGTTGTCATGCTCAGGGGTGGGGGATTGGGTTTTGTGTAACAGATGCCGGTCAGCCAGGTGGACTGGTGGAATGATGTGATTTTCGGAATATTGCTGGTCACAGGTGCCTGTGTTTGCGTGCGTTTCGGGGGGGGGGGCTGTGGTCATGTCCATTGGATTGGCTTCTGTATTCGTGCCATCTGTGCCCTGCAGCTCCCATTGGCCCCTCTTGTGATTCTTTTGTTCGTTGGCATGCATGGGTGACTTGTACATTTCACTGGTTGCATTGTGACTTCATTGCACCTACGGGGAGTTGTACTTTGTGGGCAGGGAGCGGTGTACAGGCACTCAGTGGGGCCGTTTACGGTTGATTCGCGATGCCGTACTTCTCACCATGGCGGAATGGTACATTCCGCCATGCTTGATGGCGTTAGGTACATGTCCGCTAGGGTCGGAATTGGCGTACCCTTGCGCCATGGTGGTATTTACGGTTTGGCATGGCGCGCGCACGCGTACTTGGTGCAGTTAGCGTTGGCGTTCACTACGGTGTCGCTAATGGCTTAGTACTTTGCGGTGACGGGTCATAGTCGCACCGAGCGCTATTCGATGGCGGTATTGCATTTCCGCCATCGTTTTCCGATTTCCGCCAGGGTCGTAATGAGGGCCAGGGACTTGATCCTGAGAATGTCCAGAGAATTGGGAACGTTGAAGTACAAGGAGAGCAACATCCACATATATCCTGATTTTGCTGTGGGGGGTTCAGGCCCAGAGAAGGCTCTAGGAACAGGTGAAGGGGCAGCTTTGTTTGCGCTGTATCCTGTATGCACTGATTTTCCCTGCTAAGTTGCGGATCCAACACAGGGGCAGGGCGCACTTTTTTGAGAACCCTACTGCAGCCATGAGCTATGTTGAGTCTTTGATTCCACTTCCAGCCCGGGACCGCGATATGGATCAAAACAGAAGCCCACGATCCACTGACGACAGGAAAGACCCAGCAAACTGAATGATATATACTGCCATATCCTTTATGCTTACTGAAAGGGGATGTAAATGGGTGGCACCAATACAAATGTGTTAGAAGATGCCCGGACGGTGGTGACCAGTTGCGGCAGGCACGGTTGCTGCAGCATACGCACCTCTGGAAAGTTGCAAGAGTTATGGGGGAAAACATCATCTAGTTGGGGTCAATGGTGCGGGTGGCCGGGGGATGTAGGCGTTGAACAGTTAATATTTGATAAGGATGGGGGGCGGGAAGGGAGGGTGAGGAGAAACACAGAGGTTTGGAAAGTTAAAAACAATGGTCATGTTGCGAAGAACGGCATGGAACACGAGTGTACACATGCTGTAATTGGTAAGCGTGGTAAATGTAAATGGCAACTAAAGGTCCCATAGGCAAAGGTCTAAAAATCAAGCTGCTGACCTGGAATGTCCGGGGACTTAATAATCCGGGTTGGTGCGTATGTGTCGAGACATGGTCCACAGATCCTGATGTTGCAGGAAACGCATGCTTTACAGAAAGTTAATGCTGCTTTGCCGCTAATTGTGGGTCACTGCAGTATTATACAGAATACTCTGCACAAGCTAGGGGAGTCCTTACACTTATTCATCCCTCACTGGGTTTCCGTTTCACGAAAAGCAAGGTTGACCCTCTGGGACAATATTTGTATGGGGCGAAATAACTGGACACCCAGTTGTTTTGGTAAACACTTAAAGCCCCAACCTTGACGACCCAGAATTTTACCAGACAATTGTTGACATGCTTCTCCAGCTTGATGAGACCTGGGCGATTTGGGGTGGGGACTTCAATACTATCCTAAATATGCAATTGGACCGGTCTTCGGATGTCCCCCGGTTGCTTACGAAAGCAGCTAACACATTTCACCAGATTATATTGCAATTACCACTTGTTGATGCATGGAGCACTCTCCACCAACATGATAAGGAATATACATATTTTTCCATGGTTCATGACTCAGAGTCCCGCATAGACTATTGGTTGATAACTGCCATGATCGCCAACATGATACAGAGTTGTGATATCCTCCCACGCACATTGTCTGACCATTACCCGGACTTGCTGAGTCTTGAATTACATGATTCCCCCCCACATGCACCACGATAGAGGATGCCCTCTGCGATTCTCAGAGACCCCTGTGTGACCTAAGCCCTACATATTGAAATTGCAGAGTTTTTTGCCATTAACTGTGGTTCCGTCAGCACCCAATCAGCACTTTAAGGTCTGGATTAGGGGCATCCTCATGGCCAAAACCACTGGATTACTTAAAAATATCAGAAAAGAACTGGGTCCGATCGAATCCCGGCTTAGAAACCACAAAAATGATTATAGTAGGCCACATAAAAAGGAGACTCTAGTAAGCATTAATGAGCTCTTAGGTGAATTTTACAAATTAGTAGACAGGGATGTGCTATATATGGCAACCCCAGTAAAAGCTTGCATTTATGGTGAAGGGGATGAAGCTGGCAGCTAACTTATTGAAAACAGAGAACTATCGCAACTCCATTGTTGGAATTCAAGCTATAGACGGCTCAATAGTGACTCATGACAGAGACATAAACGACGCATTCGCGCAATTTTATTCTACATTATATTCTAACCGAGATGAGGTCACGGCAGACAAGCTTTCGGGATGCTAACAAATTGAATCTCCCTGCAATCTCGTCTGAAGTCAGACTCACTCTAGATAAACCTATAACACAGGAGGACATTGTTGGTGCCATTAAGTCACTGGCATCTGGGAAGGCACCTGGATCAGATGGCCTGGGAATCGAGTTATATAAAGAGCACCACCAGAAATTGGCCCCTATCCTGCTGGGTGTATGGGAGGAAGATATGGAGTGGGGTACACTTCCAGAGTCCATGTCCATGCATGAAGCTATCATTACAGTTTTATTGAAGCCACACCATCCTCTGCACGATATGGCCTCCTATAGACCCTTGTCACTGATTAATACAGATGCTAAAATATTTGCGAATATCCTGGCAGCGAGGCTCCTCCCTAGCATGTCCCATTTAGTACATCCAGATCAATCTGGTTTAATTCCCACGAGATCAACTGCTCTGAACCTCCGGTGTCTGTTTGGGGTAATGGCTCAGGTGAGTCCAGCTGCGAAAGCTGTAGTGGCCGCCTTGGATGCCGAAAAAGCATTTGTCTCTGTATCCTGGAAATATCTGTTCATGGTACTAAGCCGCTTTGGGATTGGCCCGTACTTCCTGAGTTGTGTCTGACTCCTATTTACAAGCCCTGGAGCAGGGATCCTCACAAACCAAACATTGTCAGCAGTATTCCTCCTTGGTAGGAGAAATAGGCAGGGTTGCCCTTTCTCCCTAATACTTTTCACCTTTACCATCGAGCCCATGGCCACCTTTGTTCAACGGTACACAGACACAGGGGGCTTCGGATGAGAGGGTCTCCATAAATAATATCTTTGTATGCCGACGACAATCTCCTATATGTCGGAGACCCGGAACAAAATCTCAAACCCATTATGAAAGACATCCATGAATTTGTTCAGTATTCCGGATACAAAATAAATGACTCAAAATCTGAATTATTCCCAATCACACCCATTACCACACATCCATCAAATATTTGTGGGTTCAAATGGGCACCCGATCTTGAAAAGTGTGGTCCTCTCAAAACTATTATATATATTTTTTGCAATATCCCCTTATGGCCAGGTAGGGCCTTCTTTACCAAGCTTCAATCTGTGGTCACTACGTTCATGTGTGTACCTGGTGTTGCAAGGATTGCAAGGATGAATTGGCAGAAATTGGCAGAACCATACACAAGTGGCGGCCTGGCAGTGCCTTATTTTGAGCTTTACTACTTAGCATCACAAGCCCAATTTGCAAGCCATTGGCATAACGCGATCGGGCCTGGGGGTGCGGGGTACGTGTATTCCAGGGGCTCGCGGGTGTTATTCCACGCGATCGGGCCTGGGGGAGCAGGGTACGTGTATTTCAGGGGTTCGCGGGTGTTTTCACACGCGATCTGGCCTGGGGGAGCGTGTGTGTGAATTTCAGGGGTGCGTGTGAAGTTCCACACGCGATTGGCCTGGGCGCGTGTATTTCAGGGGTGCGCGAGAAGCTTCTCACACGCGATTGGCCTGGGCGCGTGTATTTCAGGGGCTCGCGGGTGTTTTCACACGCAATTGGGCCTCGGGGTGCGGGGTACGTGTATTCCAGGGGCTCGTGGGTGTTATTAAACGCGATCGGGCCTGGGGGAGCGGGGTACGTGTATTTCAGGGGCTCGCGGGTGTTTTCACACGCGATCGGGCCTGGGGGAGCGTGTGCGTGAATTTCAGGGGTGCGCGTGAAGTTCCACACGCGATTGGCCTGGGCGCGTGTATTTCAGGGGTGCGCGAGAAGCTTCTCACACGCGATTGGCCTGGGCGCGTGTATTTCAGGGGCTCGCGGGTGTTTTCACACGCGATCGGGCCTGGGGGTGCGGGGTACGTGTATTCCAGGGGCTCGCGGGTGTTATTACACGCGATCGGGCCTGGGGGAGCGGGGTACGTGTATTTCAGGGGCTCGCGGGTGTTTTCACACGCGATCGGGCCTGGGGGAGCGTGTGCGTGAATTTCAGGGGTGCGCGTGAAGTTCCACACGCGATTGGCCTGGGCGCGTGTATTTCAGGGGTGCGCGAGAAGCTTCTCACACGCGATTGGCCTGGGCGCGTGTATTTCAGGGGCTCGCGGGTGTTTTCACACGCGATCGGGCCCAGGGGTGCGGGGTACGTGTATTCCAGGGGCTCGCGGGTGTTATTACACGCGATCGGGCCTGGGGGAGCGGGGTACGTGTATTTCAGGGGCTCGCGGGTGTTTTCACACGCGATCGGGCCTGGGGGAGCGTGTGCGTGAATTTCAGGGGTGCGCGTGAAGTTCCACACGCGATTGGCCTGTGTACGCAATTCCATTGGACCAAAGGCCCTGACAGCGCAGGCGCGTCTGTGACGTGACACGCGCGGGCGTGTCCCTGTACCCGGGGGAATGTCACAAGACCAAAAACTGCACGTCCGAGTGTCAGCCTGCATGATTGGAGGATAGTGCCTCAGTGCGTATACGCGGAAGTGACGTTGGACGTCTGGTGCGGTTTAAAAGGTGCGTGTAGTATGTCATTTCCTTGTACGTGCTTCCCGTGGAGAGCGAGTGGGTGAAATCTGTACTTCTTGTCGGTTCACACGCGATTTACTTCACAGCGTTTCCAGTTCGTACTCCCTGTTACCTCTGTCAGTATTTTTCTGATTTTCTTTTCGACCTGTTTCCTCAAACAGTGTTGACTTCTCCTTTTGTCCTGTCTCCTCAGACAGTGTACAAATCTTCTTTTGGCGGGGGTGTTGCCAACGCGCACACGCGCATATTTTTCATGCTCTTTTCCCAGGCAGACGGTGAGTCGCGCACGTATTAACCAACTGTGCTAGCCCTGTGTGTAGCGTACCCCTTCAGAGGTCATTGTAGGCTGCGTGTGACACGCATACGTTCATTTTTGTGTTCCTGGGTGCCACAGCGTAGTGCAGGTTCCTTTTCCCACGCACGTGGTCTACAAGGGGTCGCGTGCACGTCATTTTCTGTTTTAGGGGTGCCTGTGCGTTGCGTGACCCGTCATCTTTCCCCAGGGGTTACATACAGCCTTGCTAGAGCACTTGGGTACGAATTCCATCTAGTACCCTACCCCTTTGACCCCCAATTGCCCAGGACAATTGTCCACTGCAACTCCCATACGCACAACTCCATCAGTGCCATGGCTGGGAGGCGAGCAAGTGGTAAGGGTGGCAAAGGTGGCCGAGCCTCAAGAGGTGGGCGTGGTGGGCGCGGTAGGGGATGTGGCCAGTATTTGCAGACTCCCCCAAGCCCCCCACGTGTGGAGGACCAGTCAGGGACACACATCCCCCTCCACCCCCATGGTTGAGGGTAACGTGGCTGACACCATCCCTGCTCAGCCCTTGTTGGACCGGCCCGTTGTGGCACCTGACCTTGCACAGGGTGACTCCCAGGCTGACTTCCAGGTCGCCAAGTCTAGGCCACGGGTGGCGGTGCAAGCCAGTGTCACCAGGCCATGTGGTACAGGGGCAGCCATGTCATCTGCTGCCCCGAGTAGGCGGGGTGGGGAGGCTGCAGGGGCAGCTGCAGCTCCGTCCACCCCAGCTCTGACTCCCCCAGCAAGGACAGTGTTGGTCCCGGTACATCAGACTGAGGTTCCCCCTGCCATAATCACACTTCAGCTAATGCCTGCAGATAGTCATGTGGTCAGTGTGCCATCGCATACTACTACTACACAGTCCACCGGTGCTCCTGCCTCTAGTGTCCAGAGCGGCGTAGGGCACTCCGGATCCCCACCACCCACAAAAAGAAAGAGGAAGAGTGCTCGTCCAGTACAGGCTGATGACCCCGACACGGCTACACGGTCCGGCACGCCAAGGAAGCCTAGCTTCAATGATGCCGAACTGGATGCACTTGTGCAGTATGTGTCCGAACATGACGCCGAAATTTTGTTCACTTCAGGGTGTAGGATTACACCTGCTCGACGTCAGGCACACTGGCAGTCCATCGCGGACAGCATAAGTGCCCTTGGGTTCATGAGGCGCACAGCTGTTGAGTGCTACAAGCGCTGGAACGACCTTAAGCGGAGGGCAAAGAAAAAGCTGGCCTCAAGTCATGCCGCAACTCGGGTGACTGGAGGTGGGTCTCCACAAGAGGACATAGAACTCACTCTACATGAGCATGTTGCTGGGACCTACGTCACAGAGGAGCAGATCCAAGGTGTGGGAGAACTGCCAGATTACGAGGCATTGTCCGGTGAGTGCACATGCATGTGTGTGTGATCCATGTGTATGTAGTTTGTGGGAGGAGATTCGGTTGAGTGCCAGGTCAGGGTGTGTGTGGCTGAGTGTTTTGTCCCACCCATGTGCTTCATCCAATGCATTCTGCGCCCCGGGATTTGGGTATTACAGTGTCCCTTCTGGCCACAGTAGGAGTTTTGCACTACATTGCGCCAGTTGCCCTTGAAGTGGCATCTTGCTACCACATTGTTCCGTATTAAGCTGTGTTCATTCAGGCTGATTGTAGGAATTCACCTGGTTCAACTGCGCATCACTCTGCCCCATTGTCACATATATGTCATGCCCATGGTACATGCCATCTGTGTGATGGCATGTGTCATGTATGTGTATTGGACATGCCACTCACAGGCCAATGTGTGATGGCACTGCTAGCCAGCATGCAGCTGATGTGTTGCTCTCCCATCTTGGTGTCATCAGTGTCTGACATTTTCCTCCCCTTCCAACTCATGGACAGTGCATGCATGGGAGGGTCATAGTCATGTGGGACATGTGTAAATCAGGTACTGGTACTGTAGCTTGTCTGGCCTAATAGCGTGCCATGGTGCTAATGCCTGTTTCCATTTTTTGTCTTTCTTGTTTTTGCAGAGGATGACGCACCTGATGCTGTTGAGGGAGAGGAGATGGTGCAGGCCCAGGAGGGATCTGAAGCACGACCAGGCACCAGTGGGGGACGTGGTTTGGTGGTGGGGGAGAACCCTCTCTTGCTGCAGGCCATACTGTCCCAGGGTGTCCCTGGCTGCACCTCCCCAGAACTCTTTTCAGGTGTTGATTCGGATGAGGCCTATGTGGATTCGCAGGTATGTGTTCATGGAAGGGATACTGTTCTGTCCGACCCACCTGCACCAGGGGTAGAGCCCACTATGGGGATGTCAGTGTTGGTAGGTGCGCCTGTGGTGGTTACGGATGCAGGGCCACACTCCGCAACATCTGATCCTGTTCCTGGGCCAGCAGTTCAGAGGGGAAATGCAGTCCTGCAGCCTCAGGCAGTGCCGACACAGCAAGGCGCAGTTCGCCTTGCCCCAGACAGGTGTGGTGCCCGCCAACGCGGTGGCCGTCCGCCACCAGGCAATACCGCATGGGAGCAATCCATTTACGGTATGGCCAACCAACAGGCAGCATCATCCGAAATGATTGCTCAGGCCATGGAGAGGGCGGCCACTTCCATTGTCCCCCCAGAAAGGCAGATGGAGCTACTACAGCAGGCAACAGACTCCATTTGCCAATCAGTCAGGGAGGACATGTTGGCGTCCAACAGGGACAGACAGGCGGCCCTGGACAATCTGAGGGAATCAATTTCTATAGATGCCCAGGGACAGAGGGTAGCCCTGAGGGGAGAGGTCCGGCACCTCAGGCAGACTCTTGTGGACCTTGAGGCTTCCACTGTCACCAGGACGGAACAGCTGCTGGAGCGCGTCACCCGTACGCTCTCAGCAGAGATGCAGGCAACTCGGGCGGAGGTCCGGGCAACACGTCGGGTGTTGCATGGGGATCTCCGCACCATATCCCTCCAGAACTAGGCCTTCCAGGCCCGCATGTTTGCTGCCATGGAGGACCAAACTAGGGCATTGCGTGGGCTGCCTCCCATGGCACCACCACCTCCTGTGGCAGCAGCAGCAGAGGTTGAGGAGAGCGAATCCAGCAGTGAATCTCCCACTATTTAGTAGCCGTGCAGGCCATGAGCCCATGGAGGTGTTTTTTTTTCGCGACATTCACGCAGGTGACTGTTGGTGGGCACCCTGTCCTCGGACCTCCTGGGTGGCCTCCCCCACCCCCCCTGGCCCACACATGGCCATTTTTGATTTTTGATATTTGATTTTCGATTTTAGAATTTTGATTTTTGTATTTTTGTTGCAGTGTGTTGCCTTGTGTGGCTCCCGTGGGCATCCACTGTATTCCGGCTGGGCACATGCAGGCTTGTCCTGAGTTTGGGTTAGATGCTTGGGTCAGTGAGACACACACCCCTCCTGCTTCCCGTTTCCATGGGCTTGCAAAGGGTGTGCCCAAGTGACAGTGAATTACACAGTGACGTTGGACTCCCATGAGCTGTGTGGGCAGTCTGTAGTCAATACTGTGTATACATTCCTAGTGCATATTGTTGTTGTATTGTGCACTGCATGGTGTATTGATGTGTGCTTGTGCATCCATGTCTCCCTCCTGATTTGCAGGTTCATTCCTCATGTCTTCACAAGGCCGTCCACTTTGTAGATGGGGCTCATGTCGTGAGCAGTGGACTTCGAGATGTGCGTGGCAACAACACTGTACAGTTGGAGGTGGTGGATGTGCTGGCATTCTCATGTAGTAAGACTACATATCCTTTGCCTTAGTACTGTCATGTTTATGCTATGTCGATTGTGTTGTGGTAAGTATTTGGTCATGTGTGTTGTTGTTTCTACATTCATGTGGGCATATTGTGTGTGGCCAGTTTCCATTAGGGACACTGTACTTTGTGACACGTGTCATGTTTGAGGGATGACTTTGTTTGCTCTCACATGGCATGTCATGCCATGGTGTGTTGGGTGGCGGTGCTGGTGAGGGGTTGGGTGACATGGCACTGTTGTCATGTTGTGTCTTGCAAGGGGGTAATGATTTCAGCAGCATAGAAGTGTGTCTTTTGAACACAGCATTGGTGCTGTTTGTGTAGTTTGGGAAGCACACAATGGAACACTTCCAGATGTACAATCTCAGGCTGGTATGGTTGTGACAGTTGACTGTCCATTGACACATCATAATTGTCAGTAACAATCATCATTGATTGTCAGCTGGTATGTGCCAGGGCTGTGTGCACTCCACAGGGGTGTGATTTTATGTGAAGTAATTAGCCAAGAGCTGCGTACGGGCTGCCTCACCCCATGCCCTTTCCCCTCCCATGCGCAGTGGCCATGCATGTGGTTGGGGATGTGGGGGTACCACCATGTCCACGGCCAGGCCCCGCCATGTTGCAACGTTGTGCAGGACACATGCTGCCACTATGATCCTGCACACTACTGGGGGAGCGTATAACAGCTGCCCGCCAGAACGGTCAAGGGAGCGGAAGCGTGACTTGAGCACTCCGAATGTGCGCTCCACGATGCCCCGGGTTGCAATGTGGGCTGTGTTGTATCTTACCTGGGGCGGCGTGGTGGGGTTCCGAATTGGCGTCATCATGTGGGTGCTGAGAGGGTAGGCTCTGTCCCCTGGGGAGGTGGTGATGGGTATCATCAGTGGGGTTGTGACATTACTCAGTATCTGACATGCATGCATGCGCAGTGGCATTTATACTCACCGAGCAGCCATGTATCGCCATGCCGCCCAGCTTCTATGTCCCGGTTTAGGGTAGACATTCTGTAGATGAAACTGTCGTGGGTGGAGCCTGGATAGTTGGCGTATACTGAGGTGATGATTCCCTTGGCATCACATACTACCTGGGCGTTGATGGAATGCCAGTGCTTGCGGTTTCTATAGATGTGCTTAGTTGCCCTGGGGGGACGTAGAGCCACATGGGTGCAATCAATGGCACCTAGCACTTTGGGGAATTGTGCCACCCTGTAGAAGTCCTGGGCAACAGCCTGCCTTTCTGCAGGTGTTCTGGGCAGGTATATGTGCCTGCGGACTGATGGCCGTGCAGTGATGATGGCCAAGACCTGATGTAGGCAGCGTGACTGCGTGGCCTGTGACACCCCCCCCCACTATGGCACTTGTCCGCTGAAATGATCCAGTGGCCAGGAAGTGCAGTACATTGAGGACCTTCTCCAGGGGGCTGAGTGCTTGGGAGCACAGGGTGGTTGATGTGAGGTCATCCTCCCACTCACTGACCAGGTCGAGTATTATGTGAGGTGGAAACCTGTACCTCCCATACACATGGTCATCAGGCATCCCAAAAAGGCTGGTTCTGGGTGTAAAAATTCTGGCCCGGACTATCCTCCTCCTCCTCCTGCGGTATCCCACGGCCACTGCTGCTAGGAACGGTATGTTCATCCTGGCGTCTGAGCTTGTTTGTTGTTTGGTGGCACTTTTATGCTGTGCGGGTGAACGTACGCCTACTTCCTGCTGGCGTACGTGTTTCCGGATTGGCCACGTTCGTTTCCATGAATACGTGTTGTAGGCGAGCGTGTAAAACTTCCCGCGCAGCCCTGGAATACCCGCACCCAGCCCAATCGCGTGTGAAACCACCCGCGAGCCCCTGAAATACACGCGCCCAGGCCAATCGCGTGTGGAACTTCTCGCGCACCCCTGAAATACACGCACACACTCCCCCAGGCCCGATCGCGTGTGAAACCACCCGCGAGCCCCTGAAATACACGCGCCCAGGCCAATCGCGTGTGGAACTTCTCGCGCACCTCTGAAATACACGCGCCCAGGCCAATCGCGTGTGGAACTTCTCGCGCACCTCTGAAATACACGCGCCCAGGCCAATCGCGTGTGGAACTTCTCGCGCACCCCTGAAATACACGCACACGCTCCCCCAGGCCCGATCGCGTGTGAAACCACCCGCGAGCCCCTGAAATACACGCGCCCAGGCCAATCGCGTGTGGAACTTCTCGCGCACCCCTGAAATACACGTGCCCAGGCCAATCGCGTGTGGAACTTCTCGCGCACCTCTGAAATACATGCGCCCAGGCCAATCGTGTGTGGAACTTCTCGCGCACCTCTGAAATACATGCACCCAGGCCAATCGCGTGTGGAACTTCTCGCGCACCCCTGAAATACACGCACACGCTCCCCAAGGCCCGATCGCATGTGAAACCACTCGCGAGCCCCTGAAATACACGCGCCCAGGCCAATCACGTGTGGAACTTCTTGCGCACCTCTGAAATACACGCGCCCAGGCCAATCGCGTGTGGAACTTCTCGCGCACCCCTGAAATACACGCGCCCAGGCCAATCGCGTGTGGAACTTCTCGCGCACCTCTGAAATACACGCGCCCAGGCCAATCGCGTGTGTTACTTCTCGCACTGGTACAGGGTTGGCGCAGCCCTTTGCGATGGTTTTGCGATCTTGATGGCTTTTCCTTGCGCGAGGGCGTTCTCGGGGGCGTAACTGGCGCTGCTGCAGGGTCGCTGCGCCACTCTGCGCCACGTCTGCTTTTGGAGGTGGGAATCCATGAATACGCTGTGCGCGGAAATTGGTTTTATCGCACGCGGCTGGCGCAGACATTCGCACGGGCACGCTGTGCGCCAGCCGCGTGCGACACTTTTGGAAGGAATTACATGAATCGGCCTGTAAATGTTTCGATAATAATCAAAACGGAACTTTATTTCTTTGCTCTCATTCCGCAAATCCACGCGCTGTTCCTTTTGGGTGCACAGGGTGTTCCTTTTTTCTAATTGAATCACTTCGGTCGCACACTGAATTGCAAAGCTGGTGCATGAACGCGGCACTAGACCACCGTAAAAGTTGTTATGTTGCTCCTGATCGCTGGGACCACATACGGGCAAATTGGACCTTCTCTGTCGTCCCAAAAGACGCTTAAGTAGATCCAGTGATTGACATGTAGCTGCAGCTGGCGGTTGAAGAACCCATTGGTCGGGGTCTGGAATAGATGACAATCGTAGAATGGCACGATGTACCTGTTTGCAAAAGATAAAAATAGAAATGTATCTCAGTAGCCGATCTTTATTACAGTTAATCATTTTCTTTATTAGCGCAGTGGTGACACAATGTGAACTGAGAGAATACAACGTGGAATACCATAGTACCCCGCTATTTGCTTCCGAGGATAGTGCAATGGAGTATGTTGAGCTCTAAACTTAATGCGTAAACTGGGGCAAGAATACGAGGTGCCCAAACTATGTAATGATTTATTAACGTAGAACCAGGGAGAAACAAGCGGTGGTCTACATGCATCTCGATGTTGGCCTGCCCGTGTGCCCAGTAGATAGCCCAGCACACAAAGGTTGCACTAGCACTTCATTTCAATATGCAACAGAGAACGAACAAGTACAATGTGACCCGGCAATAACGGTCAGCTATTCGTATTTAGACTAGGTCTGATATGAAATAGTCTAAAGAGAAACTTACATTATATTCGGCATTTCAATTCTCTTTTTGCAATGCAGACCGTTATGCAGACAACTCTGTTCGAGTCAACGATTTTCCATAAACTGAATTTATATGTAACTAGGTGCAGTTTCGGAATGGACAACCTTATCATATCATACGTTATTACACCCCCCCCTTCAATTCAATCCATTTCGAAATGGTCCCTGCCTCTCAAGGTAAAAAAACAATAGAACCTTATACTGTGCGTGGGACGCGTGGGCCTCCCCAGCTCCCAAGCAAAAATTCAAAGCTGGCGACCTTCACTCGCAATGAACATACATTCTTACTTTGCAACATCCCGTGTCAACGCATCCTTGATAATATGAATTTCGAAGCACGGGCACAGGAAAATGGGGGCTGTCACTGCTCGTTGTTCGTGGCGCTGCTGACCTGTAGGTGAAATTTGCCAATGAGAGAATGCCCCCTATTGCCAAATTATAGTCGGTGTAACTCAAAAACGGAGTCAAAATGTGTCTAGTAATAGGGCCACCTCTGCTTATCTGATGGCCTCCTACCCCATGGCATGTTTTCACAGTCAGTACTTCTTGCGTGCCTAGAATGTTTTGTGGCCTAGGTATAATACCTTCTCTAAAACGAGCAGATATTCAGCTTTTTGCAGGAACTTTATGTCAAGGCAAATGCCAAAACCCAAAGATTCTAACACACTGTTATCCATTAGGCATTAATACGAAAAATGATTGTCCCACAGTAGCTCGACTAAACTTTGAAATGTGAAAGCAATCGTAATAATTGTTAAATAAAATTAATAAAATGACTAAGAGGATAGATTTTAAAAGACAAATCGCATACTTTATTTGTAAAGTTTATAAAAACAATTTTTGCAAAAATAAAAACAAATGGTAATCATTTATACTGTGTTTTGAACGATTTAACAAGCTCTTCTTTGGGTGGACATGGCACGTTGGTAATGTTTGGTGGCAATGTATGTGTGCTCTGAACAGATTTGTGCGCAATTCCATGTGTATGCATCTCGACGACATTAACAATAAGATCTTTCACAAAATCGAATTCCGTTACCTCATATACTGGTTTGACAACCCATTTTTTGCTTCTTTTCGTAAAGTTTCCTGCAGTCCTAGCTTGTTCCCGGCCTACATTCTCGTTATGCGCTTATACCGCTAGTAAAGTCCTCGCTTTCATCCCTTGGATGCCGAAATGCAATCTCTTTGGCCTGTACTTTAGGCACATATTGTGGAACACCTCCAAATCTCCAGTGTGACAGAATTCTGTGAGTCCCTTCAGATCTTTTGATAGAGTTTTATCAAACACAATCTTCTCAAGGGCTTTGTGTGGAGGTGAAGATGGGATCAACCACTTCTTCTTCCGTGCCTCCTCTGGGGACAAAGGGCCATGTTCACATTGGTGGAAATGTTGGTTTTTTTTCCAACGGTGAACGTTGGAACAGTGGTGCTTTAGAGAGCGCCATTTTTCCAGTAGAATTTCCAAAGACCCATCACATGTTTTGGAGCTCCACCAAAGATGGTTGCTGAAAGACTGGGACCATTGTGAAATACTTTCCAAACCTTTTTTTATTTATTGATTTGGCAACATATCATACATCAAATTGATGTTTAATATTTGGATACTGCTCTCTCATTGTCTTGGCTATTGAATCGTGTCTGTCCGTGGCTATGAGGTCGATTTGCATTCCCATAGATCTTCCATTGATTTTATAAAACCAAGTTTCTCCATGGTCACTGAAGATTTACATTGGGACACCTGCACGACCACCAAACTCACAATTTTTTTGCTTTCCATGTCCTGAAAATGGTAGGTGCAGTACGTAGCAGAAAATCCGGGGGTGTCACACTGTCCATCGCCGGCTACCCTGAACCGTCTGTCGGAGAATGTATTTTGAATAGCCAATTGTTCAATTTTCCAAGCTTCACTAATGGCAAGGAATAGATATTCACGTTGGTATTCGTAGTATTGCGTTTTAGAAATGAAATGTAGTCCCACAAACTGAAAGAAACTGGATACCTTTATGAAACTAGAGCCACTGAAAAGTAAAGCTGATGCACACAGTAGATTGCCAGCTGGCAGTTTCCCCAACATCGGTTGAGCGGACCATGAAAATGTTTTATGTGACTTTTCACAGGTGGCATGTATTTTGAGGTTACTGCCTTTTGCTAGACGAGTCACACTCACCAATGGCCTCCCACATACTTCCCCTCGCACTGAATGCACACAGTTCAACATCTTTATAAGCTCCATCAAGCTGCTGTCGAATACAGTCTTTTATTAGACTGTCATCCGGCAACACTGTTGTTTCGGACGGAACCGTTGTGGACATATCAGCCAAACTGAACATACTATAGTCGATATCTTTGTCTGTTTCTCCAGCATTGGTATCTTTCATGGATTCACATGCTTAGAATATTCCCCGTCATCAGACGGGGAATATTCTAAGCATGTGAATCCATGAAAGATACCAATGCTGGAGAAATGGAGTTACGGGTAAGAAACTATTCCTTTCATCTGTCAATAGTGTTGATGCTTCAGTCTCTGTCATTTCAACATCTGTTACTTGACCATGGACAGGAGAAAACATCAATGTGGACTGTTTTTTGGGGGGCATTTTTTGGCGGGTGTCGATTGTGTCAAGTGCTCATCTAGTAATGTTAAACTATCATCTATAAATTCAATTTCACCTTCCTCTGGCGGAGCTGGCGCATTGTAGCAATGGTCCAAAAACACTTTGCTGGAATCGCCGGTCATATTAAATTCATTTTGTGGCCATTGGACATAGGCATCTCGAGTGCGAACACGCCGCGCCTCAATTAATAGTTCCTCCATGGTGAAAACAGTTTGGCAAGCAGCATTTGTCATTTGTATCGCTGTCTGTGTCTGCATAGTCTGTACTCCATCGGGCAACTACAGGACAGATGGGAAAAGGGATGTTCATTGTAAATCCTACATACAGTGTTGTACAATTTACATAAAAAAATACATATAATGAAGGCCTCAGCTCAAAACAATTGCCATCAATATGAAGTGTTTATAACTAACCTTATTTTTATTTCTTTTCTTTGAAACCTTCTTTACTCTAACATCAACATCAGCAAGCTGGCTCACCGACTCAGATCCACGTGCCTCCGGTTCAATATACAGATCTTGTATACATCCCTACAAAAAATAGTATCCATACAAAAAAAGTCATTTGCATTACACATACAGTTAGACCGACTTTCTTTCATTATATGGTACTGTCAGCACGCACACCTCTGGCTCCTGATCAACTGTAAGGTCTGGTCCCGGAACAACTACAAGGGATAATGTAATTGTAGAGGACGCATCAGCATCTCCCTGAAACGTAGTACTTGCATTAGTAAGGACGAAAATATTGGAAACTGCACACACAATTTGGAAAGACGACAAAGGTACATATCAATAGTAAAGTACGAATGAAACATTGGGTAAAACAATTACACGATATGTAAATATGATCAAATTATCTCGTCCAATTGAACTGTGAAGACCCATACCACTGGCACCGGATCTACTAAGAGGGATGTTGTTATTGTAGTGGACGCTTCAGCATATCCCTGGAACACAGTACTTGCATTAGTAAGGACGAAAATATTGGAAACAGCACACACAATTTGGAAAGACGACGAAGGTACATATCAATATCAAACCACGAAAAACATTTCGTAAAGCAATGATACGTTGCGAAAATATGATCACGTTATCTAGAATTCCGTGCTTAAAAGCAGTCTATAACAGAATAGCTAGGTAAGATTACCTGATACGCGCTGGAAGTGGTTGATGACTCCAGCCAAAGGCATGGATGTTGAATCTTGTTGCTTCATATTCGGTGGATAGTCATGGAGTTGTAAAGGGAAAGTATTATTCGATTTAGAAATTCCAACATTAAAAAGTGTCATGTAAGGAGACTGAATACGAGAAAATTATGCTTATGTAAATGCATAATATAGCATGGTTATCTGTCCCCATAAATCAATTTTCTATGTGGGTTCTTAAAAACAAGGACTGATGTTTAGCAAAATAGTCCTTATTTAAACAGCTATTCAATCACATAAATATCGGAAGTATTATAAATGACATTTACACCGAAAATCTTGGCGTAAAGCTACATCCGGAAGCGTGTCTCACCTGTGGCGGCATGCGAACGGATATAGTCGGAATAGCGTTTGGTAGCAATTTTGGAGTTCTTCTCAGTTGATTCCTCTTTGTGTAGATGGATGTGTCGTACATATTGGGGTTGAAGTGCAGGCTGCAGATGCGGTATCAATGACCCCTCTTGTCCTCCAAGACTTGTTTAACTCTACTTTCAAGCTCTTCTGGTGGATATCCGCAATGTCTGACCCATTCTCTTATTCGATCAACAGTCTTAGGGAATACATGCATTGTAATGCCTTCGGATTTGTCATGGGTCTTGGAAGGGCAACCGAAAATATAACATGCATGTATTGTTGTAAATTCTGCAAAATAAAGGTCAACATTATTCGAAATTTATTTTGCATAAAAATGTGAGAAAGAAGGAATTGGACCATACATTGTTCATTGCACGCTTTCTTTTGGGCACCACAGCAAAATCAGTGCAGCGTGGGCGGCTGTATTATAGGATAACTTTCACAAACAATTAATTGATGTGTTGAAAATCAGAACATGTTACTCGTCCCTCGAATGTTCTATCGTGCACGAAAAGGAAACATGCGTATACTATAGACACGCTACACGAAGGATGCAATACCATGCCAATTGACTTTGATGAAAATTGATATATCGATAACATAACAAAAGATACTCCAATCAATAGCAATGAGACACATTTGAGTATGTTACTTCGAAAAAGATATACAATTTACAAATGAAGGAGATATGATTAGGATACATGCCCTTACCTTGAACAACAATCAGATCAGCAAGCAGAGTAATTAGAGGCAGGAGAACAGGGAGATGTTCACACGTAGCACACTGACAAGTCCACTCCAAGCGGTCACAGAGTAGCACGTTCACGAGTTGACTTGCAGTGCTTAAAGATGTTCTCATGGTAAATATCAAGTCGTTTATAAAGAATACCAAAAAGGGGTGTTTTACTGAATGAATGACGTGTATATGTCGTGGTATTAATTGTATTGCAGGGGCGCGGCCTCCTTGAAGGGGAGCCTGCCTGGAGACACGGGGTCTGAGGAGGCCATGTGAATAATGGCCTCTGGGCATAAGATACCTTTTGAAGTGTACATGTTGTTTGGCACCTTGGCCGTTCGCGTCCCTGACAGCACCCCATTTCAGCGCACATCCACTGGTGCGAACTGCCTTTGATAGTGGGGGGTGGGATGGATGGGCCGGGAGGCGTGCAGACAAGGCACCGGAACACTGCTGAATGGAGACATACTTATGTGGATTGCAGGGGCACGGTCTGATTCAGGGGAGCCTGCCTGGAGAAACGGGGTCTGAGGAGGCCATGTGAACTATGGCCCCTGGGCGTAAGATTCCTTTTGAAGTGTACATGTTGTTTGGCACCTTGGCCGTTCGCACCCCTGATAGCACCCCATTGCAGTGCACATCCACTGGTGCGAACTGCCTTTGAGAGTGGGGGGTGGGATGGATGGGCCGGTAGGCGTGCAGACAAGGCACCGGAACACTGCGGAATGGAGACACACTTGATTCATTTAAAAAATGAAACAACCATCTATAAAAAATATGTTGTGTTTTATTTGGTTTCTTATTTTGATGGCACAAACATACTAAACATTGTTAAGGTCTGGTTGCAGCTCAGCGAGAGAAAATCCCCTGTACTGACCGCTGTCACTGGGGAAAGTTTGTCTAATGGCACCAACGACACAGGCGGGTATTACTTGTCGAATGCGGTGTCCAAGCCTCCCATGAAGCCACCATGTGTACGAACGATAGGCCACCAGCCGGTACCACCTGTGAAAGAGAAAGATACAAACTGTTTTTAAATGACCAAGATAAGTGTATTAAACCTTAGTTGTCAATGACAAATCTTGTATCCGATGGCATTATTACCAGGACAAATGCTAACTAGACACTGCACAATATTGAACAACTTTTATGCGACTTTTACTAGAGAATTGCAAGACTAAACTGATATGACAATGATATACTGAAGTTATGAGAATATAGGAGACAAACATGAAATAGTAGTGGCCTAACTGACATCACAACCAGACTATACTTACTTGTTACTTGGATTACGAGGGCGAACTGTTGCGCGAAGTTCGTGCATAAGCATCATCAAAATCCTCAACACGGACCGTGTGAGGCAGACTGCTGTGAAGTCTGGTAGCTCGGTAACGCATTTCGGCTGTGGATCGCCTTGCGATATGTAGGACAAGCATCCAGAGTTTTCTCGGCAGCAGCAGTTCTCCTCCTCGGTTGGCATTAGCGCCACCGATTGCAGGTACACCAGGTGGAAACATCGTCCATGCGACTAGGCCCAGGCTCTTCATCTGTTGAAACGTCCGCCCAACTGTTGTCCAAAGCCCCATCGTTTACGGAGCTTGCTCTTTCCAGTAATTCCTCCTCGGAATACTCGGGCTCGTACAGGTAGGGCATTATTGTTGCCATTGTGTGGTAAACAAACAAAAATAATTTATAGCGGTGGTACTGGTATCTGTTCACACGGGCTACAAGCAACGAAGGTAGCTGACCAGAGCACAGAAACGAGTTACAGAATACTCAAAGAAATACAGTGAGAGGAATGGAAAAGAAAATCTGCTGTTGTGTGTTGTGAAACGCTCTGTTTATACTTATCGAGGAAAGAGGCTTCCTGCTGTTTCCATGGTGACACATTATTAGCTGAGGCGCAGAGAATGTTGACACGAGATGTGCTTTGGCGTTCTGAAATGGGCGGTACGCGTCTAGTGATGTCAGGCTCAGGGGCGGGGGCTATGATTTAGTGCCGCAAACGCAGGTCACCCAGGGCGATGCGGCAAGGGATAAGATTATCACAAGATGGCCGCGCCCTGCTGCCTGATTTGGCTTGTGTTCAAGAGACGAAAACTCGGGTAAGGTGCATAGGAAATATTTGTACGATCGATCGCATTACTATTAAAAACACATGGCGAACCATAGGGACAATAACATTTCTGACCGAACCATTCCTTTAGAGAAAAATAAAGACTGTTGAGTGGGGAAGATTTTGTTATAACGTCATCTGCATTGAATCCAGTCTGATAAGTATATGCAAAAAATAATGCTCTTTCTGGGACCATATGCCTACCTACAGTTTTAGAATATCATGTATTTTACTCTTCTGTTAGAAGAGAACCTGAGTGCACATGTGGTGGTACAATTCAGCCTGTGGTTTGCACTACACCCATTATCAATTTTATTTTTATTACATATGGAGCTACTGTAGAGTTTATTAAACCATGTATGTATGAGGCTTTTGTGTAGTGTACAGGTAATGGAATCGCTTCTAGTTGATCACAATTTTGGCAGCTAAGGAAAATGAAACCAATGGGTACAGTGGTTCCTGCAGGATCACACATTGACTAGTGTCTAGGTAGAGAAGCCGGACATTGAGCGCAGGTTCTCGTGTTGCATTAGTTGCACGTTTATTTGGCTCCAAGATAAACATACTTCCATGGCATCATTAGTTCTGAAATACAATGTTATGTTTTTTGCATAGTGACCTGTCGAGAGCTAAAATAGTATTCTGTTCAGGGGTGTCATCATCTAGATTGTCCAAGTTGTTCCTTTTTAGTACTGTTGAGATCTCAGCATTCTGAAGGAATGCATTTAAGGACAAAGGACTAATCCACTGCTGCAGACACCAAGCTCTTGAATTATCCCATGTAAGGGCTGGAATGTTCAAGGCCTGGCATTTGAAAACATGTCATTTTGAGTTTTTGTACAGTATTTGTAGTTTTACCATCCCACTATACAAGCAGGACTAAATGTAACAGAATGCAAAGTGAAGATCAAGACTGGCTAAGCACTGCACTCTTGACATGGGCCCAGTTGGCAGGCCTGTAATCTTCCTTTTGAGTTATACATGTGTGATTGAATCACTTGTTCTTAGTCATTGGTTGTTGCAGGCATCAGTGGGTTATGCATGATGTGAATACAAGACAGCGTACCTTCAACGAGAAGGCACAGCACTCAGCAAGCAACAGAGTACTTTAAAGTAATAGAGAAACTCTGCTTCAAATAGTATGTAGTCAAGGACAATCTGTTAACTAGAAGAGACATTGCCACAGGTCACTTTCCCAGAAACTGCTGACAAGCACAAAGGAAGCATTTCATTTAAATCAGGGAAGTTTGACAAGCTAAAACCATCCTTGGAATTGTCATTGTTGTTTTATATTAAATTGTTACTGGACACATTAAGCAAACAATCGAGTGCCAAAGCATGCAGGCATTCCCGTTTTGACATTAGATGTTACAATCACTATTAAAAAAGCGTGTTATATTAGCCCTGCGTTTTACACTTTTCACAAGCCTATCACGTGCTGGCATGCAGGGCTGCCCTTAGCGCCCTGGTGCAAAACAAATGTGCCCCGCTCCTCAAGTGGGCCCCTGGTCATGAGGGGGGTGCCACATTTTTCAATAGGTGCATCATCAGCTCCTATTGTTATCCTATTATCATCAACTCCCTATTGTTATTTAATGTGTTCCTCTCCCTACAGTGGATTGTATTTAATTTCAATAGGGCACCTGCCAGAGAGCGGTGCGCATTTAATTTCAATAGGGCACCTGCCACACCTTCTCCCACCATGCCAGCTCGGGGGAGACCTTGAAAGACTCCCGCAAGCTGGCGTGGTGTGGGGGTTCATGGGAGGTCACGCCGGGCACCCCACCCCTAAGACTGGCTCTGCTGGCACGACTCCACACCTAGCTAACCTCTAGGCTGGCACCATCGCTCAGGCCACTGCCCAACCCGACCACCCCACCTCCCAGGTCGGTTCACAGAGTATTTTGTTTTACATCACTACCACTTGTTAACCAAGCTCACCGTGTGCATGTCTTTCCATGCTTCTTATTTCTTAATTGCAGCACCCTGGTCTAGTGAGTAATATGCCCAGTGTAGTATGGTCGGGAGTATGGTCTCCTAGAACCACCCGTGCCTGGCCGCCTCGTGTACACGTCCACGTGGTGGCGGCGCTGTCATATGTTGTGTTTGGAAAGCAAGGAGTGTAACTCCCGCTGGCCTTGTTCCCTGCACCTCAGTTGGGTAAAAACTTTAAAAACGAAAACGGAGTCCAACCAAATTGCATGACTAGGCGAAGAAGATCTGAAGCCTGATACGTAGGTCTTCCGAGTTGCCGTCAAGCACATACTTGAAGAGAGACGCCCCTATAAACTCAGCAATCTGCTGATTGCACAGGCTGGGCGCATTCCTGCTGCCGCGCGCAGATCGTCGGATACGTGCCTCTCTCCGGGTGCAGTTTCCAGCAGCTCTTCCGGTCGCGTACTTTTACTGACTGAACCGTTGACCCGCAGGAGACTTCGGAGTGCATTTTTTCATCGAGGAATGCCCTAAAGGAGGCGAATGGCATGTCAGTCAGCAGCAGCGATGGAGTGGGATGCGGCTAAGCTTACGTTGAGAGTGATGGATTTGAAGTAACAGCTCTCGGCTTTGGCTGGACGTCATGTTTCATTTTCTACAATACAACATAGAAAACGTGCTTGGTGTAAAACAGACGAAAATCTCGATTAAATGCATGGGCATCTCATGCCTGTTCACAGTTGCAAATTGTAACGGAGACAGATCAATTTTAAGGATTTGTATCGGTCCAGATAATGTTGAGGCACTTCAGTATAGGAAGTTGGATTCCACAACTGTTTCCATAGGGATTCCACGATAGGGTGGCTCTGCCTCATAGAGATGTAAATATTGTATCAAATACAAGAACAGCGCGGTTCCCGCCAAAACGTATTGCTCATTTGTCATTAAAAAGAATGTCCTATTTAAAACTCCTTTGTTCAGCGCAGGACGAGGGGGCAACCATTTCTTGTTTGACCTTGTGAACAAGCATCAAGTTGGATGGGTAATCGTTGGCATGCTGGGCTTGGTGAGCTCACACTATCTTTCTCTGACAGGTAGTAGTAGGGTAGCCAACTTTGTGAGATCCTTTTGCGGAACACTTACCCACAAGGCGGCGATGACGTTACAGCGTCATTCACGTTTGGCCCACCCCATTTGTAATCAATGGATTGCACCCGAAGCTGCTGATGTGACAGGCCTGCAGTGTAGATGCACTATAAGTGCAGCAGCTGCGGGTGCAATGCAATGCAGTAGGACTCTTATTTAGGGTGTTTCACAAATTAGCTGCCACTTGCTAGCCACTGTTATTCCGATTCGCGGGAAATGGATGTATGACTCCCTCGCCATTCTAATAGGAGCGGGGAGGTTGTCATATACATACATTTCCCATGAATCGGAATAACAGTGGCTGGCAAGTGGCAGCTAATCTGTGAGACACGGATGGAGATGGATAGCAATTAGCTGTGGCCCGAGTGCCCTGCAAAGGCCGGGCCCAGCCCACAGTATGCCTAACCGTGCTTGAACAGAGCAAGTCGGGACAACCCGTGTCCCACAGAGCCACTCGGCAAACTGCAGGACAGAGTCCCCAATTACAGGAAAAACCCGCAAAATATGGGACAGTTGGCCACCCTAGGTAGTAGTTGGAAAACAGAAGGTTGGATGGTTGTGTTTCTGAATGTTGATATTGGAGCTCGGTCTGGCTGACGATTTCTAGATGATTTTCAGCTGGTTTATTAATGTGGCATTTGCTCTTTCCAATTTGTTGTTACAGTAGTCAAATTTAGGTGCAATGAAAGCTTGGGTTATGGCACAGAGGTTTAAAAGTGATATGAACGAGTGTATGTTGCAGAGCAGTTCTAGGAGGAGTCAAGGGTCACACAGACATTTTTACATTTTAAACTTTAAAGATTTTGGGTCCCCAGGTGAGAGTTTGTCAGAAGACAGTGTAGATTGAGGATAGTTCTGGGGCATCTAAGGCTGGGGAATTCGTTTCCCCATATATTTAGAGATAGCATGTTGCCTTTCATCCATGTGTCGATCTGATTCAGGATTCAGGTCATGTTGTCTAGGCTTGGAGAGCTCTTGCTTGGGACTCTGATATATAACTGCGTTCCGTCTTCATAAATGTGGCAACCACTACCCGAAGAGCTCAGACTATTAAACCTGCACAATAGCCGCTTTAAAAAAGATGTATTGAACCAAATTAGCAAGGATGGAGTTACAAGCTTTCATCCGACAGTCAGGACACAGTTCAACAATAGTAACAGTATAGTGAGAACCAGATGTGCAGTTCCCGGATCCTTCTGTGAGTTCATCCAGGTCCACGTGCTAAATTGTTGCTGCCCAAGGGTTTTATACAACATACAAGAACACATGAATACTGAAGGGGAGACACAAAAGAGTGGACAAGGCACAATGACAACTAGACATAGGGACAACAAAACTAACTGTCCTGTTCAAATGTATCCAAAAATATTCAACATACTCAAAAACGTATTACATTTGTCCAGATCGTGTAAGCACAGAGCACTTTTTCCCTTGATGAGCTAGACACAAGGTCATGGATCAAACCTTCCCTTGGGGGTTTACGTGGGGCTTTCAATGTTTCAGAATGTCTCTTTTAACCAGGACCAATGTGCGGAAACACCATAGACTTCGGCTTTGGATGTGCTAAAGTGATGTGGAAACACACTGAAAAGGGTGGACAATAAGTCCTGAAGCAGACTGTATCCAGAGATTAGTTCAATGTTTGTCAGAACATCCGACCAGTTTAGGCTCCGTGTCGTGCTGTGCAGACATGAGTAGGCCCTTCAGGATAATTTCCCCGCAGGTCAGAGTTTATGGCTGCTTTTAATAAGGAACCCTTATTTGAGCAGCACTTTACTTGTTTGGTGCTCATGAAGTTGAGATAGAGCATCATCAATTTCCTCCCAAGGTTTTCTGTAGAGACTTTGTCGTGGCCGTGGGCCATTTAACTGCTTGTTTTTACTTGTGGTTAATTGCTTCTTGTACTGCTTGTATTACACTGACAAACCCACTTCTCATGCAAAACATAGTTAAACATGTATCGCTATGCAATTTTAATCCTACACAGTGATGGCAGAGATTGGGCATCTTTTTTTATTTGTTTTTATTTGTGTATGGTTACAAAAACCTTTTACAAAGAAAGATACATAAAAATGAAAATTGAGAGGAAACACATATTCATAACAAAGTACATTTGACGACAAAAGAAAAAAATGAAAAGAGAACCCGAGGAATTTTTACTTACATTATGACCACAAACATTCACAGCACATTACTTCACATTACTTGACAATAAAATGAGCAATTCATTCATAGTACTTCTCATTTATAGTTCAAAAACACAGAAGCCTGATTTTAGGCCACCCAAGGTCTTTCAAACCAACAAGATAAGCAATCCACCACCATCCACAGATTTAAATGGGGAATAGTATCAGAGAACAATATTACTTCTTTCTAAAACCTGTACCACGTTTATTGTTAATGTTGTTTCATGCCCAGAGATCAATCTGTCCCAGAACATATCCGACACAATTCCCTCTTCCCTACTTACAAATCTCCCAAACAAGACCACTCTAACGGGCCAAGTGCCCTCAAACTCCATTAACAGATGTTTTAACGTTTGGTTTAATGGGTTTTTACATATTTCACACAGTTTGTGGGCTATATCATCTTGTCTATGTTTGGCTAATGCCTCTGCAATGTTGACTAAATTCAACCGGATTCTAAGGACATTTTTTCTGATCTTCCAGTCAGGGAATTTTACCAAGTACCTCGGAAGATGACCCAATTTTTTGTCAACCGTCAAAAATGAGTTTGAAAGGACTGAGTTTCGCAGATCTTCTATTGTTGCGATCCAGTTCCTCATTTCTACTGCCCTCTTTACTTTTAGAGGATTGTTGATTAGTGTTTCAAGGTTTGTGCCAGCTTTTGCAAGGATCTCATTTACCCTTATTTCTAAATTAGAAAGGATCTTTGATTTGGAGTGCTCAAGGTGGGCCTTGATATCTGTGTATAACATATGATCCTGTGTGGTTGCAATCTGGCAAAAAAGAGATGCCAGTTTCCCGTTTACCAGAGAGCCCAAGGATGTCAAGCCCAGCTCAAATCTCAAGCTAGGAGTTGGGGCACTCATTGGGAGCCCAAGGACTCTCTTCCATATTAGGCCCTCCAGTTTTTGCCAGTGTATGTACCAGAGCAACGGTTTGTCCTCTAGCCCATATAAAATAACTGGCATAGCTTTCGCTACATAATACTTGATCAGGGGAAGAATCGAAAAAGCGCAATATTTAGCAAGAATCTTTTTCGTTTGGGGAATGAGCTGCATGATTTAACCATTCACACCCGACTCCCCTTTACTCATTGATGGTGATGCATATACCATGTAGCCCAGGTACATTACTTCTTCAACCCTTGGGATGACCTGGCCCTCCAAAACCCATTTAGAGTAATGGACCCTTTTTCGCGCATGCCTAAAAACGACTATTTTAGATTTTGTTGGATTGATGGACAGTCCATTTACCTTGGTATATTCACCTAGCCTAGTTAGCAGACGCTGCAACCCTATTGCTGTTTTGTCCAACAGGACAATGTCATCAGCGTAGGCCAGCCAGTGGATCTTCCTCCCATTGATCTCTGGGCTGGCCAACGCTGATGATTCTAAAGAGGCGCCCATGTCTGCCAGATACAGATTAAAGAAGAGAGGAGCACCCAAGCAGCCCTGTCTAACGCCTCTCTCCACCCTGCTGAGATCTGACAGATGGGCCTGGTTGTCGTGTCTCACTCTCAGCGTGGTATCCCTATGTAGTTCGACTAGCATTGACAACATACCTTCAGCGATCCCCCAACATCTCAACTTATTCCAAAGGTGGGCCCTATCGACCTGATCAAAAGTCTTTGAAAGGTCCGCCCATGCGCCGTATAATGGAAGATCTCTTTTTTCTCCTGGTATTCACGCTAATCAGGTTCAATACTAACCCATTCAGGGCAGTGGATATACCTCATCTGAACCCCGTTTGGAATTTAGACAGGATTTGCGCACTTTCTACCCATTTTACAAGATCTTTTAGCAAAAGTTTCATGAACACTTTGCTTTCTATCTCAAGGAGGGCGATCGGCCATAATTCGCCCGTTGTAATCAATCACTCCCCTTGAAGAATCGGAGGACTATTGTGATTTTCCATGAAGGGGGAAACATTTGTTGCTTAAGGATCTCTTTAAAGAGCCAGTTTAACTTCCTGGACCATAGAACTGTGTTGGTCTTTGGGACCTGGTATGTCAGCCCATACGGGCTTGCAGCTCTAGAGACAGATGACTTAGATATTATGTCTACTATGTCCTGTTCATTTTAAGTCAGATGCCAAGGTGCATCTAAGTTGGCTCTATGCCAGTGTCTGTGGGGATTCTCAAAGATTTGTTGTCAGGTATTCAATCCACCTATATTCAGGCACCAAATTACATTGAGCATTGTTGGAATCAGATTTCAGTTGATTGATAATCGACCAACATTTTCTGGAATTGTTTTTGTTAACTAAATGCAACATCTCCCCATCTTGTTGCATCCGTAGCATTTTTCGACCTACTGACCAATACTTGTATTCACACTTTAGCATCTTGGAATCTCTTCTATAGCTCTCAGAGCTGTGTTGCAGTCTCTTCAACTTTCGCAGTTGTTGCCTAAGTGCCTTTTTTTCCACCCAGGTTTCCTCATCAAATGTGTGATTATGTAATTGCCGCCCCCCTGCTTTAACCACATTAGGTGGAAGGGTGGTCCAAATACATTTTGTAAATTTGGCCAGCTCACAATTTTCTATTTGAATTTAGGGAATTCTTGCTAAGTTATTGTTTAGAATTTTTCCTTCCAGTCTATAATTAGAGCGCCATAGTTTCCTCTTTTTAGTTGTTATTTCTTGTGATTGTTTATCTGACACTATGATAGACACTTCGGAGAACAGCAACATAGACAGTGATGAGCAGCGAGAAAATAAACCTGCTGTCAGAAAGATGGAATCCAGCGTGGATGATGACTGCCCTCGATGCCAGGTCGAAGCTGAGGGAATATCATCCTCAATCGACACATTTGGCATATTCAGGCCCCATGAGTCCAAAAAGTCCACCCAACTTCTGCTCCTTCTGGTGATTCTTTGCAATTTTGTTAATTCCTTCTCCTTTATCGAGTGGACACATTGGGTGTTCAGATCCCCTGCAAAGATTATTTGAGCCCCCCCAAATTCTAGTTTGATTCTTTCCAGCAGCGGGACAGTATAACAAAAAAATTCTGAAGTTCAATCCAGGCAGGGTTCCAGTAAGCATTAATAACGCATATCAGATCTTAGACTTACTTTGCAGGCCTGAATCCCCATTGCACTGTTAAATATGGGAATTATTTATTTGCCTGTGGAGTTCTTTAATGCCATCAGCAAACCCCCTGATGGCCTTCCTTTAGCTTTTTGTTGTGCCGGTAATGAGGGCAATATGTAGCCTTCAATTTCTATTGGGTTGACAAGCCATGTTTCTTGCAAAAGTATGAAGTCGTTATTTCTAAATAGATGTTCTCTAATCCTTTTTAGTTTTAAAGGAACTGGAACCCTGCGTGTTCCAACTTATCAGGTGGTACCCATTTTGTCTAAAGAGATTGAACTCCCACTCCCAGTTTCTGAAGTACTTGGGCCAGTATTTCTGGGAGGAGAGTAAGAGCATTTTCTTGCTTGGTTTCTTGAGCGCCCCTTCTCGTCCCACTGGGGCCAGCCTCCTTCAAACATTCCCCCATCCCCAAGGGTTCCAACTTGTGGTAACCTGAGTTTGAGTGGCTTCCCTTTTTAACTTCTATGGGCAGTATGGAAAAAACTTTTACTCCTTGTCTCTCTGGTCTCTTGAGGCACCCAGATAGCATTTTGTGCCTTTCTTGAGGTAAGTCCAATTTCCACAATATAAGGATTTTGTCTACTGGGAAACCGCACAAACTCTATGTCCTCCGACGATAGAAGATAAAGATTTCACACTTTTTTGAAGTAGGATAAAATCACACTTTTGCTAAATGATTTGTGCTGTTTGTTCTTTGCCAGTAACTTAAGCCAAACCTTTGGGACCGCAAAAGCAGATGTTTCCACATCATTGCTCTTCGTAAGTGATGAATGCCTGCTCTGAGCATATTAAGCTATACTGTCTTTTTCCACTGGTACAAGGATCTCTGACGATTTTCCTGTGCCATTCCACATCCCGGGAATAGTGAGCAGCTTTCCTTGGCCAGTCCCCATTTCCAAGGCAATGGTAATGTTCCTGGCACATCAGTAGCTAAGTCAGCCTTTTTTCTTTGTTTTAGGAAGATTGGTGCCAATTTCATACTTCCACCCTGCAAGTAACATTTTGTCTGTTCAATAGACATCCTCTGATTTAGTGCGGGTGTTATTTCTTAAGAAATATTGGGGCCCAAGATGTCCCTGTAACTGAAGTGCCTATCTCATCTAAGGATGTGATTTACTTCTGTCGGACCTTCTCTGTTATTTTGGCTTCTTTCTGATTTTCTTTATTGACCACCGCACCTGGCCTCTTTGCGGATTGCTCCTGCAAATCTGTTTGGAGACCCACACTTACACTTAAAATCTCAATCACTTGTTGCAATACTCCTTTTTGATCATTCTTCAGGGTCTTTTGCTTCTTTTCCTTTTTTACCAGCTTGTGTTCCCTGGGGTTTGCTTCTCGTATGTCCTCCCTAGTTCTTTCTAGAGATTTGGATTTCTGTTTTGTCACTGATGGTGTCGAGAGGGTCTTGAGGAAAAAATGTGCCTCTGATTTCTTAATCCTTGAGTTCTTCTGGTTCTTGGGTTTCTTAGGATCTCTCTTGGTGGGGGAAGTGTTCTCGGTCTCTTCTTTCTTGCCTCTCTTCTCTTTACTCTGCTTCTTCCTCTGGAGTTATGATGGCCTTCTTCTGTCCAAACTGGTGCAGCCTCTTCTAACTCCTGCAAGGTTGCCTCTAGTCGGGTTTGCTGGGATTCTGTTCCCATTTCCGCAACCCCCTCCACTACGTTGGCTAGTCTTCTAAATTCCTCTAGCGTGGATTCTGAGAGGGTGTTGTCGTCAAATGGGTAGATTTACTCATCCTCCCTCCGTCCCTCCCTACTTCCCCATCTCCTTCAGGTGGAATCATTGGAGGTTTCAAGTGTTTCAGAATCTCTTGTAGTAGTTGGTAGGAGTCTTCTTCCTCTTTCTTTTTCACTTGAAAAGATCCTTAAATTGCTGAAATGTCCAGCCCTATCTTTCATGGTGGGGATAATTATTGAGTTGATGGCATTACTGCGCCCCACTGTTGCTAATTCACAGTTCGCCGCTTCTTTAGTGAGTTCAAGGAGTATCCCTGCTTGGGTTTGTACCTCCAGTTTGAGCAATTCAAAGACTGATAGCAGTGAGTTGAACACGAAATTCAGGGTTGAAAGGGTTGCTTCATTAGTTTGTGGTTGGTCAAACCTTTCGGTATTAGATGGTGAAGCCATTCTCTTACTTGCATTTTCCATTCTCCTTTTTTGTTCTAGGATAAAATCTTGTTGCGTACTGTGGAGCTCCTCTCGGGAGCCTAGTTCTTGTGTTGGACTCCTTTCCATGCTGTTTGTAGTATGTTCTGCACCACCCTCCAAAAGATCTTGTTCTGTTGGGGGCTGGGAGGAGGGCATTCTGGTTCCACCTCCACCTCTACATCATTCATGCTCTTGTTCCTTTTCCTTCCGAAGTGGTCCTTAATTTTATTTTTGATTTTTTTTAGTGGTAACTGTATACTCCAGCCCACGTTTCCAAAAATGGGCCAATTCTGATGTACCTCTTTGTCAGTCCCCCCCACTCGAGGAGTATGGTGGGTGGTTTGAGCATGAACTTGAGAATGAGTAGTTAAGGAGGTGTTGGAGGGGAAGTGAACTGTGTTAACTGCCAGGGAAGAATTTCCCGGCACTGCTGATAGCGCCTCATAGGACCGTCCCACTCTGGGGTGTTTATAGCATCTGTAAGCGCTGTACTGCGCAGCTTCATTGCCTGCTCCCTCTTACGCCTCCGCTCAATATTTAATTGTCCGAGTTGGATACCAGGGACACGTGGAATGCAGTTCTTAAGCTTCCCCACACGAGTTGACAGGCGTGTATATACACCAATCTCTGTCTTTGGTCTTGTAGTCCTATGCCTCAAGGCCTTAGGTTGCCAGCTCGAGTTATACTCCTGTAGTCCTGCTCCTTCTAATACAAGTATGAATAAAAAAGTGTTTAGTATTTGCTGTTCATGTACAGTGTTTCAAAGACTATAAATAGCCCGCAGTCACCACCAGTACCCTCCTAGTCGCCAAGCGCATGTGTCTCGCCTCAGTACCTTAATGTTTTGCTGACATCACAGCACGCACAGCTATAATGTGTTCTCAGCCTGTACTCCGCCTGTTCTAAGAGGCCTCAGTTGGAGTAAAAAGAGACTTCAGTTAAGGTGTAAACAGCTGGGTAAGAGCATAAGCCCCAATCACCCCCCGATCACTAGCCCAGCTCACCGTCCGTAGTCTCCGGGTGAGCCCCAGGGTGAGCCGGCGTAAGAAAAACAGTTGCAGCCTCTCACTGCAGAGGGGAAATGTCTGGCGGCATGGTCAGATTTCCCCAACTCCACTCTGCAGTGCAGTGCGGTGCGGTATTGCGTGAGTAAATCAGGAATATTAAAGAACTGACAAAATCTAGAAGCCACAAACTCATGCGCCGCCCAGACTGGCACAGTGCAGCACAGCCCCAGTCAGGTTAACGTTCCTTCGGTCTCTCCTCGATCGTTCTGAAGCGCAAGTTCGGTTAGAGAAGAGGAACTAGAGCGTGCTTATACTCGTACACGTCATCAAGCCACACCGGCACTAGCAAAGAACACAAGTAAACAGCCGCTTCAGACAACCGTACTCCAGTTAATTCTACTCCACTACTCTCCTGAATATTCTTCTCCTTCAAATTCAGAGTGGGCATCAAATTCAAAAATGGCAAAGATGGCTTGCCAGTATGAGAGGGTGGTAGAGAACCAAACAAGATGGCCGCTCCCCTGTGAGCTCCCGTGCGGCCTCTCATAAATCCTGACTAATCTGGAGGATTAGCACTCCAATCCTCTAATAATCACCATTACAAACGGTCTGATAGATGACACGGCCGAAAAAGAGTCCAGGGTCCCCAGATCCCCGAATCGCAATCAATGCACTCGTACAACAAACAAGGCCCTGTGGACCCGCAAACATTCAGCTGTCCTCCCGCGACCCAGCGGCGTTCAACCCAACAGTGGAGATAAGGCTCAACGGGGACTGGAGCACCCCGCCTATGGTACAGGCGTCCCAAGCGAACCTCGTGCCCGCCCCCGCGCCAGACCTACAGCAACCGAGGTAATTGGGTCCGTGCTCGGTGGGATCTCCACACCGCACGAACGGACCAGTGCAGGCGCTGACAGGGCTAGGGACTGGGGCCCCAGCGCGAGCCCGGAGACATCTAGACCGAGATCCCAGCAGTGACGGGGCACCCGCTGTGGTGAACTGACCCGCCGAACGAAGAAGAGCAGTCGGGGCAGCCTGTCGGCCCCTTCAGCGGCCCGGGAGACCATAGCGCACTGGGACCAGCGGGAACCTCCGGTAAACTGCAACCCCCTTCACCCAGCAGCTGTGCCCTCTCAAATCACAAGCAGGAGAGGAGTGAAAATGCGCCGGAGACCTGACAGCCTCAGGCCCACAGGCACAGCTGTCAGCGGCAGCCGGAGCGATCCCACAGGCCTGCGACAGCGAGAGACACACAACAATGGAGAAAGGATCCTAACCCCCTTCTCAGGTACGGCGCACGCCGATAACTAACGACGCAGCACCTGCACTGTAAAAGAACTGTGAATGCACTCCGCCATAACCCGCGCTCAAACCTTGCTAGTAACACGAACTGTGGAGCCACACAGGCCCTCTCAGCAGCAGCTAACACACCGAGCTCGGCAGCAACTACCCTGCTATAAAGGACCCGATCCCCAAGACATAGTAACACCGCACAGTGCACATCTGCAGCCATAAGACAGGGGAAGGCATGTCACCTGCAAGAGCGCCTGAAAATTAAAGCGCGAAACAATAAACAGCAGCTAACAGGGCGGAATTGAAACAGTCTCCCCAAGTCATAACCACGTCTCAGTAACGGCTATTAGTCATTGAAAATACTACCAAGCATTGCACTAAAGCCCTTGCTCAACGCAGAAACACGCTGAAAGACATGGGCTAACCGGGAACCACCCGCCAACCAGGTAGTACCCCCCCAATTAATACGCAGAGTACCAATCCTCGGCAGAAACAAGAGATCAGGGAGTAAGCACAAGGGGGCAACACAGAAGTAATCAAACAAAATACCGGAACACCACTGCGATACAAACACCAACGCTTCCTGCACCATCCTGGAAATCTGATTGGCAGCCGCGCAATAAAGGCAATACCAGGTAACAAACAGGGGGGGGGGGAGGGAATTAATAAATAAAAAGCTCCCCTGAGGCGAGACACGCACTGCTCTAAATAAAGACCCCCAGACCCACACCCCGTACCTGCAGCCTTCAACCCTACCCGGCTGCGACAGCAGAGCAGGCACCGATATCTCCCCCATAAAAGCAGCATGGGAAAAACGAACAAATCGCATCGAAAGCTGAACTTTGAAGCCGGCACTACATCCAAAGCACCCAGACAAAACGGAGAGCCAGAATCCCTGACAAACGTGGTGAGCCAGGAAGACGATGGCCCCCAACCCATAGATATTAGGGCACTCCTCCTTGAACTGAAAGCCGGGATTGGGAACCTCGACAGCAAGATAGACGGCCTCTCCTCTAAGGTCGACCAATTGCAACACCGACTCTACAACCATACCGAACGCTTAGACGAAGTAGAGCATCGAGTATCCAACCTCGATGACGGAGCGATAGCCCTAGCAGCCAGAGTGTCAACACTAGAAGCTCAGATGAAAACGGCTTATGCCCGGAGCGAAGATTTAAAAGGGCGCTCCAGAAGAAACAACATTAGGATTGTTGGGGTAAGAGAGAAACAGCTACAAACAAAAATGGAAGACCACATTGAGACGATGTGCACAACCCTTTTCGGGTCAGAAGTCCTATCACACCTATTCGTCATAGAAAGAGCCCACAGAATATCCAGCAAAAAAACCCATTCCAGGGGCCCCACCTCGCCCGATAATCACAAAATTTCTCAATTATAAAGATCGAGATACGATTCTCCGACTCGCGAGGGAGAAAGGAGAGCTACAACATGATGGAGACACCGTTCACTTCTACCCCTACTTCTCTCCCGCCGTCCAAGCACAAAGGAGATCCTTTACAGGTATCAAACAAAGACTCTGCGACAACCAAATACCATACTCAATACTCTTTCCTGCCCGGCTGAGAGTGCAACATCAGGGGAGGACCCAATTCTTCCAGACACCCGAAGAGGCAGGCCCGTACCTGGACCAGGCAGGCTGCAGCGCACTGAGTAATAACCAGGTGTGCGCTCAGAGAGAGAGGGCACAGAGGAACCCACCGTAGCCAGCTACTACAATAGAAGAAAGACCAGCAAGTAATGCTAATCCCACTGGAACACAATATAGGAGTAAAATACCCCAAGGCCGCGCGACTTGGGAAGATCCCAGTTCCCCTTGCACAACAAAAGTTAACTTCCAGCAGTTGAATGTAGACGGGAGGGTTAACGAAAGACGAGCAGGTTGGGGGTTGCTCGTGTGTCGGGAGGGAACACAGTGAAAAGGTTAGAGATCACCAAGTTAAAGGAAATTTGTTATGATTTACATGCACCAACCACGAGCGTGACCGCCCCCGCCCGACCCCACCCCAAATCATTCCACAACTACCACTAACACAGACTCGTAGCCGCCACCCATCACACCCGAGAATTAGACAACACAGCACCTACAGGCAAAATAACTCTACAAACCTAGCTACCCAAATGAAGAAAAATCTGATAGATTCAACTTAGCTACGTGGAACATCAAAGGTGGCAATCAACCGACTAAAGTGAGAAAGATGACACAATATCTGCGACGCCACAAAATTGACATAGCATTAATCCAGGAAACACACCTGCCCCCTGCTGCTGAAAACCTCTGGGCCAGAGAATGGGGCTGCCACAGATAGTTTGCTTCCTACTCCTCATTCGCCACAGGCGTAGCCATCCTAATCAACAAAACCACCAACTTCAGGCTGATATCGACCCAAAAAGACACAGAGGGGAGATCACTACTAGTACGCAGAATGATCGACGGCGAAAAGTTAATTCTAGTAAACTCCTACGGCCCAAATATCGATGGCCCCAACAACTTCGACTGGGTGATGACTCACCTGGACAAAGGCAGGCGACCCACCATAATATGGGGCGGTGACTTTAATACACCACTCGAACCCAGCAAAGACAAGTCACACCACGGAGCGCTGCCCCACTCAAAAGCAAGCTTGCAAATTAAGGAAATTTGCGAAGCATACGACCTAACTGACATATGGAGATGCAAGCACTGGGACAAGCGAGAATACACCTTCTTTTCCTGGGTCCACAAAACTAGTTCAAGATTAGACTACCTCCTTGTCTCCGCAAATAATCGCATGCAGTGGGGAGACTGCCAAATCCTCCCCAGAACCCTCTCAGACCATGCCACAGTGATTCTGGAAAGCACCACTTCCCAAACGGTAAACGACAAACCTCACTGGAAATTCAAACCAAGGGCCCTTCAAGACCAAGTATTTGCTGATGAACTGCGAAAGGAAATAAAATCCTTCATTGAGATCAACCAATGGTCGGTGCCTTCAGCAGGGACACTCTGGCAAACCCTCAAGTGCTTCGTCAGAGGGGTCTGACTAGCAAAGGAAAACGGGATCCTTAGACTAATATGCAGAGAACTGCACTCAAGCGAATCACACCTCAAAGAAATCAAACACTCACTTACATCCACCAATAGTCCACAAGACCTAGCAAAACTCAAGGAAGAACTAGAAGTATTCAGAACCACAGCTGAAAGAGAATCAAAATTCTTAGACAGCCACCACAAAACTCATCAGTATGGAGAAGGACAACGACCTGGAGCACTACTAGCCAGGCTCATAGCGGCAGACAGGAAGCCTACAATGGTCGAATCAATCACTGACTGCACCGGTAGCCCCGTCTATACTGCCAAAGACATCGTTGAGACATTTCGCCAATATTACCAGGAACTGTACGACTCATACTACACTGCAGATCCCACAGAACTAACACAATATCTCGACACAATCGAACTGTACTGGTTAGACGCCGAACTCAGAGAAGCACTTAATATGCCCATCACTACAGAGGAGATCCTTGAAGTAATCAAGGAACTGCCATACACGAAAGCACCTGGACCAGATGGGCTGACAGGCGAATTCTATAAACACTTTGCGAATCTCCTAACTCCACTCCTAATACAGGTGTATGATGAGGCCCTGGTCAATGAGCACCTACCACCCACACTCTACATGGCCAACATAATTCTCCTCCACAAACACGGCAAACCCAAGATGACTGCGCATCCTACAGGTCGATTTCACTGATAAACTTGGATAACAAAATTCTGGCAAAAGTACTAACTAAACAGTTACTCCCTCTGATGCTGGCCGACCAGGCTTCATTCCAGCTAGAAACACGTTGTTTGGAATAAGAAGAATGTTTGGTGTGATGGCAGCCCTAAATCCGGATCACCAGGTAGTAGCATACGATTGGACGCCGAAAAAGCCTTTGATTATTTCTTGGCGGGACAGCTGTTGTACGTGGCCAGGTGGCTGTCTGTCTTTTGCAGGGTGACTCAGCCCCATACTTTCTAAAAGAGACAGTGTGGATGCATAAAACTGAGATGGCGGGGAGGGGAAGGCTATTGGAGTTGGGCTGGGAAGTTTGGCGCAGAGCATGGAAAACGGTGGGCGACCCAGACCCACCCTCTCAGCAAGTCCCGCTGGTGGTTCTATGCGGGGATGACCCCCAATTGTTCGAAGCGGTCCGCAGATACTGGGAACCGGTGGGTCTAGCCACCCTTGGAGATATATGGCAGGAAGGGGAGGTATTGGAATTTCAGAGGTTGCAGGAGGAGACAGGGGTGCATAGTGGCCAATACATTACATATATCAGGCTCTTGAAACGGGTAAGGGGGAGGTGGCCTGGGACGGCACTGGCGGAAGAACCTGACGCCACCCTGGAAATGATGTATGATGTCTCAGAGGGTGGACATGACATGTCTAGGATAAGAGCGAAGGCAGAGAGGGAGCTACTCCAGCTGAGGCATGATTGGGATGAGGAGATAGGAGAATCCATGACAGATGGACAATGGGATAGAGCCCAGAAGTATCACAAAAAGGTGTCCCGGAATGCGAGACTCCAGCAGATCCAGCTGTATGTCACCCACAGAGCCTACCTGACCCCTGGAAGAATAGCCAGGTTTGGAGGCTCAGCCATACAGAAATGCCCCAGGTGCAGAGAAGAGGAGCCAGGGTTGCTGCACATGTTCTGGGCTTGCCCAGAGGTGCATAGATTCTGGGAAGAAATAAAGACGAAAATGGCCGGTGGGGGTGTGGTGCTGGACGTGGGGTCTGCTGGGGCATGCATGCTTGGGAATTTCCCCAGGCCACGTAATTTAAAGCATATCAGCAAATGAAGGACCTGGCATATGTCCTGGCCAAGCGCAGGATTGCAATGTGTTGGTAGGCGGCCCATAGGCCTAGAGTTGAGACATGGTGGGCGGACCTCCTGAGATGGGCAGAAGCGGAAACTGCGGTTTGGTTCGAAGCTGCCACCAGGGGGGGGAGAAGAGGAAGTGGGTCCCCTGATGGCCTGGAGGCAACTGGTGACCTCAATGGCTACCCCACACCAGCTCAGATGAGTCAACAAGCGCTGAGTTTCCCGAAAATACTCATGTAGATGACACTGATGAAACGGCTCGAGTTTGTGGGGAGGGTGGGGGGAGAGGACGGGAAATGCATAATGTGTTGTTTTGAAATTGATTATGAACGTCTTAAAAGTTGTAATGTTTGGCGTGTTTTTTAAAAAATAATAAAAATTCTTTAAAAAAAAAAGTAAAGAAAAAGCCTTTGATTCGGTCAAAGGCCCCTTTTTATATGCAATCCTGGAACACATGGGCCTTGGCAAGCGCTTCATACAATTAATCTCCATCCTGTATAAAAAACCAACATCGAACATCATACTGAGAACCGATTGCTGAACTAACATATACTTGCAGAGCGGAACGAGACAGGCATGCCCATTGTCCACTCTACTGTTTGCCTTAGTGATGGAACCACTGGCCTCAGACCTCAGACTACACCACCTCCACAGAGGCCTATCTCTGGGCCCACACAACATGAGCATATCACTATATGCCGATGATGTGGCATTGTTTCTTCGAGACGCAAAAGAGAACCTAAACCCAGTGATGTGAGCAGTACTAAGGTTTGGCCACTTCTCAGGGCTGAAGGTCAACAACTCCAAATCAATAATCTTGCCCCTAACTGCCTCAACCGCAGAGTTCGCTGACGACTATGGCTTCCAGTGGCAGCACACGAAAGTCCGGTATCTGGGCATCTACATTTCCAGGTCCAGCGGAGACATCATGCGTGACAACTACGAAAGAGTAGTAGACGCCATTCAAAACAAAATCAACAGGTGGAAATCACTCCTGCTTACACTCTGGGGTAGAGTATCAATAGTGAAAATGATAATCGTACCAAAACTGCTGTATCTCTTTTCAAACATTCCCCTAGTGCTGACCCAGAAATTCCTACGACGTATCAAGAGATTGACTCTGGAGCTACTCTGGGCAGGTAAAGTAGCGAGAGTTGCTTACTTACAACACATTGACCCTCCCGGTGAGACAGGGAGGCCTGGCCCTCCCAGATATGGAGCGATACTACTGGACTGCACAGGCCCAATTTCTCAGCCACTGGTATGCAACATATTTCATAAAACCACATGTTCAATTTGAAAGAGCTCTGGCGAGCCCACACCTCCTACGGGCCATCATTTTTGGCAATTTTTCTGCACCTCGAACTCCACTGAACATCGTTTTCACAACGTACTCCATCTGGAAAAAGATGGCTAAAAAGAGTGAAATTCAAATCAGATACTCCCCCCTCCCCTCCTTCCAATAAAACACATTCCAGGAATCCCTATCCCCGGGGAAAGGGTTTTCCAACAATGGACAGAAAATTTACAGCTGCACACCATGAAGGATTCATTCTCAGAAGGAACATTTCTTTCCCCCAGCAAGCTCACACCACGGGACGGAATAACGCACTAGACATCTTCATCTACTTCAGATTGCGGCACACACTACAGATCTACCTCCCTACCTTTCTTCAACAACCCCCAGTCTGGTCGCTGCTGGACAATATGATACAAGCGTACGGAAACGGCTGCCTAATAACAACCATCTACAAGTCACTACAGCCAGAATCTAAGTCACCCAACCCAGGCGCTAAAGCAAGATGAGAAAGAACATTAAACACCACGATCGCAGAAGGAGACTGGAACTATATACTAAACATAACCAAAAAAGTAGCAATCACGAGATACAAGCAAATACATTTCAATTACCTTCACCAAATATACCACACCCCAGCTAAACTTCATGCACATCGAGAAACAATACCCGCGGCATGCGGTCGTTGCAGATTTCCAGAGGCCGACTTCTTGCACTTGGCATGGACCTGCCCCACAGTAGCCACATTCTGGAAAGCAGTGCTGGAAAAGACGTCAGCAATAATCGGCACAGAACTACCCTCCGACCCCAAACTAACGATGCTGGGTCTGACCAGAGACCTCCCGACTGAAGTCCGGAAACTAGCACATCTCCTACTAGTCCTAGCATGTAGAAGAGTAGCATGCAACCGGGGAAGGGGGCCACCTCCGAGCCTACACCGTTGGTTGAAGGACATCTCGTACTGCCAAGATGTAGAGCCCAGCTTTATCAAGTCACTGCCACTACACGCGCAACCCCCCCCCGACATCTGGGGGCCGTACATAGCCTACCTAATAACATCTACAGATGACCTAGACTCACAAACCTCATCTCCATCACACAGTCAAAGGTCCTCACTACCACAATGTGCCACCGCTCCAGATAACACATGAAAACGATTCTTCAATTGGGACTCAACGCGTGACCACGCAAGAAACAAGGCATACGGGGGAGAGGGAGGTGGGAGCGGCGGGGGTTGGAATCGCTCGGGGAAACTGGTGCACGGCTTGTTGGTTTGTAATTTGTTGAAAAACCAATAAAGAAAGTTTAAAATAAATAAATAAATAAAAATGGCAAAGATGCAGACCTTAGCCGTGCGCTTATTTACACAAGAAGGAAACACCCACCATTTTTCAGTTCAGGGGATGATATAGAGGATGCTTGAAATGCTAGTTTCTATTGTGAGAATGTCAAGTTATCCTCTGTGTGGATGGTCACCACTATGATGACAAGGCCTGCTTCTCCAGTGACCACACCAGCTGCTTACATAGTTGTCACCAATCTTTTTATACCTTTTTTGCCATTGCAGGACAATAAAGGATGTGCACAGTAACTTCTTGGAAGAACAAAATCGAATCTTTTCCAAGATTTACAACGATTCAAAAGAAAGTGCCAGGTATAGTGCATTTTATGTTATTATGACGTTTTGCAGTTGTTCTGCCAATTAATTTGCTTTGTGCCTTTTTTGGAGAGATTTCTAAATTTGTAGTAGCTTTTGGGAGAGCTCAAGTTAGAAACAGACATTGTGTGAGGTTCAGAAATTGCTAATTTGTAGTAGCTTTTGGGTGATCTCAAGTTTGAAATGAAAATTGTGTGAGGGCCTATTGGCTGTGTTGGGTGCTGTAGTGGAATGGGTGGGGGTGTTCTCAGTTTGGTGTTAGCAATGGATGAGGAGACTCAGCTTTTTCTGATCCATTTAAAAAACAGGGCGTACCTCTGATTTGTACCCCTCCACGGGAGGCCTTTAAGGCTGGCAACCTTCTTCATTTTGCCACTCTCAACTCTCGCTCTGCCGTCAAACACTCCTCTGACATCTGCCACCTCCTGGAAGAACTTGACTTCAATGTCCTCGGTCACGCCGAAAAAAAAAAAGGAGGTGATGGCTGGAAGGTTTAGAATGAATCTTAACCACTGGCATTGCTCTGGGCAACCCTCCAGACCACCGTTCTTCGCCTGCCAAGCCATTACAGAAGGGGAAAGACCATATGCAAATCAGGCTTGGCCCCACCCCAAAAGGGGAAGTCCAGCCCGAACTGCTAGGTCACATCCCTTCTGCACGAGACCACAAGCATCCCCAAACATGTTTCACCCTTTTTGGGGCTCATCAGTGAGGAGTAGCTTGGGTCTCTAGGCCCAGCAGGCACGGGACCCACGTCTGGGCATACCCGTCCCACTCGGGGTGACAAAGCAAAAAAAAAGAGGTGATGGCTGGAAGGTTTAGAATGAATCTTAACCACTGGCACGAGACATGGTTCACGGCCAGCACTGTCACAAGCTATGACACTCTCCTCCCTGACGGCTACAAGATCCTTTCTGAACCCAGATCCACCTGGTCTGGAGGGGGTGTAGCCCTGATCTTCCTGGAGTGGATTCCTGCCTCTATCATTCCCACTCAGACATACTCCTCTTTCAAATGTATTGTCTGCAGCTTTCTCTCCTGGCCACTCTCTTACCGTGGCCACTATCTATCAGCCTCCTGGTCAGATCATCTCCTTTCTCTCCGAATGGGCGGACCTCTCCTCCTCCCTCCTGTCCTCAACCACTCAACCTCTCCTTCTTGGTGACCTCAATATCCATCTAGACTCTCCCTGTTCCTCCTCTGTACTCTTCCTTGACCTCTGCGATTCCCTCTCCCTTTCTATCTGCCCCTCTGGCCTGACGCACTCTGCAGGGCACATGCTCGATGTTTTGATCTCCTCCGCCCCCTCCCCCTCCATTCCTCAGACCACTTCTCTCTCCTTTAGTGATCACTCCCTCCTGTCCTCCCATCTCTCCCACTTTGCCCAAAACTGCCACCTACCTTCTCAGACATCCGTCCCATGAAACGTGTGTCAGTTAAGGCTTTCGCCGCCACCTTCTCTACCCCCCCTCCGCCTCTGGCTGACTCACACCATGACACAGCCCTTTCAATGCTCTACCCTTCTATCTCTGATACTCTTGATGCTCTTGCCCCTGTCATTAGGATCCGTTTGCAATTCTCAGTATGACTGTGACCTTTTCCTTTGGTTAGCACTTTCCACTTTTCCCCTTCCCCCCTGCAGTTTCCCGCTTCCCTCTCCACTGCACTTGCATGTTCTCTATGTCACTGGGCCTAGTAAGATTGTTGTTTTTGTTCTCCCTTGTTCCCCTCCCTTGCCTCGTCGCACTCTGAAACACTTGTATACGAGCCCGATACAAATAAAATATCAATATCAATATAAATCACCCCCTTGCAAATATTAGAAGATCTCAAAGCATGATGCAATAGAATCAAGTAAGTTAGACCATTCACATGGTTAAAATATGCTAAAACTGCAGTCTGGCAAACATCGACAGGATTGGTAGTTAAGAGACATGCATATCCTGTTTTAAATCAGAAGCCCAAGCTCAAATAATTGAAATGTCATTTGATGGCAACATTGGGCCTCATTACGAGTTTGCTGGTAAGTTATCCTAATTACCTGCATGCCGGTGACACTGTGTCAGTGAACTGGAGCTGCTGGAATCACCTGTTGATTCCATGTTGGCGTGCACGTGCATGCTGGCATGCCGGAAGCGGTGGCACCGGCATGCTGGTAAATCCAACATCCCCCCCACCCAAAATGCCAGCACTGGCACCCTTGATGCCGGTGACTCCAAATCTGGCATCACACTCCCGGGTCCACTGGTACCGGTAACAACGGTACCGCAATTACCGTGACCGGAAATACAGTGATCGCCGGAAAAGGAAATCGACCGGCAGCCATTACTAAAACACAATCCATTGCAACCCTGAGTGCACAGGACACACACCTAAATCCTGAGCACAGATTTAGATAAAGCAAGATGACATCAAGAGTCTGTGCAACCCGGAGGTGAAAGCCATGCTTCAGAGAGGCAGAGCTAAAAAAGTTGGCGGTCACCCCTGTCCAACATGCAGACCAACTGTTCTCCACCGACCAACGCAGGCAGGCACAGCTCTGAAAGAAGACCATCTGGGAGGAGGTTGCCCTGAAAGTGACAGCAGTTGGCACAAGCCCGCCCCCTCACTGTGCGTGACTGCCACAAAAGGTGGGATGACCTCTGCTTGAGGGTGCGCAACATCCTGTTGGGCCAGCACAGACAGGGTATGGCCACAGGTGGCACCAGCGCTTCCCCACATCCACTTGCAGCCCTGGGAGGAGACGTGCAGCAGTGTGCTGCACCTCGAGTCCATAGAAGGTGTCGGTGCTGCGGAGGCCGAGCCATGACATCCGAGGAGGCTGGTGAGTATACGTACACCCCAATGTCATATCAACCTCTCTGTCCACCCTGCACATACTACAGCTGCAAAATATATCAAGTGCATTGTGCACAACACCAATACAGCCCTGCCAACTCCCCCGACCCCACAACCTGCAACCTGGTTGCACACAACGACATACACCTTCACCCCAAATCTGACTCATAACTGAATCAGACATACAATATAGCACAGGCACCCTGTATCACCAACATAACATGCTCCAGCTGCCACTCAGTCACACATCCCCCTGCCACAGCAAAATTGGTGTGTATCTGCCACGCTAGCCCAGGCACAACGTGATGTCAGTGCCAAGCACCTACACCATCTACAAATGACTAGCGTCACACACCAAGGGAACATGTGACTCCCTCGTCCCAGCCAGCCCGACCCATGAGTATACATTTTCACTGATACCTGTAAGTGCTACAGGCATCAAGCACATGGGGACCCCATCCATGGCACAACCCTCCCCAACACAACATCACACAGCATGTGTGCCACACCCCTAATACCCTACTTAGACATTTGCAGCACACCACAACAGTTTCTCAGGCACACCACACACCATGTACGTACATGTCATGATGCCTACCCCCGGGGACCCAGACCAAGGCCAGCAACCCCGGAAGCAGGCATCAAGTTACCCCAAGCAAGCCCAAGAACCCCCTCTAGGGGTAATTTGGGTGCAGTCCTGGCGCCTATGGCGCCAGGCTCATATGGAGAGTCAGTCCTGGCGCCATAGGCGCCCGGCTCATAGATTAAAACTTACCTGATGCAGACCCTGCTGCAAGAGCTCCAAGCCAAACAAGGCTTGGAAGGGACTATTTTACCTAGGGACTATTTTTTACTCGGGTGGGGCTGGGGAGGAATACTTACCTGGGACTACTTTGGAGGCTATTTAAACCACGCCCGAAGAGCAGCACACGCTTCGCGTTATTCTGCATCCAGCAGCGCAACGCTCACCGTGCCTGCAAGTCTGCATCCATGCGTCTGCCATGCCCGCCTCGAGTTTGGAGCTCCTAGAAAAAGGGAGAAAGAAGGAGAAAAGGTTAGAACAAGAGCAATACCTTTGATGCTTACCTGAATTCCCGATCCATCGCGCCTTCAAGCTGGAAGAAAGAAGTTATTTTATGCGCGTCGCCTCGCCTGCTGCAGCGCCGCGCTGAACTCACCGGCCTTTGCAGCATCTTCACATTTCACTGCATCCTCCTGCATTTTCCCGCCGCACTCCAGCACCTAAGGAGAAGACAAGAACAGCAAGGTGAGCCAAGGCAATACACAGAGGAATACCCCCCATAGACTACCTAATTTTACCACCGGGGGTACTATTCTTCTTCACGGGTCGGCGCAGCTTCCACTGCATCCTAGCCGAACCCCGGCCCCTAAGGGGAAACAAAAGGACAGCAAGGTGAAACAAGGGACTAACAAGGGGAACCCTCCTCACCACAAAAGACTTAGCTGATTTTACCGCCGGAGGCATTATTCCCCGAGACTTCATACTTTCTCTCAGTGCCTGAATAAGGGAGAAAGCAACAGGTTACATATGGACATTATTTTATCGAACTGTGTTGGATAATACAAATCCTTACCAGAACATTACCGGTTGCCACGAGGAACTCTTCAGTAGGGTCAAGCTGCAACCTGCAAGGAATCGGACAAGAGTGAAAGTCAGGCATTTGAACTCTTACGAACTACATACTTAAGGCGTCTTGCTGGGAATATCGGAGTTTATATTGTCCTGGAACTCACCAATTCCTTCAAGCCAGTGAAGCAACTGGTTATCTACGCGCCCCCGCGCTCAATGCAGGATGGAGAGCTCATCTTTTCAAATCATCAAGTGAGACTATAAGAGGGGACATCCAAGGTGATCAGTGGGGAGAACAGCGGGGTGGAGGGATTTACGCTCAACTCCACGGGTGGTTAATCCCCTTTCTCCATTTGCAGAAGTATATTCCTACGGGCCAAGCAAACAAAGCTGGTGGGCCAGTCCAGTCCGTCATCTCGGCCCTACGCGTCACATTGGTGGAGACTGCAGCAGTCCACTCCAGATCGACGCCTCTGTGAGAGCAAGGTGAGCGTAACAGAACGCGAAGCCTACCTACAAATTCCCACCCGGGCGTTATGGATACCTCAGAGACTGACCAATTGGCCAAATTACTAGGGGAACTGAGGGCCGAAGTGCATTCCGCCCGTCAAGAAACCAATGCCCTTAGGAGGGAACTGATTTTGTCAAAGGAGCGAACTGATGACCTTTCTAGGCAACTATTGCAAAGCCAGGCTGGACAAGCACCCGTACCTGGTTCCGGGGGAAATCCAGCTCCTGTGTTATCGAGTAACCCTGTGCAAATAAACCTACCTGGAAATATTCCATTAGCTTCACCCGAACGCTTTGCTGGAGATCCCAAAAGGTTTGCCATGTTTATGAACCAATGCCGCTTGCACTTTTTATGCAGACCTGGAGTCTTCCCAAACGATCAAGCCAAGGTAGCCTTTGTATTGTCATATCTCAGCAGCAGTGCAGCTGATTGATCAATTCCACTAGTTACTCAGGATGACCCAATTCTTCCGGATTTTCAGGGCTTTCAAACGAGCATGGAAAGACTATTTGCCCGGCACCCCCAAGAACAGGCCCTGGATAACAAACTTTTGTCCCTACGACAGGGTAACTAGGACCTTCTATCGTACATTGCGACCTTTAATAGGTTGATAGTGAAAACTGGATGGCCTGAGGGAAAACGAATCAAGTTATTTCATTGAGGGCTTCGAGGAGAACTCAAGGATGTCTTGGCTCAAGTCGTGAACCCACCTCAAGACTGTGCTGAATATATAGACTTAGTGGTCCAGTTAGATCACAGACTTCAGAACAGATAGGCTGATCGAGCCAAGTTTGAGAACAAGGTGTTGGTCAAAACCCACGCTAACCCCAAAGGAGCAGAGGCTTCAGAACCCATGCAAATCGGAGGGGTTAAAGGACCCTTAACCCAGAAGGAAAGAGAAAGGAGACGGCAAATGCAATTGTGTCTATATTGTGGAACTTCTGGGCATTTTCTACGGGATTGCCCTGTAAAACCACCCAAGAAGGTGGGAGGAGCTGCTGATAAAAGCCATAGGGAGTCAGACTCGGGAAACGACCACGCCCGACAAGCGTAGAGGTCCGCTTGCCGAGCTTGAAGAAGGATACTCAGACCTCGCATTTCATCATACCAATGGTCCTCGTAGATCCAGGGCAGCCATCGCGTATGCACGACGTAAGGGCATACATTGATAGCGGGGCCATAGGAAACTATGTGGACTACGAATTGGCTTCCAGGATGAATCTGCCTCTCTGCCAAAAAACCACCTCAGATGTCATCACCACAGTTGATGGAACTGAAATTGCCTCTGGGCCTGGAACTCATTCCACCGCAGAGATTACATTATTGGGTCCGGATGGGCATCGAGAGGCTATTGTGTTTGATTTAATCAAGGCCCCACAGTTCCAAATAATACTGGGGATACCTTGGTTGGAAACACATAATCCTTGTATTGATTGGCGAGAGAAAAGAATAACCTTCCCGGATTGTGCGCAAACATGTTACCCAAAGAAAAATCTGAGCGCAGGCCTGGCCACAGTAACCACAGCAGTCATGCAACTACCTCCTGAATACCAAGAATTCCAGGATGTCTTCCAAAAAGAACAGGCAAACACCTTACCTCCTCTAAGATCGTACGATTGCCAAATCGATCTCATACCCAGTGCACAACCCCCTTGTAGCAGGATCTATGCCCTTACGGAACCTGAGAACCTTCACCTACGACAATACTTAAGACCATTACCTTGCCAATGGCTTTATTCGCCCATCTAAGTCCCCTGCATCTTCTGCTTTGTTCTTCGTGCCCAAAAAGGAAGGTGACCTCAGAACATGCATAGACTACCGCGCATTGAACCAGATAACTGTTAAGAACCGATACCCATTGCCTCTGATCCCTGAACTACTAGACCAAGTGAAGGACGCTTGCATATACACTAAATTAGATCTCCGGGGGCATACCATCTGGTACGTGTAAAAGAGGGCGACAAATGGAAGACTGCTTTCCGCACTAAGTATGGGTTATTCGAATACCAGGTGATGCCTTTCGGGTTGTGCAATGCACCTGCAGCCTTCCAATACTTCATGAACGATGTCCTTCGTGAACTCATTGACGTTTGTGTTGTCGTATATATCGATGAAATTCTAGTATACTCCTCTTCAGAATCTGACCATGTGAAGCACGTTCGAGCAGTCCTTGAGAAATTGCGCCAGCACAAACTCTATGCAAATCTGGAAAAATGCGTTTTTCATGCCACAGAAGTTGAATTCCTTGGGTTTATCCTGACCCCAAAGGGAGTCCGAATGAACTGACGAAAGGTGGACGCAATCCTTAAGTGGCCATCACCAAGTTCAGTTAAAGGAGTACAAAGTATGCTCGGCTTTGCCAATTTCTACCGCAGATTCATCCCAGATTTTTCACATGTTGTACATCCAATCACAGCACATTTGCAAAAAAATAAACACTTTATGTGGACTGAAGAAGCTGAAAATGCCTTCCAAGAGCTGAAAGCGAAATTCACGTCTGCACCTGTATTAAAGCACCCACGCCCTGAACTTCCATACATAGTGGAAACTGATGCATCCAGTCTAGCCATCGGAGCTGTCCTGTCTCAAAAGGACCCTGAAACTGGCCAGCTTCACCCAGTAGCGTTTTGGTCCAGAAAGTTCTCGGCACCTAAGTTAAACTATCCGATTACCGATAAGGAGTTATTAGCCATTAAATCCACCTTCAAGGCCTGGCGGCACTATCTTTTCGGTGCCAGGCATACCATTACTGTGATCACCGGAACTTACAGTATTTAAAGACAGCCAAGGCCCAATCGTCACGTCAACTCCGATGGGCATTGTTCTTTGCCGAGTTCGATTTCGTGATAACCTATCGACCAGGTAGTAAGAATGGTAAAGCAGGCGCCTTATCCCGAATAGGGATGGGAGAGGCAGAAGTGAACCCTGAACCAGTACCCATAATTCCCGAACAAAGGATTCTTGGCATGACTACTGTACAGACTCTAGAGGACATTCAGGTAAAGATCCAGCAACTCTTTGATTCTACAGCCTTGCAGGACAGGGTAAAGAAAGGCACGGACTACTCTGTCACCAATGATCTGCCTTATTACCAAGTCGGCTATTTCTGCCACACAAGGAACTACAAGAGCTAGTCATTTCCCGTTATCATGATACCCTAATGGAGGGGCATCCAGGTATTGCAAAAACTGAAGCTAAAATTAAAAGACAATTCTAGTGGCCCACCTGGCGAAAGGATATTAAATCATTTGTGATGTCTTGTGGCATTTGCGCCCAAAACAAAAGTCAAAAGAAAAAACCAGCTGGACTCTTACAACCTTTAGACATTCCGCCTACACCATGGCACACCTTATCGTTAGACTTTATTACTGATCCACCCCCATGCAATGGATTTAACACCATTCTAGTTATTGTGGATCTTTTTTCCAAGATGGCCCACTTTATTCCTTTAAAAGGATTACCTTCTGCTTCAATCCTGGCCAAGCAGTTCCTTGAAAACATTGTTCGCATACACGGATTTACGTCCGTATTGGTCTCTGACCGGGGCAGTCAATTCATTTCACATTTTTGGAAAAAATGCTGTTAATTGGCGCAAATTGATGTGAGGTTATCGACCAGTCACCACCCCCAGACCGATGGTCAAACGGAGAGGACCAACCAGACTCTCGAACAATACCTGCGTTGTATGTTACATCAGACAGAGAGTAATTGGAAAGACATTCTTTGGATCGCCGAATATGCATACAATAATTCAGTACACTCTGGAACTGGGCAAAGCCCCTTTTATACCTTATATGGGCACCATCTTCGAACCTCAGACCTTGACTCACCCCAACACTTGGAAATGCCCGCAGTGGACCATCTGCACGCTACGATTACACAAGCCTTTAAGGAAGCAACTACACATTTAAAACAGGCGAAAGAAAAATAAAAGAAAGATGCTGATCGGCATAGAAGTGATTCTCCACAATACCAAATAGGGGACCAAGTATGCCTAGCCACAAAACATATACCTCTAAAGGGGACACAGACCTTTAACCCCAGATATTTGGTACCTTACTCCATTAAGGCCATTATCAACCCGGTGGCTGTCAAGTTGGACTTACCTGCTAATATGCGAATTCATCCCGTCTTTCATGTGTCACTTTTGAAGCCAGTACAACCAGGGACAAGACTAACCAAGCCACCAGACCCCATCCTTGTAGACGGAGAACCCGAATTTGAAGTTAAGAACATCCTGGACTCCAAGCTGATAAAGTCAAAACTTTTTTATTTAATCGACTGGAAAGGTTACGGACCACAGGAAAGGCCATGGGACCTAGTGACCATGTTCATGCACCCCGATTGGTGAAAAAATGCCACCGAAATTTCCCAGACAAACTGAAACCACATGGAAGAACGACTTTAGGAGGGGCCTTGGGGGGGGGGGGGAGTGCTGTCATGATGCCTACACCCGGGGACCCAGACCAAGTCCAGCAACCCCGGAAGCAGGCATCAAGTTACCTCAAGCAAGCCCAGCAAGCCCCGCTAGGGGCTATTTGGGTGCAGTCCTGGCGCCTATGGCGCCAGGCTCATATGGAGAGTCAGTCCTGGTGCCATAGGCGCCAGGCTCATAGATTAAAACTTACCTGATGCAGACCATGCTGCAAACTTACCTGATGCAGACCATGCTGCAAGAGCTCCAATCCAAACGAGGCTTGGAAGGGACTATTTTACCTAGGGACTATTTTTTACTCGGGTGGGGCTGGGGAGGAATACTTACCTGGGACTACTTTGGAGGCTATTTAAACCACGCCAGAAGAGCAGCACACGCTTCGCGTTATTCTGCATCCAGCAGCGTAGCGCTCACTGTGCCTGCAAGTCTGCATCCAGTCGTCTTCCACGCCCGCCTCGAGTTTGGAGCTCCTAGAAAAAGGGAGAAAGAAGGAGAAAATGTTAGAACAAGAGCAATACCTTTGATCCTTACCTGAATTCCCGATCCATCGCGCCTTCGAGCTGGAAGAAAGAAGCGATTTTTTGCACGTCGCCTCGCCTGCTGCAGCGCCGCGCTGAACTCACCGGCCTTCGCAGCATCTTCACATTTCACTGCATCCTCCTGCATGTTCCCGCCACACCCGGGCACCTAAGGAGAAGACAAGAACAGCAAGGTGAGTCAAGGGAATACACAGAGGAATACCCCCCATATACTACCTAATTTTATCATCGGGGGTACTATTCTTCTTCACGGGTCGGCGCAGCTTCCACTGCATCCTAGCCGAACCCCGGCCCCTAAGGGGAAACAAAAGGACAGCAAGGTGAAACAAGGGACTAACAAGGGGAACCCTCCTCACCACAAAAGACTTACCTGATTTTACTGCCGGAGGCATTATTCCCCGAGACTTCATACTTTCTCTCAGCGCCTGAATAAGGGAGAAAGCAACAGGTTACATATGGACATTATTTTATCGAACTGTGTTGGATAATACAAATCCTTACCAGAACATTACCGGTTGCCACGAGGAAAGCTTCAGTAGGGTCAAGCTGCAACCTGCAAGGAATCGGACAAGAGTGAAAGTCAGGCATTTGAACTCTTACGGACTACATACTTACGGTGTCTTGCCGGGAATATCGGAGTTGATATTGTCCTGGAACTCACCAATTCCTTCGAGCCAGTGAAGCAACTGGTTATCTACGTGCCCCTGCGCTCAATGCAGGATGGAGAGCTCATCTTTTCAAATCATCAGGTGAGACTATAAGAGGGGACATCGAAGGTGATCAGTGGGGAGAACAGCGGGGTGGGGGGATTTACGCTCAACTCCACGGGTGGTTAATCCCCTTTCTCCATTTGCAGAAGAATGTTCCTACGGGCCAAGCAAACAAAGCTAGGTGGGCCAGTCCAATCCGTCATCTCGGCCCTACGTGTCACATTGGTGGAGACCGCAGCAGTCCAGTCCAGATCGACGCCTCTGTGGGAGCCAGGTGAGCGTAACAGTGCATCACAAATCCACCAGCACAGTATCCATGACACAAGCATGGGTGCACCATGCTATGTCCCTGACACAGCACTGTCATCAAAAAGCAAAAGCATTTATGTCTGCCTCATCAATCCCCACTCATCACTGACACCCTGCCTTTCTGACTCCCTCAGGTACATCATCTGGCAATGAGGATGCCCATCCCAGCACATCAAGGGGCACCAGGCATCAACGCCAATGGACACAAAGGACCACCACCACCACCTCAACCCAGGACTACACAGCCTCAATAGGCAGACCTGTATCTGCAACCCCAGCTGCATCCGTCCAGCAAACACAGGCCCCCGTGGTTCCACCTGCATTGCTTCTGCATGCCCCCATGGTTCCACCTGCAGTGCCACTGCAGGCCCTCATGGTTCCACATGCATTCCCACCGCAGGCCCCACAAGCTGTACCCACCCCAGCAGCCCCAGTCACAGCAGTGCCGCCACCACCACCACTGCCACAAGGCTGTGCATATGTGTGCTTTAGAGACGACACATTGGACGAGGGTGGTTGGAAAGTGGAGATACGACAGACCACAGCATTGAGGAGCCCCTGCTCTTCAGCACCACGGGCCCAATATGCCCCGAACGTCCCCCCTTCCCCAGTGTGAGGGATATTGAAGGCCACCTCCCCAGGATGGAGCAACGACAGGATGCACTGACATTCCTATTGCTGCAGCACATTCAGGAGGCCCAGCTCATACGGGAGAGCGTGCAGGCCAGTGGAAGACAGAATGCACATGCACTTGGTTGCTGCACACGTGCTAGTGTCCAGATGTCACGTAGGGTAAGGGAGGGGAACATCATGATGTCACCCATCACCGAAACAATGGCCATGTTGCTCCATGCTTTCCTGGACCAACGGCCCATGGCACTACCACCCCACACCATCAACAAGCACAACACCTTTTAGTTCTGTGCTGAGCAGCCCAAGGCAGCATTCCATGCGGCTGTCCCGCACTGCACACAGCCGCACACCGGTGCCAAAAAGTGGCCGAAAATAGGCCATGAACCCATACGTGCCCTGTCTGTGACACATGCTATTGTACATTGCAAAATATGACAGGAGTTGCCTAGTGACAGTTGGGAAGGGGGTGTGGGGAAGGATAGTTGGGGAGGGGGAGGAATAGTTGAGGAGGGGGAGTAGGGAGGGATAGTTGGGGTGTATAGTATTGGGAGTTAAGACATTTCACATTTGTATATATTTTCTTAACACAAATTATAGTTGGTGTTTCAAACAAATCATGACTGGACATTGGGCCTCTTTACAAGTTTGCCGGTCCGGTAACAATTGTACCAGTAAGCTTGCCGGTACGGTTGTTACTGGACTGGCGAACTACGAATTCTGCCCGCGGGTGCCTTCCTGCCCACCAGGTCTGACCTGTTGGGCGTACCGGCACCCGCGAGCAGATCATGTCAGAAGCACCAGCACTATTCTGAATGGTGCCGGTGCATCCGACCTCCCCATTCTCATTGAGCCCTATGGCGCTGAAATGGGAAGCATTTTTTTCCGGCGCCCACGAATGGGCAATTACCGGGTCCGCCGGGGCTGTAATGACCCGGCAATTGTCTCGTTAGCGGGCACCGGAACAAAAATTATACCGGCGGCAGCTGGTATTGTAATGAGCCCCATTGATTTTTCAGTGTAAGTTATTTTATTTATGTGCAGTGTGCTAGCTAGCCTGTGCCACGTGTGTGACAGTTGATTAGAAGTTGTGGTGTATAAGTTCATCTCGTGCCACACGTCCATCCATGCCCTCACAGTGCTATGCAATTGCCAGCTCCTCATCACTGTCCTCCTCCGCCTCTGGTGGGTCATGTCCATCTCGGTGGCAGTGGGATGTTGGACCTGATACACATGTTGTGCAACATGGCACAGGCAAGCACTATCTCTCCCACCTTTTCAGGGCTGTACATTAGTGCTCCCCCGATCTACTCAGGCACCGGAACCTCTCCTTTAACAGGCCAAATGTCTGTTCAATTGTGCTCCGAGTACGTACATGAGCACGGTTGTATGCATGCTCGTGGATGTTGTGTGGTTGCCTCACAGGGGTCATGAACCATGGCATCAGTGGATTACCAGCATCACCTGCACCGGACCAACAGAAAGTGTACAATGTCATACCTTTGCCCATATCATGTTGGCACAGGCTGTATATTGTTCATTTGAGAAGACAAACATGCACATTCAAAATGCAGTTTCGCTAGCATATGTCCTATTTTGGGGACCAGAAATGCACATTGTGAGAATGCGTGTTGGATGTGTGGTGTGCAGTGGCATTCACATGGCCCATTCACAGCCAGCATGACCTCTGACCCTTTTGGTACAACTGACACAAATTGAACTGGTGTATGTGTCATTATTGTGTTACAATGCAATAATACCAATATGTCCATGTCGCAAACCCTGACATATGTACTAGAAATTATTTAGATTTCAAATTAGATGCATGTGTGATTGTGCACTTCTAACAGGCAGGGGACCTGGCCAATTGGTGTGCAGGCAAATGGTGTTATGTGGGTGGGAACATAAGTATTCTCTGTCTGTGCATCAGGTGTTGTGGGTTTTCTTGACCGTGTTTGTGCTTCTTTTTGTCACTTTGGTGTGGGGCATTCTGGTACATGTAGTTCTTTTTTATTGCTGTACGGAATTGATGTTGTGGTGCATGTACTGGATCATTTTCAATAAATGAGACACGCATGTCAAGGCCTTGCACTCAGACATGCTATTACGGTAAATCCAGCAGGATACCACCAAACAGTAGTACTGTTACTGGCGTCTGGATTACAGGTGACAGCAACGGTATGTTAAGGAATCCAAAGGACTCAATGCAGGAATTGCTGGTAATGTTTTTTGCCGGTGAGGTTCCTGACTTATATCCAGCTCTTGGCTGGAGCTATGTCATGCCCCCCCACCAGCAGACTTGTAGTTTGGCGGTGCGGGAAAAGTGGTGTTAACGGAATTACTGCCACTTTATTCCCACACCGCCAAATGTATAATGATCCCCCGTGTCTGCTGTAGCAGCATGATTAAACAACATTGCCTTTTCAGAGAAGGTGTACATCTATATTCATTAGAAGCTTTGCAAGGCGTATTCGCTCCTTTTCACTATAGACAATGCCTTTTCAGTCTCAACCACACACAGCATGGAAGCAAAAACGAGTCATTTACAGGGGTATCTTCAAAGGTAAAATGGGGTTCAGATAGGGTTGCCCAAAAAACTGACAGCATTCACTCCACTTTGATCACAGCATATTGGTTGAGAAAAGACTACATGTTTACTCCCAAGAGTAGAAGACGATTGCAACAAGCCATTGGCTGTTACATGTAATACAATGAAGTCAATGCATCAAGTTTAAGCAAAAAAAACAAAGGAAGGTCCACCAAAGAACAAACATATCACAAAGGAGCATTTACCTTGCTTATTTGTGAAGTACAAGGCATTAGTGGAAACTTGACTGCTAGAGGTCCTATATCACAAGAAGGAAAGGGTTATTATCTGTTCAACCTACTTCCTTATTGAAAATCAAGATAACACACTGATATCATAACTGGCCTTTCCTGCTCCTAGAAGAGGAGGACAATTCCTCTATCTCAATAAGTCATACTTTTATATATTGTTATGCTCTAAAGGCAAATGGAATATCTATGCTTCAATTTAAGGACAAAACATCACCACTTCAGGGTTCTACCTTTTACAATAAAGTCTGCTCTGGTAGTGTTCACAAAGCACGTATCTGTTGTAGCTGCATACTTAGGCAGGGATGTACCACATGCATATCCTTGCATAGGTGTCTAATAAATGGGAATTTGCCTGAGAAGTGTCAGCAGACGTTCAGATGACAGTCTGTTTACCGCAATAACTTTAGATTTACTGTGAATGTGAATATGTGTCACTTACTTCGAACCAGGAGAAACATTTATTGGGAGCACACATAGAACATCAGAAAATGATTGCTTACCTCTCCCAAGAATCAAGTACATTCAATACACAATTCTATTTTACCAGACATAGCATTTTCCAAGGAGAAAGTTATGAAACTTTTAGGAATGATGGCTTCATGAATTTATCAAGTACCAATGCTAGAACACGACAAAAGTAACCTCAACTTTCCCTGGTTACAAGCACAGAGGAAATAGATGATCTAGTAGTCGCAAACACAACAGCGGTCAGGGCACTGAAATGGTGAACTACGCACAGTTTATAATGGCTTCTATGTACGTGCAAGAGATTGGGTAGATTGTAATTTGTTGGGTGGCAATATAGTAGAAGTTGTTGCTTTATTGTGAATACATGCATATCAAAAGGAGCGTGCATCTGAATGTGATAAGCTTCTTAGGCCAGTGGTCCTCAAACCTTTTTATGCAAAGCCTCCCCTTGAGAAAAATATTTTGACGTTGGATCAAGCCCTCCTCTCCCTGGTCGCTGGTCATCGACGTCACTGGAGGGCAGCGAAAGGAGGCACAGCTTTCCAAACACCAACTGCCCATAGTTGCAGTGGGAGAAGGATGCTGATAGCATGCAAAGTAACCAACTGCCCACTCCTTTATACATACCTCTGAACCTGTTGAATGGCCATGGATAGAGAAATCAGATGTTTTCTGAAGACTATTCCATTGAAACCAATACGAAGAATTTGGTTTGTTGCTAGAGTACAATTATTCCAATAAAAGTGACATTATCCAAGTGATGGAAAATTGAGAGGTTGGTTTCTATTCGTTAAATATATAGGCATCTTGTGGCACAAGAGTGAATTAACAGACTTATGTGACCTGTTGTTTTTTCCGGGTGGCTGGCAGTCATATTGTGGTGCCGGATGTGTACGGCTAGCTACAGGCAGGCATGGGCAGGCAAGGGAAGAATAACCTAGCTTTTCCTTATTAACCCTTATCACCCTTTCCCCACCTCTTACCTGTCTCTCTTATACCCTACTGCTCCTGATGTTCTTGGACCGCCCAGGGATTGTGCCAAAGTATGGAGGGGGTGTGACTATCAATATGACACTGTATGCACAAATCTTAACCGACATAAAAAGCCGCAAAACACATATAAAAATAAAAAGTGCATACTTTGTAAAAAAAAAGGTTGTGTTTAAAATACCTGCTTATGGTGCGTTCTGGCATTGGCAGCCTGGCCAGGGCTGCATGTTGCCCCAGATATCCTTTAGCATTGTCTCCTTGCACTGGATCAAGTCCTGGTAGCCCTGTCCTGTCACTGCGGGTGGTGTGCCAGTATAGGAACTTCCCTGTATTGGCTAAGGAAGCTCTGGCCTCTATGGCTGAAGTTGGCCCCCACAGGAAGGGTGGCCTAACAACAAGTCTGTACAGCCCTGCACTGCATATGGTAGGAATGGACTGGGGGAGGCGCGGGTCAGGAGGCAGGCCGGCGGAGCAATGCATGTCCTGGGCTGGTAGTTTTCTGGGCGAAGAGCGAGAGAGGCAGTGCCAGTGAGGTGGACAGGCCACTGGGATCATAGAGCGACCCGGAATAGGAGATGGAGGGAGGGAGGCAGCTCAGCTGTGCTGAATGCTTGTCATGGTAGTGATTTATCTGAAACTTCCATATGCACAGGAAGTGCAGTGGAAGTTGGGCAGAGGACCAACTAGATCAACTAGGTAATTCTCTATGTAGCGAGGGCCTGCAGCCTCTCCTCATTGATGCTCACAGATACATTCTGTTTTTTGTAACCCCACTCACCTTGTCTCCTCTAAACTCCTGGGAACCTGCTCATTAGAACTAGGGATGGAAGACTGCGAGTAACAGCCAACGAGAACCTCACATTGCACCCCTGTGCAGTCATATTTGACCTTCATGATGGAATGGTGGAGAGCAGCAGGGAGTCCTCAATGGACTCCTCCTGATCTGGCCGGCAGATATCAGTTGGGTCTGAATCGCTATATTCCAGTGTAGGCATGGGTAAAGTATTTCCTACATTGTCCTTTGCAGCAGAAACCTTTGTTGGGACAACCTTCAGGAGAACATTGCCAAGGTCAAGTTCTTTAGCAGCAGGGTCTGCATACATGGGTGTGTGTTAACCCACATTTGTCACAGGTCAGGGTAATGATCACTGGGAAAGCCAAACTGAACACTTTCTATGTCATCTTTGCCTTCTCCTGTATGATCTTCGTTTGCACTTTGTGTCTCAGGAGCTTGGGAAGGTTGTGGGGATTGAGCCAAAGTGTTGTCTTGCTGGTCTTCAGAATGAAGTTGCTACTGTCTGGTCACAGTCACAGTGAGTGAAGGTTCCTCAGTCTTGTACTGACGTAGCTCAACCAGATCCCCAACTTAAGGTAGGGGATTGTTGTGTGAGCTCTTGATGTTTCTCGTTCAAACTTCCTCACACAGTCGGTAGGCCAGGAGATCACCTAACTGATGCTTGATGATGTAAGGTTGAGACTCCCATTTTTCACCCAGCTTGCTTTGCCCTCTTCTCTCCAGGCTGCATATCAGCACATGATCGCCAGGCTAAAGGGCATAGTACTTGACTGTTGCATTAAAGCAGCACTTGGTGCCGTGTGCCATTCCTGGAAACCTGGGTGAGATGGTAAGCTTGGGCTAGCTGACATTGGAGTTGCTTAACATAGCGCTGGTTGGTCCATCTGTGGACATCCCAAAACACAGGTCTATATGCAGCCGGGTGTCTCTCACAAGCATCAGGTGATATGGTGTGAATCTGGTGACATCATTCCTCTTACAGTTGTAAATAAATGAGAGTAGCAACATGCTGACTGAAGCTTTTCTTTGCCTCTGGCCGCAGGGTTCCCAGCATGGCCAAGAGACTGTGACTGAACCTCTCTATCTGTGCATATCCCTGTGGGTGATAGAGTTAAACAGGTTTATAGTGAATTTCTCGAATGCTTTGAATGCCATTTTTTCGACACCAAAAATGCCGAAAAAAAAGCATTTCGAATGATTTAAAAAAACAAAATTCAATGGGGGGGTTCCCCTCCATCCCCCCTTTTTTTTATAAACACTTTTTTTAACAAACGAAAACATAATAAAACATAAAATAAAAAAAGAACCATTCAGGTATTTTTTTCGCCATTTTTTTTTCTCCAGAAAATGGCATATCGAAAAGATTTTTTAGAGAAATTGACTGGATACCAGTTGTACGGGTCTTCTTGATGCCAACCAGCTTTATTATCTGTGAAATGAGTATTTGGACTTGAAATCCTGTCTCAGAACTGAATGAATGATGGAAGGCCAACTTTAGTGCAGAACATTTTTCTCACAAGCACAGGTAACGCTGGCGGCGCTCTAGTCTTTGGTGGGAAATGCCTATGGGTCTGAGTAAAGTTTGTGAGGAACCACGAATGAGACGCGGACACAAAGGACTCATGGTGATTGGTATAAATGTTTATTAAATAATAAAGGGTTTGGAAAATGCCTCACTATTCCTAATCTAGGAGATATTTTCCTACCTCAACCAAAACTAAGGGTCTGCCAGGTGTCAAGATGTGCAAAGCAAAAATGTCCTGTCTCTGAAATCCTATCCTAGTCTTCTCATTCTAAAAACAAACTCTAAGGTGTTAAGGGTATTTTCCTTGGCTTTGAAAGTGCGCAAATGTTCAAGTTCAACAAAAGGTATAATTCCAACAAAGGTTCCAAATAGATAATGTTCACAGCTCTGGGAATGGGGTTGGAGGATGGGGGTGACTCCCTTCCCCAGGATTCTCTCAAGCAAAAACAAAAGTTCAAAAGAATGACCAAGCTCTTTATATCCTAAGTGGATAACTCCCTTCTCTTGGTGTCGCAATCCACTTCATGGGAAACGACTACCTTCCCCGGGCCTTTTTCCACACTCAATATAATTCAGATCCTAAGGGCATAGGTCTTCCTTGGGATTCTCTTTCCAAGATAGCACAACTTGGATGCAGTTCTCAGACTCGAAAAACACCTGGTATACTCTCCTGCCAGGTTCTCTTTTACAGATCCTTATGGGTGCGAATCCCATATCCGCAGTTCGCCTGGAAGGGGGTATGGGTCTTCGCCAAGCTACTTCACAGTAAAGTGCTATGACAATTAATATGACAGTGATTCCAGTGATACTCTTCTGCCAGGTTCTCTTGTTCAGATCCTTATGGGTTCGAATCCCAGATCTGCAGTTAGCCTGGAAGGGCGTATGGGTCTTCGCCAAGCTACTTCACGGTAAAGTGCTGTGACAATTAATATGACAGTGATTCCAATGAGGATTACTCTTGCCCCCACTCTCAGCAATCAATTATTTCTTTCAGGGTCTCTTTGCCTCAGTTTCTTCCCTCTTGGTTCACCGGTAACATATACATTCCTACACTCCACTCATATGTATTCGGGTACTCGCCTCGGTATTTGCTGGACTTGCACGGCTTTCCACAGTCAGCAGCACGGAGCATTCTTGCACCTTGTGTCAGAACGAAGCCCATCCTGGCTTCCAATTCCCACAGCGACTTCCTTCTTTGGCTGGCGATTCTGCTGCCACCCGGCATCGCTTCTCTACGTGGCTGGTCTGGCTGCTCTGCGGCCACAGCTTCCAGTCTTCTCTGTTCCTGGTTTGCCCAATCAGCCAAGAGTGCTTGGGTCGGCTTCCTCTCTCACCGCCTCAACTCGACTTCCTTAAGTGTTCCCTCGCAGATTTGGACGCCAATTGTTGCGCTCTGCAACTTGCATCACCCATCAGTTTCCAAGTCGACCCTTGGACAAGGAAATTCCCTCCATTTTTCAGCAGCGGCTGATTTAAACTCCCACCTCCAGCCTGGGAAATGTCTTGGACCAATAACTTCTTCACAACATTAGACTGTGCATTATGGTTCACACTCTTTCCCATAGCAGTTCTCTTCTTCGTACCAGGGATAACAGGAGGGACAGCCCTATTTGTAGGAGGACTATTGACTAAATAGAATTGAAACAAAGGGTGGGCGTCCTGCCACATACATTCGAGTATTTACAATAATTCATGCAAATATTTCTTATTTTGTCATGTTTTATCTTGACAGGGATATCTCTCTGTCTACTATTATCATCATGAAAAATAAAAGAACACTATACTCAATTGGTTTCACACAGCATTTATTATTTAGCTAGTGAATTTGGGTTTTCTTTTGAACATATTTTTTTGGAAGAATATTTTTTCTATTTTCTATGCAACTCTTTCTCTCTTTTTTGTCATAGTAGATTAGTTACACATGAACAGTGCATATGATAGTGCATCAACATATATATACAGACATCCGGTTGATATACAAGTACTTATTACACATATCTAGGTATCATCCTTGTTTTTCACAGAATCATACAAATCATTACATACAGAACATTGAAAGTAAGAGCTCTGTTTGTTCTAGAAAGTGATGAATGTCACACTCCTTTCTCCAGACCTCTATAAGGTCAAATATGCCAGGCAGAAGGGTGACCTAACCATAGCTCTACGTCAAAATATGAATCAGAAACAACTGTTCTTAATAGGGACTGCTCTAACACACACAGAGTGTGGCGTCCTCTGACGTTTCGGCTGGTTGGTGGAATATCCTTCTTCATGGGCCAAGACAAGGTCTCCCCATAGGAGGAACATATAAATGAACTCAATTAGTGGAGGGCTCTTCTGAAATGCAGCTATGTGCCACAGTGTAAAAACATGAAAAACAAATAAATGTTAAAAACCGTAATCTGAGAAGAAAAAAATATTTGTTCTCAAGTGCACGCCAGTAATTCAGTGACCTTTGCTGTACTTCTCTATGGGGCTCCATCTGATGAAAGAAGAGGCAAGGCTCTTATTGTCTCTTCCACAGGACTCCCAACATGGGGTGCTAACATAGTATTCTGGGAGAGAGAATAAAGGGAGTAAAGATTCTTTCTTTTGGCTCTCAGGATTTTTAGTACCAAATTCCACATTGGATGATTATCACTGCATCAGGTAAAGATTAAAGGACTGGTCTTCTTATGTGCAAAACCTGCTCTCATAGGAAGGTAGTCTGGGGTGTTGGCATCTAATTGCTCTGGGACATCATGTTCAGCAGCTCCCTGGAGATGGGAAACAGCCGTATTACGCTCAAGTAGTTATTGATGGTGTCAATGAGGTAGCATGGAATGTGGAGCCCAACTTGGACAGTCAGGTGGTTAGCGGTTCCCTGTAGCTCACCTACCTGAAGTGGAGGGGGCCAGCAGATCGTTCTTTGTTGGACGCCTTTGAATGGCGTCTGTAGCGTCCTTGGTAACCTCGTGGCTCGGGAGCTGGAAATCCCCTGAGCTGTTTGTTTTGTAAGTTACTGGCAATAAATGATGGCAAAAAAGGAAGGAAACAGGTGTCTCATGAATGTGTTGGCAATCAATGGTGACAGAAAATGAGTGTCTAAAATGATGTCTGGAGACTACTGGGTGATTGCTAGGACAATTATGGTATTTTGTGTGCCATGGATGTTTAAAATGCTCACAATAGAGGGGAGCAGAACATGGGTGTCTCATGGAGATGCTGGCAAGTAATGATAACACAACATAGGTCTCTAAAACAGTGACAACCTATGAGATGGTTGCAATGGTTGACTAATTATAGGGGTCAATGGGTTGTGCTTCATTGAGGCCCTTGGTGGTTGATTTGAGTTTGAAGATCCAGCAGGATTCTTTGTGATTTAGTGCGCTTGTAGCATTGGTAGTATTAAGAACTTTGTCTAGTACCCACCACAACATGTCATCCGGGCCATGTTGGTACTCAAGGTAGTGGGAGACCAGTGGAACAGTATGTTTTTTTCAGCGGATGCAGGATCTATGTTCCCCAATTCTTTTATTTACTTTATCCTAGTTTGCCCCACATGACGTAGTCCACATCGGCACATTCTATTATGTAGACTACATTAGATGTTTTGCAATTGGAGAAGTGTTTAATGTGCCACTCCTGGTTGTCCACCATGAAGGATCTCATCTTCGTCAGTCTGCATACAGTGCATGTGCCACATGGATGGTGACCTCTGATCTCCCTCATGTTCCATATTTAGGTCCTTGTGGTTTTCTTATTCATTCTGGCATGAGTAAGGATGTCTTTGAGATTTTTAGCATGTTTAAGCGCCATTCTGGGTAGTGGCTCTTCCGGAAGGCTCAGTTGTATAAGGGGCCAGAAATTTTTGATAAGTCCTTTCAATTTGGTGGTAGTAGGTCCAAAGGTGGTAACACAGGTCATAATTTGTTCTTTTTCTGTGTTGTGTACTTTGGGTAGAGTAGGGATTCTCTGGGTGTATGGCAGGCTCTCTTTTTGATGTTCTTGACAAGCTTTTTCATCTAAAACCATTGCATCTAATGCCATTCCATTGAAATCTTTCCATCAAAAAATGTTTCTTCTACTGCATTTTTTTTCTTTTTCTTTCTTTTTTGGGGGGGAGGGGAGTCCTCTCCCCAAACCCCCATTTTTTACCTTTTAAAATACACCGAACAAAAAGTAACCCTTTGTCCACCTAAAACATGCATTAGATGGAAATCTTTTAGATGGAAACATTTTGATGGAATGGTATTAGATGGAATGGTTTTAGATTAATTGACTAGATACCTGTTTTACTAGGTGTAAAATGTTCATAAGTTCTGTCAGCAGCTTTTGCTGGATACTGAAGGGGTTTATCACAATATGCCATCAATGCATGGGGAATGGAGAGGATATCCCTAAAAGGAAAGGGGAGGTACCATGACTTATCTGATGTCGCCTGTCCATCCCTCTGAGGATCGCCTCCCCATATGTGATCCTCCCTCGCATAACCACCCCCCGGGGTCAGCATCAGGTAGTGGCTGTCGAGCCCTGACCACAGGAGGAGAGGCTACGTCCTGGAAAGGAGTAATGACATCATCAGATTTCTTACAAGTAGTTTGTCATGACCAGGATGTACTGCTTCCTCGCTGATCCATCTCTAGGCAGAGAAATTCAGGGCAGACCATGTCCATGGGCCCTGAGCAGGTTGTGGAGATAGTCTGCAGGATGAGCTGCCCTCTTCCTGGTGGCACACCTGGTGCAGTGCCGGTGGATCTACATTGGTGGGCAGTCATGGCCAATAGAAACGTGAGTGGACCAACTCAAATGTTCTATCGCTGCCAAGATGCCCATGCTGGTCATGGAGTGTGTAAAACAAACCTTGGCAGCAGGCACCACCAGGACATTTAATGTTCAGTTACCAACATGACTTTCTTTGTACAGGACTCCACCTGGGTATATGAGAGTGTTCTATTCTCTCAGAAAGGCAGAATTGGTTATTGGAGTCCTATCTAGGCAAATCCTCTTACATTGGTCTTGGCTTGGTAGTATGGGGTGATGCCAGGATCTGCTAGCATGGATAGTTGGATCACCGCACCAATCAGACATCGTAGCTCTGGTGCATCCAGACTGGTTATGTTGCTGATTACAGCTGGCTCAGTCAAAGCCGGTGGTCCTAGGCAGTCCACACTCCTGGCTCAGTATGGTTCCTAGAGACTGTCAGCCTTGCAAATACCTCTGATGCCAGCAGCAGACCTCTCCTTCCACATGGAGGATCCATCTGAGTAGTGCAGTAGAGCATGGGGGATCTAATTGGAGGTATCTCAAATGTTTTATCGCTGATGAGATGTCTGTGATGGTCAACAACCTCGGCAGAATCGACATGGCACCACCAGGCAATATACATTTTCATCACCAACGTGACTCTCTTTGTACTGGACTCCACCCTACTGTGAGAGTCTTTCATTCTCTCAGCAAGGTAGCATGGCCATGATTCCTGGGGTCCCATCTAGGCACATCACCCTCTGTTGGTTTTGAGTTGGAGGTACTAGGCAATGCCATGATCCGATAGCTGGGATAGTTGGATAACCTCACAGATCAGACACAGTAACTCTGGTGCAAGTTTAAGTTGTATGTGGAAAGTAGGCAGCGTCAGTAATATCCCATGTCAACCAACTCTCCTGACTGTGAAGGCATCAAGCGGTGGGAACAGGCACAAAGGTGAAGATCTTCATATAAATGTTTATTTAGAAATAGCAAAGGGGTGGTCAATGGCCTATCTTGCCCTGTGCTAAATTGCGGGTTTCCCTACCTAACAAAAAACAAAGGATAGTCTGCATCAGGAAGTCCAAATCAAAACGTCAGTCTGTGTCCAAAATCTTTCCTTGCCCTCACATCTAACTCTATAATGTGTAGGGATCTTGATCAAAAGCAATAAGTGTTCCAAAAGCAATAATCTGAAAAGAAAGGTTTCTCTTAGTTCAGCAATTAACAATCAGGGTTTCCCTTTCCCCTAGATGCGACCGGTTCTACAGCAATGAAGCAGAGGACCTTCCTCCTCCATAAAGGGTTCAATGCTCCAACTTATAAGTAACTCTCAACAGACAGGGGGTGCGCGCCAGCCCTTCCTGTTGAATCAACAAAATACACATCTCCTTGTAGTTCACAATTCAAAAAGAGCTGGAGGGATTCCCTTACCCAAACTAAAAGATACAGTTCACCATGCTGTGGGGATTCCCTTCCCCAAGCTTCAGGACACAGTTCACAAGACACAGTTCACAATGCCTGAGGGATTCCTTTCCCCAGGCTTCAAGATACAATTCACAATAACAGCAGGGTTCACCCGGTCTAGGTGCAGTTGTCGAACCGAATGGTCCACCCACTGCAGGTCACAATCGGTTTCCTGGTTGTCGTCCTTTTCACGAGGAGGTTCTAACCCCTACTGGTTTGACACTTCTTCAATTGGTTCTGGCTAATAATTCTCACACAGCTTTTACTAGCCCCTGTTAGTGTTCGTTTTCCAGAATTGCTGATGGCTTTTGCCAATGCTTGTTTCAGACCAGTTCCAACTCATACTTCATTCGGCATTAAAAAATAAGGTACTTTATCTGCCTTCTCCAGCTCTTAAACCACTTCTCTGACTGTTCGGCATTCAGACGCATATATTTTCCAGCCCAGGGAGCCCCGGTCCACGTGCTCTCTTTCCAACACTCACCAGTATTGTTCTGCAACTCCTTTGTGCTCCTCGGCTCTGCGTCATTCCACTCTTCCACGATCACCTCCAGCAAACCCTGCTCACTCTCCATCAGCTTCAGCGAGCCCTACTCGCTCTCCTGGCGTTCGGTGGCACACAGCTCTGCCTTTCCCTGACAGTAGCTGTTCGCAACGCTGTTTGGACTTCTGAAGTCTGGCATTGTTTGGGGAGGCACCCCTGCCCCACAGCCTCTTCGGCGTGCTCCGAACAGGGACGGGGGGACAAAGGAGCATCAGACTCTCTCGTGGTCCACCTTGGCCTAGATGTCCTTTTCTCGCTCCTGCTCAGCACAACTCTGACCCAGTCTGTTCCTTCCCAGCACTCTCCAGCTTCCCAGTCCGTCTCTCACTCTCCAGGCCGTTTTTCCCGCTTCATTTGGTGAACATTTTTTTATACCTGCTGAATGTATGTATTGGGCACAGGTGTGGGCCATTGAGTTTCCTTGCCTGACCTTGAAAGTCTCCATTATGGGGACATGCCTGGTTGTTCCACAGGTATGCCTCCATAGTCCTCTTCCACGTCTCAGTACTAAAGTGGTGCTTCTGGGAAACAGTTTGGAAGGAGGAAAAGGGAAAGGGCTGACATTGACCTACAAAGGCTTGAGGGATGCTTTCCTTCCTATGAAATGGAAATGGGGGATACAATGTCTCATTTGTGGGGACATCCTCCCCCCTCTCCACGTCTCCCCTGCCCAGGTGATCCCCCCTTGTATATCGAGCCCCAACGTTAGGAGCCAAAAGCGATGGCTTTTCTCGGGTCACTTGGGAGGAGGATAACCTGGGGAGAGAAGTGAGGACACCCTCCGATTCCTCACATGACTTCAACACATATGTTAAGGGATTGTTATCCATCCTCTTATTTGATGGCTCACTTTAACACCAGGAATTGAAACTTCTGGATGGGATACTTCTGTTCCTCTGCCTACAGGCCTTGGCTAGCATAGATGATGGGTTTCATCTCACCGCTGGCATCTTAGTATAGGACAGCACCCATCCCTCCAAACGTGCATCCACATGCAGGATATATGGCTACGGGGCATCGCAATAGGCCAGGACTGGTGCTGTGGTAAGAGTTTGCTTGAGCTCTTCAAAGGCTGCTGGCATTGGTATGTCCACCGATCAACAAAGGGGTCCTGGTTGGTGAAACAAGTATTGAGACTGAAACCCTTCTCGATGTAGGGTTATTCCTTGGTGAGGTACACAAGTGATGTTGCTAAATTGGGTGATGTTGGTAAATCGTGCAATGAACCTCCAGTAACTCTGCAACTCCTTTAAGGTCTGAGGTCAAGCCAATTGAGGAGGGTGTCCATCTTTGCTGGGTCCACGATGATGCCATCCATTGAATGTGTCTGATGTAGTTGATACTCATTCAGCAAAGCTGCCACTTATCCACATTGAACCGGAGCCTTTGATATTCAGGTGATCCGGCATCCGAATGAGCTTCCTGCTGTGCTCCTCCCATGCCTCCTGGAGGATCATGTCATCCATTGTCTTCTCCATAAGGTGCTGGGGCACCAGAGATCCCCTGGGGTGTCCTGATTAACTCTTTCTGCTAGATGCATCAGGATCTGATTGTAGCGGCTCATAAGATCCAGCACCAACAGCTACTTACTCACCATCAGGCAATCCAGTGCCTCTTCCAACTTGGGCACGGTGTAGTGATCTGGGGTAGTGCAGGTGTACAATCACCGATAATCAATGCTCATCTGGTCATCCTCATTCTTCTTTTGTGTGATGATAATGGGAGAAGTGTAGGGGCTCCTGAATGCTCGATGCCTGAAAGAGGTCACCCAGATGGCGGCAGACATATTCTACATCTTCTTGGGCAAGGCGTGATCTTTCCCTAAAAGGCATCTCATTACGCACATGGACCTGGTATTCCACTCCGTTGCGTCACCATTATCCCAGAAGCTGGTGGAGAAGACTTCTGCATGCTAGGTAAGCTTTTCCATTAGCCAGTCCTTGTTCCTCTCTTGAGAGAGGTGCTGGCTGGTGTTGACACTAGCTGGTGCTACAGAAGCGGTCAGATGGAGCTCTGTGATGATCGCATCCTGGTATATGGATGGTCTGTTTGGTCACATTGACAATGAGCATCTTGATGCTCTTCAGGCGCTCACAGTCATATCATCAGGGTCTGCTGTACCAGCAATCCCATTGGAAGCTCCTCATACTCCGGTGCATCCATCAACAGAAACCATCATGTTGGTTTGTGCCCGAATAGTGATCTGCCTGAACCTGGTGGTGCAAACACCCCGATCTGGAGAGGACCACAAAGGACGAACTTGGACATGGAATTTCCTATGGTGCTATAGCTATTACGTGATGAGCCAGCACAGGAAAATGTGTCTGTGGCTTAGCTCCCTTTTCAAGACTTTGCCATGCACATACACATCCTGGGAGGTGAAGACAGGTCTGGATTGGCCAGGGAAAGCTGTCTAGTCAGTACAGAGGGAGGGCAATTTAAGCAGGAAACAGGAAGTGTGCTTTTTTTGGGTGAGTTCAGCAATAGAGGTGGAGGTGGAGGAGGACCAAGGGACCAGCAAGACGAAGGAAGAGGTGGTGGCTAGTGTAGGAGATTGTTGGAGAAGGTGAGCTACTGGCTTTGAAGTGAAAGTGGTTCTGCAGTGTAAGTGTGCTTGTTTGTGTGGCAAGTGAGAGAAAAGAGGGTATTTGGTAGTAGGGATGGGAGGAGAGTAGTGGTGAAATGAGGAGAGTAGTGGCTAAAGAAGGAGAGTAGTAGTGGGAGAAGGAGAGTAGTAGTGGGAGGAGGAAAGTATTAATGTAAAGAGGGGAGTAGTAGTAGGGGAGTTGAGAAATAGTGAAGCTGTGTGGGAGAACTAACATCAAAGGGTGGAGGCAGAATGTAGGATGAGGGAAACATCAGATGAACCGAGAATTGGAGGTAGGAGTAACAGGAAAGGTAGGCAGAAAAAGTAGGAGGAAAGTGGTAAGTGTGGGCGTAAGTGAATTTAGATGACTCCAACTGGGTAAGTGCAAGGCACTAACCCCGAATTCTCTATTAGAACACTAACACCAGGTTCTGGTTAGAGTAGGGACAGTTAAGAAGTCCCTAAGGGAATGTACATAGCCAGCATTTTAGGGAGCCACGTCTCTCTAAAGACAAGACATAATACAGGAGGGGTCACCGTTCGGTGGCACTAACTGGGGTTATGGATGCCTAGGTTAGGGAGGAATCCCATGAGTGACGAGAGATAGGATGGCCCAAGGGCCCACAAAAAGAATCATCAGCTGTCCTTGAGACTCCGGGTCTTTTCTGAGACTCAGGGTCTTTTCTGTGTCATCTGTGACATGCCAAGGCCTCCCCTTTGAGGTTTAATACTACAAAAGAGATCCTAAAGCTGCTGATCCCATTTTATTTTACAGCGTGTGATTCCCTCAGGAGATCTTGACAGATCATGGTAGCAGTTTTATGTCAAGATTGATGAGGGAGATGAAAGAGCTCCAAGACTTTGCACACATCGGTGTACCATCCTCCAACCGATGGACTAGTGGAAAGTTTCAATCAGGCCACAAAAAAGATCCTGAGAAAACTAGTCGATGATGAGGGAAAACATTTTGATGACTTGATTTTCTGGGCCCTCTTCAACGTCGAGAGGACCCCACAAGACGCCACAGGATTTGTGCCCTTGGAGTTGGTCTATGGGCAGAATCCACTGGATGTGTTAAACATGATGTGAAAAGAATGGGAGGACTTGGAACACCACCACACAAGTAACCATCCCTTGATATAGATCACACAGGAACATACGGATAAAGTCAGAGCCTTGGTGAAATGACGTCTACAGACAGAACAAATGAGACAAGAAAATTCACATAATCAGTATGCCAAGCAGAAATGTTGCAACATGGGGGACAAAGTAATTGCTCTATTTTCTTCAACCCAGAAAAAGCTGTTGGCTAGATAGTATGGCCATTACGTCAATACTGAAGAAGAATGTATAGGGTTCAAGAAGCATATCAGAAGAAACCATAACAACTTTATCACATTATTAAACTTAAAGCCTGTGAGGAGAATATCGGCCACCTCCTGCTGGCACGACATGAAAACAACACTAGGTAAACCTCACTACCTCTGGAGGTCAATAGAGTATCAATTCCTCCTGGCCTGCCTCTGCAGAACCAGAAAAACCTGGAACATTTTTGGACCTGGAGGTTATTGAATGATCGCCAGAAGTACTAGTGCTATTGCACAGCCAAAATTAGCGATTTTGTGTTGACTTCAGAAAACTGAAAGAGGTATTGGTATCCAGTGCTTAACTGATGCCTCACAATGCCCTCTTTCGCACTCATGCCAATGACAAAGTGTCCAGGATGAAGATAGAGGCTGAAACTGTTCAATCAGTCAGGTTAGACCTAAAGAAGAAGAAATACTATCCTTTCTTTCGCGCCTCTGGTAAGAAATACTTGTAGAAAGGAGCAATATTAATCTAGACAAGGATACTACCTGCAACCACCTTAGCTGTAGTTAAAGCAATACCAGCGAAGACCATCCCATGAAGTAAGGGAATGATTTGGGAAATAGTTACCTTCAGCAGCAGGCATGCAGTAGCTTCCCAAAGTAATGACTCCTTACAGCTTCCATTCTCGCAAAGCACTCAGGTGGGAGGAAGTAAAACTGCCAAACTACCTGCATGGTGAAACATTACAAATGGCAGTTGGCTCCTGTAAGGAACTCATGGTGGCAACAGTAAAGACAGACAAAAGTGATCACAGTTCAAGGGTACTTATTAAACTTTGTGCCGGTTGGGAAAACGTCTAATCTAAACCTAAATCTAAGATGGGAGCAAGCGTCGACCATCAAATAGAAATAAGGCAGTCCTAGTTGTGTTGTGTCAAATAAAAGGGCCTGTACTTAGAAACCTATTACCAAACCTTACAACTAATATGAAAAGGGTGTTGGGTGGTTTTCAAGAAAAGAAAGAAGTGTTCACAAATAATATGTCAGGATGCGGCAGCTTGGATCTCCCATCCCCATGTTTTGAGCACTGGGTAAAATGGGATCTTGGAGCACAGCACACACCTCAGCTTTCCCAGCATGAGTCGACAGTTCCACTTGCAGCTATCGGGACCGTCGATGGCCAAGTCTTGTTGCTCTTGAAAGTCTCTTGCCTTCGAGGGCCATTCATATTCAATAACAAAACAAAAGTTCCTTTAACAAAATGAAAGTTTGTTTCCTGGTTTTACTTTGGGTGAGGATTCACCCCTCTGCCCCCCTCTTACGGGCGCTGACCCTTCACAAATTGTATTCCACAAATCCAATAACAGTTCCTTTTCTTAATGAACTTTGGGTGATAGCTTCACCCCTGGATCTCCCTTGTTCAGGCTCAGACCCCTCTCACTGTTAACCTCCCTCCACTGGGTTAACTATGGCTTTCAGCAAAGGTATTCTGCTATCGTTTTGTACAAAGTCTTTCCAGAAGTTCATTGTGAACCTCTCTCGGGTTCACTTGGTCAGGGTGATAGTGGCTCAACCCTGGGTCCCCCTCTTTTGGGCATTGACCCCTCTTTACTTTCTGCCTTCCTCCTCCGGGTTCACTATAGCTAATAAATCTTAATGTCCTTTTTGAACAGTTCCAGGGGACATCCCTCGTCCGGGTTCATTCTTGCCAACTTTACCTTGCCATTTACTTTTAAGGCATGCAGGGTTCACTTCTCTTCCTTTCTCTTGATGTGGGATTCACTTCCCTTGCTTTCTCTCAATATGGAATTCACCTCCCTTACTTTCTCTACAGTTCATAGGTCAAAGGCTTTCAACTGTACAGGGATTTTGGTTGATTTGGCGGCTCTCGTATGGCCTTCTGGTATCTGTAGTTTTACTTAGATGGGGATTGACCAGAGTTCCTCAGAGCAACACCCACGTGGTGCCGGTCCCCTTCTGCAGCTGGTCTCCCTTTTACAATTTTACAGTTCTTTGAACTCTTTGAACTTGGTTCAACTTGCCATGTTCTGACTTTCAATCACCACAGCACGTTTTTTATCGGCTCTCCCCTCGACTCACCGGCTGTGATGAACCGCTTGGTTTTCCTCATACCTAGAGTCAAAGGCGGTCCCACAGAAGCAGGAGTCTCCCTCGCTACGGCTTATCAGCATTGATATGCTGCGTGTTCCATTGACATCTGCTGCAACACACTTGGGCTATTGTCCTCGGTCTTGCGATTCTTTGTGCGGAGGCTTCACAGGGTTTTGTCAAAAAGGGCAAGGTCGTGTCTCTCTTCATCAGCCTCTTGATGTTTGCCGCCTTTCTCTTCCTTTTGAACTGCTGGGTCCGGATAGCTGTCTCGTTGGGCGGTCTGCCTTGCTCGTACTGTGCTCTCTTGCTCCACCTTTTATCCTTGTGGGGAAGGTAAAGGGCTGTCAGGTGTGTGTGATTCTGATTAATTGCCTGACTTTCCCTGACCCTTGTATTGGGTCATGTCAGGGAAACGGCTCTGGTGTTAGTCTGTTCTTTGGTATGTCGTGCAAAAGTGTTTGTGTCGGAAAGAAGGAGTTTGTCATGGGAAATGATATCCTTTGTCCTAAGGGTGCTGATAAAGTCAGAAGGGTGAGATTGATAGGGTTTGGAAAGAAAGTGTGAATGACCTGAATTAATATCAGAAAATAAACAAGGGATTGTGGGAATGGTAGTATTTCATCTGCATAAATAGGGTAAGAATAACCAGAGGGAAGAACGATTGGGACCATTTGGGCAGGGAACAGAGTAATAGCGATTCTGGGAAAGATGATTTGTGGGTGCAATGGGGCTTGGGTTCCTGAGGGATTTGCTGGATTTGGAGGCATCATTAGAGTGGGGAATATTGAAGAAAGGAAGATTCTCAGAGTTGAAGCACTTGAGGTTTGGAATCCCAATATCTTGGCTATATACGGAGGAATTGTTGAATCCCAGTCAGAAGGATTCACTAAGAGGAAGGGGCGTAGATGTCATATACCCTATAAAGGCTTCAGAGATCTTGTTTTCCACTCCCTCTTTCTCGGTATAGTACCACATCTCACCTGGGATCTTTCCCTGAACACAACCTTGGGTTCACTTTTCCAGGTGATATTCTTTCTTCCGTCCAACCCTGGGGTTGAGGTCTGAGAGCATTGGCCCTTCCCAAGTCACCTGAATAAGAGATTCTCTGGACTGGCTCGGGAGAATACCCTCAGGTTTCTCACACTCCACAACAGACACTAGCTTACAGTTGCATCATTCAGAGTCTTGAGAGGACATACAAATCATCTCACAAGAGAAGGGGCTTGGTCGGTGAAGAATAATATCTACTGGATCAACATGCTGGAGCCCATCATATTATACCTGGCACTAAAGGCCATCCAATCATCCTTTACAGTTGAAGGTATACTTAGGGGATCTGGCATTTACTTCTGGCTAAAAACTTGTTGTCGACAACTGTCCACCTACCATGGACTCAGAATCTCCAGCCCCACTTCCTGAGCATGGCCCTACTACAGGACCACAAGTGTGTCCTGTTTTAGGAGACATTTTCTCCTCATGCGGCATTCTAGATATAGACCTTTTCTCAACTGCAAAAAATGCAAAATGTAAAAGCTGCACATCCAGTTGCACAGAATAGAGCTCAACAGGGCATGCCCTTTTGATGAACTGGTCTCACATTTTATTTTTACTTCTTTCATCTTAGCTCCTACTCAGAGTGATCTGGAAATTCATGGAAACCAATGCAACTATGATCTTGTTTGCCCCAGTATAACATAGCCAGTGCTTGTACCTGGATCTCTCCATAGATCAACATCAGAGACTGTGCAAACTGAGTCTTCTGTCCAACATGATCAACTGTGTGTTTTGCCACAATCTACCACCACTAACATTAAATGCATGGCACCTTCAGTCATGCAAAATGGCTACTTCAGCCACTTGAACCTGCCTGAAAATTGAATCAGGATTCTGAAAAACCTCCATTCGCACCTCCTAGGCCTCCAAGAAAAACTGTTTTTCCAGTAGTGCTCAGACAAGGGATCCTACCTGATACATAAAGAAGAGACAGTGTTACCTTATCTTTGTTTGGCTGAATCTGGCTTGCAAATTACCTCAATAAATGTGAATTTTCTGGCTATCACATCCTATAGAAAACACACTTTTCAGGCATCCTTTTTCGCTATTCCAGTGATGAAGGGTTTTTTCAAAGGGCTCAAAAGTATGTATCGCCCAGTTTACATGTCCTACTCCAGTTTAAAGCCCCCCTTTCTAATGGATGGTGTCCTCCCATGGATTTGTCATTGTTGATATACCGATATCCTGCATGCAGTTTCGGAAACTTTTTTGACAGCAGAGGGCACTGTGAATTGTCAGGTCGATGTCCTTCAGCGGCTTCCATTCCCTTGCTCGGACGTGACGTCAACGTTGGTATAAATAGCATGCACTGCGCCCCTTTACTCAGTTCCGTTTTTCCACGTACACAGCAAGCTTTGGAACGGCTCACCTTGCCTCAGTTATTCTTACTTTGAGTTTCTGCTGCATAGTTATTATTTCTTTGTATATCTATACTCTGAAAAACAGGGTTTAAGAGGTGTGCGGACTTTGATTCAAAGATGTCGATCACAGATCCGCACAGGATATGCCTCTGGTGTCTCGGTAAGTCGACAAATGTGACTCCTCTGTCAGTCAATGACTTGCATGGCCTTCAAGGAGACGATGTCTAAACTTGCCCTCAGCCGGTGGTATCAAAATCCCCATCCTCCTCTCCCTCGAAGAGGAAATCCGATGAAGATAGGAGCTTAAGGGACACATCATCTCAGAGGCCTAAGAAAACACTCCAAACATTATAAGCAGATGAGGTTGATGAGCGATTTGCGTCACTCATCATCTTCTCGAAGGAAATCTAAAAAGAGACTTTATCGTTCTTTATCATCCGATTCCTCGCCTGACAAGAGACGGGTAAGTTCCCCAGACAAATCTGCCTCAGCAGCAGATTGGGAAGAGCTCTGTCATAAGATGATGGACGTCTTTTGAAGGCGGCACCCTCCCAGGCCCTCGAAAGAGCCAAAAAAATGCTAACGATCCTGTCAGGGAATTGTTGAAGGATTCTACCCATGTGCCTAAAAGCCTGTGTCTGAAATCCTCTACGAAACGCCTACTCCAGTGTCTTTGACAGTGTCGAACCCAAAAAGTGCAACTAAGCCAAAACCTTCGACATCAACACTATCGAAGGGCTCGACATAGATGTCTTCGACGTCAAAACCATCTACATCATCCTCTGATCTATCTTCGAGTTTTAAGCCTTTATCGAAAAAATACTTTTTTAAAGTCCTTTGGATACATTTTTGAAGAGGAAGAAGAACATGAGGACATTAGACACTTTGCAGAAATTGAGTTTGCTTCATCAGACACATCTGCTCATCCAAGTGCTGCATACAGAACAGTGATGAACAGAGTCACTGAATATTTGTGTTGGGGACGTCCTGCAAAGGACATAGTGCAGGATAACCTTACAGATATCCTTGAAAAGGTCCACCAAAAGAACCTGTACTGCCTTTCCATTCTCCACTTAAAAACACCATTTTGGAAAATTGGCAGAACCCCGATACCACTCCGGCTGTCAATAAGGTGGTGGTTAGGAAGTATAGACCATCACTTGTTGATCATGAATTTCTCTCCAGAAACGTACTCTTGCGAGTTTAGTGTGACAGGCGGCTGCTTCCACATCTAAAGCAGCAGCAAATCCTTCCATCTCACCTGACAGGGATGACAAGCAGTATGGCATGATGGCAAAAAGGGTGTTCACTGCTGGGAGTATGGCACTCGAGGCCATTAATGCATCACTTGTGCATTAGCTAAGTACACGTTGCTTTTGTGGAATGTAGTTACCCAAACACCAGACAGCATCCCTGAAGGGGAAATGAGGGATGGCTTCGACAACATTATTAATGATGGTAAAGAAGCAACATGCTCTGATGAATTTGAGGATGTCATCACTCCTTTCCCGGAAGTAGCCTCTCACGTGGCATGGGGATGGGGGCCACTACCTGATCCTGACCCTGGGGGTGGCTATGCAAGGGAGGATCACATGAGGGGAGGCCGACCCTCAGAGAGATGGACAGGTGTAATCAGATGAGACATGATATCCCCCCTTTCCATTTATCGATATCCCCTCCATTCCCTATGCCTTGATGGCATATTGTGAGAACCCCCTTCACCATCCTGCAAAAGCTGCACAGAACTTATGAATATTTTACACCTAGTAAAACGCACTGAGACGAAGAAGAAGACTGCCATGAGAAAGATTGTGAACCATAATGCACAGTCTAGTGTTGTGAAGAATGTGATTGGTCCAAGACATTTCCCAGCCTGGAGGCAGGAGTTTAAATCAGCCGCTGCTGAAAGATGGAGAGAGCTTCCTTTTCCAAGCGTCGAATTGGAAACTGACAAGAGACACAGGTTGTAGTGTGGAACAAATGGCGTCCCAATTCAGGAGGGAACCCTGAAGGCAGTCGAGTGGAGACTGCAAGAGAGGAGCCACCCCAAGCACTCTTAGCTGGTCGGGCAGACCGGCAAGCAGAGGGGACCGAGAGCTGTGGCCGCAGAGCACCACCGGCTTAAGAGAAGTGAAGTGCAGAAACAAGCTCCAGACCAGCCACATAGAGAAGCGGTGTCGGTTGGCAGCAAAATTCCCAGCCGAAGAAGGAGGAAGTCGTGACAGGACCTGGAAAATGCTCTGTGCCGCTGACTTGGGAAAGCCGCTTGATTCCAGCAAATAAAGAGGCAAATACCTGAATATGTACAAGTGGAGTTAAAGAACATAAATGTTACCAGTGAACCCAGAGGGAAGAATGGGATGCCGAAACTGAGCAAAGAGACCCTGAAAGAATGAATTGATTGCTGAGAGTGGGGAGAGAGTAATCCTCATTGGAATCACTCTCATCTTCATAGTCACAGTACTTTTCAGTGAAGCAGCTTGGGGATAACACATGCCCCCTTGCACTGAATGAAAAAGAGATATTGTGACCTAAAGTCCAGGCAGGAGAGTGTACCATCCGAACTGTTGATCTGATATTTGCACCCATAAGGAACTGTATGAGAGAACCTTGCACGAGAGTATACCAGGTGCTTTGCGAGTCTGGGACCCACACACAAATTGTGTAAAGAAACGGTATAAGAGAATCTGGCAGGAAAGTATACCAGGTGTTTTGTGAATCTGGAACCTGCACCCAAGTTGTGTTATCTTGTAATTATTTCGGATGCTTGGGTGCTGCAGACAGTAGCTCAAGGGTACAGTCTCCCATTTTTAAAAAGACCCCCAGATTGTCCACTGAGTGAGCAATCTCTTCGGGAAGCAGACTTGCTCCTTCTGCAGGAGATTCTCTCCCTGTTGTAGACTGGTGCCCTTGAAAGGGTACCTGTAGCAGAGCAATACCAGGTTTGTTACTTCACTAATTATCCAGTTCCCAGGAAAGACGGAGGGCTGCGACCCATCTTGGACCTGAGACGCTTGAACAAGTACCTCAGGAGGAACAGATTCAGCCTGCGAGGTAAGTATCTGTGACTACTGCAATCTCCGGCCAGGGTTACCAAAAAGGTTCCTCTATCATCACATTCTCTTTGCAGTCCCACCACAGAAGATCCTGCGCAACCTTGTTTGGGACTCTGGTATTGCTGGTATAGCTGGGGAGTTTGTATGAACAATCTTACGATCAGTGGTCTTTGGTCCCCATCAGAATCCAGACTTAAACCTTTTGGGACTGAGGGTAATCAGACTGGTGCTGCTGGCCTTTTTGCCATCCATGCAGGGGAAGACTGACCTGATAATGACGGTTGCCCTCTTCATCAGCACAGCCGTGCTTCCAAGGGCTGCAACGACAACTATGCTGCATGTGCTCTGATTGGCTGGCACACCCTTTCTTTTGCTCAATCGCGAGCTGGCAGGCTGTGAAGCTGGCCCCAGACGGCCTTGAGGGCCCGGCACCCTTTGATCGCCACATCACGATGAGCAGAGCCTCCCATTGCGGCCAGTGCCCAGATGTGCCTGTGCCCATGCACTTCCACGCACTCCCCACATTGACCAGCGAGTGATGGACAAACTCTCCCACTGCCTCCTCCACTAACAAATCTGAACCAAAACTTCTCCCTCCCTCTGACTTTCTGCCTGACCTAGGTGTGTGTGTGTTTGTAACTTCTTGCACCCACATTTTGCATTGCATTCTTGTGCCCTGTTTGAATTTTGTACCTTGGTATGGGTGTTTGTAACTTCTTGCACCCCACATTTTGCATTGCATTCTTGTGCCCTGTTTGAATTTCGAACCTAGGTTTGTGTGTTTGTAACTTTTTGCACACCGCATTTTGCATTGCATTTTTTTGTGCCCCTTTTGTAACTACTAGGCCACCTGTGCAATGCAGCCACCCCTCTTTCCTTCAACTATCCTCAGCACTCTGATGGCACTTACCTCCCTTCTCTAACTACTACACTATCACCTACCCTCCCACTCTCACGAAGTCTGGAAGAAAAAAAGCACAAAAAAGACATCCTGTCTGCCAACACTGGCCTACCCATCGCAGACACCTATGTTTTCACCGATATCCTCTTCTCTGTCCCCTCCCCAGATATATGGACTCCTCATCTCATCTCTACTCTCTCCCCTTTCACATCCTCTCCCATTGTATTTGTATTTGTATTTTGGCATTTATATAGTGCTCTTGACGGACCAAACCGTATAGCAGTGCAGCTGGAACAATAAATGCAAACAAAGCAGCGCTAAGCCCATGACAGGGGTAAGAATCAGCAACCTCAAAACCTTGTTTTAAACAAAAACGTCTTGAGAGCCTTGTGAAATTGATAGAGTGATTCAAGAATCCTGATTTCTATGGGAATCGTGTTCCACAGTTTCGGACCAAAGGCTGCAAATCTTCTATCTCCCCTTGTTGTACAGGCTGAGGGGGGGACTAGACAGAAGTAAACAGTCTCTGGATCGTAAACATCTCGATGGTTGATAGCATTGAATCCTGTCTCTCAAGTATGCTGGGGCCATTCCATTCAAGCATTTAAAGATAAGGCAAGCCACCTTTAATCTAATACGCTCTTCCACTGCTAACCAGTGCAAGGCATGGCGAGAACGGGAGAAATTAATCTGATTGCCGCATTCTGGGCTTTTGTAAGCCTCTGTATTTGTTTAGATGGGATGCCCATCAACTGGGTGTTGCAATAATCCAGATGTGTGTTTGTTGAAGCGCCCACCACAAAGGCATGATCATTGTTAGGAATGTATGGGAGGACCTGCCATAAAAGTCTCAGGGAATAATAGACTGCCTGAACCTTGGCTCCAACCTGTGCTTCGCTGACAAGGAAGTCCAATGATGAGAAGAATATTGTTAGAATATTGTTAGAACAATCTTGGACACTTGTAGTTGATGTATAAGGGTGGACGTATAAAGTAGGAACCTCACTACCATAAATGTAACTTTTCTCACTAAATTGGATTTGGCTGAGAAAATAAATGGTTGTGCTGTGTGTTTGTATATAAATGCAGTTTGCACAAAAAACCCTTTTTCAAAATTATAATTGTTGAAAATGAACTGGTGTTTTGTTCACTATATGTAGAAAGAATTTGTATGTTTAGTAATAATGTATCTACATGTTTTATAAAACTTCAATAGAATAAAATGATATTTTCTTTAACAAGAACACAGTCTCTGGTCCTCAGCATGCTGTCTCTGAAATACATTTATTGAGGTTTCAGGACATAGTGCATCGCACCTGTTTAGCATATCTGCCACAAACTATAAACATTCTTAACCTTGGAAACAAACCTAAGTTTGGGTCCCAGGACGGTTGGTATAGGCAGTTCCTTGGCAGCGATAAGTAAATATCTTGGTCCAAACAGAATGAGCTCAGTCTTAGCTCCATTCAATTGGAGCTGATTATCAGACATACATTGACTAACTTCCTCTAGGCACTGTTTAATTTTGCTAAATGCTTTGTCAAAATTGACAATCCTGATGAAGATTTGAGTATCATCAGCAAAGGAGTGGAAACTCATGCCATGGCGTGTACAAATCTCCATCAAGGGGTGCATGTACAAATTAAACAATAGAGGTGAGAGGGAGGATCGCTGTGGTACTCCACAGCTCATCTTGGTAGAATCTGAAAGAAACTCACCCAACCTAACCTGCTTTTGATGATTTGTCAAAAATGATTCAAACCAACCGATGGCATGGTCAGAGACCCTACCCACCCCTCTCAATCGATCCAGGAGAATATGATAGTTCACTGTATCAAAGGCCACGGACAGGTCCAACCTCACCAAAAGTGAAAGCTCACCTTGCCGCGGTCTCTAATAAATCATCTTGAACGGACAATAAGGCAGTCTCGGTTCCAGACTTATCTCTGAAGCCCGACTGAAAAGTGTCCAACAATAATTCTACTTCCACAAATTCCTGCAGCTGACCAGTGACCACCTTCTCAAGGATCTTTCCGGGCCAGGTAAGACCCGCAATAGGTCGATAGTTCTGGAGGATCTCTGGGTCCAAGGTAGGATTTTCCAACAAAAGTGTAATAATGGAATGCTTTAGTTTTGGGGGAACTATCCCCTGAGTAAGGGATTTATTAATAAACCTGGTCACAAAAGGTGTTATTTCCAACGACAGACGTTTTGCTGCATAAGCAGTTAGAGGGAATAGAAAGTCATTGGTGGGTTTCAATACCTCGATCTTTGAGTGTACCTCATTTTCTGATACCTGATGAAAATCAAAGAAAGGCAATGAACTCAAAGTCTGTGGCTCAGTTGAATTCACTAGGGGCTAGACAGTTGCCTGTCTTAGTGGAATCAAAGCTGACGCCTGAGATTTAATAGCAATATCAGCTTTGATGAGTTCAATTTTTTCAATAAAAAAAGATTAAAAAAGATTGGCCAGTGCAAATGAAAATTCAATCAGTGCGACCTTACAACTAGGTATTGGCAGTTCCTTGACAGCAATAAGTAAATGTCTTGGTCCGAAGAGAATGAGCCCAGTCTTAGCTGCGTTCAATTGGAGCTGATTATCAGACATCCATTGACTAACTTCCTCTAGGCAGTTTAATATTGCTAAATGCTTCGTCAAAATTGACAATCCTGATGAAGATTTTTAGTATCATCAGCATAGGAGTGGAAACTCATCACATGGCGTCTAGAAAATCTCCATCAAGGGGCACATGTACAAATTAAACAATGGAGGTGAGGAGGATCCCTGTGGTACTCCACAACTCATCTTGGTAGAATCCGAAAGAAACTCAACCAATCTAACCTGCTGTTGACGATTTGTCAACAATGATTCAAACCAACCAATGGCATGGTCTGAGACTCTACCCACCCCTCTCAATCGATCAAGGAGAATATGATAGTTCACTGTATCCAAGGCCGCAGACAGGTCCAGCATCACCAACAGTGAAAGCACACCTCGATCCGCGGTCTCTAATAAATCATCTTGAACGGACAATAAGGCAGTCTCGGTTCCAAACGTAGCTCTGAAGCCCGACTGAAAAGTGTCCAACAATAATTCTCGTTCCACAAATTCCTGCAGCTGGCCAGAGACCACCTTCTCAGGGATCTTTCCGGACCAGGAAAGACCTGCAAGAGGTCGATAGTTCTGGAGGATCTTTGGGTCCAAGGTAGGTTTTTTCAACAAAGGTGTAATAATGGAATGGTTTAGCTTTTGTGGAACTATCCCCTGAGTAAGGGATTTATTAATAAACCTGGTTACAAAAGGTGTTATTTCCAACAACAGACATTTTGCTGCATAAGCAGTTAGAGGGAATAGAAAGTCATTGGTGGGTTTCAATACCTCGATCATTGAGTGTACCTCATTTTCTGATACCTGATGAAAATCAAAGAAAGGCAACAAACTCAAAGTCTGTGGCTCAGTTGATTTCACTAGGGGCTGGACAGTTGCCTGTCTTAGTGGAATCAAAGCTGACGCCTGAGTTTTAATTGCAATATCAGCTGTGATGAGTTCAATTTTTTCAATAAAAAAGAGTTAAAAGGATTGGCCTGTACAAATGAAAATTCAATCTGTGTGACCTTACAACTAGGTTGGCAACATTTAGAGACAATAGAAAACAGTTCTCTAGGCATATTATTTACTGCCTTTATTTCTTTGTGAAGAAAATCTTTTTTTGCTTGATAAATAGCTTGTTTATAGCAAGTCAAAGCACTTCTTGCACTACAGCATAGGTATTCAAACTGTGGGGCGCCACACACCCAAGGGGGTGCGGCCGCCTCCCTGGGGGGCCGTGAGAGCCCAGCATGAAATGTAAAAAAATAAATAAAGACCTTTTGGAGGAAATGGGAAGCGGCAGCTTACATGGTCGAGCTGAAGCATGGAACTGTCTCAGGCAGCAATGAAAAAGTGGCCTGCAGTTGTAAATGGATATTCATTCCTTTAGTCACAGACTGTTTGAATAGTACCCAAGTAGGTGCTTTGTGTTAAAATGTAAGCAAATTGTGATATTTAAAGAATATGTATTCAGCAACAATGGTCAAATGTAATAACTGCATAGTGAAGTAACTCATCAAACTTGCCCACTTTGGCCAAAAAGGTGGCCCATTTTGACTGGCCCACACTAGCATTTTGCAGTTTTAGTACAGACATTGCCCTATTGCCCTATAGGCCAGTCCAAGCCTGGCAGCTCACCCATAATAGGCGAGGGGGCGCCCAACTAGTGGCCCTCTAACATATTATGGAGGAGCTAAGGAGCCAGCCCAGTGAAACACTGAGCATTCCCTCAGCTGCTTTGTCCAGCTCAGGTAGTGCTCCTGGGTTGGCTGAAAGGTCAAAGGGAAACACTGTTTCCCTTTGGCAGTTCAGTTCCCCAGCCGCACATGCTCACTGAGCCATGCAAGGCTGGGGGTGTTTTGCTTTGCCAGCCTTGGGTAGCCCATTGGACTTGCTGGCTGGGGCACTGCATGTCTGTATGTGCGAGGGGGAGCTCCTGCGCCTCCTCGCACATACAAACAGAGCAGACTGGAGCAGGGCGTTTTAGCACCCAAACGCAGGGCCCTGCAGAAGGTACGTTTATGTTCATTTATTTTTTATTTAAACATGTGTATGGATGCATTTATGCTTCTGTTATGAGTAAGTGCATGGTGATGAATGCTTGTGTGAATGCTAGAGTGATTGCTGTATGAATGTGTGTGTGTGTGTGTGTGTTAGTTTGTTTTGGTCCGTTGAGCTGATTTTGGTAAGTGGTGGATAGAGGAGGAAGGAGGGTTGTACAACAAAGGCATTTTAAAAATGCCTAAATGCCTTTCTTGCACATTCCCCCTACCCACCTGCCAAAATCAGCTCTTCTTCTGAGGCACTGTGGAGCCCAGGGGACAGGGATGGTATTTTTTGACTGGACATCTATCATAGATGTCCAGTCAAGAATACCATGCTTTCTCCCTTGGCACCCCAGCGCCTTGCATACACACATAATCATGTTGATTGTGTTAGGCCCAGTGGAGCCCAGGGGACAGGGATGGTATCTTTTTACTGGACATCATTTCCTCCTTCTCCCCCAACTTCCAGTGCTATGCAGATCACACTCAACTTCAAACTTCTTGCTGACCCTTCCATCATCCCGGACTGCCTATCTGCTAACCATTCCTGGTGCACTTCCAATTATCTCTGCCTCAATGCCAGCAAGCGGAGGTCCTTCCTATTGGGACCCCTGCTCCCTCTTTCTTCCACTCACTCTGCCAATCCCCCCTCTCATTCATCCAAAGCCAAAAACCTTGGAGTCATCTTCAGCTCCTCTCTCTCCTTCCTCCCTCACACCCAGAACATTGCCAAGAAGTCCAACTTTTAACTCTTTCTTCTCAAAGGAATTCTCCCTTTTCTCACTTTCCCCCAGAACCTCAATGTTACCAGAGCTCTGGTTCTCTCTAGGCTTAACTACTGCAACATCCTACTCTTGAATCTACCCTCTTCCTCTCTACGCCCCTCCAACTAATCCAGAATAGGGCAGCAAGACTTATCCTTGGACTCAAGCCCAGGGACTGCATCTCTCCTGCCCTAAAAACTCCTCACTGCCTCCCGGTTGCTGCATAGATTAAATTAATATTCCTCTGCATCATCCACAGGGCTCTCTGGGGCCAGGGACCATGATATCTGCAACTTTCTATCACTAAATACTCTCCCTCTAGACTTCCACGTTCATCTGGTACCAACTTGCTGTGTGTGAAGCGTTTTGCTTAGCAGATGGCCAGAGGCCATTCTCTAGCTTCAGCAGGCTCCTTCTTGCCTAACAGTCTCCCCCTTCCTCTTGGTCTTCAGCCAGACTTCCTCAAGTTCCAGAAGATCCTGAAGACTTTCCTTTTACTTCCTCCTTCCATTCTTCCCTCCGCTGCTAATCTCGCAGTCGCTACGATTGGTAAACAGGGTCCCCTTATGTGTCCTCAGGGCCTTGGCCTCCCAAAAACCCAATCGCCTCAGCTTCTGCCTACACACAGCATTTGCCTCAACACCCACCGGCCTACCCCACTGTAGGCGTGCACTTACCTTTACTGCAGCGCAACGCGCCTTAGCACTTACTATACTTGGCACTTACATCTGCTGCTCACCCGCGAGCACAGACATTCTAGCACTTATCCCTACTCCTTCCTCCGCTCTTCTCCTGCTGCACTTGCACGTTCTGAATATTCAAGGCATAGTCTTTTTTCTGCCAATGTATATTTTATTCAATCCTATGTTCCCTTCCTGTTGCTATGTGGGCACTTTGATACACAATTTACTTATTGTATAAGCGCCTAACAAATGCAAAATAAATAAAATAAATAAACACAGTGGCCATGCATTACCTCAACAAGAGAGGAGGTGTAGGGTCACTGACACTGTGCAGGGAGGCAGCGCAGCTCTTGTTTTGGACACTGCAAAATAAAATCCCTCTATTGGATGTTCACCTGGCCAGAGAAGAGAGCACAATGGCAGATGCTCTGAGTAGGCAGAGCACAGTCTACCACGATTTGGAGTTAGATCAGGAAGTCCTTCTAGAGATCTTCACCCTTTGGGGAACCCCTCAAGTGGACCTGTTTGTGTCCAGTATCAACAGGAAATGCAACCTGTTCTGCTCCAAGGAATTTCCTCAGAGATGAGCTTTGAGGGGCGTGTTTGTAGTGGACTGGGAATTACGACTCCTGTACGTGTTCGCACCAGTCCCTGTCATTCCTCATGTCATCAGGAGGTTGAGAAAGTTCAGAAGTCCATGATCCTGATTGCTCCGGATATGGCCAGGAGGACATGTTACCTGGACCTTCTGGACAAGTCCATCTGCCCTCCATTCTTTCTTCCCCAGAGAGTAGACCTACTCTCGCAAGAAGGAGGCTGTCTTCTTCACCCAGAAATCAGAACTCTGCACCTTCACGCCTGGTTTCCAAGAGGTTAAAATACAAAGATTGGGACCTCCCAGAGGACTTTATGGAGATGTTGCTTTCGGCCAGAAGACAAGCAACGAAATCAATATACCAGTGCTGTTGGAACAAGATTTGCAGCTGCTGTAGAGCTAAAGATATTGATCCTTTCACTTGCAATACACCTGCACTGCTTTATTTTCTGCTGCACTTGGCCCACCAGGGGCTGCAGTGACTACGGCCCCGGGCTACCTGGCGACATTATCCATCTTCAAATGCACACCAGAGCAAGGCTCTTATTTTAAAATACCCATTGTTAGAATGTTCCTCAAGGGACAGACAAATATTTCCCCACCAGTCCCTTTCATAGCTACAGCTTGGGACTTTAACTTGGTATTAACATTTTTGATGAAAGTTCCATTTCAACCTCTCCATTCCGGCCCACTCAGGTTATTAACCTTCAAGACAATCTTTCTAGTGGCCATCACTTTTGCTCACAGAGTGAGTGAGCTACCGGCTCTCTCATGAAACTTCCTTTCACTACATTTTCCGCGAGCAGGTAGGGTTCGCCCCTCCTTCCTTCCATCGGTGGTGTCTGAATGTTATCTGACACAAATGATTACAGTGCCAGCCTTTTATACACATCCTCATCCTTCCTAGGAGGTCTAGAGGTTGTACAGACTTGACACAAAAAGGGCTCTGAGTTTTTATATTGCACGATTGGCCAATGTCAGGCAAGACGATCAACTCTTTGCTGGTTACACTGGACACAGGCGGAGTCAAGCTTTGACTAAACAGACCTTGTCATGCTGGATCATTCTGTGTATTTCAGAATGTTGTTATATGGCTGGAAAAGATGTTTATGAAAATCTAAGGGCACATTCCACGAGGTGTACCAGTGCAGGACACGTGTAATGCTGCAACCTGGTCTTCGATACACACCTTCTCAAACCATTTCTGTCTAGACACCTTGTCGGGTCAGGATGCTAGGTTCGGGAAAGCTGTTTTGCACAATATAAAAAAGTAACAAAAATCCACTGGTCTCACCTCCTTCTATCTAATTGCTATTCTATCAAAGAGGAGAAATCTGTGGGAGGACACAATCCATTAGAACAAATTACCCCTGGTAATATTCTTTCTACTGGATGTTCCTCACACAGATTCCTCATTGCCAACCCCAGCCTACCGTTCTGACTGTGGGTGAATTGTTTAATATAGTTCTGTCTCTTTCAACGCCCATGCGGGATATATAGGCTCAAGTCAGCTGTGCGAAAGAGGGGGAAAACTAGAACTGAGGTAACAGGCACAGTGCATGCTATTTATATCAAGGTCACGTCTGAGAGTGCAAATGGAAGCTGCAGAGGGACATCGACCCGACGACGCACACAGCTGCCTCAGCTGTTGAAAAAGTTTCCAAAACTGCAAGCAGAATATCAGTATATTAAAGATGAGGAATCCGTGGGAGGAACATCCAGTAAAAACAACATTACTAGGGGTAAGTAATTTGTTCTACCCTTTGAGCCCATCCACAAAGCAGATTTACAGCGCCTGCCATGGAAAGTTGCCTTTTTAGTGCCCATCATGTCAGCTGGAAGGGTTAGCGAGATCCAGACTATTTTCTTTTAATGAACCTCTTAGGGTTATTCACAGTAATAAAGTAACCATCTGGACAAAGCCTCCTTTCTTACCGAAAGATTTAATATAAATCTTGTGTTAGCCTTACTATCCTGCTACCCAAATCCTCCTACCCTGGAAGAGAGGATTCTTCATACCCTCGATGTTTCCAAGGTCTTGAAGCTATCTGGAAACAGCAAAAGAGATTAGAAAGCCTAAACAATTGTGTATCAACTAATGAGCAATCAGGGAATTTTTCCAGCTTCTAAACAGCCTTAGGTATGATGGTAGGTTTATGTATCCCCTTATGTTACTAGAAGGTGAATAGACCTCACCAGGGTAGATTGAGGGTAGATCGAGGACCCATTCCACTAGTGGGAAGGTTGCTACTGTCGCTACTCTGAGAAACATTCCTATTTCTGAAATGAGCAAAGCAGCTTTGTGGTTGATCAGTGCACACCTTTGAGTGTCATTACTGTTTGGTCACAGATGCTAGAGATGATGATCAAGTAAGTAATGCATCATTGAGCAATCTGTTTGGATGAAGATGGGAAAAATCCCCTTTCTCCGTTTTTTTTCTCCTATTATCTGGACTTCCCTCTTCCCAGATGTTTTAGGTTGAAGTTGCAGCTCTATCGAAGGATTGAGAATAATAATGAAAATCCCATGGTAGAGAAGTAATAGTTGCTTTTTGCAGTTCCAGTTCTTCATCATGGACATCTTCATTATATTCATAAACACCCACACTCCTCCCATATAATGACCAGCCTAGGGTATACTGAACAAAAGGAAATTGGATATAGATACTTCCTTTCCCAAATGTAAAACAGAACTGAGCTTCAACTGTTAGGTGTAGGGTGCATTATGGGAGACTTCTGTAGCCTGATACCTTAAAGGGGCAGTATCCTTTAGTTTACTGTTATGTGGCAGCCTATGTGTCTTATTCTTTCCCATTAGTTTGTTGGTCATTGGAGCAGCCATATTCTCTGAAACGTCCCCTAATAGATACCCATCTTAGGTGATAAGGACAATGATGGGGCATTTCCATCTTGTGGCATTTCCCCCACAAAGCTCCAGTTACCTACCCAAATCTGTGCCTTCTCACAAGACAATTAAACTGAGTCACAAAAAAGGCTTACTCTAGTTTGTATTCTGGCAATTGTGACGTTCTATTCAAGTTGGGGAAAAAGAAACTACAGTTATACTCATTTTGCGTCACATGGTTCTTTACTGCTGTGTTTATCTGTGAGGCTGGGTTGTTTTGTGAAAGGTGCCCTTTTCAAGTAATCTCCATTAAACAGTGAATCATTGAAAGCCAAAGTTTAACACTTATTCCTACCAATCTGAGAAGCTACTTGGCTAAGTGTCCAAAATGGAAACTACGCTCAAATCATGGGTTCACCACTTAAGATGAGTCATCCTGGACACATCATTTACTCTGCGTTCTGTGCCGAAATTGGAAGTACCTAAAAGGGATTCCTTTCACAGTTTACGCTATTGGAAAAATCCTCACTCATGGTTCATAAGACTACTAGCTGAAGCATTGGAATGTCCATTCTCAGATTTTATTTCATTCTCAGATTTTATTTCATATTCCACCGAAAAAGATGAACACATATTGTTGTTTGCCATAGAGGAAAAACGCGATACATGTTAATTTCACTAATTAATTGAACAACAAATGTTCATTCATCTCCGATTTAAATTCTCACACGATTATCATATTTGTATGCCTACTTTGCACATAACACACTGCAAATAATCAGAATAAGCATACAAATATGATATTCATGTGAGAATTTAAATCGGAGGTAAATATAAATGTCGTGTTCAATAAATTGTTGAAATTAACATTTATCGAGTATATTGCAAAACAAATCCATGCAAAGAAAGACACACTAACCCTCTTCTAAAAATAAATTGAAAACAAAAACAACGCAAGACCAGTTTAGCACCGATAGCGCGATGATGAGCACTTTGTACAAATGACCTGTAGATGGCATGCAGAACACCACAAAGCGTAATGCCGAAAAACCAAAAATTGTATTATCTCGGGAATGGGATGACCTATCAAGCTAGAAATAGTTGCATTAATTCGGCAATAAAATAAAGACTATTCCATGCAAAATTCATGACTCCTGACCTCACTGTTCATGAGGAGTTACGTCCCCAAGATCAACACCATATACAAACCCACAAACAAACACACATTTGTTTTATATATATATATAGATGGTGTTGACCTGTATTTTATGATAATAAATAGTGGCCATTCATGTGTTGCATTGTATATAATTATTTTCTTGGCATACTCTCGTAATGGTCTCAAGGCTCCAAATTCCTCTCTGCGTATTGAACAAATATTCAAAGAAAAGACATCTATCAGCCACTCTGAATAACCTCTCGCTATTACGATTAAAAAATACCTGAGGGGAAAAGTTTGGCAGTTGAGAGCCCTGAGCTTTGGAACACACATCCATTGAAACTAGAGCTGCTGCACCTCAAATTCTGAAAAAACCTATAAAAAAAGACTCCTTTTTAGTTTTGGCTATCAGGTGGCTTTGAATGAGGCACGCTAATGCTTTTCAATGAAGATGACATATGAGGATGGATTTGCGATGTTTGGCTATGTGCCCCACACATTTAACACCCATCTCTAAATCCAATCTATATGACTTTCCTCTCATTCCAACCCATCTCACCTTAAACCACACCACACCCCTTTTTGAACTCTTTACCCTGTTTGTTTCCCCAAGGCAGCAGCCATTTACTCTGCGACCACGAAGCTGGCTGCATTCTGGACGCAGCGGCGAACATGCTCATGCAACAGATGCAAGATTGTGTGTGCCCGTCTCACACAGTGATGCATGCACGACACTTTCCTCCTCCCGGCTATGTCTCGAGTTGGCCCCGAGTATCCCACTGGTTCCAGTGACGGTTGGAGAAGGCGGAAGAAAAGGGGGCTATGGCATAACTGAAAAAGGCGTTGTTGGTTGTACTGCCTAACATTCGGGTGCCAAAGGCCGGTGACTGTACGCACTAAGATGAGTTTGCATTCTGCTTCGACACACTAGTAAGAACAAATCCCCCTTCTCTGTTTCTTTGCACCCCCTTCCACTTTGACAGTGCCCTGTCGCAAGGCATGTCGGAACATGTAGTTTGTTCGACAACTATTGCTCGAACTACACTTCCTGTATGTCGTACGTGCAGGGTAAACGTCATTGCATCAGTAGACCATCGTGTCTCCCAACCTCGCGGAATGCTGGAACTTGTAGTATCGAATAGCACCTGTCACCAAGAGCGTGTCTGTGTAGTTGCTCCATCTCTATAGCTACGTGTCTCTACCTACCACATTGTAACCTTGCACTTTGATCTGTACTCCATTCATGGGAACCACTATCCCGGAACTTCTGGAGGAGGTGGGGGTGGGGGGGAAGGGGCACGGGACTAACACTGCAAATGGTTTCAGAGGGACCACCTTAGGGACTTTATGGGCTTTGCTCCAGTGCTCCCCATGATAATTTTAAAATGAGTTGTGTACAGCATTGGGCACTGTGAGAAATCTGAAGTTGTCTCACATACTAGTCCCCAGGGATCTGACATCCAGGTGGCCAGGACACGGCCATCGTTATTGGTTCCAGTTCCTGCGGGTGGACTATTGAGGGAGGATCACCTGGATGGGGTGTCCTCGGGGAGTGGAAGTGGGACACCGAACGGGTGAGACGCGTTATCTCCTTCCTCATAACACCTTTCCCCATCCTACCCCATAGGATATGCAAACACTCTACCCCCCACCCCCTTTTCTGACCCAAACACTTTCGCACACCACGAAAGACGACGGACAAACACCATAGCCATTTACCTGATATATCCCAACACCAGGGTCAGGCAATTAACGAGAATCACACACACCTGACGGCCCTTTTCCTTCCCCACATGGATAAAAGGTGGAGCACGAGAGCACAATACGAGCAAGGCTGACCGCACAAGGAGACAGCTTTCCAGACATGGCAGTTCAAGTGGAGGAGAAAGGCAGTGAGATGTGAAAGCTGACAAGGAGAGAAGCAACCTTGCCCCTCCAAACCAGGCCCACGAAACCTCTGCAGAAGGAATTATAAGACCGTGGACAATAGCCCAAGTGTATTGCAGCAGATGTCAACAGTACACGGAGCGTGCCTACACTGATAAGCAGACAGAGGGAGACGCCTGCTACAGTGGTACCGGCTTTGACTCCCGGCTTTGACCAAACTGTGTTGAACAAAAGTAGCAAATGGTGCATTGCGGAAAGCACAAATAACTGTTAATGTAAAAGTGGAAAGCCAGCTGCAGATGAGCCAGGCACCACATGGGTGCTCGCTTGAGAAACTCTGGGCGATTACTTTTTGTTGTTATTTTGAACACTTCAGGTCCTCGAAGGCAATAGACTTTTTTCAAGTGAAAGAGACTTGGCCATCAATGGTCCTTATGCTGAGAACGGTACGGTTGTCTCGTGCTGGGAAAGCTCGAGCGTGCGCTGTGCTCCAGAGTCCCGCCTTTTCCCATGCTCAAAGCGTGGGCAAGGGAGACCACGATTACTGCATCCTGACTTATTATTTGTGAACACTTCTTTCTTTCCTGTGAATCCTACCCCACACTCTTTTGTGTTTAGAGTAAGGGTTGGCAATAGGTTTTTCTTAGTATAGGCCCTTTTATTTGACAAGATGCCACTAGGACTGCCTTATTTTGATTTGATGGTCGTAGCTTGCTCCCATCTTAGGTTTAGCTTTAGATTAGGCGTTTTTCAACCCTACCTATACAGATTAATAAACACCCTTGAACTGTGATCACTTGTGTCTGTCTATTCTTGATACCATGCAATCCTTACAACACTGAAAAGATCTAACTGGGAGCTCTCAAATTTCCTGTTGCCACGGGAGAAGGTCACACACGCCCGTTTCTTACCCCTTAGGATCTGGTGGCTTGTCGTTTTTTGTCACATTTGAAACTAATGAAAGCTACAGGCTCCAGAATTAAAAGAAAAAGGCAGGACAGGGTGGCAGTATCACGCATGTCAACGGAAAACTTGAAAGCTCTGGGATCTGGTACAGCTACAAGTGGTGCATGTTTGTTTGTTTGCATTCTATAAGTTGTCGTTTTTGCTTTTCCGTCATAAGTGTCCGTTGTGTATTAGTGCAGGGGTGAAGGCAACAACGTGTAACTTCTACAAACTCTCGTTATGGCAGTTTTATCTAGAAAACATTGCCTGATTTGTATTATTATTTGAAAAATTAATGCAGCTGCTTTCTCCCCATCCTCACAATGTATCATCTGAACCTTTTCACTTGCTCTTAATGTACCCCTCAACTCCCTCCCGCCTGAGCTTTACCCCCTTCCTGCACTTCTCTTCCTCCACCTCTCCCCTCACCCTATTACTGCACTTGCACACTCCGAATTGTCTCACGACCTAGTAGGAACGTTATTGTTTCGCTTCTTTCATGTTCATCCCAAATCTGCCCCTCTGTTTTCTGTTACTGCACTTGCACGCTCCGAATTGCCTCACAACCTAGTAGGAACGCTACTGTTTATCTTCTTCCCTGCTCACCCCAACCTACACTTCCCCTCCTCCCTCTGCCCTCTTTTCTGTTACTGCACTTGCATGCTCCAATTTGTCTAAAGACCTAGCAGGAACGTTATTTTTTGTCTCCCCAGTTGACCCACAACCTTTCACTTCCCGTCCTCCCCCCTGTTTCGGTTACTACATATTTATTGATTCTGGAGCTGTGATTGGGCGCTGCTCGAATAGAGAGATCGCAGATTTTATGTAGATTTTTCCCCACTACATCTCGGCTCACATCACCTTTCAATCCCACAGGTGCTTGGAAACTGGTTAACCAGCACGTATTTGGTACGCCTATGAGGAGCTTGCACATCTTGACTAGGTTGATTTGGGCTTATTATGCGAGATGTGCAGTGCTCGTAAGTGACCGTGGACCAAACAAACCAAATGTGTTCCATGTTTTGGGACCCTCTTTACAAGTTTAGGAGGTTGTAACCTTTGAGTGTAGACCGTTATTAGGCCTTTGGAGCAGTCCCTCCCCACTCTATAGCGGAAGAAGGCAAATATTTTTCAAAGACATCACATTTTACCTGCTGCGCTTGACACACTCTCGGATATGTGTATGCACCTATTTGAGTGTTTTTATAAACGCATGGATCTCGTTTGAGCTGTTTCGCAATATATTGACTGTAAGCAGTACAAATGACCCCACTAAAATCTTGTACTTGAAGACTCGTCTTTGGGTCCAACTTCGCAGTTCATCTTAATGGGGTTGGTAGTATGAGTGCCATTGAATTTGATTACTGTCTTGTTTACATTGCAGCTGTCTGTCAAAATCAGTTGTAGCAGTCACAACAACCATTTTATGTGATATGTTGTCCTTTCACTCCATCAGTAAGCACTAAAATGTAAACTATCGCGGAAGGGAGTCAAGGAGGGTTGGGGGTTAGGTGGCACCGAAGTGTAGCAATTATTTGTGCTGGACGAAATTTCGCCCTCAGAGCGTGCGTCCCGAAAAATAATTCTTTGCGCAGGACGAAATGTCGTCCTCGGAGCTTGCGTGCCAAAAATAATTCGCCCACAGCCTGCAACTGGAATTAAATATACCTCAAAGTTGGAGTGTTGGAGAGAACGGGGCCCATCAAAATACATATGACCGTGTGGTCTTCTGGCCACCAATGATGGCGGCTGTGACAAATTGGAAAATAAGCGACAGTGCTTTTGCATCTGATGTTTGTGAGTGATACAGATTTTTCGGTGTTTAAATAAGAATCTCATGTAACCCTGTACCCCAAGATAGTTTACCTGCACACCATTTACTTCAGTTACTGTTCGACATAATGCTTGTTCCACAGAGCATTGGTTCTATCGCAAGCTACATTTTCGAAATGCTTGTGAAGAGCTGTGCATTTGAAAGCATTTGTTAAGTATACCGATATTGGTTTTTTTGTGTGCAGTTTCATTAATAATTTGTCATTTTCAAACCATCAAATACAAGCAGTATACAACAGTGTTGACAAAATATAATACAAGTAAAAAACAATGAAAGAGTAACGAAAGTAATCCAATGAGAGATCTTGCAAAAGCAGAACATAGCAAACAAATCAAAACATCTCATATTGTCTTAATAATACAAAATATCCAAGCCCCACTTTACACACTTGTCCCCGGACACAACAATACACAACACACAACACAAGAAAAGACAGGACAAACAATAGGTGCAAAAAGGGACGAGGGTGAGCCAAAACAGCAGATCATTAAACATAGACCCATTATAAAATTCCATAACAGTAACATTTTAACCATGTAAGTCATTGAAAATACCCCAAATTAAATGATAGTCTTCAACCAATTTTTTTTTAGTATATGAAACTTTTTCCCTAGCAGCCAATCGCAACATACTCTGAACCCAGTCCTCAAGTTGGTATTTCCCTCTAGACTTCCATTTCCTCAAAATCTGTTTCTTAGCCAGTAATAATGCTTTGTATGTAAATTTTTAACTGAAGCTGATAGCTTCAAACCATTTGGGAATATGCCCAGAACACAGAATAGTGGGGTATGTGGCAGTACTAACTGGGTTGCAAACTCCATTCCGGAGATTACTTGTTTCCAGTATTGAGATACTTAAGCACAAGACCAAAACATATGGGTATTGGTTCCAATTTCCTTTTGGGAGGTCCAGCAAATATCAGATTGGGAAAGTTTACATACTTTCATCCTCCTCTGTGACCAATACAGACAGGCTATAACCCTCTGTTGTATATAGCGTGAATCCAGGTCCAGTTTGAATTTCTTCAGGCTTTTACATATTATCGGCCAGTTGGAATCCGATATCTGCACATGCATTTCAGACTCCCAAAGTTTTCGCTCTGGCCGTTCCAAGGGCACTTTAAAGGTGACAGAGAGTAGACGGTAGACCACAGATGCAGATAGAGGGCAGTTTTTCAACATGACATATAGGCCAGGATGGTCATGGATCTCTGCATTTAATGGCGAGAAAATTGATGTCAAAATTCCATGTAGCATTATGTACTTTGATCTTTCAGAATTATCTAATTTATATTTAAATTTCAAGAAGCCAAACTCTAATAAGGTGCTATTCTCTAGAAGATGTTTCAGCTTCCAAATACCTGTACGCTGCCACATGTGCCAATTCAGCATCTTATTGTCAACCGTAATCGCTGGATTCATCTCGATACATGACTCCAGAGATAGCAGGAGTTTTGACTCAGTTATTCGATTTGCACGTTTCCATTTAGAAACCATGTGTCATACTGTAGGGAAGGTTTTGTCAAGATGGAGTCGATAATCCATTATGAGAAGACAATCCAAGGGTATAGGGGACTCAGACTCCTTTTCCGTGCCTACCTTCGTAGGGGCTGACTCAGAATCGTCATTAATCCAGTGATGTAGATTCCTCTATGAGAAAGCAGTGTGATATTGTTTTATAATAACGCTGGCAGGTATAATGTCTGAAAAACAAATGAACATGTTGGGAATTGGTGCAAGGTTAAATGCACATATTAGGCTATAGCTCTATTCTTCTTCCTGCTCATTCTCTTGCACATCCACACCCCTTATCGCATCCTCCTTTTGAACTTTGCACCCTCCTCCTTGGACCCTGGTACCTATAAATGTAAATTCCAAATAGCCCCAGTAAACGCCAAAACTATTGGCATTGCCAGTGCTTGTTCTTCAAGCTTTTGGTAGATAACCAGCTCATCCTAGCTGCTTTGCATATGTATGCCTTTTGGAGACAGCGTCCACTTCCTTCAGCCCCTGGTGCCTCTGTATTAATATTTATCCCCCTATCTTTGTAGTATGTGTTTCACATTACAAAACTGTACACCGTCCTAATACTCATATGTTATAATAATGTTGTTAACATGTTTTACTTTCTTTACAAGAACCCTTACTCATCCCTCTTGATGCAGCAGTGCGTTTCCCACTTCCCTGCTGTTCCACAACCCCACTTTTCACCGACAGCGGTCACAAACAGGGGCAGACAGGCAATGGGGGCAAAGAGGCAATTGCCCCTGAGGCTGACTGGGCTGTTGCCCCAGGGGCCAGAGCTGCTAAATGTTTTTTTTAAAAATGTAAAAGACTAAATCCTTCAGAATCTAGACTGCTGCAAAGCCTGCCTAGATTCTGTGTGAATGAGGCGAGGCATTCATCTTGATTTGAGCACCCCCACACTTGGGCCTCCACAGTGAATGAGAGGGGGATGAGTCTAGGCTGCAGGGGTATGTTAATTCCTCTCAGTGGCAATGTGTTCATTTAAATAACAGATTCTGTGACCCTGGATTATACTGTTGAACCACTGCTCCCCATACACCATTGGTCTGTTAGAATCCACAGCAGCTTGTCATGACTCCTACTTGCCAAGGAATTAAGGGTACATAGCTTATTATAGTTTGATTCTGTACGAATGCTTCCCGTATGTTCTGGTGAGTTTCTCGATCACCAGTGTGTTAATAGAAAAAGAGTTTAATAGCCCCCTGAATATCACTCATTTTTGTTACTTATATAGTGGTCATAGACAGGGCTGTTGGACTGTTTGTGGTACTGACTTTTGGACACAGTTGAAAAACACACATAGAAAGATGTTAAAAAAAATGTTAAATTATTAGAAGCCTTCACACTAAGCGGCTCATTCAGAGATGGGTGGATTTTTTAATTCCGCTGAGGAATGTTACCAGCTCTGCTGGTAGCATTTCTGAAAATCCACACTACTCAAAGTTTACCACTAGCAGAGGTGGCATGGTAAAATCAATGGTATTTGCCAAATACTGATAATTTCACTGTTACCACCAAACTCTGAATCACCCCCTAAATCTGTGATAGTTTTTCATTGTCTTGTCCAGAACACTCTTCTCTTATTTGACCAACAAAAGGCACACAAACAGATCAACACCATATTCAGACAGATAGATACAAAGTCACATGAACACAGATCCATCCTCCCACCTATACTTGACACTGCCACAAATACATGCAAACACATTAACCCAGTCACAGAAACTGAAACTCACACACTCCACCTTAGATGAAAACACACATAAATATAATGGGCCGCTTGTGCTCCCTCTCCATCACCAGGCCCAAAGCATAGTCCCCTTGCAGATCTATCTTACTCTGAGTCATACGCAGCCGACTGCATTATCCATGTGCACACCCTAGAGCCACTATTACCAGCAAGACCCGACCATGGCTTTTTGTCGTGACTGGCAGAGACTGACTGGCAAATCAAGGTGGTCTACTGTTTATCTGCAAGCCAGGACAATGGAAGGTGGTGAGGGCAAGAAATGGGCATGGTGTGATGGACAATTAAAGGACATGAGTGGCAAGAAATTGTTGACTGATAAATGTGGGCAAGGGAAGGAGGTGCATGCAAGGAAATGGAAGGGGATTGAGTTAATAGTTAAGCGATGGAGGAAAAGGGGAACAGTGGTCTGAATGTTAATTGTAAGAAACAGGGTTATTGAGAATGTGGTGCAAGGGAAGGACACTGGTGGATGATGGGTAAAGATAATAGGGTAAATGAGAGGAAAGTACACACCTGGAACAGTAGGTCAGCAGGTTGACTGTTGCTAAGATGTATGTCTGACCTGCATGCCACTGCACTCAATTGTGGGACTGGCCTGACCCCCTTTCATTTTTATAAGTGGTGCATACTTGTTTATGAACATGTTTCAATTACTACTTCTCTTATATTTTGCCAGGTTGATTTATCATGTGGCATAATGCTTTGAAATTACGCACAATTGGACAGACTGAAATTATAACTAAAGTACATTTTGATTATAATATCAGTCTGTTTCTCAGATGTATTTGCCTCAGGATACAGACTTTTAATAGGCTTCCCCCTTGTGACTATCTTGGTGCTTTGAAAGCCAGATTTATTGGACAGCATACTAGCTTAGCCCTTGAGTAACAACTTTGCAGAAATAATATTTGTGTTTCTAATATTGAAGATGGAATAAGAGAAGATGAAGTCTGCCCTGCTTTCTTAATAGGAAACTGTGGATCAAGGAAGACAGGACTCAAATCCCCACCTGCCATACCTCATACATGTGATCCTAAGCATATCACTTTTCATCACTGTGCCTTATTTTCCTTAACTATATGTTGTGAAAGCCTCACCCATATGGGTTTATACTCTATAGTGTTACTCTATAAAAACAATTATAATTCTAACAATGTATGTTAAGCATACTGGTGCGATAGCAGGATGACAATTGAGGCTCTTATGTTGTGGGGGTGGGTTGTGTACTGGTTTTGTGTTGTGGCCTGCCGAGGCAGGAAGCCAGGTATGGGTGTTTTGGCATGCCAGCTCATGTTTGACTCTGAGAGCAAACTGAGACCCCCTGGTTCAGCAATGCCTCTGCTCTACCAATGAATTTTCTGGCTTCACCACCTCTTTATATTGTTCTAAAACTAAAGATGGGATGGGAGGTGCTATAGTCTGCTGTCAAATTACAAACTGTAACACATTAAGACTGGGTCCAATCCCAGCTTTCCCATTTCACCAATTATACTCGTCATGTGAAATAATTTTGCTTTGTTTGGTAAGCGGGATAATTTCCAGGGATCCGCCCCTCGAAGAAACCATAAACATAACTGAAAAATATGTTGCATAGAAAGAAAGTAATGTTAATAATGTCTATATATTGTGAGGAACTGGGAGTAAGAAGTGGGCACAGGGGTTGCATGTTGATTGGCAAACACTTTTATTAACCACATAATAAGGGAGGGTTTGGAGGAAATACAAACCAACCCTACCTCTAAGAGGGGCTTCTCTGTCTCAACAAAACGAGCTAATGATACTATTGGTGTCTGAATGTTCAAAGTAAAGTTTAACGTCCTGTGTCCAAATTCTAATCTGTCCCTCACAATCTAAACTCAACATAAAGGTGAAAAAGGGAAACATCTCTTGACTGCCGACCTCGTAGGCAAAACACAAAAGTTCCAAAAAGGTGTATAAAGAAGCAACAATTCCAGAAATCTCAAGGGGTTGATTTCCTTTCCCCAGAGTCTTTCTAGCATTCATCCAATGGTCTATGTGTCTGTAGTGATCAACCACATCTTTATCCGGTAGGCTTGACTCTCAGGCAATGTTACAAGGATGGTTGGCCTGAACACCTTTTCCAAGCCGTCTTGAGGGTTCCAGGCTCTTTCTCAGTACCCCCTCCTTTGTCTACTCTACTGCCAAGTAGGGTCTTCGATTGTCTCATTCACCCACAGCCTTGGTTTACTCTTCTGTCAAGGTCTCTGAGTGGCCCTTGTATTTGATTGCTTTGTGTTCCTTGATATTATGGTTTGGGTATTTGTCCCCCGCATGGGTCCCAGACCCCCTTAACTTGGTTAGTTTCCAAGCTCTCTCTTTCTTCAGGCCCTAGCCTTGGTTCACTCTCCTGTTGGGGGACGTTCCCCCAGCGTGTGTCCAAGACCTCCTTCACCTGCTTGCTCTCATAGTTCCTTTTATTTATATGCCATAGCCGTGTTTTACTCCCCTGCCAAGGTCTGTGCGTGCTACTTGAATTTACAATGTTCGTATTTGTCACTGTTTGGTATTTATTCTTCCACTGTGAGTCCAAGAGCCCCTTCACGTGATTACTCAGCCTCTTTGGCTCATCATATGCCTAGCCAGGGCCTTCTCTCTAACTGTTACTTGTAGGGTCTGGGCCATCCCACTCTGGTTATTCGCAGGTTTCCCAGGAAGTTCAGTGACTTCCCAGACTTTGCGTGCTTCTTCCACTGTTTGGCGCTGTTCTCTGTGCACTCCAGCAGCTCCGGTCACCCATAAGCAGTTTTCCTTCGCTCTGGTCTGCTTCCCATGTTGTGAGCCCTCTGCGAGAGCTGTCTTCTCGCGTACGCGAATGCGTCGCCCTCTGGCTGATCTCTGCATACCTGGAGCCTCTTGCGGTCCACACCGGACCAAGAACGAAGACGCTATCCGTTGCTTCCATCACTGCCTTTGAATGACAGTGGCCTATAGGGTTGATGCAAAGGCCAGAGCATGTACCATTGTTCGTGTTAGTAATCACCATTACTCGTGCCCTCTTCCTCGTCCCAGGATTTATTATTACCTGGGATGTATTACAAAAATACATGGGGAGTATCCGGTAATGTGGAGAAGTATGGTTTTTGAGGGAAGGTGGACGAGGGAAAGGGATATTGTGTTCTCCCAAGCTGGTCACCACCCCAATCGGGTTCTCCCTCCCCATGAGATCCTTTCGCTGAGCAACCTACCCATGGGGACTATCGGCTAGCAGCCTCACCTCCTTGACCTCATGGGAAAGGGCTCCCCCATCTGGAGTAATGACAACACGTCGGGATTCGTCACAATATGTACTTGAGAATGCGTGGAAGGGTGCCATGTCATTTCAACAACAGTAATTACTTTGAAGTTATTAACTTCAAAATGTAACTTCAAATGTATTTATTTTTTCATTTTGGGGAGTCCCCCTCCCATGCCCACCTTTTCCTTACACTACCACTCCTACCCCAAACCCCTCCACACCCCCAACCCAAACCCCTCCTCACCCCCTTTTACCCTACCACTCCTACCCCAAACCCCTCCACACCCCCAACCCAAACCCCTCCACACACCCTTTTTACCCCTTAACCCACAACCCTGTATATTTTGTATAATTTAAGTAATTGCTGTCGTGACAACCACAGGATACTTGTGGGACGTGGGGAGGGTGGTATTGATATCGCTTGTTCTGGAAGTTGGGGTCCCTGTGCTTTGGGCTTGGGCCATTGCTCTATGGGCCAGAAAGGAAAACTTGCCACCCAGGTCAAATGTTGCCAGTCCTCCCCTTGTCACAGACATTTCACATATATATGGCGCCTTTCAAAACATTAAACAAATAAGTGATGCCCTTACTCTCGTGTTCCCCAGAGGTAGGGAAGCCCATTAAAAAAAAAAAACTGGTCGAAATCATATCGACCAAACATCTACGTACAAAATGCACACGTTTAAAAAAGTGTCTACGAATAAACGTAGAACCATTACAAGGGAAGATCTTTGTTTGTTTCTGCTTTCTTAGCAGGGGATGGAAACGCGGATGTAGACCCAAGGACTCAATTAACATTGCAGCAAGGTATTTGGAAGCTCACACATATATAGCTTCAACAGGAGAACATCGGTGGGACCCTTCCCTCCTCGGACCGAGACAACATCAGCCTTTCCCTTCACAAACTATGTCCCCTGCCTGTAACTCTCAGTATCCACTCTCTGCGTATGCTTCTAAACGCACTCTTCGTTTTCTGTCATCCTAATTGTAGCCATGTTACTGTATCCTATGCCTGTGCCCCATTGTTATGCTGTGTGCTGTTTGTCAGATAGCTTTTTTAAAGTTCTACATAAAACCCAATGCATACATTTAAGTGCTACGGGAAAGATGTAAAGTGAGCGAGGCTTTTCGGGACTTTTCAAGCAGGTTGCTGTGTATGATCAGAGACTGGTACATGGTTTTCAGAGATCCTTGAAGCTGGCAGTTGTGCAATGGGAAGACCGTGAAAAGCGAAAAAGGCACATTCTTCTGTCCTAAGAGGAATGCAGTCATGAACTGTGTTAAAGGGCCCTTTAAATGTTTTCTTTTCCTCCTACTGCTGGCTGGGTTGCTTAGGGGCCGTCATCTGGGTTTACAGAAAACATTACGGACAAGAAAAGTAGCTGCACAGTATCTCCAGAACATATCTCCAGAACGAACATAATCGACTAAAGAAGCAGTGCATCGCAACCGAAAGCATGTTGTTCTGCGTTCGTATTCTCCTTCCGTTCACAACGTTTCATCTCAGCACTTGTGATGGGAGTCGTGGAGGCCCACGACCGGCTTCCCCCTCGCCCCCCCCCCCTCGCAACACATAGCACACACACTAGACACACAAAAAGACTCTTAGACTAAGACGCTACAATTTGGCTTGGATTTAAAATAGGCCGCAACCAGACAGTTATTCTTAACATTAGACGAGTGTCAAATTAATAACGGCGGAAATGAGCTGTTTAAAACCGACATCGAGGTGGCCGACTCCTAAAGGGACAATCGGAGGCTTTTTGACCTTTCTTCACAAACCCCGTTTTTTTTTATGCGTTCGGGCCCTCTCCTGGGCATGCCACAGGTTCGTCCTTCATTGCTTAAACAGCCTGATTCGCTCAAGGGGTCGATATGCGACACAGTAGAAGCTTACCCACCGATCTCGCTTCTCCTTGCTCGACGGGCAGACCATATGATATGATAGGTCATTTATAACACGCCTGTACACCAGTGTTTCTAGACGGGACAGGACACGGAAGGGGGACAGAGGAGGACAAAATAACGACCTTGCGTCATTCAGATCGCGCAAGTGGGGGGTGGAGGGCGAGAAGCGCCAGCGGCGAGGTGGGGAGGAGAGTGCAAGTAGCGCGTATGTGCTTAGGTTGGTGGCTCATTAGTGCAGAGAGTCGGGGGACTGTAGGGTTGCATTTACAGTCCCTTAAGTGATTGGGGGACCCAGAGGCAGTGCAGGTGCAACTGGTCGTGTAGGAGCCTGGTCCCGTATGTTCGGTGGGTGGCCAGGTAACCAGAGTGCGCAGCAGACAGGGACATCAGCACGGGAGTGGGAGAGAGAAAGTAGAAGCAAAAAGGAAGGCCTTGAGTTGCTTCCGGAATCTTAGAAGGTCCTGCTCAAGTTTGAGCGAGGCAGGGAGGTTGTTCCAGAGGGGAGGAGAGAGATCTACCCCCCACTCTCTGGCTTGAAAAGCATCTGATCCTCAGAGAGTTGGAAGTGGATGAGCGTAGGACTCGGGAAAGAAGATGTTTAGGAAGAGAGCGTTGGATGTAGTGTGGTCCCCGGCCCTAGAAAGCCTTGTGGACAATGCAGAGGGTCAAGAACTTTATTCTTGCAGCCACAGGGAGTCAGTGGAGAGATTTCAGGGCTGGCGAGATGCAATCCCTGGGTTTAAGGCCAAGGACAAGTCTCGCAGTCCTGTTCTGGATAAGTTGTAAAGGTCAAAGAGTAGAGGCAGGCAGATTTAGAAAGAGTCTGTTGCAGTAGTCCAGCTTAGAGTGGACCAGGGCTCTGGAGACAGTGTCCTTCTGAGGGAAAGTGAGAAAGGAAGAATAGCTCTGAGGAGGTGCAGTTGATAGTGTGACTTCTTAGAGACGTCGGAGATGTGAGGGGAGAAGGAGAAGGTGGAATCGACCATGACCCCAAGGCTCTTAGCCTCACAGGAAGGTGTAGGTAGAGGGCACAGGGTGGGCGGCCAGAGTGAGAGAGGGAAGGTGGGAGCAGGTGTCCCAATGAGGAGGGTATCAGTCTTAATGGCATTAAGGCAGAGATCGTTGGAGGCACACCATTCCTGAATTGCAGACAGACATTCCGGTATGGCGAAGGAGCAGAAGAGGCTGTAGGGAGCCCGAAGGAGAGCTGGGTGTCATCCGCATAACACTGAAAGTTAGAGCAGAAAGTAGAGATGCGGTGGGCCAGAAGTGCCATGTAGTGATTAAAGAGCCAGGGAGAGAGGTTAGACCCCTGGGGAACACCACAAATAGAGAGAGAGATATAGAAAAGAGGAAAGACCCAAGTTGAACCTCAGAGGGTTCGTCAGTGAGAAAGGAGGTCAACCAGGCAAGGGTCCGACCAGAGATGCCCAGGTTGTCACACAGATGATTGAGGAGGATGGAATGGCTGACTATGTCGAAGGCAGATGATAGATCAAGGAGAATGAGGACAGAAGGGAGGTTAGAGTCAAGCTTGGAAAGCAAGTCTTCACAGGTGTTCAGGAGAGCAGTGTCCATGATTCTGGCTACTCTGAAGCCAGACTGATGGTCATGGAGACTACCAACAGATTCAGTCTGTAGATTAAGCTGGGAGTTGGCCAGCTTTTCCAGGAGTTTGCCCAAGAAAGGAGTCATGGAGATCGGGTGATAGTTTGCCTGAGAGGAAGGTTCAGCAAAGGGCTTCTTAAGAAGGGGGTGCACAGAGAGTGCTTGAGGGGGGAGGGCAAGGTTCCAGTGGCAAAAGAATGATTGCAGAAGTTGGCCAATGCCGGAGCAAGGGTGTCAGTGTGGTCCTTAATGGTTTCAGAGGAACAGGGGAGCACCTGTTTTGATGAGACTTTCATAGATCGGACTTGTCTAGAAACATTGTCAGGAGTGAACAGGGGGAAAGAGGAGAAAGGCAGAGGAGAAACGGCCAGAGATGGGCCTGCAAAGGTAGAGGGAGAGTAAGCGGAAGTAGAGGCAGCGATTGTGGACAGGATGTCCAGAGTTTTAGTGGTAAAATGAGATGCCAAGGCCATCCAGAGGGCCTGGGAGAGACCAGGAGAGGTAGAGGCTGCAGCAGGATTGGCCAGCTCCTTGCAGACTTGAAAAGTTTGTCAAAGTTGTTAGATGCCGTGGAGACGTGGGCTTTGGTGTAAACTCTCTTCTTAGAGAGGACAGAGAGTCTGTGTTGCCTTTGGAGGAGGCGGCAGACCAGTTAGTCAGAGGATTCCCTTGATTCCCTCCATTTCCTCTCAGCCACCCTACACTTGCGCTTAAGGGTGACAGAATCATACCAAGAGTTACACTTGGATGCAGGCTTCAAACGGATCCTCATGACAGGTACAAGGACATTGTGTTAGAGATAGAGAGATGAAGATTGGAGAGGGCTGTGTCAGAGTGTGAGTCAGCCAAAGGTGTAAGAGGAGGAGAGAAAGTAGCTGTGAAAGCCTCCACTGACAGGCTTCATGGGCCGGATGACTGAGAAGGTGGGTGGCACTGCTTGGGTCGGCTTAACTTGAGGGATAGAGAGCCAAAGGTGAGAGGAGAGAAGAAAGTGGTCTGTCCAAGAGAGAGGAGTGGTGAGAGTTTTGGAAAGGGGGAGGTCTGACGAGATCAGAACATCCAGGGTGTGCCCTGCAGAGTGAGTCAGGCCAGAGGATAGAATAGAGAGAGAAAGAGAGTGTTGCAGAGGTTGCGAAAGAGCCCAGAGCAGGGGCTAGTAACATCCAAGTGGATGTTCAGGGCTCTGAGGAGAAATTGAGAGGTAGCAGCAAGGAGGGAGTAGGAGAGGTCAGCCCATTCGGGGAGGAAGAGGGCGACCTGGCCTGGCGGCCTTTTGATGGTGGCAACAGTGAGAGAGAGACTAGGAGATATAGAGAGCCTGCAGACCAGCCATTCAAAGGAGGAGTAGGCCTGCGTAGGAATGGCAGAAGCAGGGATCCACTCCAGGAAGATCAGGGCTACTCCCACCCCCCGAGGACGGCTGGTTCTGGGTTCGGAGAGGATCTTGTAGCCATCAGGGAAGAGAGACTCGTGACAGAGATGGCTGTGATCTAAGTTTCGGTGAGACCGAGTACATCCAAATCAAGCTCTTCCAGGAGACGGCAGATGTCCGAGGAGTAATTAACAGCAGAGCGAGAGTTACAAGTAGCGATGTGGAACAGATTGCCACTTTTGCAAGACTTCCGTGGAGGGCTACAAGCATGAGATATGCCCTGCAGAAGTGTTAGAGGTGCCCAAGAATGGGCAAAGGAGGAATGAGGAGAAGGCAGAGCAGCCAGAGAAGCAGCTGAAGGAGCCAGAGAGGTGGCTGTGGAAGGAGGAGGCAGAGCGGCCAAAGAAGCAGCGGATGGTGCCATAGAGGTGACGGAGGAAGGAGGCGGCAGAGTGGCCAAAGAAGCAGCAGAGGGTGCCAGAGAGGTGGCAGAGGAGGGAGGCGGCAGAGGAGCCAGAGAGGGTTAGATAGGAGTAGCAGGAGAAGAAAGGAAGTTAATGAGACAGGGGAAGCATCTATTGAAAAGGAGAAGATTGGCCTGAGGGTCCTGGACCAAGACGATACCATTTGAGTAGACATTAATGATGGTCTTTGAGGAGTGGAAGGGGCCAGGAGGGCCTCCCACCGGCTGCCATAATTAATGGGAGAGGAGGAAAAAAGGAGAGAGAACAGAGACCATATGAGGGGGCCATAGGCCTGGAGAGTGAACGACAAAGAGGATGTCAGTGAGGGTCTGTCTGACACGTACCACTGCACGGCATCTGCATTCAGGTCATCCTTTGACAATGATATCCCAAGCAAGGCTGTGACAGGTGCCCCACCGCCTTTGTTACTGCTCCCGCACTCTTTTTCTTGGGCCATTCATCTGTGCTCAGGGCCTCTTGCTATGTTAACCTACCTGTCAACCCCCTTTCCACTGTGCCTGTCCTGACGCCTACGTCGTGGAGATCCAATGCACCACCATTCCTGCTCCTTTCGTCAGGGCTGTCACAAGGTGTGGTGAGACCTGGGGCAAAAGGTCCCCTTATGATTTATTTCACTGGGCCAGCCGCAAACAGGAGATGCAAGAAATATCTCCTTGAGTTTATGTGTGGAGGAACCCAAATATGGTTTATTTTTACGACTGCAAATCAACTACAGCAAAGTTGGGGTTCTCTGCTAAAGAAAGGATTATGCAGACAAAATTTTGTGTCATATGCATAAATATATATAGGATGGCATGATTCGATGTGATGACTGATGCCAGCATTAAGGCGCGCCCAGCTCCTGTGTGCGCATTAAAATACACGTAGATGATGTTCAGTGGCGGCTGCTGAATTCTTGAACTGGAGTGGCTTAAATGTTTGCACAAATTATGCGGGATCTACAGCCAAACAAAGGGGTGCTTGAGAAGATTTCTAACCCCGAGAATATTTTAGAAAAAAATGGGTTAAAATGGTGCATTTTACAGCACTTTCTTTGAAAAATTGGGTAAAAAGCCATACTGTTTACAAACCCAATAGTTGCAAGTCACCAGCCATGCACCAGAGCATTTTCCAATGCATTTTATCCCGCCTTTGCCCATAAAATATGCCAGTATAAAAAAAGGTTATGCTTGCTCTTTCCATACATGTCCATGCAGGCTGCACTAATATATGCCTGTATTACCATATAAGGACTCCCAGCCAGTAAAAAATGCCATGCCACAGAAAGTATATCCAGACTGACTGTGCACCATAAGTGTTACTACTGGCTAGACTGGTCTATATTCATTGTGCTCCGATTTAGCCACGTAATAACACTTAGGTTTGCTTTACCCTTGATGCATAGCTCTGTGCATTAAGGGTAAAGCAAAAAAAACCAATGCCATGCTCCCACAATCCGCCACCCATAAATTAGTGGTCCACAAGGCCGCTACATTTAGGGTTGATGTCTGGCACACATACAACACTTTCACCCATGCATTCATCCACCATTCACACAACTCCTTGCATGCACGCATGCATTAAAACAAACACGCTATTGACACAAACATAAACACCAACATACAAACGCACATAAGTACACATATGCATACACATTTTATTTAAATACACAGATAAACATTTCATTTAAAATAAAAATACTTACCTTACTTCCAGGCACCCTTCATAAGGGCCTGCGCAGCTATGGGCGGACCGGCTGGCTCTCCCTTCACTCCAGCATGTAGACACGCTGCCTGACAGGAGAGGTGGGCCTCTTCTGTCAGGCACCAGGAGATGTGGGCCTCTCCTGTCAGGCAGCGTGTACACGTTGCAGAGACAGGAGAGGACTCCTCTCTTGTCATTCAGCATGTCAACCATATCCCATTATTTCGCTGTTTGTTGCAGAGCCAAACGGCTCCACATAGAAACAAACAAAAATGCAGGGGTTGTGCACCTGCTGAGAGCAGTCAGCACAGTCCGTCGTGCGAATAAAGAACATATGTGGACTCAGCTATCTTCTACTAAGGGGAGGGTGCCGCGAGGCCCAGGGTAGTTTGTTGTCCCCCGTGAAGGCCCTGCCTATTGTCACCAACTCTCAGTCCTTCATATTATTAAAAAAATGCAATTTCTTTGCGCCGCCACACGAAAAGCCCTGATGGCGCACAGTGGCCATTGAAGTACCCTAGCCCAGCGCAAGACAATGACTTATTACTTCCTCGGGCTAGACCGACCTAACTTTTGCTGGTCCTCAGGTGTAAGGCCAGGCTCCTGGCCAGTTGGTGCCTCTTGCCTCCACATATCCCTATGGCTAAAAAAAAGGCCTGTATCCGGGGATCAAATCTCTTACATTAGAGACGAAAATTAAGTGTCTCAGCCCGATCAGCAGCAATAGCTCAGGCTGTCTGCTGGCCGGTACTTGGTGATACACCCACAGTCTGTCACCACACTGTGGAAAATTGGTGACATTTACAAAGAAATGGACTCACAGCCATCTGGAGGATATGGGGACTTGAGGTAGGCAGGTGGGTTTGGAATGTATGAGTGTGATGCTGGAAGTGCATCGGAGGGACAGGGCCTCCGTATCCTTGTCCTTTACTGTTTTTATCGTGTGTTCTGTCGTGTTTTCTGCGCAGGAGTTCATGTGGGACTCCTGGCGGTGCAGCTCTCTCCTTTGGTTTTGGTGAACAGACCCATGGGATACCCTTATGGCACCCATGGGTAGGGGTGCAACCCTGTGGCCCTAGTGTATGTTTTTGGGCAGCTGTGTGTGACCCACAGAGCAGGGTACGGGCTGGTGGCAGCTCTGTGCTGAATTGACTGGTGCCCTGAGCGTCCTCCATTTTGGGATTCCCAGGCCCTGTCATTGGAATAGGTAGATTCCTGATGGAGACAAAATGTCCCCCATGGCCTCTTGCCTTCCATCGCCTGTTACCTTGATCTTCCCGAAGTCCCGGGAAGCCCTGACTCTGTCCCTTCCCCTTGACTGGCTGTAGGGTGGAAGTTCCATATATGGTAGTGTGGGGAAGTGCTGACCAGACTGGCTGGAGCCTTCCCAACGACCGTATGTTGTGGGTACGCCTGTTGGTGGGACCTGGGTGAATGGAGTGTGTGACGAATACGCATTCTGTGTTGTGGGTGTCTAGTATCTGGTGTTTGACACAATGACTGAGACAGCCGTGGCCGAAACCGTTATGAATGCAGTGTGGAGTGTTGAATGATTGGGTACTTGTCCCAATACACATAACTTGTTGTGAGTGTCTGGAGAGAAGTGAATGGCCTGAATGCACTGTGTGCCTGATTGGCTGCCTGCCTGCATGAATGCCCTTCGCCGTGATTGGATGCATGAGTATGACCCAGCGGAATGAATGGGAGATCAACAGTATATCTGGGGACCTCTCACTGCTAGGAATCGTGTTCAGAAGCTGAAGTCCACTACGACGAATAACTGGAGTAACTGAAGCTTGACCTTGAAGCCCTGCTGGACGAGAATAATTGCTGCTGCTCTCCTTCATAATCTGAAAGCTGCTGTGCCTCCAAGGACTGACCCAGAGAGGAACTGGTAAGTCGCCCTCTTCGTGAGCTACGAGGGACAATCGTGCACCAGCTGATCTTTGCCAAAGCTCCCTGTTAGACAGACCTTCGACAGGCTGCCGACCCGAGACAGGGACTGCTGCGGAATCCCAAGGAGAAGCACCCTGACTGTTGTCCGCCACTGTCGACAACCGCTGTCGCCAACCGGAGCCGCCATGCTCCCGTTTGCCTAAGAACTTCACTTGATCCAAGGACGCTCTCGTCCGCATCGTCGCCACTGTATCCTGCTGGAGAAGGCCTGACCGTCGACGCACCGAGGAGCATCCACCGGTGGGTTTCCCGCCACCCATATACCACAGAGACGCTGAGGACTCGACGCCCTTGCTGGGCCACAGTTCTTCAAACTCTTTGCGGTCCAGAACTATTGACACAGAGGTGCCTCACACGCCTCTTCGTTGCCGGATGTTTACACTTCCCCATCAACGAGCACCACTAGGAACGAAGCTGCCACTTCACTGTCGTAGCTCACCCTGTTCTCCGTCGGACGTTCGACGACCCGTGACTCCTGCCTTAAAGGGAGGGCACTCAAGAAGGGCCGTCGATTCCCTGCCGAGGAACGCTACAACGCCAGGTACTTTGGGGTTGCAGAACTATTGGGAAGTCTATTGTGAACAATATATGGACTGGGCTTGTATCTTTATTCTACAGGTTGCCCGAGTGGGGGGGATCTCCACACAGAACTGTGTCTAGTGGTACAGGTACAGCATTCTGCCAATTGTTCAACAAACTTGCTTACCTTCCTCTCTCTACTGCTGGTTTCCTCTTTATTGATCTGTGTGACATTTTGACAGTATAGTTGATGCACTTTAATGAGATATGATAATAGTTGTAGTATCGCTGTAGAACTGTATATATTTACCATTGTGGATTTTCTGAGCACAAAGTGAGTTAATGTGATAGTGTACATAACCTTGAATATTAATTATATAAAGACTGTGTTTTAACCAATACAGTGTGTGGACATTCCTTTGTGGGTGCTTGGGGACTACACTGTACTTAAGAACCAGCCTGCATCACCTCCTGAGAAGCTAGGCCTTGATTGCTTGACTACGTTACCAATAATAGAGACTCTTGGCTGGGGTCCGCTGTGCCTCTCCTCTACCATATAGAGAGCAAGAGTACAGACATCCCCCTCCAGTCTTTACAATGAGGCCTGGCGAGGCAGTGGTGGTGAGAGGTGTTCTACCTCCTCATATTGCTACCCTTTTCTGTGCTGCTTGAACCCTCGTGATGTGGTAGCCCACAGAAGAGGAAGTGAATCTTTTAAGACTCCCTAAATGTCAGTTTTACCTACCGTGTGACCAGCCCTTCATCCCCTTACTCTTTCCCAAGTGTGAATGCCCACATTTAATCTTGTATCCTGGAAAAACTTTGCTACAATTATTTTTATGTTATGTTATGTTATTGGGCATTTGTATAGCACCTTTCACCATTGGTATGATCTGAACACGCTGTGGTTTGAACGTCCTCGGGGACTGTAGTTCAGGTCACTGGAGAAAGTAGGGTAGTAAGTAGTGATATGATATGATAGTTTATTTATATAGCACCTATACACAATGTGTTTCCAAGCAGTTCAAGGCAAGGCAGGGAACAAGGGAAAATACAATGACATTCTTATAGGCCATGAACAGTAAGGCTGTGACATGAACTATCGTACTAGGCCTGATGACCTTTCAGATAGGAGGGGGAGAGTGGGAAGGAAATGGAAACAGAGAGATGACTTCCGTACTAGGCCTGACAACATTTCTGGTAGAGCCGGAGAAAAATAAAAGGTGAGGGAGAGGGGCGCAGAAAGGGAGAGGAGGAACAAAACAAGCAACTATCGTACTAGGCCTGACGACATTTCAGATAGTGCTGGAGGGTGGGGGGGACCTGTAAGGGTAGGAGGGGGGAGACCGACGAGGTTCCTATCATACTAGGTCCAGGGACAATTCTGATAGAGTAAGTGCATAGAAGAAAGTAAGGGGAGGAGGGGAGGAGATAGGAAAAGGGAGAAAGAGAGAGGAGGAGAGAACAGAGAGTAAGCCGTCAAAAAGAGTGGAGAAGCAAGACGGGAGAGCGAATACAATTGTAGAAGTCAGTAGTAACACATAATGTTGCAAGCCAGGATACAAGATGAAGATGGGAACAGCATGATTCAGGGCCACCATGAGTACAAGATGCAAAGGAAGTCCAGCATGAGAGTTGATAAAGGGTGACGCACCGTGAGTCAATGAAGTCCATAAAAGTCAAATCCTGCATTGGCCATAAGACAGTGATGGTGAAACCAGAATGTATCAGGACAGACTCCTGCAGAAGTAGGCTGGAGGTGGGGAGGGGGAGCACTCTGTGCGTGTGTGCACTCTGTATGCTTGCAGCTAGGTCGAATGTTCGAAGTGGGTAGCTGCGATTCTAGCTGAGGTGGTGCTTGTATGTGAGATTGTGTGCAGCTACGCTGATGTTTTTAGGGGGGATAGCTACGTTCAAAAGATTATTTAGATTAGATTGAGGAGTGCATGGTGGTGTATAATTATGTGTGCAGCTAGACCGATTTAATCATGCGGAATAGCCGCATTCTAATTGGTTTATGGTACAGAGGTGAGAGTCAGCAGATTGGTAGGTATGTGTGAGTATATGTGCAGTTCGAAGAGGTCCCCTGTTCCTGATTGCCTTCCTGACCCTGCTGAATTAACTTTTGCTCCCTGTTATAGAGGTTTGGTACTTTATTTCTCCAGGAACCTCTTGTTCTAGCGTGGACTCACTTCTCTTTTGCCAAGCATGGCCATACCTCTGTCTGGCTTAACAATATAATCAGTGTTGAGTTTGGCCATTTCCCACCTGCTGTACCAGGTTGTTAGCTTCCCTATGCTTTGGAATGTGTGTTTAGGTGTAGGCATGGCAGGGGCTGCAGAGGGTAGTGGCAATTCTAGTGTTAACAGTCCTGGTGCATTACTGGGCCAAACAATTTCAGATGTACAGTCCACCATCCCTGTGTCCATTATCCCGTTTTCCTACCCTCGATTTGGAACTTGGGGATTGGTTACGGGCCCATATCTGTTGAGAACAGGGCGAAGCACTTTCCTTTGCCCTACGTCCTGAAGAAGGTCTCTGACCGAAACACGTGTCGACGTTTTGTGAAAGATATCTGACCTTAATTCGACATCAGATATACCACGACACCTAATATTAGGGACTGGGTCATTGTTTAATGTATTAAACGAAAGGAAATACTATTTTTCCAATGCCTTTTGATGCATAAAACACCTTGGGTGTTCTTATTGTGTGAATGTCTGAATGAACTTTTGTATGTGGCCATGATTGTTGGTATGAAATTGTGTTTTTTTATCAAGTTTTACGATATCTAGATGATTTTTGTGTGTAATGAATTGATGAAATAAAATTTGAATATGGAATAAAAATTTGAATATGTATTAAAAGAGTGCCATCCCATTCTACTGATCCAACCTTGGATATACATAAAGAACGGCATCAGACAGAGCACAGTACGAGTGGCATCACGTCAAAAAGATATGCCGTGAGGCACCCAGCAGCTGCAGCTGTGTATGCTTGGGGAAATAGTGCGCACGCAAGGCTGGTAGGGCTCACGGGAGCACCAGTGCACAGAAGCTATCATAAGAGACAGCATCACCATAGCAGTAGGGGTGAATAGCCAGCCCAAAGAACTCCGCCAGCGCAGGCTTGATCACATGCAAGGTCTACTCCCACTGATCAGTGGCTGAGGAGTGTGGAAGGCACAAAGTCCCCCAGAAAATCCTACAGTCCCCATCTACGTGGTTTTTGGCAAGGTGGTTAGTTAGCTGAACTAAAATCATTTATCCTCTACCGCCACACCTGTGAATGTCCCTCCCCTCACTCAGTCTCATCTGGACTCCCACTCCCCATACCTTCTAAAAAATCGAACTTAGCTGTGCCCAGTGGCTGCATGTGTTTTTCATTCTGTCATGCTAAAACGAATTTAGCTGTGCCCAGTGGCTGCATTGTGTTTCTCATTCTGTCCTGCTAAAACGAACTTAGCTGTGCCCAATGGCTGCATTGTGTTTCTCATTCTGCCCTGCTAAAACGAACTTAGCTGTCCCCATTGGCTGCATTATGTTTTTCATTCTGTCTTGCTAAAACGAACTTAGCTGTGCCCTGTGGCTGCATTATGTTTTTCATTGTGTCCTGCTAAATTCGAAGTTATCTGTGCCCAGTGGCTGCATTATGTTTTTCATTTTATCCTGCTAAAATAAACTTAGATGTGCACAGTGGCGGCATTTCTGTTGGTCAGCTATAGCTCACATTTAAATCAGGTGAGGATACTGGTGAGGGCCATTTCTTGTAAGTGATAACAATGAGCTGTCGCTTACAACTTAAACCGTATTCTATACCTGGAATACTCAGTCTTCTAGTGCACCACAAAATGTCATGCAAGCACAGCACTAATAGCACGGCCTGGTTGTTGACGCTGGACCATGGGGGTTCATAGAGTACCCAACCACGTAATTAGGAAGTCATCGTAATTCCCAGAACTGGATGTAACTGCTGTAAGGAAGGCATGGTATCAAAACAAGACAGACACAAGTGATCACAGTTCAAGGGTGTTTATTGGACTGTAAAAATGGGTGAGATAAACACCTAATCTAAACATAAATCTAAGATGGGAGCAAGCTACGACCATCAAATAATAATACTACAGTCCTAGTGCAGTCTAGTCAAATAAAAAAAGCCTATTCTAAAAAATCCTATTGCCAATCCTTACCGCTGTGCTACAAAAGAGTGTGGGATAATGTTCACAAGAAAAGAAAGAAGTGTTCACAAAATGATAAGCCAGGATGTTGTGGCCAGGCCAAGGGGAGACTCTGGAGCACATCACACTCCTGTATGAGCTTACAGTTCCTTTTCTCTATATCAGGGCCTTCTGTGCCCAAGTCTCTTCTCATGCAATATATCTTGCTTAAGAGGGCCTGATATGACAAAACAACAAAACAAAAGTTCCTTCTGCTAACCTTCACAACGGGCGATTACTCTTCACCCGAGGATCCCCCTCAACCAGGCTCCGGTCCTTCTTTCAGTGTCAGCCTCCCAAAGCACTTGTCAATTTAAACAGAGACTTCCAAAGGGCGATCTTGTCTCGCTGGGTCACTCTGTTAGCCTATAGCAAGTGTGGGCTTCACAAAGTCACAGATTGCACACTGTTCCCCTCAGCCGGGCGCAAACGCCAGTTTCACAATTCCCTCAGTCGGGTTCATACTTTCCACAGTTCATAATTTCTAAATCTCATCAGAAAGCAGGGTTCCCTTCCCCTAGGTTTCTCTTGGCATCCCTCCATCGGGTTCACATTTGCTACAGTTCACATTTCAACAAAAAGTCATTCTAGACTCCTTAGGTTCTTTCCTTTACCTAAATCCGGGTCTTAGCCCCCATTCAGGCTTTCTCTAAAGCCCCCACTCAGGCTTTCCACAGTTCATTCATCACAATGTTCTAGGGTGTGTTAGGGTTCTCCCCAATTCACAAACATCCCTCAGTCAGGTTCACGTCTGCCTCCACAACGTGTAAAAGACTTTCGAATGTACAAGGGGTTTGGTTTGACCCTCGCTTGACCATCTTGACACCCCACGCTGGCCTCCCCTAAGGCCTTTTGATACTTGTTTCTCCTGGTTCGGGTGAGGGGGCACCAGACAGAGATCTTCAAATGAGCGCCCATGTGGCACCGGACTACTATCTCTGGTGCCTGTTTTACTCATAACTTTCCCAAGGGTTTCCCTCTGCCGTGCTTAGGCCCTGCTCCCAAAGGTTCTCTAAAAAAGTCCCCAAAGGTATCCCCCCTGCCCGGCTCGGACCCCTCTCACAAAGTTCATAAGGAAAACTTCCCTCCACCGGATCGAATCTCCACTCACACCGCACTGTTTTTTAAAAAGGGTTTTGGGACTTCCAGTCCCAGAATCCACTGTCAGGATTTTGCTCCCACTTCTCAGCTCCCCAAAATGACATTTGGCATTGTTTGCTGCAGGAGCTAAAAGGGTGTATTGTGCTGGGGTCAGGATCTCTTTCGCTGACCGTCAGAAACCAGGTTTTGCCTGACTGGCCTAGGGGAGGAGTCTTGCTGTGGGTACCACCAGGCAACCCTAACTATCCCTGGTCTGGCCTTCTGGAGGTACAGTTCCCTCTCCACAGTGAAGTCTCCCCTAGAGTCACAGGGCCAGTGTCAGGGCGGTTTTCTTCTCCTCCAGGTCTCCCATAGACTCTGCAGCTCTTCTGGTCTTCCTCTGGCTTCGTGCACCTTCCAGCATCCCCAACTCGCTAAAAGTGTGCTTTCCTGCCCCGCCTATTAGACTTCCAGAGAGTGGTGATTTGGTTCAGGTGTGCCTGGATGGAAGGGAATGCCTGACTTAGCCTGTCCTCGTTAGCGGGATAAAATGGTGGTCATACATAGGAGTAAATGGTCCAGGGATTCCTATGGGTAATCCTCATTACTCCTTTTTGCATCTTCTTCTTCGCAGTATTTGAAGGACAGGGTGAATGAAGGGAATTCTGGGAAATGTAGTGAGTTGCAGTTGCAAATTTTGGGAGAAAGTTGGCTGAATATTTAAAAAAAGGTTTGTCAACAAAAGAACTGGGATTATGGGGTTAGTAGTGTTTGACTGAAGAGGAGGGAAGGTTATTGTCAGAAAGGGGGGAACAGATGGGTCGTTGTGGATAAATATGTTTTCTCTGGCCTTTTATTAAAGGGAAGTACTGGGGTAGGATGGGACTCTGGTGGCATTATCCCATAAAGACGGAGGGGTTGTCGGGTAGGGGTGTATCGCAGAAAAGGGGATACCGCCTCTCGCCCAAGGGTGTTCCTTCCGTGGTCCCCAAGATCACCTTGCCCAGGTGATCCTCCCTCGCGTGTCAGCCCCAGTGTCGGGATCCAAGCATGATGGCCCTCCCCTGGCCACCTGAACAAAGGATCCCCGGGGTCTACCAGTGAGAACACCCTCAGGTTTCTCACACTGCTTATCAAGAAGGTGCGGGGAGTGTGGGTCCAAGATGTCGGTGACGGACTCGCACAACGCCTGCCTCTGGTGCCTCGGGGAGGCCCACGACATGGATGACTGTATCGACTGCCAGTCGCTCACGTCCAAAGCCTTACGCGAACGTAAGAAGAAGTTGTCGGTAGGTCAGGTGTCCAAGCCCAGGAAGTCGAAGTCTGCGGGGCTTTCGACGGATGATTCGAGGGGTGACTCTCCGCGTCATCGTCGGAAGTCTCGTGGGTCTCCTTCTAGGAGTCGGTCTCGCCACTCCTCAGCCTCTTCGAGGCATTCTCGGAAGCGCCGACACCGGTCGTCTTCCAGGTCCTCTTCGGAGGACTCTGCCCGGCACGTCGCTTACCCCACCAGCCGTGCGATGCCGGAGGAATGGGCTTCCTTCGGGAAGAAAATGCTGACGATTCTTGAGTCGCAGGGTACTAAGCTGTCCGCGCCCCCGAGTGGGGTCGGTCATGAGAGGTCGAGAGACACCGCTCGCAAGAGTGGTCGGCACGAGTCACGGGAGAGGTCCCGTTCGGACAAGGAGACTCGTTCTCGACGTACCCGTTCCAGGTCCCGGTCCTCGACGCGTTCGAGACCGTGTGCACCTGTGAGGTCTTCGAGGAAGACATCGACGTCTGAGGCGTCGAGGGCGTCGACAGGCTTTCTCGAGGCTCCGGCTCCGAGGAAGTCGTCGAAGCCGGCGACGCTCAGGTCGTCGAGGGACACGCTCGGGGCTCCGGCCTCGAGGGCTGTGTCGACGCCGCCGATGCTGGAGGCGCTGCATCTGACGTCGACGCCGATTTCCTCGACGCCGGTTCTCTCGACGCCAGCGCCGATTCGCTCGACGCCATTGAAGCCTTTCGTGTCGGAGGTACCCCGTGGCACGGGAGAACCCCCTAGGAAGGCTCTGGTTAAGAGCAAGCACTCTCGGGTGCCTTCTTTTCGCCACCTGGACTATATTTTAGAGGCGGATGAGGATTCTGATGGCCTGGTTCCTAGTCAGGTTCCAGATGAAATTGTCTCGGGCCATAGTCAGTTTGACGATTTGAGACAGTCGCTGCATGATGCCAGTGGACTGGACACCTCTCCGGAGGTGGAGTTTTGTAGGCCTGAGCCTGGCTCTCATGCCGATTCCTCGTACCGGCGCCTTATGGCTAGGGTTTCTGAGTACTTGGGATGGTCTGCTCCCCCAGGGGAGTTTGTGCAGGATGATCTGACGGACATCCTTGATGTTGGTCCCCCAACTGATCCGGTACTGCCGTTCCATATGGCTTTACAGAGAAGGGTGGCGGCGGCTTGGACTGCTCCGGAGAGTCTCCCGGCGGTAGGCAGATCCTTGTCGCGAAAATACCGTCCAGCCAGTAGCGACCCCTGCTACTTGACCAGGCACCCCACTCCGGAGAGTTTGGTGGTGCAGGCGGCCACGGCCCAGGCAAAGCAGGCGTCGTACCCTACCATCCCTCCTGATAGGGACGACAAACGTTTTGATGGCTGGGCGAAGAAAGTGTTTTCTTCTGGTGGTATGGCGCTTCAGGCGGCCAACTCCATTTGTGCCTTGTCTCGTTTCACACACACTCTGTGGAACTGTGTTGCGTTAGCGGCTGAACATATTCCCGAAGGGGACGAACGGGATGGTTTCCTTGCTATGGTCCAGGATGGTAAGGATGCCATGTGTGAGTCCGTTCAGTCGGGTTTGGACTTAGCTGAATGCGTCAGTAGGTCCATGGCGGCGAGCAATGTGATACGCAGGTTTGCGTGGTTGCGGAAGTCGGGGTTTGCTCCTGATGTGCAGTCCCGGCTCCTCAACATGCCCTTTGACGGTGAACACCTTTTTGGCAGCAAGGCTGACGAGAGCCTTGAGAGGTTGCAGACCTCAAAAGCTGCAGCGAAGTCGTTGGGCGCTGCAGTTCGCCAACCTCCGCCTTTTCGTCCTAGGGGACAGCAGTGGAGGGGTGGTTCCTTTCGCTATTACTCGTCCTTCAGTAAAGCGAGAGGAGCTGGCAGTCAAAGAGGCCAACGCAGGGGTACCAGAGGTGGACGACAGGGTAACCGTGGTGCCAAGGCCGCTCGGGCAGTTGCCTCTTTGCCCTCAGGTAACGCCGCGGCCGCTCCCACTCAGTCATGAGGCCATGTCCCATGGTTCGCCAGTTGGGGGAAGGCTGCCGCAGCATCTTGTAGAGTGGCAAGCCATTACTTCAGATGTGTGGGTTCTGGAGATCATAACCCACGGCTACTGTCTTCCCTTTCGGCACAGGCCTCGCGACAATCCACCGGGGAACCTCTCTTTGCAGAGTCCGGATCCGCTCCTTGCACAGGAAATTCAAGCCCTGCTGGAGAAAGGCGCCATAGAACTGGTGCCTGTAGCGGAGAGGAACAAGGGATGGTATTCCCCTTATTTTTTGATTTCGAAGAAAGACGGGGGATTGAGACCCATCATGGACTTGCGCTGTTTGAACAAACTCCTCAGGAAGGACAAGTTCAAGATGGTTACTCTCTCTCAAGTCCTCCAGGCCCTTCAGCTTCAGGACTGGTTGGTGTCACTCGACCTCAAGGATGCTTACTTCCATGTGCCGATCCATCCCAAGCACAAGAAGTACCTGAGGTTCGCGGTTGGCGACTCGCACTTTCAGTTTCGGGTCCTGCCGTTCAGATTGACCTCCGCCCCGAGGGTTTTCACCAAGCTCATGGTGGTGGTGGCAGCGCATCTCAGGCAAGGAGGGATTCACGTCTACCCCTACCTGGACGATTGGTTGATCAGGGGGAGCTCTCCCGAGCAAGTCCTGGATCATCTGTCCGTCACCTGCCACTCCCTTCACAGGCTGGGCTTCTCCCTCAATTTAAAGAAGTCCCATTTGACGCCAACACAGCGGCTCCAGTACATCGGAGCAGTGCTCGACACTTCCCTGGGGCAGTGTTTTCCTCCCCAGGTGAGGGCTCTTCACATTCAGCAGATGGTGCACAAGTTTCAGCATGCCCAGACGCTCCCAGCGTTCGAGTTCTTGAGGTTGCTGGGCCTCATGGCATCCTGCATTCTTTTGGTGCCAGAGGCTCGCCTGCGGATGAGATCTTTGCAGTGGACACTCAAGACGCAATGGTCGCAGTCCTCCGGCAGGATGTCGGACCCGGTTCAGGTGCCGCCCTCGGTCGCCCGGGACCTTCTGTGGTGGGCCGTCGAAGGCAACTTGATGAAGGGGGCTCCATTTTGGCTTCCCTGGCCGGAGGTGACTATCGTGACGGATGCATCCCTCACGGGATGGGGAGCTCATGCCAACGGGCTGACAGTCAGCGGTCGTTGGTCTCCGTCGGCGTCCAGACTCCATATCAATCTGTTGGAGCTGAGGGCCGTCAGGCTAGCCCTGAAGGCTTTTCTGCCGACTGTGCGAGGAAATAGTGTCCTGATCCTGATGGACAACACAGTGGCCATGCACTACCTCAACAAAAAGGGGGGGGCAGGGTCACTTCCTCTGTGCAGGGAGGCGATGCAGCACGAGTTCTGGGCCATCCAGCAGGAAGTTTCGATCTCGGCAGTTCATCTGGCCGGAGACGAAAACGTGACGGCGGACGCTCTGAGCAGGCAGAGCGCGATCTCTCACGAGTGGGAGTTGGCTCAGGAGATTCTCCTGGAGATCTTCGCCCTTTGGGGGACCCCTCAAGTGGATCTCTTCGCCTCCAGTGTCAACCGGAAGTGCGAAAGGTTTTGCTCGCGGGAATTTCCTCCAAAAGGAGCCTTAGGAGACGCGTTCGTGGTGGAGTGGTCATTCCCGCTGCTGGACGCGTTTCCTCCAGTCCCCGTCATCCCGCAAGTGCTGCAGAGGTTCCGGAAGTTCGGTTCCCGGATGATCCTCATTGCTCCGGCGTGGGCTCGGAGGACGTGGTACCCGGACCTTCTCGACTTGTCCATCTGCCCTCCACGTCGTCTTCCCTACCAAGACGATCTGCTCTCACGGGACGGGGGTCAGGTTCTCCATCCAGAGGTCAGATCCCTCAACCTTCACGCTTGGCTTCTGAAAGGTTGAGGTATAAGGATTGGGACCTCCCTGAAGACGTGATGGAGGTGTTGCTTCCGGCCCGCAGGCCAGCAACAAAGTCTCTGTACCGTTGCCGTTGGCGTAAGTTCTGCGACTGGTGCAGAGTTCAGAATGTGGATCCTTTTGCATGTGACATCCCCATGGTTCTGTCCTTTTTACTTTCTTTGGCCCACAGGGGCTTGCAAGTGGGTATCATTAAAGGTTACCTGGCGGCGCTGTCCATCTTTAAGCGCTCGTCTGAAGAGTGTTCTTACTTTAAAATCCTTTTAATTTCACAGTTTCTGAAAGGGCTCACTAATGTGTTCCCTCCGTCACCTTTCCTGGTGCCCAGTTGGGATTTAAACCTTGTTCTTAAGTTTCTTATGGGTGCTCCGTTTGAGCCTTTACATTCTTGCCCTTTGAGGCTGTTAACTCTGAAAACTGTGTTTTTAGTTGCGGTTACTTCCGCTCGCAGAGTGAGTGAGTTACAGGCATTTTCAGTTAAGCCACTCTTCACTGTGTTTCACAAGGACAGGGTTGTCCTTAGAGTTCGTCCTTCTTTTCTTCCGAAGGTAGTGACGGAATTTCATTTGGCCCAGAAGGTTGTTCTTCCGGCATTCTATCCTCCTCCGCATCCTGGTAAGGAAGAGGAGAGGCTCCATAGGCTTGATCCTAGGAGAGCTTTAAGCTTTTATGTTTCACGCATGTCCCGGGTCAGAGTGGACGATCAACTCCTTATTGGTTACGCTGGAAAGCGTTTGGGGCAAGCTGTGACGAAACAGACTTTGTCTCGCTGGATTATTTTGGCCATCTCGGAGTGTTACCGCTTGGCGGGTAAGGACCCACCGGCTGGCTTGCGGACCCATTCTACCAGGGGTATGGCTGCATCTACTGCCCTGCAGAGGGGTGTTCCTATTCGCAACATCTGTGATGCAGCCACCTGGGCTTCAGTACATACATTTGTACGTCACTATTCCCTCGATTCCAGCCGAACACAGGATCTGGCCATTGGCAAGGCGGTCCTTTGCTCTGCTATTTGATTGGCTATTCTAAATTTTGATTCTAAATTCTTTCCCTCCTCCTTGCTCTGGTACTGCTTTGGGAGTCTGTCATAGATATGGAATACGTCGGAGGACCCAATCCCTTCGAAGAACAAGTTACTTTCTTACCTGGTAACGTTCTTTCGATGGGATGGTCCGACGACGTATTCCATATCGCTCCCGCCCTGCCTTCCCCGCTGCAGAATTTCTTTTGCGATTGCAGCTTACGTTCCGCAAGGCTTTGTGTCTGACTGGCAGTTGACTAATGTAACACGTTCTGGGGGGAAAAAACTACAACTGGGGCTACGGGCGTCGTGCGTCCTACTTATCACATCGGATGACGTCGGACGTCGGAGGAGGTCCTCGACGATGGCGCATCGACGTCATCAACGCAGGACGCAGACGCCGAAAAATGTTTCCGAAGCAGCACAGCTGTGGTGATTACATGTCATAGATATGGAATACGTCGTCGGACCATCCCATCGAAAGAACGTTACCAGGTAAGAAAGTAACTTGTTCTCCTCAATCATAGACCATTCCCTTTGGGATAAACACATGAAAAAAAATATATATTTCCCATAATTCCACTCTTGAGCAAAACCAAAACCCAGATTGGATTAAGGGAGTGGAATTTATGATCCGGGAATGGATGGCGTGAGAAACCAGAAGGTTTCCTGGTACCACCAAAGGATGTCAGATTTGAGTTTCTGTAGGATCAGCAAAACTGCCAAATGGGGATAGGATGCTTGTCTGCACCAGCTTAAAGGACCACTTTGACTCGCCACATCAACCTGGGTATGGTATCCCTTGGTCCACAACAGCAGTCTGCAGTAAAAGCATATCCTCAATCATAGACCATTCCCTTTGGGATAAACACATGAAAAAATATATATATTTCCCATAATTCCACTCGTGAGCAAAACCAAAACCCAGATTGGATTAAGGGAGTGGAATTTATGATCCGGGAATGGATGGCGTGAGAAACCAGATGGTTTCTCACCCATTAGTCCCCAGGGATCTGTCATCCAGGTGGCCAGGACACAGCCATCGCTTTTAGATCCAGTTCTTGGGGGTGGACCAGTATGGCAGGATCACCTGGATGAGGGGTCTTGTGGGAGTGTGACACTGGATGGTGAGATGCGGTATCTTCTTCCCTGTAAAACCTTTACCCCATCCCACCCGGTAGGATTTTTAGGAGCGCTACCCCCCCTCTTTTACAACATGAACACTTTTACTTTTTCATTGATAGCCCGCACTAAGAGAAAACAGACTAACACCCGAGCCGTTTACCTCACATGTCCCACTACTATGGTCAGGCGAGTTCAGGCAACTCACACCTGACTTCCATTACACCTCCCCACACGGATAAAAGGCAGAGCACGAGAGAAAACTCTGAGTGAGGCAAAGCAAACTCGGAAACAGCAGTTCCAAGATGGCAGTTTAACTAGAGGAGAAAGACGGCAGAACAGAAGGGGGTCGCAAGGAGGGAAGTTCCCTTGTCCTTTTCGACAAGGAACCGTTACTTTCACAAGACATCGAGAGAAAGCATAAAACCAGGAAACCAGGCTGAAGAATTCTGCATTGTGTGTCGGAGGTACCCGGAGCCCTCTTGCGTCAGTAATCAAGGCAGGGAGCTTCTCCAGCTATTGTGATACTGTCCTTGGCTCCAACAACAAAGCCGCTTCAGTGAAAGTAAAACAGCCAGTGAGTTGGGGAGACCGATACAAGACTTGTTTGTGTTGAAACCAAGGTTGCAAGCAGCAACAATGTATGGCGAGCAATGGAACAAACATTATTAAAACGCGTGTGATAAGAGACGCGAATGAAGTTAAACTACTGATGAGTTATTAAACTTTAAAGCACGCTGCAATACCTTTGACAGACTGGTGCAGCACTGTGTGGGTGCTCCATTGAAGGACTCTGTAAGGTACCCAGCTGAGAAGTGATAAAAGTAGATAAAGTTGGTCTGAGTCCGGCAGATGGAAATCAATTGAAGAGAACGAATACATGTGAATCGAACTGGTCCTGCGACGCGTCAAGTCAAATCCTGCGCACAGTCTTCGATTTCGATGAAGTAGCGAAAGTTTGGAAAAGTGCATGGATTTGGTCCACGCCCAACAGAGGGAGATCAGTTGAAAGCTTTGTGTAAAGTGGGTCTGCGCCCGGCAGAGGGGTGCCCGGGGTGAATCGAAAATCACGCAAGAAGTTGTGCATGACAATCCTGAGGAGAAAGGAACTTTTGAATGTTTGTTTGTCACATCTGGCCCTCTGATGTAAGAGACTTGGAATGGCAAAGAGACTTTGACATAGAATTCCTGATAATGATATTTGATCTGAATCCTCGTGCTAGAGAAGCCATAGACTATGCTAAGCTTGAGTGTGCCACCTTGTCCCGTGCTGAAAACATGGGGAAGGGAGGCCAATGGCTTGAATATCCTGACATATCATTTCTTGAACACTTTTCTTTTGCATAACATTTTTTCCCACACTATTTGTATTTAGAAGTAAGGACTGGAAATAGGTTTCTTAGTATAGGCCATTTTATTTTGCCAAGACACCACTAGGACTGCCTTATTATTATTTGATGGTCGTAGCTTGCTCGCATCTTTAGATTTAGGATTAGATAGATGTTTTTCAAACCTGATTGAAGTTCAATAAACACGCTTGAACTGTGTTCACTTGTGTCTGTCGTACTGTTTGATACCATGCCTTCCTTACATATGGTGTCAGCATTGGGATGCGACGCAATTGATATGATATGGCATTTATAACATGCCTGTACACAAGTGTTTTGTCTATTGAGACAAATTGGGGAACCCTAAAATTCCAGAAGCTTAGTCATAGAGCTTCAGATCCCTCTATCGCCACAAAAGAATCAGTAGGCTTTGATATCTGTAGCAGCAGATAAGCTACTATCCTTGCAGGGAAAAGAGGAATGATTCCCATAGACTTAGTCTTGATACCCCCTCCTGGCTGTTAAATTAGATTGGCTCCAAAATATGGCCTGGCCTGGAAGTTCAGTCTGGATGTCCTAGCGGGCGTCATAGATCACAACTTCCGGGGAGATATAAAGGTTCTCCTACAGAACTATGGTGAAATTCCATTTGAAGTACATTGTGGGGACAAAATTGCACAGGGAATTCTTGAAAGGGCTCTATTTCCCTGTTGTATACAGCGTGAACGAGAAGAAACTGGGAGGGGTACCTTAGGCTTTGTGGAAGCTGATTAACCATCTATCACGGAGGCAAAAAGGGAAGAAGAACCTACCATCCTTCCCGACCTAGTCATCGCCAAGCAAAATGATCCAGCACTCGCAGAGGCTTTCTTACAGGTGATTCCTGAAGGGGGAGGATTTGAGAAGGGAAGTCTTTTTATCTTCCTAAGACAAGGATTACTGTACAGAAAGGAAACCTCCACAGAAGGCCTAAGTACAACTCAATTAGTAATCCCTGTAACCCATCAGAAGATCATGCTAGAAATTGCACATACTCATTTGACAGGGAGACACTCAGGACAATCTAATACCCAGGCGCACATGAGTGGGAAGTTTTACTGGCCAGGTATCCATGCTGAGATAATGAACTTCATTCAGACATGTCAAATATGTCAGAAAACCAGTACGCATATTCCCTTAATTGCCCCTCTGAATCCCTTACCAATAATAGATATCCCTTTCTACCGGATTGGGATGGATATCATTGGTCCGTTGGAAACCTCTAGACAGGTAACAAGTATGTCCTCGTAATCGTTGATTACTCCACCCGATACCAGAGGCATTCCCCATGTGGCACAACACAACCCAACAGATTTTAAAACATCTACTGCCATATTTTTACATGGTTGGTTTTCCCAAGGAAATTCTAACAGATTAGGGATCACATTTTATGAGCAAATTCATGGGTGAAGTCAAAGAATTACTCCATATTGCAACCTTAAGAACCTCAGTTTACCACCCCAAACGGACAGATTGTTAGAAAGATTTAACAAAACACTTAAGATGATCCTAAGAATGTTGATAGACAAGGACAGAAAGGTTTGGGATCGCATGATTCCCTGGGCCCTATTTGCAGTAAGAAAGACCCTGTAGTGGTCCACTTTCGAACTACTTTATGGTAGAGAACCAAGAGATGTCCTAGACATGCTCTCGGAGACCTGGGAAGAATGAGAAGAGGCGCCTATTCCCGTCTCACAAACAGCTACCAGATTGCGAGAGCATATGAAACTTGTTCGAAATCTAGTCTATACCCACATGTTAATGTTAAAAGATATTTGTACTGTGCACTATCACCACCGGAGTGGTCCCTTGGCACTCTGGCGGCTCTGAAAGAGGGAGGGGGGATGAGTTAGTGGGAAAAAGCTGGAAAAGTGCAAGAGAGCAGTGATGTGCTGTTGGCAACCTCAGCCCGGTGGATCCGTTGGCTGGGCTTGGGGTGTTTTACGTCCAGTAGTCGTAGTGTGCAGTTTGTTTGTTGTTGCAGTTTAGTGAAGTTTGTGCGGATTACTGCGTTTTAGGCTTGTGGTTGTGTTTGGTTCGAGTTTGAGAAGTGTATGCAGAGGGATGAAATTGTTAATGGTATGGTAAAAGGTATGGAAATGGTATGGAAAAAGCCCAAGCACAACAAAGTCCACCTACGACAAAAGGTCAACTTAAGATCTTTTTCAATAGGACAAGAGGTATTATTACTTTTGCCTATCTCTGAAAATAAACCTGTCTCAAAGTGGCATGCGCTATATGAAATATTAGAATGAACAGGGACCTGTACCTATAAAATAGCCCTACCTGACAGGAAACAAAAGACCCACCTTGATCATGTAAATGTTACGCTACGGGGACGCCACCCACCTGTAGGGACTCTGGTATCCTACTCTGCGGTTCCCAGGTGTGACCAGCGGGGACGTTCTGCCTGGAATACAGGTGGGCAGTGTTCAAGACTTAGCAACTGGGGTAAGCAGCCCCTCACCACCCCGTATGCCCGCAGCCCCTCTGGACCTCTCCTCATCTTGTTGTTAATTCTGGTGTGCTCTCCGTCCTGCCTTCTTGTGGGTGAATGCGATCTAGTTACTTCATTGATGCCGGCCCACTTTGAGTCTTTCAGGTAGGTCTTATTGCTGTTGTATATTGTTGTTATTTATGCATGCCTTTCTTGGTTTAATAATGTCTCTTTCTCTTCCTTAGGTGCGCAGAAGTCCAATGTGATGCATTGGCTGAATTGGGTCTCGCCGGTAAAAGATGGCGCATAAAGAACGCTATGATGCGGTAAGTAGGCGCTATGCGCAGCGCTGTGATTCCTTGCCTTTGCTAACCTGTTGTCTTGTCTTTCCCATAGATCGTGGTTCTCACCCGGTGTATGAAATCCTGAGGCGATGCTGGTCGAGGGGCGACTTGCGAGGTAAGCTTTTCGGCACAGTTCGTTATGTTGTAAAAGTTTCTAATGTCTTGTTTTTTCCTTTTTTGCAGATCCGTCGGTCCGGGAGACGCGCTGATCCTAGGATGCTGTTCACAGGAGCTGTGGGCAGCTAACGGTGAAAATTACAGGTAAGCTGCTGCTGCTAACAGTGTCCTTTTGTCTCTTTACAGATGCTGTTCTTCCGAGGTTCGCGGGTACAGCTGAACACGATGAGCATCACGTTGCAGGATTGCAAGGTAACGCGAAGCGTGTTATCCAAGCCGGGTGTGATTTAAATGAAATAGTCCAGATAAAGTAGTTCTTAGGCTACTACACCCAAAACACTATACCGCATAGCTTGGTTGCAAGGAGCCAAGCTATGTGGATGCCTCCATGTTGGCTGGCACTTGAAATAAAGTAGTTCCCTAAACACAAGTCTTTATTAAGTATGAGCCTTGCGCCAAAGGCGCCAGGACTGGCCCCAAGAGGGCCTAGGCAAAGGATGCCTACGTTTGTTGGAGACCCGAGCCAAGACCCCTCCTGGCCCATGGGCTTGCCAGGGGGGTTTCTGGATGTGGGTCGTGACAGCAAATCCTTTAAAAGAATGGAAGGAAAATCCATCCGCAGCTACTGACACGATACTGTCTTGTTTGGTACCTGAGGAAATAGTTCATTTTGAATGAATTCCCCAAGAGCTATATAATCAACAACAAGGAGACTTAAAAGATTTAGTCACAACATTCCCCGATTTATTCTGTGAGAAACCAGGGAGAGTGCAAGGCCCTTATCATTGTATCAGAACTCCAAAGGGAAAAGTGGTCCATTTGAAACCATATAGACTCCCGGAAGCCCGTTGACAGATAATGGTTGAAGAAGTGAATAAAATGCTAAGGGAAAACATTATCGAACCTTCTTCAAGCCCATGGTTCTCCCCTATAGTATTGGTCACAAAACCTGATAATTCCTGGAGGATTTGCATAGACTTCCGACAGGTCAACGCCATCTCCAACTTCGATGCCTATCCCATGCTATGCATTGACAAACTGATTCATAAACTCGGAGATGCCACCTTCCTATCAACCCTAGACTTGACTGAGGGGTACTGGCAGGTCCCAGTACATAGGGCCTCATTACGACCCAGGTGCTAATGGGTTGACGGTGCCGTAAAAGGCTGCAGCGCCGTTAACCTATTAGCGCCTAATTACGAGGTCCCTTTTCGGGACCCGACCTTAACGGCTGGTATAGACCAGCCGTTAACGTAGGGACCCGCAAAGGGACCTTGGTGCTAATTACAGTGCTGCAATTTGCGGCACCGTACTTAGCGCCTTCCCCATTCCCATTGAGCTCTATGGGGCAAAAATGGGAATGGGGAAGGGCCATGGAGGAAGGGGGAATTACCGCCCCGCCAACCTTGTAATGGGGTGGTAATTCCCCCTTTCTCCATGGCGGAGTCGGTAACTTACCGGCATGGACCATGGTGCTAATAGCACCATGGTCTTCCGCCAGGGTCGTAATGAGGACCATAGACCTGATAAGGAAAAGGCAGCTTTCTCGATGCCCCTGGGACTATTCCAGTTCAAAGTCCTCCCTTTTGGCCTACACAAGGCCCCCGCCACTTTCCAACGGCTTATGGACAGGATATTACAGTCCTTCTCCGATTTCTGTGTGGCTTATTGACGACATAGTTATTTATAGTAAGACTTGGGAAGACATCCTTTCCATCTCTTTACTATTATGAGAGCCCTCGGAGAAGCCGGCTTACCTGTCTATCATCCACATGTAAGCTGGCTATCAGCTGTGAAATACCTCCTTTTCTTCTATAAGGAATGACAGTGTCCAGCCGCAAGGAGAAAAAGTGAAAGCTGTCCTAGATACCCCCACGCCTAAAAAGAGAGACCTCAGAGTATTCTTAGGGTTTATAGTAAGACTTGGGAAGACATCCTTTCCATCTCTTTACTATTATGAGAGCCCTCGGAGAAGCCGGCTTACCTGTCTATCATCCACATGTAAGCTGGCTCTATCAGCTGTGAAATACCTCCTTTTCTTTTATAAGGAATGACAGTGTCCAGCCGCAAGGAGAAAAAGTGAAAGCTGTCCTAGATACCCCCACGCCTAAAAAGAGAGACCTCAGAGTATTCTTAGGGTTTATAGGTTGTCACCGTAGGTTTATCCTAATTTCTCAGCAAGAACAGCTAGGTTGACATTATAGAACGCTGAACCCCAGAAGATTAATTGGACTGACGAGGAGGATGTAGGTTACAACAGCTTAAAACAAACCTTGTGCCAGAACCCGATCCTAAAGGTAGTATATTTTTCAAAGAAGTTTGTGTTACAAACTGATGCCTCTCTTACAGGGTTAGGAGCAGTTTTGTCACAAGTTTGAACACCTTATCGTATTCACTAGTCGCAAACTCCTCCCACATGAAAAAAAGGACTCTGTGTTAGAATTAGAGGCCCTTGACATCAAATGGACCATCACCCATCTAAGGTACTGTCTCCTGGGAAGGAAGTTCACACTCGTCACAGATCATTCTCCAGTCGTGTGGATAAGCCAATGAAAGGACTCTAACCCTCGAGTCATGCGATGGTTCTTAGACCTGTAACCTTACTGTTTCACTGTGGAGCACCGAAAATGTCAAGACCAGATGAACGTTGATTTCCTTTCCCGGTTTCCCTGTGAAACAAATGCGGCTACATCGCATAGGGGAAGGGCATGTGAGAAACCAGAAGGTGTCTCACCCACTAGTCCCCGGGGATCTGTCATCCAGGTGGCCAGGACACGGCCATGGCTTTTGGATACAGTTCCCAGGGATGGACCAGTGCGGGCGCATTACCTGGGTGAGGGGTCTTCGGGCAGTGGGATTGGGACACCCCATACTACCCAGTAGGATATCTTTGGCGAGTTCAGCAGAATTGTGGTCAGCAGAATTGTCCTGAACACAGTTCGTAGGCCCCCATGATGAGTAAAGCATTAAATCCGGTTGTAATTCCGGCGGACGGAATTCCTGTTACTGCTGTGGTGTCCAGCAGAGTTACTGCCATTTCATGCATAGATGGGTGCGCATCAACCATTGTTGGTAACAGTAATTCCTTCCGGCAAAATTACTGCTGAAAACCATTGAACATCGGTAATTCTGCCACTTTTTTCAAGAATTAACATTACCACTGGTAAATTAGCGTAATTGCCGCAGTGTGGAAAATCGGATGCCACAAATGGGATTTTCAGCCACTGCCAACTTTTAAAGCTCAATCCACTCAAAATACCATTTTGCAAGTGCTGAACCTGAAACTTTGCAAAAAAGATGTCAGGAGGCAAAGGAATAGCAAATGTTGCTGAAATGCAGCTTCTTAAGCAAATTTCGCGGAGGCAGAGTTCACTGTGCTTTCTGAACAGGTTGTTGCCAATGCAGAAGTGCTATATTGAGCACAAAACTGGAGGACCACCTACCAGAGGAAAAATACCACATTGGCGGAGATTCTGGTCAAGGTGGCGACTGTGGCGACGGTGCCACGGGTCTGTGAGCACCTCTGGAAGTGGTGGAATGACTTTAAAGCCAGGATATACACCCTAGTAGCCAATCACTGTAGGGAAACAGAAACCACAAGAGGGGGATACTGGAGCCCCTGCAACTCACATCTTGGCAGGAGACTTTGAGCTGAATACTCCAATTGTTGGGCCTGGAGGGCGTATGAGCGGCAGAGGTTGGAACTGGCAGCCAGCAAGACCCTGGTGACTACATGAGTGGTCCACCTTCGCTCTCCTGATAAGGTTGTAGTATCCCTTGAGGTAGTATGGGTCTGGCCTGTAACCCAATTAATTTTGTTACATTTTCTTGAGGAGGGTTTTCACCTTGCATTTGATGGGTGGCCAGTTGGCCCATGACATCTTCAAGGTTGGCCATATCTTTCGGGGGGGGAGTAAGGGTTCCTCCTTGACACTTTCTGAATCTGAAAAACGGGTCTCAACCTCCGAAAGGGTTATAAAGTTGTCTGACTCTTCTGAACTGGATCCTAATGGAGGAGAATATCTGGGTGGGTGGGTCTTTACACCTGATGGGCCAGGAACTGACACTAGTCCGGTACCAAAGGAAAAAGGTTCGGGGAAAGGCAGATTCGGGGCACCATGTCTAATGAAGATGTGCACAGGGCTTATTTTTAAGACTATTCTATCCCATTTTTGGATATTATAGTGGGAGAGCGGAAGGGTATCTAACAATACTTGGGTTTGGGAAAACAAATCTTGTTGGCCAATTGGATTTGAAGCTGGGAGAACAAGGTCTCTTTTACTGAATATTTTCTATCAGAGTCAAGGAGTTCAATAATCCTATTTTCTCCTTATGATGGTATGACGATTATTAGCATGGGTTTTCAATTTTTGTCAGTTAAATCATATCCCACTTATGACACCACTTGTAAGGAAGGTATGGTATCAAACAGTGAAGACAGACACAAGTGATCACAGTTCAATGGTGTTTACTGAACTTCAATGGGTTGGTAAAATGCCTATCTGAACCTAAATCTAAGGATGGGAGCAAGCTACGTCCATGAAATAATAATAACGCAGTCCTAGTAGAGTCTGTAAAAAAGAGCCTATATTAATAAACCTATTGCCAGTCATTACTTCTAAATACAAAATTGTGTGGGATAACAATGTATGCAAAAGAGAAGTGTTCAAGAAATGATATGTCAGGATAGTTGAGCAGTTAGCTTCCCTTCCCCACGTTTTCAGCACGGGGCAAGGCGGCACGTGCAGGCTTCTCACATACTCTAACTTCTTGGTCACTAGGCAACAGTTCAAGACATAGGCATCAGGGCCTTCCACCAAAGTCTCTATCGCAATGCCAGTCTCTTAATGCAGAGAGCATTATGCAGCAAACAAAACACAAAAGTTCCTTTCCATTGTCAAGGTTTTACTTTCACAAGTTCAAGACTGGCCTCCCTCCTTCGGGCTCAGACCACAGATCCCCCTCCTTCGGGCTCAGATCCCACTTTCCACAATATTCACAGCTTGGTCTCCCTCGTTCGGGCTCAGGCCATTGATCCCTCTCGTTCGGGCTCAGATCCCCTTTCGAGAGCAGAATCAAAGACTTTCGAATGTGCGGTGGGTTTTGGTTAAACCGTCACAGGACCACTTTGATTCACTTCACATAATTTACACTTCATATCGATCTTCTGCTTTCGTTTACTTTCGTCAAGATACCGTACAGAGACCTTCAATTGAGCACATTCACAGTGCCGGACCACTCTGTCAACGGGATCATATCTTTTCTTCTACTGTTAAAATATTCACCAGCAATTTAGCTTCACTTGCGTCTTTCATCACACGCATTTAACACTGTTCTTTCCAGCGCTCACTTTACAATGTTGCTGCTTGCAACCTTGACTTCAAGACAGACTGGTCTCCCCAACTCACCGGCTGTGTTGTTCTCTGTCGCTTCTTTGTTCTTGGAGCCAAGGACGATACCATGGCGTCTGCTGCTCCTCCCCGCCTTGGTCAGTTACGGGGAGGACCCTCGGTATCTCCGGCACACAATGCAGGATTCTTTTTCCTGGTTTCCTGGTCTGACGTGTTCTGCCTTGAACGTTTCTTGAAAGTAACAGCTTCCTGTCAACAAGGTCAAGGGTGTTACCCCGCTCACAAACCTCTCGTGCCTGGCCGTCTTTCTCCCCTCGTTCAACTGGCAACACGAAACTGCTGTATCTACGTGTGTTTTGCCTTGCTCAGAGTGTGCTCTCATGCTCCGCCTTTTATCTGTGTGGGGAAGTGTAAGGTAAGTCGTGTGTGCGTGATTGTCGATAGTTGCCTGACAATAGTATTGGGACATGTCATGTACACGGCTTGCATGCGAGTCTGTTTTTTCACAGAGCAGGCTGTCCGTGACAAAGTGTTTGTGCAGGAAGAGTGGGGGGGGGGTGAATTTCTAAATATCCCATCGGTGTTAAAGGGATGAGAGGGATACCGTGGCTCACCATCCAGTGTCCCACTCCCACTCCCGAAGGACCCCTCACTCAGGTGACCCTCCCGCACTGGTCCACCCCTGGGAACTGGATCCAAAAGTGATGGCCATGTCCTGGCCACCTGGATGACATGACCCCGGGGACCAGCGGGTGAGACACCTTCTGGTTTCTCACAATTCTCAAAGACAATTAACACATTAAACTGCATCAGGAGGCATGCAGGTGATGACCCCCCAAAAGGGCAATGATATAGATGGAGGAGGCCCTTCATTTGGACTTTCATCGGAAAAGTCAACAGGAAGTATCCTGGAGAGGCAATAAATAACAAGGAATTTCACCAACCACTGCTGGCATTACGCACCACACCCACATATCCACAACACATGTCACCAAAAAAGCCCCCACACAGAAAACGCATACCTCTAATCCAACAGATGCTGGTGGCCTAGCCCCACAGGGAAATGTGCAATAGAGCAGTAGCAGCAAGGTCTCTGTACATACAATGTGATCCCCCAAATGTTGCCCTCACACTATGATGGGTGGAAGTGCATCTCTCAGGTGATAGGAAAACTCATCGCAAAAACATGAGCACAGGTCTACATGGGCACGCATGAGCGTTCAAAACTGGAAAGTCCATAAGACCACAGGCCAGCCAAGATACATATTCCTAACACTTCCAAATCACAACCAATTATCAAATCAGTCACCTGTGACACTACCTTCCATTCCAACAAGCCTCTTTTGGGACTTTCACAATCTGCCCACTGATCTTTCCTTGTACCTGACAGCTGAACTGCATCAAATCACAACCGACAACGTTACTAGATGGATAACTATGCCATGTTCCATATCTCCAAAGAGTCACACAAAACAGCCAGGAAGCCATGGAGGAACCAAGCAAATCGTCCACTTCTGATCCTGCAAGCGCCACTACAGCACCTGCACAGGCTGCACTGTCCAGTGATGCAGCCTCCTGGAAGTCAAGTAGTCATGGCCACAAGGTCACCTCAAAGACCTCTGTGTCTGAGGTCACCAACGCAGCCACCTCTGCGGACACCAGCACAACTCCAGTGGTTATAGTTGTGTAGAAGCACCCCCCCCCACTCAGCCGCCTCCGAAACCTGTTGGCACCGATTCAGGGGTGCAAACACCATCAGTTAGCATATTCACTGTTGATTAATTTGTCCTCGCCAAGTTCCCGTTATCCTGAAAACGGGAGCCTCTTTGTGGCTTGGAGTGCATGTGCTTTTCCCTCCCATTTCTCATTCAGGATTATGACAGGAGATGGATGTAGTCCCTGAAGATAGACTTCAGGTCCGAAATGCATTGGACATCTCTCGTCTCTCCATTTAAATAGAAATTATTTATGAGTTTGTTGTGGACAAATGTCTTCTGGAGTTTTAAGAATATAATCAATTGATTGTAATAATCCATAAAAGACAGCAGTATCTGCAAGAGAACAGATGTCACCAAGGGGTTTTGACTCATTGGACTTGGTTGAATGCAAATCACCATTCCTACCACTGACACCAGTGAGCCTGTTTGCCAGCCTATGGTGCATTACCTTACCTGCTCCCTCTGCAGCACCTGTATCAGGCTCAGCTGACCGAACTCCTGCAGTTGTCACAGTGAGCCACATATCTATGGACTCCTGTTCCCTTCCTAGCATCTCACCTCTGCACACCAGTCCCTGCCCCTTATCCTTGCACCATGCACTGTATTGGCACCATGGAGATGAGACTAACTCGCCCCCAGAGGATGATGATGCAGACAGTGCACAGGCTTCTGGCTCTGAGGGTAGGCACCACCATGAGCCTCCAAAGCAAGCAGCAACACACACAGGATGTTATCTGGTAGAGGTTCACACAGATTGAACAGCAGCATGAGTGGATGGAATACATTGCTCTGGAACAACTAGGCCACTCCCAGGCAGTGTGAGACACCATGCAGGGTGTCTCCAGGAGTGTGGCTAATGCCATGGACTGTTTATGTCAGCGTTCAACAGATGACACAGCCAGCAATGCACTGACAAGCCAAAGGGTGTGGGAGTTGGCAAAGCACGTCTGCCACTAATAAGAATGTTTCACTGGCAATTACCCTCACCCTGTAGCATATCCAGATCCAGAGGGGTGAAATTGCTAGTTCCGTGTCAGCCACCCTAACAGAGGGTTCGAAGGGATTGTGTCCTCCGACGTATTCCTTATCTTGATAGATCATCTCCAGCTTGCTGGCATCGGAAATATTTTTTCAGTAGAGGGCGCTGCGTGTCGATGTCCCTCGAGCCGATGTCCCTCGACAGCCTCCATATCGGCGCCAACGCCATCATGCGTATAAATAGACTTGCGCAGTGTCCGTTGCTCAGTTCAGTTTTTCCGCGCTTCGTGGGTCTCGGAATCGCGTTGCTCAGTTGTTAGTCAGAGAATATATTCTTCATTATTCCTCAAGAATACCAACTCTTACTCGATGGCTTCCTCATCCGAACCGACGACTCCACGGTCCGGCTTCAAAAAATGTCGAGACTGTGGAAAGAAAATGTTGTTGACAGATCCTCACAGGATCTGTTTGTGGTGCCTGGGATCGGTGCACCAATGTTCGGAGTACGAGGACCTCATGTCCATGACGGCGAAAGCCTTGAAGGAGCGTAAGGGGAAGCTTGAGAGAGGTAAGACAGTTAAAACTCCTTCGAAAGTTTCCTCGGCAGAGTCGAGACATTCGTCTCCTCGCCGACACAGGAAACATTCTCGGTCTAGGTCTCGAAGCAGTTCCCACCACTCTTCGAGATCGAAGCATTCAAGTAAGAGACGTCGAAGATCGCCTTCCTCGTCTTCTTCTTCTGTTTCTCCGGAAAGAGTCACCTGCCCCACAAAACATAGCTCTCAGGCTGAGTGGGAGGAATTCCGTAAAAGGATGCTTAGCATCTTCGAGAAAGCGGCCTCGACCCCCTCGAAGACAGCTGAGGGTGATACCCTGGGTGAAAGACCCGAAAAATCTAAACGCCGCGAGTCGTTGCACCCGGCGAAAGAAACTACTCGAGAGCGTCACGAACCCTCGAGCAAAGGCACTGTGCCATGGACGCCATCGTCGAAGGTCCCTTCGACGCATAAATCTGCGTCATCGACGCCATTATCGAAGGGCTCATCGACGCATAGGCCGATCGATTCGACGCTATCTTCGACGCCGTTGTCGACGCCGAAAAAGAGCAAACCCACGCCCGTCACTACCTCACAGCCAGTGGTCATACCCAGAGCCTCTAACATGACTTCGAGGTCATCGACAAACTCGAGTAGGATCCTGATCCTCTCAAGTTTTTCGAGGCCACTTCCAATCTTCTCAACGCCTTACTCTGTGTTTTTTCGAAGCCTTTAACGTCCGCGTCGACCACGTCGACGTTTTCACAACCGATTATGACAAATTTAGCCCCTTCTGCTCTGGAAATGGGATTTAAGCCATTTCCAAGGTCTGGTCATTTCAGACCTTTGTCTTCAATTTATGAAGAAGGGGAGGATTCGGATCAAGAAAGACCCTTTGGGTTGCAGAGATCTGCAACACCAGAACCAGAGGAATTTACCTCTGAGGAAAATAGGTTGAAGGACCTTCGAGAATCCTTACATGAGGCAAGTGGGTTAGATACTTCCCCAGAAATAGAATTTGCCAAACCAGACCCAGGGGAACATGCTGAGACCCCTTACAGAACTTTAATGGCAAGAATTATAGAATTCATGGGTTGGTCTACACCTTCACCTGCATTCCTACAGGATGACCTTACAGACATTTTAGTTAACGGCCCACAGGAGGATCCTGTGGTTCCATTTCACGCTGCATTACAAAGAAAAATATTGGCTAACTGGGAAACTCCTGAGGTTATCCCGGCGGTTAACAAAAAGTTATCAGCCAAATATAGGGTATCTACTACTGACCCTGAATTTTCGTCTAAACATCCAACTTCAGAGAGTCTGGTTGTCCAAGCAGCAACTCCATCAGGCAGTAGATCGGCATACCCTACTGTTCCACAGGACAGGGATGACAACAGATACGACTCTATGGCTAAGAAAGTTTTTTCTGCATGTAGCATGGCGTTGAAATCTATTAACGCTACTTGTATGCTCGCAAGGTTCAGCCATACACTTTGGGAGTGTGCTTCATCAGCGGCTGACTGCCTCCCAGAGGGAGAAGAAAGGGAAGCGTTTGTAAACATTAAGAATGGTAAACACGCAATGTGCGAATCCCTTCAAACTGGCATTGATTCTGCTGACAGCATCGGTAGGGCCATGGCGGCAAGTACTACAACCCGCAGATTTGCGTGGTTGCGAAAATCTGGGTTTGCTCCAGATGTACAAGCCAGACTTTTAAATATGCCCTTTGACGGCTCTTCTTTGTTTGGTAAGAAGGCGGATGACAGCCTAGAAAAGTTACAGACATCCAAAGCAGCAGCAAAATCCTTGGGTGCTGCAATCCGTCAAACGCCATATCGCCCCTCAGGAACCTCTTGGAGAGGTAAGTCCTTTCGCTTTTATTCCGCATTCGGAAAAGGCAGAGGACAGTCGGTTCAAAGAGGTCAAAAAAGATTCACCCGAGGTGGACGGGGTAAAAATACAAAAGCCGCAGCAGCAGCAGGAACCTCTTTACCCTCGGCACCTGCATCAGTCGCCTCTAAATCACTCTGAGGACTCTCCTCACATTACACCAGTAGGGGGCAGGCTAACTCAACATCTGACAGAATGGCAGGCTATTACGTCAGATGCTTGGGCATTGGAGACAGTTGCCCAAGGTTTCTGCCTGCCTTTTCTACGCATTCCTCAGAGTCATCCACCAGGGAACAGCTCTCGGAAAAGTTCCAGATCCGCTCCTCTTGCAGGAAATTGTAGACCTGCTGGAGAAAGGTGCCATAGAACCGGTACCTGTAGCGGAGAGGAACAAGGGCTGGTACTCCCCCTACTTTCTAATACCGAAGAAGGACGGAGGACTGGGACCTATCTTGGACTTACGAGAATTGAACAAGTTCCTAAGGAAGGACAAGTTCAAGATGGTAACTCTTTCTCAGATCCTTCAGGCCCTCCAGCTCCAGGACTGGCTGGTATCTCTGGACCTTCAGGATGCTTATTTCCATGTGCCAATCCATCTCAAACACAGGAAATACCTGAGGTTCGCAATTGGCGGCTCTCATTATCAATTTCGAGTTCTGCCATTTGGGCTGACCTCCGCCCCGAGGGTCTTCACCAAGCTAATGTCGGTAGTGGCTGCAAGTCTAAGGAGGGAAGGGATTCACGTCTACCCCTACCTGCACGATTGGCTGATCAGAGCTGTATCTCCGGAACAAGCTCAGATCCAGCTAGATTATGTCTGCCACTTCCTTCACAAACTGGGCTTCTCCCTCAATTTAAAGAAGTCACAGATGATACCATCACATAGACTCCAGTTCATTGGAGCGGTCCTGGACACTTCCCTGGGAAAAGCATCGCCACCAGAGGTGAGAGCTCAAGATATTCTGCAGATGGTCACCAAGTCTCAAAATGCCCAACGTCTCCCAGTCTTCGACTTTTTGAGGTTGCTAGGCCTCATGGCATCCTGCATCTTCCTTGTGCCAGAGGCTCGCCTGAGAATGAGATCTCTTCAGTGGGCACTGACAACTCAGTGGTCGCAATTCTCAGGGAGAATGACAGACCTCCTTCAGGTTCCGGACAAGGTGGCTCGAGACCTTCAGTGGTGGGCCTGCCAGGAGAACATCTTCAAAGGAGAACTGTTTTGGCAACCATGGCCGGAGATAACAGTAGTCACAGATGCCTCATTCACGGGATGGGGATCCCATACCAACGACTTGACCATCAGCGGTCGTTGGTCTCCATCGGAGTCCTGACTACATATCAACCTGTTAGAGCTGAGAGCAATCAGACTAGCGCTGAAGGCTTTTCTGCCATCTATACAGGGGAAAAATATCCTGATAATGACGGACAACACAGTGGCCATGCACTACCTCAACAAAAGAGGAGGCATAGGATCACTGCCTCTGTGCAGAGAGGCGATGCAGCTCTGGTTTTGGGCAATCCAAGAAGGAATCTCTCTATCGGCAGTTCACTTAGCCGGAGAGAAAAACTTGACAGCGGACGCTCTGAGCAGGTAGAGTACAGTCTCCCACCAGTGGGAACTAGCTCAGGAAGTCCTTCAACAGATCTTCACCCTTCTCAAGTGGATCTGTTCACCACCAGCATTAACAGGAAGTGCGATCAGTTTTGTTAACGGGAATTTCCCCCGAGCGGAGCTTTAGGGGACGCGTTCGTAGTGGACTGGGAGTTTCCACTTCTGTACGCGTTTCCTCCAGTCCCTGTCATTCCTCAAATGATCAGGAGGTTGAGAAGGTTCCGGAAAGCCATGATCCTAATTGCCCGAGACTGGGCCAGGAGAACGTGGTACCCGGACCTTCTGGACATGTCCATCTGCCCTCCAATTCCTCTTCCACTCAAGGAGAATCTTCTCTCGCAGAAGGGAGGTCAGGTTCTCCATCCAGACATCAGAACCCTCAACCTTCACGCTTGGTATCTGAAAGGTTGGGATACAACGATTGGGACCTCCCAGATGACATCATGGAGGTGTTGCTTTCGGCAAGAAGGCCAGCAACAAAGACTTTATACCGCTGCCGTTGGAACACATTTTGCAGCTGGTGTAGAGAAAAGAATATCGACCCCTTTTCATGTGGTACACCAACGGTGTTATCTTTTCTACTCTATTTGGCAAATTCGGGCCTTCAGGTTGGCACTATCAAGGGCTATCTCGCAGCGCTATCGATCTTCAAGCGCACTGAAGAGGAACCATCGTATTTCAAGTTACCCTTAGTAATACAATTTCTGAAGGGATTAACCAATGTCTATCCTCCAAGACCATTCCAAGTTCCCTTATGGGACTTAAATTTAGTCTTAAATTTCCTACTGGGTACTCCTTTTGAACCACTCCACTCTTGTTCACTAAGGTTTCTCACCCTTAAAACTGTCTTATTAGTGGCATTGACATCTGCTAGGAGGGTGAGCGAATTACAGGCTCTATCTTGTAAACCCCCTCATACAATTTTTCATAAAGATAAAGTTGTCCTACAAGTGAAGCCTCATTTTCTCCCAAAGGTGGTTTCTGAATTCCAATCACTCAGAAGATTACCTTGCCTTCATTTTATCCCCCTCCCCATCCGGGGAAAAAGGAAGAAAGACTGCATAGGCTGGACCCAAGGCAGGCTTTGAGCTTTTACATCAGCAGACTTGCTAGGATTAGGCAAGCAGACCAACTGTTCGTAGGTTACTCAGGGCACAAATTGGGATTACCGATAACAAAACAGACCATTTCCAGATGGATTATTTTAGCCATTCTGAAATGTTACAAACTGACAGGGAAAGAGCCTCCTCAAAATCTTAGGGCTCATTGAACCAGGGGTATCGCAGCCTCTTCGGCCCTCCAAACAGGGGTACCGATTCGAGACAGATGTGCGGCTGCCACATGGTCGTCTGCACATACCTACACACGATTTTACAACCTGGATTCCTCCTCTGGCCAAGAGACTAGATTTGGCAAAGCTGTGTTGCACTCTGTTCACTCTTGAAGGGAAACATGGCAATTTTACTCCCACCTCCAGTTACACACCACTGCTATGGGAGTCTATCAAGATAAGGAATACGTCGGAGGACACAATCCCTTCAAAGAACAAGTTACTTCTTACCTGGTAACGTTCTTTCGATGGGATGTTCCTCCGACATATTCCTTATTGCCCCTCCCATCTATCCCCTCAGTAAAACTTCCCTTGTGGTTACAGCTTACTCTCCTTCTGGGTCACTAACCAATTCATGTAAAACAACTGTTAACGTCAAAACGGAACTGAGCAACGGACGCTGCGCAAGTCTATTTATACGCATGATGACATCGGCGCCGATACAGAGGCTGTCGAGGGACATTGGCTCGAGGGAAAAATTCTGAGGCCAGCAAACTGGAGATGATCTATCAAGATAAGGAATACGTCGGAGGAACATCCCATCAAAAGAACATTACCAGGTAAGAAGTAACTTGTTCATCCGTGGCAAGCACACCACCAAGGCGCTCTCAGCAGCTCATTTCTAGTCCCACCACTCCACTCACAAAGGTGGCAAGAGAAGGAAAAAGTATGGAATTCCATGTGACTGTACACCACCAGGCAGTGGGGAGGATAAAGTGTTGGGGATGAGGAGTGGGGAGGGTAAGGTGTTGGGGATGAGGGAGTGGGGAGGTTAAGGTGTTGGGGATGGTGGTGTGTCACTTTGGAATACATCCAATTAATCCAGTGGTCATTTCCTTTCAGTGAATCATTTTAATTCAAGGTAATATTACAGTGACAGACAGATATGTAGTAGTAGTCATTTATATAGCACATTTTCCCATTTGTATGGCCTCAATGCACTTGTGGTGGGAACATCATTGGGGCTCGAAGTCCAGGTATGGAAAAATTCTCAGAAAAGGCTTAGAATGTATGAATGGGTGCTGAGGGAGGTCACAAGAGTGCACTGGTGTAAGAGATTCTTTATGTGTCCAGCTAGACCAAATATTGTCATAGGTTGTCGCTGTATTCTAATGGTTGAGGTGTTGAGGCAACTCTAGTGTAAGTAGGCAAAGATGTTACGTGTCCAGCTAGACCAAATTTAATGTAGTCGTAGCTGCATTCTAAAGTGTGTGTGTGGATAGCCGCGCCTGCGGCAGATGTCTACCAAAATGGTGCATTTATATGTACCTTATGCTCAGATGGAGCTTATCTTGGATCTCGCTGTGTGATCAGACCCTATGTGTGAAAAGAAAAGCTACTCTCAGAAGCACTTCTAGACACTATAGAAAGGCTTCCCTCAAAGTCTTCTAGGCGCAAATATCCTGGCTATCTTAGTACATCTTCTAGGTGTGACAGACAGGCTACCTTAAGATCTTGGGATCATAGGATTCTCTAAACACAATAGACATGCTACCCTTATAATCTTACTGTATATATTCTAAGTTCCATAATTGGCTACCATCAGGCATCTTCTAAGTGCAGTATCAAGCATATGCCATATCTGGCTACCCGCAGATCATTGTGCAAGCCCTGGATGCTCTCTGGTAGATACTCACAATCGTGACAACCAACAGTCACATTCAACACTGTCCTTTCTACCTATTGTTTCTTACTCAATTCCGTAAAATAATTCAAACAGACCTCAACAACGTGTTCCTTATCTTGCAAGTTTGAAATAGTTAGCTAGCAGGCTCTGCACATTGCTGTGCTCTGTATGATGTTTTTCATAATTTATACTCAGGGTTTTGGTAACCTCTGTGTGTACCTTACCTAGTAAGTACCTTAGGTTGGTTAGCAGAGTGTTCCAGCACAAAATATACTTGCCAATACGAGTTGGTTGTTTTGTGGGGCAAATAGCGGCATTAGGAGAGATACAGGATAATGTAGAGAAGTATTTGTGACAACTAACCTATTCGTAACAGGTGGAGTCAAATGGACAGACGAGACTTGGATTGCACAGAATGGAAGCTGATTTGTCCAGGAAGGAGCTTGATCTGCCTGGGAGCGAACATGTATATTCCAGAAGGACACCTGAACTACCTGAGAAAGTGTCTGAAGCACCAGGCACCCATCAGTGCACTGCCCAGGAGAGATGGGACTGCCTGAAATTCCCAAATGTTGTTTACCTGGGCCCTAAAGCAAAGATGCTTTGCAAGTTCCATTGGTCTTGTCTGCTAGTAAACAACATGCTTGATATAGAAGAGATGCCTAGGAAACAACTGTCCTCAGGCCAAACGACGTGGCTGTGAGGGCCAGCATTCCAACGGTGAAAAGAAGTGTTTGATGATTAGAGAAGAAGCAAAGAACACCAAAGGGCAGAAGAGCAAGTGAGCAATGGTATGACCAGTACCCGGGAAGGTTGACAGAGTAATAGCTGCATAGTGACATAGAGACTACCTCAGACACAGAGAGCGTGTCCAATGGTGAGACTGAGGAGTAAGGAGAAAAGGTGTGACAGGTGCAAAGCCAGTGGAACAAATGGGGTATAGAGTCCTCGAGATGCTAATGTGAGCAGCAGCATTATTGAGAGAAGCCATGGGAATAAGGATGTCCAGTGAGGATTACAGTGTGGAATCCATAGAGATCTAAGGGAGATAAGTCATTTAAGAGACGGGTTGGAAGTAGTAGCCCCATAAATCAGAGTTTCAACAAAGGATAGTGGGAGTGATTTAAGTGCATGTTGGTGTTTTCACAGATGGAACACAAACCACTTTGAGACTTTAAGACAGTTCAATGGTTTTTATTTTCTTTGTGTGGCTTAGGGCTGGCACTCTCTTTCTCTCTCTCATTTTGTTTTATCACTCCTCCCTAACCCAGGCATCTGTAATCCCAGGGTAGTGCTACCAAATGTTTACCTCTTCTGTCCAAATGCTGTCTTATGCTACTAATGCTTTCCTAAATGCTGACTATGTGAGCCCATATGGGACTTTGTACCTGTCCCTAATGTGTCCAACGGTTAGTATTACAATGGTAATTGGGATAGTGCCTTTGCACTTTCGATGTTGGAGTCGAGCTGGTTCAGGCATGCCAATCTCTTCCCTCCTATTCTTACTACATCATCTGTCCTCGTACTCCTTCCACCAATCTTCTCGTCCCTTCAATGTTTTATTCCTCCTAGTTCTCACCTCCACCCTTTGATGTTACTTCCCCTCCCTCTCCACTTCCCTTCTCCTCCTCTCCACTACTATTCCCTTTGTCTGCACTACTACTCCTCTCCTCCACAATACTCTCCATCTCCACACTACTATATCCTTCTCCTCCCACTGCTACTCACCTCCTCCCACTACTTATACTCTCCTCCTTCTGCTGTTACTCTCCTCCTCCCTGTAGTAGGTCAGAATCAGGAGCCGAACAAGCAAGCATGATTTTCACAAAGGTTTATTTTCTGTTTTGATAAAAAAAAGACCTAATGTTTCCCTAACTCTGTGATACTGAGCCCTAGAAAGTGGTGCCCCATGAGTGTGTCAAGATGGTCAAACATAAATTAAGTCCTCTGTTTTAGTAATCCTATTCTAACCTATTTTCTCTCCCTAGTGTTCAAAAGAAAATATAAAACAACCAAGGTATATTCTTGAGCCTTGCCCAAAGGTAAAGGGACGGCATCTGGCTTCTGACCCCGACCTTTGTGTCTCTTTAACAGAGGTCCTTGCATATGTTCATAGTCCAAAATATATACTTTATGTACAGCTGCAGTGCCATCCCGGGGCTTCACCTTGAAACCTGTGTGTCTCACAGTCCTTCGCCATTTGGGGAGACTTTCATATTTCCCCTTCCCGCAGTCTGGAGTTCTTTCAGTCTCTTCCTCCCCCACTCTGGCGCTCGTACTTCGTCATTTGCCACTCTGGATTCCTCAGTTCTTTCACCCACACTGAGCTTCTCTCTGTCTCGTTTCCTCACTCCAGTGCTTTTTGGCTTTTTCCCCACACCAGGGCTTCTATTAGTTTCTCTACCCGCTCTGGGGCTTCTCTCTGTCTTCACCACACCAGGGCTACTTTTGGTTTTTCCCTGCACTCTAGGCTTCTCCTTCTCAGTCCCCACTCTGGGGTTTGTTTGTTTATTTATTTGTATTGCGCGCCAGACCCAAGGGTAACCGGGCGCAGTGAGCAGAATATACGAAGCTTTCAAAGTTGCATAGAAATTACAATGTTACAGCAAATTACAATGTTACATAATTAAAATTTACAATAGTGATGAGTCTTTGAAGGTACATATATACATTCAGATGAGTAACATAACACAAATAAAGTCTTTCAAACCTTACATGTTGTTGTCAGTGAGGTGTTTGATGAGGTTCGTTCTAAAGTGGGGGAAAGGTTGGTCTGATCTAAGGTTGTGTGGCAGGGCATTCCACCATTTAGCGGCTAGCACAGGGAAGCTTGTGCCGCCAATTTTGGCAAGTTTAAATCTTGGAATTTCCAGACAGTTGGAGTTGGGCGTTCTTGTAGGTCTGCTAGAGGTTTTTCTTTTTATTTTGTCCGTCAGGTAAATGGAGGTAGCGTTATTGAGGGCTTTGTGCGTCAGGGAGAGCATTTTTAGGTGAATTTTATTGTCGATGGAGAGCCATTTGTATTGTTGTCTAGTGGAGGAGATATGTTCCCTTTTGTTTATGCCTAAGGCGGCTCTAAGGGCGTTATTTTGGAGGATTTGTAGCCTTTTGGTGATAGTTTTGTTGGCGCCACTGTAAAGGGCATTGGAATAATCGATTCGTGATAGTATTAAGGCTCTCGCTAAGATCATGCAACTGTTATTGGATAAGAAAGGTTTACCTGCGCTTATTAATTTGCAGGTATAGGCTGTCGTGGAAGATAAGGAATTAACTTGTTTGGCAAGAGACATGGTGGAGTCGAGATAGAAACCTAGTGTTTTTACTACACTCGAGACCTTAATGCAATTGCCATCTATGTTAAACGTGGAGTAGTCCTTGCCTAGTTTGTTGATATTGGCCTGCGTGCCCAGAATGATCAGCTCAGTCTTATCATCATTCAGGCAGAGGCCATGTGATGCCATCCATGCCTGAATGATGAGGTACACCCTATTCACCAACTCCCTGTCCTTGCTGTGATCCCCAGAAAGCGGGAGGAGAATTTGTGTATCATCTGCATAGTTAGTGTAGGTGATATCTAGAAGGTCCAGATCATCGAAAAGGGGTTTAGTGAATATGTTGTACAGGGTTGGTGAAACACAGGAGCCTTGAGGGACGCCGCACGTGATTGGAAGAGGGTCGGCTGCTGCCGAGGGGGAGAAGACTCTCATTGTTCTCTCACTCAGAAAGGATTCAATCCATTTGGTGGCATGCGTAGAGAAGTGTGCAGCACTGTCCAAGTGTTTGCAGAGGACCCTATGATCCACCAGATCGAAAGCAGCTGAGAGATCAAGTAAGAGGAGGAGTGCCGTCTTACCTTGGTCTCTCAGTTCGTCTATTTGGGTCTTTAGATCAATGAGTGCAGTTTCAGTACCATGCAGTGGGCAGAAACCAGATTGTCTGGCTCCCAGTAGATTATTAGATTCAAGGTGTATTTGAATTTGTGTATAGGCGACCTTGTCTAGTATCTTCAGAAGGAAAGGTACGGTAGTGATAGGCCGATAATTGGTGGGGACGAGGGGGTTAAGGGTCTGCTTCTTGAGAAGTGGGAGCACCCATGATTGTTTTAGGTTCGCCGGGATATTACCTGTGGCGAAGGAGGAGTTGATCAATTTTGAAATGAACGGTGAAAGGTCTCTGGCAGCGTCTTTTATTAGTTGTGCTGGGCAGATGTCACCTTTGCAGCTCGACGGTTTGAGGGAGAGGATGATTTTCTCTACCTCTAAGATGGTAGTTTAAGTGAAGGAGAATTTGTTGGTTGGGTCGTTGATGGTGTTGTTGAGTGGCAGCTTGTTTGTGAGGTTTAGGGAATCTTATTTTAGTTGGATTTTGTTTTGCAGTGTGGTGATTTTATTTGCTAAGGCTGTTTGGATATCTGTGCACCAGGTCTGATCTTTAATGCAGGTATCTGGTGTAGCAATAAAGGGCTCAAGTTCTTTCAAGATGGAGAAGAGTTCCTTCATACTTGAGTTGGCATTGGCAATGCGAGCATTGTAAGAATTGCGTTTCGCTAGACATGTTTAATTTTTATAATGCAGAGAGATATTAGTTAAATTAGCTTTATTCTCTTCGGTTGGACATAGTTTCCAGTCGGATTCGCATTTTCTTTTGTTTAGGCGCAAGGCCTTAAGTTCTGGCGTGAACCACTTGTTTAAGTGTGCCTTGGGTTTGCTTGTTCGCATTTTGAGAGGGGCGACTTTGTCCATAGTGGTGCGCATGATGTTGTTGAATTCATTGACCAATGCAATAGGGTCGAGGTTGTCTGGCAGTGCATTTAAGGTAGGAAGGATCAGGGGGATAATATTATCTACTGTAATATTCTTTTTGTTTCTTGTAGGGCATGGTGGAGCTGCCTGTGGGTCAAGGCTGGGTGGTTTGGTAGTTAGTAAATTAAAGGACACCAGGGAGTGGTCTGTCCAGGAGAGTGGCGTAATAGAGGATACTGTGGCTGAGCAGTTGGAATCAGCGATCCAGTCAAGTATTCTACCCTTTGCATGTGTGGGGGTGCAAGGTCTGAAGGGTATTGGCGATAGTGGCAGCATGGGCATCTGCTTGGTCATTGAAACCAAGGTTAAAGTCCCCTAATATCAGCAATTGGGAAGTAGTTTTGGTATTATTAGACAGAAGGCTGTGCAGGTCCTCCTCGAAGGTGCCAAGTGGACCCGGTGGTCTGTAAATTAGGTGAACTGAGAGAGTTTGGGTGTTGTTTATGGGAATTTTGGCAGTGAGAGTTTCACAGGATTGCATAGTTGTGGTAGGGACTAGGCGTAGTGATAAGTTTATTTTGGATATAATGGCGCCTCTGCCTCCGCGGGAGCCTTCTCGGTCCTGCCTAGATATGGTGTTACCGTCAGGAATGGCCAACATGAGCGATGGGCCTGCCACATTGTGTAGCCAGATCTCTGTTATGGCAATAAAGTCTAGATTGGCTTCTGTGATTAAGTCAGCTAGGTCAATGGCGTGTGCCACTAGGGATCTTACATTAAGGAGTGCTCCCTTGAGGGAGTGTCCTTTAGGGTCCATTTTGGTTGTGGCCGAGTTGGGTGAATTGGTATCTGTCTTAATCATGTTTGTATTCACTGATGGGGAGAATAGAGGAGGTGCAGTGCCTATTCTAATCTGTTGGTCTTTCGTTGTGCGTTTTATAGTGGGGAGGGATCTTCTAAGAGGTTCATAGAGTTTATTAAGTCTGGCGCATAATTTAAGGTTTCTCTCATGAGTTGGGGTAGGCTGAGAGATGTAGACTAGTCGGCCTGGCATGGCCAGGTGCACGGGGCTGATGTGGCCAGTGTAGTTGAGTAGGAGAGGAGGCGCGAGAGCTGGCTTGCAAGGGGGAACTTCAGTGTGGCTGTTCTTGGGGGAGGCGTACAGTGTGGTCATGACCATTAGAAAGTAAATGTTGAGTGGGCTGGACATAGTGCGAAGCTATTCCTGTTAGCTGGCAATGCCACTTGGTGTTTATGGACTGGGATAACTGGTCGTCAAGGTACTAAATGTCAGTACTTGTGTCTAAGGCTGTGTGGCTGGATCTGTAAGGTTTAGGCACCATCCACTGGTAAGGGCACAAGAGTATGAGGCAAGAGTGGGCAATGTCTGGAGTACATAGCATGGGAGGCACCTAAGTGCACCTCTTCCAACAGGGCTAAGATATAGAGACTGAGGGCACCTAGATGTGGCAATCAAACAGTGACCATAATACATAGCATGGTAGGCTGAAATATAGGGACTGGGGGCACCTAGATATGGCAATCAAGCAGTGACTATAAGACATAGCGTATGAGGCTAGGACAAAGCACAAATCAAAGTGGTCTGTTAGCAACCCTGGGGCACAACACAAATCAAAAATGGTCTATTAGCGACCATAGGCACAACACAAATCAAAGTGGTCTATTAGCGACCATAGGCACAACACAAATCAAGTGTGGTCTATTGGCGACCATAGGGCACAGCACATATCAGAGTGGTCTATTAGCGACCATAAGGCACAATACAAATCAAATGTGGCCTATTGGCGACCATAAGGCACAATACAAATCAAACGTGGTCTATTGGCGACCATAGGGCACAATACAAATCAAATGTGGTCTATTAGCGACCCTGGGGCACAACACATATCAGAAGTGGCTAGTGGCAGGGAACACAGGCCATCTAGTTGCGAGTTTGCACATATGGTTGGAAGTAATACACCGTGGCTAGTAGGGAGGTACACAATTAAAAGGAAAGCAGGCTAATAGGAGAGAATACTGACCATTTAGATACAGAGTTTGCACATACAGTCGGAACATTAGCATGTACAGGACAAAAGTAGCTTAAAGTAGTGGTCGGCACCTAGGTTCCGACAATGGCAGGCGACTAAGATGCAGTAAGGTAACAATTGAGAATCATATGGCAATTGAGGCAGGCATAGGTCCTAGGGTTCGTTCTGAGTGATGGGGTAAAAAGGATGTAGTATTCATAGGTGAGCATAGCATGTCAGCTCATCTTAGGTATTGTTCTGATTGTAGTTACAGTGGAAGTAACAAGATGATTGTCCCCAGTGGCGTCTGTGATCTTTCTGGGAGAAGTAGTCTTAAACAGTGGCCAACGTTTTTATAGACTTAGCATTCAACTGAGGAAATGAAGACTAGGCTTGGAGAGGGAATACATCAGAAGCGGGATAGTATAGATGTAATCTTACCCAAGGATCCGGAAGGGGGACCAGCCTTGGCCTCTGCGCAATCTCTGGGCAGGCTCAGGGCAGGTATAAAAGCCTTAGTGCTGGTGCCTTCGTGCACCGTGACGGCGTGCGCCTGGACAGCGCGCTATTGGTGAATAAGAGAGCACACACAGCCAATCCGTAGTCCGGATGCTGAGGGATGGTGCACTCAGGCCGAGAGACACATCCTGGAAAAGGCGGCGGCCATCTTGGGATGTAGACTAACTCGTGGGTCCATTGCAGGCATTACATGAAGCAATAGCAAAAGGGGGAGATGCAGCGCTTCGCTGGGGGAGATCAAGTTGTGTATATTATCATATACAAGGAACCGCTTCCATCCTCAATGATCCCCTTTGTGAACGGCCGACGCGGCTGTGGGAAAGGCTAGCCTCTAGGCTTACCTTCCGTCGGCGGGGAGAACAGCTGATGAGGCACTGCTCCGGCAGTGTAGTAGGAGGGCTCCTGCAGGCTCGGATGGCTTCTCCGTGTTCTCCGTCTCCCTGTACTCTCAAGCCTTTCTCCATCCCACTCCCCTTCTCTGGGGTATGCTTCCTCTTTCTCCTCACTCTGAAGTTCTCTCACTTTATCTCAACTCTGGGGCTTTTCTCCTTCTTTCTCCCCCCACTGAGGCGCCTTCCTCTGGCCTTATCTCCTGCCTCCTGTTCCTCTGAAGCCACTGCGTACCTGTATCTGACAAGCAGTGCTCCCTAGAAGGGCTTTGTAGGCCAACTGCATATTGTCTTGCAGCGCAGGTGCTTATGCGACTCAACTGGACTCCACAGCAGTTGGTGTCTTCTGCTTCCCACTTGCTTGGTGTGGGAGATTGTGGGTGGCTCCTCCTCCAGGCTGTGCCTTTGCCCACTGAGGTAACGCCATTCTCGCTCAGGCTGCCACACCCCACGGATCCAGTTTCTTGCCTGCCGGGCTGCCTTTCATTTTCCTAGTGCGGACCTCTAGGTGCGACACTGCATCTGGTGTTCTGCCTCTCCAAGCATCATCTTCTCAAGGTATGCTGAAGCGTAATTAAATAGGATGAAAATAATTTTTCGTCAGAAGCTGAGCCAGCCATTGTTAAAGGATTCTTACACATCTTAGTTCCTGGTTACCCCAAAACGGTTTTATTCTCTGCAAGGAGGGGGTGGTGACTTACGTCTCTATCTGGGTTTTCCCTGTCCCCTAAGGGGGAGTCACCTCCAGAAGAATCTCGCTTGCCCTATCCCCTAGGTGGTGTTAAGCGTAGCAGGCTCAACTCCTTAGTCTCAAAATATGTGGCTCCCCATTGGGAAGAGTTAATGAACTCTGTGAATTCATCACAGCCCCTACTCCTCTCCTACCACCAACTACTCAAACACCCTCCTTTCACCGTGTACCATATTCACATTCACTCCTTACTACTCTCTCATCACACAAACATGCACACTACAGAATCGCTTCTACTCCTAAAACAATAACTCACCTACTCAAGGCATCTCCTCCATAAACCATTACTCCATTCTTCCTCCTTCTGGTCTCTTGGGTGTCCTGCACCTCCACCTCTGACCCAACCTTAAAAATAAAGTTGTTTCCTGTCCCCTAATAAACACACCTTCCCCTCCCTGTGAGGATTGGGTATCTTTCCCTGGCCAATCTGGCCCTATTTTCCCCACTCTTATAAGTGCAAGGGGAAATCTTGAAAAGGGGGCGAAGCCCGTCCACTTTTTTGTACAGATTCACAGTGTTTCAAAGATCTCTCTGCAGGCAGTCTCTCCAGGGACGATGGAGTTTTCACCCTTTTTGTTGCCTGAAGGGTTTTCATGCTTGTGTGCGTGCTCACTGGCTCCCTTCGGGCAGGTCCGCTAGATCTTGCATGCTACTGCAGAGGGCTGCGACCTCTCTCTTTTCTCAGTCCTGAAGTGCCATTGCCTCCGGGGTCCTTTGGTTGCTGCACTTCTGTTCTCATCAGCGGCACTCCCTCATCCTTGACCAATTTTGTCCTGGTGATGGTGCTGCCTTCTCTTCTGTTGGGGTTGCATTTTTGACCTTGGACGCAGACACTTTAAAAGTAACTGAAAGACACTGTCGAGTGTCCAATATATGAAGCAAGGCTGGAGATAAGGTTCTGCAATCATGCCGACACATGGGGAAGGCAGAGCAGGATTTGGGACCCTCTCTGCTGCCACTGTCCCCTTCAGGGGTAGGACAAGCTCTGGATCTCCCCTTGCAGGCCTTCTATCCCAGCTGTGATGGGTTCCCGTCTCCTCTTTTTAAAAAAAATGTTTTTATTAGTTTCATAAAGCAGTTAACAATAACAACACCACCAACAGGGTGAACCCCCCCCCCCCACTCTTCATCCCCTGAGCATTTAGAGCACAATGCAGTGTATTTTAACCATTCCAAGTTTAACCATTGGTCCCGATGGCATTTGACCCGGGACTCTCCTGTGTGGCACAAGTATTAACAGTGGCAATGAGTTAATCTCTACCATGTTCTTGCAACAGCTTATTTTACTATTCATAGAGCCTTAAGAGGCCAGGCCCCCGTTGTTGCCATTGTAAGCTTCCAGCTATACGTATTTCTATGTAGTCTCATGCAGAGTGGGCTCTCCCGGTTTTGGGGCTCCCACCTGGAGTGGGTGAGTTCTGCATCCTTTCAGCCATATAGTTTTTAAAGGGGCCCCAGTATCCCTTTGGTCTGCTGGTACTTGGCAGTAGTGCTGCATATTGTGATTCTCTCTTCTGGCACAAGTTCATGGAGTTCAACCATCTCTGGAAACATGGTGCTCTATGTTTCCACCAAGTCCTGGCACTTGGAGATCTAGCTGTCACTGATGCCATCTCCAAAAGTTTCCTTTCCGCACGCGTGCCACCCTCAACCATTGCAAGCAGCCACAACTCTGGGGAATAGTGTCTTTGGGTCGTTAACATTTGAGACACAGCATTTTCAACCTTTTCCCAAAATGGTCTGCTATGTGAGCAGGTCCAAGCGACGTGAAAGAAATCAGCCTGGTCTAAACCACATCTTCTACAGAGAGAGGATCTAACAGGAAAGAACCAGTGCAGGAGGGAGGCCGAGTAATAAACCTAATGCAGAAACTTAAAATGGATTAATTGGAACCCGTTATACAGGGACATGTAACGGGTTTGCATGCACATGGCCTTCTATTGTTCTTCAGCTAGTAGCTTCCCAAGCGCCAGTTCCCACTTAACTCTATAGTTTTTCCCTTTACTTTCTTTTCTTTCTGTGCTCTGGTCAACTTGTATATAGAGGAGACCAGTTTCTTGGTGCTCAGTGGTAAAATTACATATTGCAGTATTTAGGAGGGCGCAGGGGCTCGTTGGAAATCTAGCCATTTGGATTTTAGAATCTCCCTTAGTCGGAAATACAGCAGCATAGTCACCACCGTCCACTCTCCCTTAGCTTTTAAGGCGTCCCATGTAATGAACACCCCGTTTTGTACACGATCCCCCTGAGTTAGGACCCCCAGTCTGTCAAAAGGGGTCTGGAATATTTTTTCATGGTTAATAGGGACACCGCAGACTTTAAATATGGGGCGATTTGGGGAATAGCAGGCTTCCTCCCCCACTACCCTGCTCACCTGGCTCCAGGATTTACATGTGATTTCTACTGGTTGGCTCTCTAGTCGCCCGTCTTCTCCAGGTTTCCCCACAACAGTCCCTTCAAGTTGTTCGGGTAAGTTATTGCTCTTTCTAGGTTGGTATGCTGAAGTTCCACAGTAGGGGACCACCACTAAATGGAATATTTTATTTGTGCTGCAAGGAAAGAAATATACAAATCTGGATACTCCATCCCACCCTGTTCGTAAGGAAGAGCTATGGTGTCATAAGACACCCTTGCCTGTTTACATGCCCAGGCAAGTCAAACCATCAGGCTTTTTAGACGGGACCAGAAACTTGCAGGGGGCCACGTGGGCACATTGTTGAATATGTATATTAGTTGTGGAAGGATCACCATTTTGGCCAGGGATATCCGGGAAGCTTGGGAGATGGGTAGAAGAGTCCATGATCCCACTCTCTGCTCTAGTATCTACACATAATTTTCCCTATATAGGTCACCCTTCGATGGGGTCACGAGGATACCCAAATACTGTATACCCTGTGGGCACCATCTGAATTCCACCCCTGTATCTGATTGCTGTACCCCTGGAGTTAGAGGAAGTACCTCTGATTTGGACCAGTTTATTTGCAGCCCTGAAAGGTTCCCGAACCGACTTATTTCTTGCACCAGTGGTCGTAAATTCTGCCCGGGGTGTTTCACATATAGCAGTATTTGGTCCGCATATAGGGAAATGATGGAGAGATGCGAATGAATTCTGATGCCCCAGTGGTAGTGGTACTCCCGTATGCATCAAGCCAGCGGCTCAACAGCTAGGGCAAATAGGATTGGCGACAGTGGTCAACCCTGTCTTGTCCCGCGTGTTGGGTAAATACATTCGGAAGTCATTCTGTTAGTGTCTACCGCCACTCTGGGTGCCGTGTACAGCAATTGAACCCATTATAAAAAAGTTAGCCCCAGACCCGAGCGGCGGAGGTCCTCAAACAAAAATGACCACTCCGCGGAGTCGAAAGCCTTCTCCGCGCCCAGAGCGGCCACCATGATCAGTATCTTAGAATTTACGTTGTGCATGAGTATGCAAAGCCGCCTCAGATTGTTTTGGGTGGATCTCCCAGCGATGAAGCCTGCCTGGTCTGGCATAAACGGTAGGAGTCGGTCGGCAAGTATTTTAGCTAGGATTTTATTATCCTTTATTGATTAGGGATAGTGGTCTATATGAGGTGCATTTTAGGCAGTCTTTATCCAATTTAAGCAACACTGTCACAAGGGCAGTTCTAGTGGACACCCAAGGATCTGGCCACTTCATACATGTCCCGCAGGTATGGCAACAGGGAGGCCGCATATACCTTATAGAATTTGGCGGTTACCCCATCCAGGCCAGCGGCCTTCCCATTGAGGAGGGAGAGGATCGCGTTGCAGAGTTCCTTGCCCGTGCTAGGGGCATTCAGGCCCTCGCCCTGAGTTGAATCCAGCCAACCCAAAGCTATTGTGTCTAAGTATTGCGCTATGGAGTCATGTCCAGTGTTCCTCTGGGAAGTGTACAGGCATTCATAGAAGTCGCAGAGGACACAATTTATCCTCTCAAAATCCGTTCTAGGGGTCACCGGAGAGTCCTCTACCTCAATGATAGCGTCTAGTTGTCGCTTCCATTTAATGGCCCAGGAGAGTGTCCTGACGAGACGGTCCTCTTAACCGTACACCCATGCAGCTATGGGGTCTCCAATGAACCTCTACTCCCTAGACGCCAACAGGCCTGTCTCGTCTCTCTTAACTCGTAACATAGTACGTACGGCTGGAGAATCGTGAGAGCCCTGTTGCGTATCCAGGTCTTTGATTTCAGTTTCTAGTGCAGCCATGGACCTACGTAACACCTTCAGGACACCTCCCTCTTTGGAAATACAGCAGTCCCTAATGCATACCTTAAAGGCTTCCTGTACCACTGCAGGGTCAGGAACAGAGCCCACGTTGGCTTCAAAATAGGTTTGTATATCTTGCACAATTTCTTCTTGGAATAATGTGTCTTCTAGCACGCTAGATCTAAAGTGCCCGAGCATTTGTTTCGGGGATCTGATTGGCCCTGAGATATGAATTAACACCGGGGAGTGGTCCGAAAAAGTCTGGGGGAGTATGTTAGCGCTAATGATGTTCCTAGCCAGGGTTGATGTCATCATTACATAGTCTATTATAGAGGAGCTACCATGTACACTAGAGTAGGAGTACTCCCTACTAGTAGGGTGTGTCATGCGCCATGCATCATGTAGTACAGGGTATTCTGCTATGGCTGTCCATTTCTGGGCCGCCCGAGTTAGGGTATGTTGCGCCATGGTTGATCTATCTAGACCCAAGGAAATGGCCATGTTAAAATCCTCTAGCCACACAACCTTGTAGTAAGGGAATCTATGGAGGTGGTTATCACAGTGTTGGAAGAATTCTGGAGAGTTTGTATTTGGAGCATATATGTTCACCAGGAGAACCTTCAGTCCCGACATCTCACCTGCCAATAGGATATAATGACTTTCCTCTTCCCTTACTTGTTCGTGAAGCCTGAACTCCAATGAGCGGTGAATATACCTTGCCACCCCCGTGAGTGTGAGGTGTAGGAGGAGCAGTATCTATGTATACCCCATCTAGCGATATTAGGGTGAGCCCCATCTCGTGGCAAGTGTGTTTCCTGCAAGCCTAGAATGTTTACACTATGATTCTTAACATAGTTCGTTATTAGACAGATCTTTTTTTCGGTTGGTAAACCCCCGTATATTCCACGTCATTACGGATAGCACATTGCCCGACCCATCCCCGGCTTTAGGCAGCCCCATGATGCGAACACTAGTAGAAGTCTCTCAAAACCTCTGAGGCTGCCGTCTGGTCCAGACGGTAACCAGTTAGAGGAGTATATCGATGCCATGACACCCTGTCATGTCAAAGCGTTTCTCTTTTGTGCTGCACCCAACCTCCCTGCGACCCGAGTACAGGCCCAACTACTTAACACCTTATAACCCCAATTCTCGTTGATACCCACCCCCCACCCATGCCAGAAACTTAAACCTACTGGCACCCAGATCTCCCACCCCCACAACCCACATCAGTCAATATCAAACAGTGTCCACAGTGGCTGCCGAAAACGGGGTGCCATCGGCATATAGATTACTCCTTGCGGCTGAAGGCTGACCTCGCCATCTTTGTCTTATTATCAAAGTCGTCTGAGGTCTGCGACAAGGATAGTAGCAAAATAATAGTAAAGTCTCTTATGGTGAAACAAAAAGGAGCAGGTTGGTGAACTGCGAGGCGATACCTCAGGGTCGGGGAGACCCAATGCGAAGCGCTCAGAAGCTGGAGAAGTGAAGAAGATCGCTTCATCACCATGTACCACCTTAAGCTTGGCTGGGTATAACATTGAACAGCTTATTTCTTTTCTCCGCAGGATGTTTTTCATGTTTTGAAAAGTCTTTCTTTGGTCTTGGACTTGTGGACTGAAGTCCGGGAAAAGGCAGATGGTCGAGGACCCCCATTGCAGTTCCCTCTTGTCTATGGGGGCCCAGAGTAGAATGTCCCTGTTGCGGTAATTGAATATTCTGGTGATAATAGGCTGTTCTGGTGCCCCAGATGGAGGTATGGTTGCCAGAGACCTGTGTGCTCGCTCCACCATAAACATACTTGTGACCCGGGCTGCCTTCGACGCCCTCATTTTTTGTGCTACGCTCTTGACTGTCTGCTGAAGTGCCGCTACCTCTCGCTGGAGGACAGCTACCTTATCTTCACCATCATCTATCAGTTACTCTGCCTCAATCATGCAGCCACAGAGTTTGTTGATTTGAACAGTCAAAAAGTCGACCTTACAGTTTAGGGTGTTTATTTTGGCACTGAGGTTGTTGGTGCTGCTTTTCAGGCTCAGTAATGTTTGGTTTAGGGCTGATACATCCAACTGGGAAGGGCCCTGATTGGCTGCAAGAGGGGCCTACGCTTGGTCAGATCGTGCAAATTGATCCATGTTTGCTTGTCTTTTTGGATTTCCCATCACACAAGGACTGGTAAGACAATGTCCCTTGTCTGCACACTGTAGTGTGGGGGATGCACTGACTATTTTCCGTTAGCAGTACAAAATCTTCAGGCCTAGGCAGCACAGTTGTTGCAAATGTCCCACTGAGGGATACGGGCCACCAGACTTTCCCAGCAGAGGGGGCAGGTAGGCAGTTGTCCACAATGTGGAACACAGGTATTCAGTGCATGTCGGACCTCAGGCAACAGGCTGCATCCAGTAGTTTCATATGGAGCGGAGCCCCATAGACTGCCAGGCCCGCAGGGCACGCCACAAAGCAGAGGTCGAGCTAGACTGCTAGGCCTGGGGGTGCAGTATGGAGTGCATAGTCGATCAGGGCTCCATCCTCTGTGTTAGTAGAGACATTTGGGAGTGTTGGGTACGTGGACCTCGACAGGGCCCAAAGGATGCTTCCCCCCTTAGGGTTGCACTTGCATTGCGGGCCGATCCGCACCGCCAATAGAGCACATCGCTCCCCCAGAAATGTACTACCAGCCTGGGGAGGTCGGCTCGTGGAACTCGGCTGGGATCTGCTCCCACCACTCAGCAGCGTGTAAGCTGTGGGACGAGACACCACCGCCGGGTAGCAGGGGAGCCGGGCGCGGACCCTACAGCGGGTCCAAAGCTGCCAGAGCCGCAGTCTCACGCCCCAACTCTAGCGGTCACTCCTACCGGGGGTATATTCCTCACCTGCTGTTCCGGTTCAGCCGGCAGGCTCCGCAAACATCGGGGAGCAATCCTCCACCTCTGCCCGTAGGTGAGTAAACACAGCGCCCTCATGTGTGTAGGCTGTAGGCAGGACACATGAGGCCGCAGCAAACGGTGCTTCCCTCGGTGTGCTTTGAGTCGTCAGGCAAGGAGAGTGCTTTTTGGGCCAGGACCATCAGGTTCTACTGTCTCGACCCTCAGACCGCCATACACCAATATGTAAGACTAAGCAAATCCTCTGAAGGCAGGATATTAAAAAATGGATTTAGAGCTTTTGCCGGAGCTCTCTCAGGCTGTGGCCATTTTCTAGCCGCACAACAGCTCCCCCGCCCCCGTTCTTGTCCCCTCTTGACAACCTATCATAGTATGTGTGGTCCAAGAAACTAGACTAAACCAAAGGAGGAAAGCTAAAGTAAAAATCTGTTCTAACTGCGTGCCAATGTACATTATTCCAGAAAGGAAAGTAGCCACTCTCTAAAAAAGACTCACTGATAAAAGATACATTTAAAATACAGGCTGACATTGAATCACAATGTCATCCCAAGTTTGGGAAGTGAGGTCCTTTAAACTGCATGCTGATGTATGTTGTTCAAAGAATCATCCAAAGTCTAGCACAGACTCAGAGCCAATTGAAATACAGATGGTTATATTTGGGTCAAAAAGTAATTCCTAGTTTAAAGAGAAATTAAAGTAATTTAAAGGAAACCACCAGGGTGCGCGAACAGCAATGGGTGCCTGAACACCAGCTCCTTAGCCTGCTGGGAAAACGCAGAACCACGCACCGAATCCTGGAACGCCAAAGGGCATCTGCCGGAGAAATAGCAGGGAACAAAGCGCTCCAACCATATGAGCGTGTGAAGGGACCCTGGCCCTACAACTATGCCCCAAAGTGTTGCAGCCCAGGGAAGAGGGAGCTGCAGGACGGAGAAGGCCATGCCTGGGAGACGCAGTGCTACACATCGCAATGCCTGTGACGCAGGGAAAGGTGACTGAGGCACAGCGAGTGGCAAATTGCAGCTCGGAGGAGCGGAATACATGTGGCCATCCCCCGCCGTCAGCACAGCACCTCTCTGGAGGCAGTGAGGAAGGGCACTATGTCCCAGAGAGGCTCAGTAGTGCCGTGTGACAGACCCAAGGTGCGCAAACACCCAGGACGGTGCGCAAAGACGGACTGAAAAGCTGCCAGTGAGTGTGCTGTCCCTGCCCCTGTTTGGCATTGAAACTTGCCTGATCGTGCTAGTGGCACAGAGGGTAAGCTTCTCAAGTCCCGGCAGTTTTGCTGTAGTCTGAATAGCCAGCCTCTGTGAGCTCCAAGGGATGAGAAACCCTGCTGAGCTTGAACATGCACCATAACTGAGATCCCAGAGGGTGATGTTTGGAGCTGCAAAGCAGGGACACAGACACCACAATTTAGCATGAGGGCACCGGGGGCGAGGATACAGGCTGTCCTGGTAAGGAGAAAGGCAGGACAGAGAAGGACCAACCTTGGTGCTACTGCTTGAAGTTGAAGGGTCAGTCCAGGAGACACCCAGGGAAGAAGATCCCACGGCTGCATAAATCAGGACTGGGAAAAATAGAGACACTATGGGCAGTGAACTGGGGCCCTGCCCCATTGTCAGGCCTAGGTCAGAAGAAGGGGAAACCGGGCCCATCAGATCCCATAAAGACCAGAGTGACAACTTGTGAAGCCCAACTGGAGTGGAAGTAGGACCATATGTGTGTTGGAAGGAGGAGTGGGGCTCTCAAGTAGGTGCTAAGTGAAAGGCAGACAGTGGTGATTGTTGCCCTTCAAAAGTATAGCAGGGAAGCAGTCATGGAGGGGACTGGGAAAGCGCTGACCATGCTGAACATAGCCATTGAAGAGCACATTGGAGGTATAATAGCAGAGATAAAGTACTCCGTAGCGAGATCCAGTCATCACTATCAGACCTGCTTAGTAAGTGTGATGAATCCTGCGGAGTCCTCACAGAATCCATGCCTAAAGTCTCCTCCCAGGTGGCCTGGGGAAGGCAGCCACTACGTGATCCTAACTCTGGGGGTGGTAGTAGCCAGGCCAATGACCTGGGAGGAGAAGGGCCCCAAGGGAATGGGAGGATTCCGCCAAGAGAAACGCTGTACTCATCTTCCTCGGAAGGTGAAATTTCCCTGATGCCAAAATACCTAATGGCATGTTGTCAGAGTGAGGTTCCCCTTCCCAGAAGCACACAACGTATTAGTGATGAAGACCTCTGTAATGAGCCTAGGGATGATGTGTATAATAATCAGAGAGTCAATACAATCATTTCTGAGGGTTATGGTTCACGTTTGAATATAAGATGTAAACTTAAGAACCATACAGTAGTTCCTGTAAATCCATCTCTGAAAGGTACTCTTAATAAAATCTTTAAATAGGACAAATTAAATAATAAAAAAACAAAACTCTGACCAGTATGATATGATAGTTTATTTATATAGCGCATATACACAATGTGTTTCAAAGCGCTTCAAGGCAAGGGAGGGAACCAGGGAAAATACAATGACATTCTTACAGGCCATGAACAGTAAGGATGTGAAATTAACTATCGCACTCGGCCTGATGACATTTCAGATAGTGCAAGAGCTAAGACATAGATAAGGAAGGGAGGGGGAGAGTGGGAAGGAAACGGGAACAGACAGGCGACTACCGTACTAGGCTTGACGACATTTCTAGTAGAGCCGGAGAAAAACAAAAGGTGAGGGAGAGGGGTGCAGAAAGGGAGGGGAGGAACAAAACAAGCGACTATCGTACTAGGCCTGATGACATTTCAGATAGTTCTGGAGGGGGAGGAGGGACAAGTAAGGGGCGGAGAGAGGAGAGAAACGAGGTTGCTATCATACTAGGTCCATGGACAATTCTGATAGAGTAAGAGCATAGAGGAAAGTAAGGGGAGGAGATAAGAAAAGGGAGAAAGGGAAAGGGGGAGAGAACAGAGAGTAAGCAATCAAAAAGAGTGGAGAAGCAAGAGGGGAGAGCAAGCACAATTGCAGAAGTCAGTAACACATAATGTTGAAAGCTAGGATACAAGATGAAGATGAGAACAGCATGATTCAGGGCCACCATGAGTACAAGATGCAAGACTTCAAGTCCCATAATGCTTTACTTACTGGGACAAGGAAGAGGAGCTCAGAGGTGCAGAACTCAGAAATGCTGTCTAATGACTCTGACCTGAGCGGGACTTGTGGCTACTTAAAACCTGAGAACTCATCAGCCGTTTGAGAAGCAGAAGCAGAAGCAGAGATGAGACGTCAACCGCTGCTACATTTTCCAAGCGTTAAAGTCCTGAGAGAGCCATTGAAGTTGTGGCAGCAAGGTGCAGAGATCGTGCAGCAGGAAGTGGTGTGGAGGCCAGCTTACCCGAGGGAGAGAAGAGCTCTCCCCGTTGTGTGCGGTGCTTCGGTGGCTGGCGAGCACTGGAGTACGTGGGGAGTGAAGAGGACTTCCTGCACAGAAGGCGCATGCACTGGAGGTGTGACCGGAGAGGTCACTTATTCAAATCCTGATGCGGGAAGCAGAAGTGGAACCAGCAGTGCGTCAAAAGGAAGCACAGAAGAAGACCAGTGATTTCGCCTATGCGAGGTGACCTCGGGGCTCTCTGTGAGAGACCACCGTCTGGAAGTAGATATTTTGAATGCCGAACAAAATGAATTAAAGTATTTTTGAAATAATCCTTACATTCAGAGGAATGTGAAAATGAAAGATTATAACTGCTATTGCCAAAGTAAAGAGGGGGCAATACTAAATCAGGAGAACCAGCATTGCCTATGCCAAAGAGAGGATAATTACCATTGCCAAAGTAAAGAGGGGGCAATATGTGATCAAAGCATTGAGTAAGCCAAAGAGAGACAAAAATAAACAAGCGGGAAGCACACTTTTCTAGAGAGAGAAAACTAAGGCAGAGGTATTATTCACAGTTAATTGGTGAAACAGAGGAAACCTAAAAGGTGGCAGGAAGGAAGCCCTCCTTGCAATCATTATCAAGGGGGAGAGGAAATAAACCTGCATTGCATGAGGCCAACAAGTCAGAGTAACAAAGGACATCAGTGGTTATTATGTCCTTTTTTAAAGAAGTTATGAATCGCAATGTTTTTGAAAGTTGAAAACCTTTTATAAAGTTTGAAGTAAACCTCACCACTGAGTACTGGTAGTAGTGGTAGGAGTGTTGTCCTGGCAGGCGAGTACACCAGGAAAGGGACTTTTAGTAGTTAGTCCTGGCAGGTTAGTGGACCAGGAAGAAAACATTGAAGTACTGCAATTGTGGTCGAAGGTTGTGGTGAAAAGTGTCAAAGCTATTAGAATGTGATGATTGGAAATATGTTAAAAATTCATCCTGACAAAATCTTGTTGTACATAAAAAAAGAAACATTTAACAATCCAAGAGTGGAAGATGAAAATCTATTGGTTTTGTTGAAGCAGAAAATTGTGAATAATTTGAACATTTATCTTGGATGACAGTCTTTTGGTTTCGTTGAAGTAGAAAATTGTGAATACTTTGAGTAGTCACTTTGATGAATCCTACAGACTCCTCACTAAATCCCTACTTAAAGTCTCCTCCCAGGTGGCCATGGAAAAGCAGATGCTTTCTGATCCTGACCTTGGGGGCGGTGTGCTTCTGGAGTATCATCTGGGAGGAGAAAAGGCCCAGGGGAATGAGAGTATTACGGAGATGAAACACAGTATTTGTCTTCCTCTAAGGGGCATGGCTCCGCAATGCTAAAGTATGTAATGACTTGTAATAACCATCTTGATGTTCCACAATATGCCCATGTAAATAGGGGTGAAAACAATCACAAACTCCTAGGCCTTGGGCGAAATCAAAACCCTTCTAAAATTCAGGAGACCTGTAAAGCTAAAGACCTCCCTAACACCCAAAGAAGCAGTGAAAGGAAATGTGTGAATAACAATGGCTTAAAAGAATTGCCTTTCCCTTTACAATCAAGACTAATGATTAATCCTTGTAATGTTCCTTTAAAGAATATTATAAGGACCAAACTGGGGTTTAAAGGTTAAACAACAGAAACTCAAAAACCAAATTTTTCCATTAGGAACTTCAAGTCCCATAATTCCCTTTGTACCTGGATGAAGAAGAGGGCTGAAGAGGTACAATGTTGCGGGAATAGCCAGCTCATTAATGCTGATGACCCACACCTGAGGGAGACAGTATTAGCCTATTTGACCTAAAACAATTGAACTAATGACTAATTTGATCGGATTTTGCATGGGTGATTTGGCCTTGGAGGCAATTTGGTTACATGTATTGAAAAATACCAACCCTGGAGAGCGGGGGCTGCAGGGTGTCCCCGCTCTCTATGTTTGATATTTTGCAATTTTGGGGCGTGGGGGTGTCCCCTGCTTCCTTGAAATTGAAGATGGGGGACAAAAAAAAATGAATGTGCTTTTAAATTGGGCCCCGAGCAGATAAATTGCAGTCAGTTTGCCGTGATCAAAAATAATTCGGTCAAGCACACCCCAACCAGGGAGACAGACAGGCTTAAAAAGCCCCCTCAGGTATAGTCCACAGAGTTGGTGTTGTTGGAGATAAGCAAAGGAAGCAAGAAGCAGAAGCATTGTGGTCTGTGCTGGCAGCCCAGGCAGAAGCTGAAGGAGAGAGAAGACGCCGGGACCACTGTTTGGGAGATATCAGATGCTGGTACTGAGAGAGTATGTTTCTCCAGCAATCTGAAGTGCAGAGATCTCACAGCAGGAAGCGTGCCAGAGGGAAAGCTTCCCCCCTGGTGACTTGTTCTGCAAAGGCTGCAAAGCGGGAAGCATGCAAGAGGCTGTCTTAGGTGGTTGACGTGCCCCTGAGGGCATCGAGGCAGTCTCTGGTGGCTGGCGTGCACTGGAGGGCCTCAGGAGCAAGCAGAGCTCCAATTGTAGGTGGCGTGGGCAAAGGCGGACTAACAGAAGCAGTTTGCTGGGTCGCAAGGAGCCACAGCAGCAGAAGTCCTGTGCGCTGCGAGGGGAATGGAGGCGCACGTCTTACCCAGTGAGTTCACAAGCTGGTATTGACCCCGAAGCACTCCATACCCGTTCGCATCTCAGAGGCAGCCGTTCGGCAAGTGTGCAACCCTCACGTAGAAGTAAAAGTAGTTCAGAGAACAATTTTGAATACCGAACTATTGCAAAGCAGCAGAAGCAACACTTGCGTATGAGTGAAAGTGATTCCCAAGTTAATTTTGAATACCAGCAGCACTTGTGGATGAGTGAAAGTGATTCCCAAGTTAATTTCGAATACGAAACTATTGCAAAGCAGCAGAAGAAGCACTTGCGTATGAGTGAAAGTGATTCCCAAGTTTATTTTGAATATTGAACTAGGAAAAAGCGCAGCAAAAACCTATTATAACAAAGCCAAATTACTTTAACCCCAAATGTGTGAGTCTGTGGAAAAACCCAGCAACGCGAAGGGGCGACTCTGTTGAGAGTTAATACCTGCAAGCATTGCCCAAGCCAAGAGAGACTAAGACCAAGGCAAATACAAGCTAGAAACGATTGCCAACAGCAGAAGGTGGCTAATGCGAGGTGTAGAATCTCAGAAACCTGTTGCCCATATTTTGTACAACAAAGGCTAAAATCTGGGATAAACCCAAATTGCCAACACCAAGGGAGAAGCAGAAAGATACCCTATCCCTGTCAGTATTTGGTTACTTGGATAGTGGGGAAAAAAGAGTGGCAAAAAGGCTGTCCTTCTGGGAAAAGATATCCAGAGGGAGAAGAGTATCATTTGCAGCAAAGTATGAAAGAGCACCACAGTGAATATGCTTCTCCCTGAAGATTTGTTGAATGTTTTGAAGCTGCAATTTTTTGGAAACTGTGAAGCTGTTGTGAACCACTTGCCAGTTTTCTTAACCACACAAGTACTTTTTGTGAAACGCTGATCGGGCAGAGTATACCCAGATGGCAAACCTCTGAAGAAGTAAGCCTGGCATAGGAGTAAGCCAGGTGTGAACTGAGGTTGTGGGCCTGGGTTGGAAGTAGACCAGGTGGAAGTTGAAGAAATGCTATGAGGTGGTCCTGACAGAGACCATTTATATTGGTTGTGGTGGTAAAGGAAGAAATGTGTGAAGCTGTTACAAAGAAGCTATATTTCCATAGAAATTACCAATGATGGGAAAACATCCTTACCAAGACAATTGTTGTTGCTATTGACGAACTGGTAACCTGTTTAAGGAAGAGGAAGAACCATATATTTTTTGTGTTGGAACTTTCTGTTGTCAAATTGAAGTTGCATAAAACTGTGTTGGAACTTTGTGGCAAACCAGGATTTCCTTGTTTTCTTTTTTTGAACAGTGAAGCAGAAATCATGTTTACACCTTGGCAAGGGAGTTTGCTCAGGTTATGAAGAGAGACTGTGGTTACATTGTGAACTCAAGTATTATTTATTGTATGTATCAGTGTGACGGACAGATATAATTTGTTAGAATGCTTCGTAGGCATAGTGAGGTGTTCATCCAACCTTTGAACATAATAAAATGGCATTTGTTGAGAAAACTTGACAAAGTAGCCTGCCTCACATTTTTCACCCCTCACATCACCTTGGAAGCAAACTTTGTGTTATATTTGATACAAGTGCCAAGTGGAAGACTTATGGATTTAACTTTTGGTGGCATTTGTCGAACAGAATTTGTTTATTGAAAATAACTTTCTTGACTGGAACTTCGATCTAAAAATCTTGTTTTAATCCTGGGTAAGGGGTAACTGACCCATATTACAAGGAACCTTGGTTATAAAATTCTGTTCGCAAATATTCATTATATTTGTGGGATGTATTGACCTACTTTGCTATACTATGCGGCATCACTCTGCTATCTATGGTGCAAGAAAGAGCAAGATGGTGGCAAAACCCTTGTGCGTGCCAAAACCTCCAAAACCGCGATTTCCAAAACACAAAAAGATGGCTGCACAACCTGCCGCCCATGGTGCATGTGTGGCAGAATAGAGCACACACTACAGAACAAGTGCCAGTGGGCTCCATGACAAGCAAACATAGAGTACAGAGGGGGAAGCAGCGCTTTGCAAATGAAACTCAAAAATGTGCCTGTAAATGACATTTATTTTGCTGTGAAAAACTCCAAAAGGCCTGTACATAATACTGTTTCAACACTCAAAATCTTGCTCGGCACTAAATTTCATTTGATCTAATGAAGCACTGTGAATGTACAAAGTCCTAAAATGTGAAGAGCAAAACATTTTCTCAGAAAAACTGGATTGCCTGTGAATGACAGCCCCTGTCAAAATCTGTGTGCAGCACACTGGGCTACCTGTGAAGAACAGCCCTGTCAGATGAGATCTCCTGATGAAACTTCAAAGTTATCTAAACTAAAAGTCTGCCGGATTAGCAAACATAAAAGGATTGGTGCTAAAAGGAATACAGATCTCAGTTGTTTTTGATTCCACAGGTTTAAAGCTAAGAATGTAATTTATCTATACCATTTGATGCAACAAGTTTGGTTTCTGCTGGATTTTAAGTCAAGAAATTAAGAATTAATTAGCCTGGCTGGGCCTGCAAGAAGTGTAAAAACAGGTTTCCCCCAAGGGAAGGGAAATCCTCGAGCAGAAACTCACTGACATGTGATAATTGTCGGTTAGGCCAGACGTTTGTCTACAACCAAGGAATGAACATTGGCAGATCCTCCAGGCCAGGAAATGGACGTGTGAAAAGGTCGTAAACTGCTCCTTGAAGGAATTTCCCAAAGGAGGGGGCTACTCCTTGTGCTCCAGGGAGACACAAAAGGGGGGACCCTTTGCTGCTAAGAATAAATAATTAACTATTTTTAGATACTCATAACTTGTTATCCAAAGTGGTGAAAAATATAAAAAGGACAGATTTGTTAGTCTAATTTTTGGCTTTACATTTCAAGAGGCGGTGGAACTGTGTAACATATTCTGGACAGGAATGGCAATATATGTGGTTTTATGTGAACTGTATTAATGCTAGAATTGTTAAACTTTACACACACATCCCCATGGTAAACATACATATTTGTGGAAATTTGCAGAAAGTTTGGAAAATGTGTTCATGGCGAAATGGACAAAATTCTGCAGAAAGATGAAACAAGGTCTCACAGCTGCGGGATTCTGAGGAACAGATACTACATAAAATATGGAATCTGTGCGTGTGATTTTTGTAGAGGTTACCAATGTATAAATATGTAGTTAGGACAAAATTTGATTTTGATACCAGTGGCTAGGGGAGGTTTCTAAGGACTGTAAAAGCCAAACCATAAATGTGACCTCATCCGTCCTTGATCCAATCACTCAGATGCAAGGCGGAGATGAGGCCCTGATCTAATCTAGTTTCACAGGGCAGGTTTAGTTAAGCCGGCCCATACACCCATTTCTATGATGTCATTTGAAAGGATAAATAGAGACAGCTGACAACACATACACACTCACTCTTCTGTTTCCAGCGAAGCACTTTGTTCCAGCATTCAGAATCCAGCCTTTAACATCTTTCCAGATCCAGATGCCAAGAATCTTGCCAAGTAGTAGCTGAACCATTTTCAGCAAGGCCTCAATCCTCAAACTTATTCTTACAACCCAGTGTAGCGCGGTGGTGTGGGAAAGCATCCCGAACTAGCCTCCTGAAACTATCTGGCTTGCTACCATAAGACTGGCCTGATGAACCCGCCTTCCCACTGATTTGAATACCCAGAACCAAAAAGGGCAGATCCTGTGCAGCTCCGGTGACCGGCCTAGCTGATCCAGTCCCGCCCCTGATGTGCTGTCCTTCCTTGATAGACCCAATCCATTGACCAGAGCCGTGACTGTCCAAAAATCTTAAATCCCAGTGGATTGTGAGTATTAATAGGACGCTAGAGAACTATTGTATACCTTGGATTATCTTGTTCCATTCTAACCTTTGAACTATCCCTACTTTCATAACCAGTAACAGTGCCAAAATCTTTAGTGATATATTATTCTGTCTAGTTGCTAAAGCGCCATTTTCATAGTCATCTCTTTTGTGTAACTCTGATCCATAAATCCCACTTTCAGTCTTTTGACTGTTGCCGCCGGGGAAGGTGATGGGGATCTGTTACTGAAGTTATGAATCAGTCTCACAGCTTACTTTGTCCCAACTTGGTTGCCTAGCCTAAACGCTCTAGCCTTGAGTAAAAGCATAAGCCATATTTTTTGATTCCAAACTGAAGTCCTTGTTTAAATTCGTGTCTTTATTTTTGAAAAACACCTCTCACTAAAACCTCTATAACTCCCTCCGATTTTAAGATAGAAGCGAAATTTCAACTCCCACTTGTACCTAGCATCCTTAGCTATCTCTACAACCCAGTGTTTAACAGTGCAATTGACCCGTTATATCAAAAATCGCATAATGAAAAGTTTGCAGCGAATTGACATTTTGAAGAGTTTTACACGTGTGAATTAGCTTTAAATAATTTCCCACTTGACCTTTGAGATTTCAAATGTTTTCTTTTCATTAAATCGTTGCTTGTGTTTCCTTGCATCTGTTCAAAGCGGCTCCTGTACATAGAAATTTATAATAATTTAAGCATTTATTACAACATTTGGTGTTTTTGCTCAGCCAATTTCAAAGCCATTCTGACAGTTGAAAAGTCAATTCCGTTTTCTCTTGTATTTAAAGCGGGAAGGTGGGAGTGATATTCTGTTTGATCTGTCTTATTCCTGAGTACCTGCTCTCTCCTCACATCTATTTAAATTGCCTATTGGTGGGTTGAGGGGTGTTGCAGGTGGAACCTCTAACCATAGTTCTATCTGTTCCAAACCAACCCAAAAGTATTCCTTTCTGTGCTGCATTCTTTTTGTGTTCATTACTTGATTCCCAGTGCATTAAAAATATTATTCAGTGTTCTGTCACCCCATTGGTGATTGTTGTTACCTATTAAAATATATTGTGATTTAAATGCAAAATAATTAAATAAATATTTACCTTTGCAAACTAGCCTGATTCCTGGTTCAGTGTGACCGGGGAGTGGGAGGGGGGTCTCAGGAGAAGGGTGTGATATGAGTGGTATATCATTCAGAATATTGAACTTATAGATCAAAATAAATAAGGGTTTCATTTGCGCACTACATGCTGGGCGAGACTTGGGTGTGTGCAAGATTGAAATCACTTATAGCTTGGGGGCTTGTGTCTGGGATCCTGAATTTGACATACCACTCGTGACAGCCTAACAGAGCATACTAGCCGGCGGGGTACATACACCTTGTTGGGTTGGCATACTGTGCTACACTGTACAAGCGACCCTAAAAAAAAATACTCAAAAGAATTGGGCCTGTTTGCAAAAGTAAATTAACCATGAGAAAAGTCAGAAGGAAATTAATATTTCCGGAATGGCGACCCCAGTGGAAAATAATATTGCTAGTGAACACTTCCTGCACAAATTGTTTGTCAGGGGTGAATGGCCAGAACAGGCCGAACAGTTATGGCTGCAGGGAATAAAACAACAGGTCACAGCAATCGACCTTGATACCTGGCAGGACAAGGGTCCATTACATCAAGCGCTTAGCGAGCTGTACATGACCCCAAAAATAAAAGAGGAGCAGTGTAAAATTGTCAAAATAGCGGCCTACCTTTACCTCCACATAGGAGTAATACAGGAAATGCACGCAGACAATATAGAATTGACAAAGAGGCAAGGGGAAGCACTGCAGAAAATCCAGACTAATCTGGACTCTGCAGAGCAAAGGCACGAGGATGGCCAAGAATCTGAAACCGAGGCTAGGCAGTATGTCACCAAACTCCAAGAAAATCTGGCTCTCTTGCAGCAAAAGTATGTAGAACACGATCTCAAATTACAGGTACTGCAAGAGGAGTATCAGGAAAGAGTTGATTCTCTACAACAGAGTCAACAGAAACTGGAGCATCAATTGAATTATAATAGACTCTGTGCAGAACAGATAGTCACCCTACAAAACCGCCTAGAATCCTTAAAAGAGGAAAATAATAAATTAATTATTAAAGACATCCACTCTCAAGAGGAGTTTGATGAGGATCGCTAGAAATCTAGTGCATTTAAAAACAGAGGGATGACCTGGCTAAGCAGAGGGGCACTCTAACTCAGGAGAGGGACGCCTTAGGCCAGGAAGTCAGCCATTTAAAAACAAACAGAGGAAAGAAAGCTGGCCCTTCGGGAGTTTAGTGAAGTCAACACTGATTATGAAAAGCTACTAGAGCATGCCAGGTGGGTGGAGGATGCTGTGGCAAAGAACAATCAGACCAATAAGGACCAAACTCAGGAGGTGAGTCTCCTGTAGCAAAAATTGGTCCAGTGTTTCCAATCTAGGCAGGAAGAACAGGGAGACAATGAGGCTCTCTGTGAAAAGAATGACAGGCTCCACAAGCAGATAGCCATGCAAGAACAAATCATAGAGACCAGTAAGACCTTAATAGAAGAGCAAAAGGGTCAGATTTTGGCATGCCTTCAGGGAATAGGGGCTGAAAGAAATGAGGTAAAATGGGAAAGAGAAACCCCTGAGCATAACCTCAGGACCCCTGTCATCATGGACTTTAATCCCTTCAGTTCCATGGACTCTGCCGCCCTCATGTCCACTGGCTCATATGAACCAAGGGCCAATGGGATGATAGACTTCAGCACAATGGGAAATATGGGACTGACAGGTCAGCGCCTCCCAGAAAGGGATGGGCGGGCATCACCGTACGGATTCACAAATGTGAAGGCCAGTCTCTCAGATCAGGCAGACTCCAGTGAGGGGAGCATCAGAGAACTGGATCCTCAAAAATATCACCTACCAAGGGATCAGTCTGTCACATTTGGTGGGGAATTCCATGAAACTAGGCCCACAAAGAGCATCTAAAAAACCTCTTCCCAGCTAGGCCAATTGGGGGTGGGGGGTACCCAGCCAATCCTGGGAGCAAGGGAGAGTCAGAAAACTCTTCTGAGTGCCACAGGTCTCAAGAGACTAGGCCCCCACATTCTGCAAGCCATTCCCAAGCTCGCAGAATCACGAAGAGCCTAGAGGATCAGACAGCCACCTCCTGTAGCAGTGCCTCTGAGTCAGAGGATGAGTTGACAAGGGTGACCAAAACTAAAAAGGCCAACAAAATTAAGAGGGCCCTACTGAAAGATCCCCTGAAACAAATCAAGGCTATTAGGAGCGTCATAACGCCATATCATAAAAATGCCAAATATTCAGTTTGGGAGCACTTCGAGTTGTATGAGCAAATATTAGTTACTTTCCACCTGAAGGATAGCCAAAGTTGCATTCAATATGTCAAGTGGACATTTTCCCCTGAATACTCCAGCTTCTTTGCGGGGCTGGGGGATCAGTACCACTCAAGATGGTCCACCTATAGGGCGGCCATTTTAAAGCATTTCTCAATACATAGAAACCCACAAGAGGCCCGCAAGGCGGCCTACAATCTGCAATGTGGGGAAGACCAGGCCCCACAAGAATTTGTACAAGAGTTGAAGCGTGCCTTTGCGCAGACAACCAGGAGGGTGCGCACAGACAGTAGGGAATTCATCAATACCTTCTTTCATGCACTCCCTAAATACATTATGACCCAGCTGGTGAGGGACTTTCATGATAAGAGATCACTAGACTGGGTCTTTGAAAAAGCAACTCGCATTTATGAAGTGCAGAAATCGGTAGAAAATAAAAGTGTCAGCAAAATCCCCAAACCAACCAACACCCCTGCTGCTGCTAAGGTGGCGGAGGTGAAGGTTGCCCCCATTTTAGATCTGGAGATGAGGGGGGTCCTAAAAACATTCCTTTGCAAAATCCTCCTAACCCAAGACCCAGAAGGCCCTCGGGCCAATCCCAAACAGGTAGTCAGGGAGGTAACCCCACAAATGGGACCCCTAACTCCCCTGACTATATCAGCCCACATTACAAGGGCAGCAAACCCATCATGGGCTATGTGTGGACTCCCCCAGCCCAAGGGGGGGTCCAACCAGGTAGCTGCCAACCCAGGAAACTTCCCTCCTAACTTTCCCCAAGAGGGCAGTAATCCCCCAAATGCCGGGTTCAGCTTATTTCCCCGGTAGCTGCCAAACATCAACCCCCAAAACAACCCTTCTTTCTTTCCCCACTTTCCCAAGCCCAGACAGCCCAATCCGGGAGAGGGGAGGCCAAGGGTGGAGGGGTACCCGAACTATCCCAACCAAGGGTATTATGGGAGAAGGGACAGTTACCCTTCCCGTGATCAAACTAGGATGGACCAGAGAACCCCGTACCAGCCAGAGCGGGTGTCCCAACTGGAGCGCCAGGTCCAGAACTTGGCACAGGATCTGGGTCACATGTTGAGGGCTCAGCAAAACCCTCAGATGAACATGGCAGCCCAGAACCCCTCAAATCAAGAGTCTGGTACTCCAGAGCGATGACGGGGAGAGAACCCCGACAACCCACCTGTTCCCAGGGAGGAGGCATAGTGGGAGGAGGGGTGTAAAGCCTTAGAGGAAGCTTCCTTCCCCACTTGTGAAAAGCCCATGGAAACCCAGGAACCGCAGCCAGAATCTCCTGCCCCCAAAAGTCTGCAACCTAAGGAACAGAGGGCAGGTAGGAAAAATAAAGGGCCTAAAAAGACCCATTTTATGGAGGAGGTTAGAATCTTCCAGTTTGAAGGAGAGGGGTCCTCGGAGGATTTTGGGAAAAGGATTTTCTCCTTCAGGGATGGGGGAACTCCTCCCAAAGAAAAATGGGTCCCGGGAGATCCTAATCCAGACTGGACAAATGTGGGGACTAAGTTAAAACCGCCCAACATTGAACCCCAGAATGACCAGCAAGAAAATCACCTGGCCCAAACCAGTTCTGGTGACTACCTCCAAAAAGGGGGGGGCAGTCCAGAATCAGAACCAGGGGAGTCCAAAACCCCCCCATATCCAACTGTCACCTTTTTCTTACAGGTTCCCATGATCCCAAACAAAATCCTGCCCAAATCACCCCTCTGTCAGAATCACAAGCAAAGAAATTAACCCACCAATTGGCCCAAAATGCGCATTATCTTTGCCCCCTTGAGGAAAAGGAGGGAAGATTTTATACCCCGGTCCAAATACAGGGGCAATGTACATTTTTCCCACTGGAGGACACTGGATCCGAAGCCACCCTTCTGTGAAAAAGGGCCTTTGATCAGCTGAATTCGGGAAGGGGTGAGAAATACCAAATCCCTCTCACCCCTCTTCCTGGACAACTTCAGAACTTCGATGGGAATGAAATTCCAGTCGAGGGGACTGCGGATTTAGACATTAAAATTGGGCGACAAAGGGTGAAACACCCGGTCATAGTTGTGACTTCAGAGGGCACACCATGTTTACTAGGGAATGACATCCTGCGTAGATTGTCTCCCCTCATAGATTGTGTAAACAAGGTCCTCTGGATCCAGGCTAACCGACCAATAAAATTAAACCATAGTGTCAACCATGTTAGTTTAAATGGCACATGCCACATGGTTGAACAAAAATCTGACTGAATTGAATTCCATTTTCAAAATCACCAAATCCCTTACGTGACAGTAATTGCAGTAGGACAACAAACTGGTGATGGGAAGTCCTCTCTATTTCTGAAAATCAACCTTCCTTCCAGTCTCAAGTGGCATTCCACACTGGAAGGGAATACTCTGAAATTCTATACAAATTCACAATCAGAAAATCCCACTTCTATAGTCCAAAATGATGAGAAACCATCTTAAAGCTTGGCTGACATTCAGAAAATTGGAGAACAGTTCATCCCTATTCAGTTAAATGAGGGGAAGGACTTTGTTCTCGCCCGAGTGTGTGTGAACAACGATAAGAGCTTCATCAGCGAGGCCATGTTCCAAAATCTCCCAAAAGATCTAGCCATTCCCACATTTAAATTGATAGACAAATGGGAAATGGACCTGGAAACACCCAATTCCAAACCTCTCCTGCCTCGCAGGTGTATGCTCAGAATTTCCATAGGCAACAAGAGCATAGTCCATAATTGTTGGGTCGTGCGAGATATCCATGCTGAATTTTATTCAGGCAGTGACATTCTCAATCGCTTTGCCACTAGTTTGGACCTAATAAACTTCAAAGCCTGGTCGCGATTAGCGGGTAATCCCATGGACTTTGATGACCCAGAGATAGCATTTCGATCAGCTCAATTGCTGCCATATGCAGTTGAAATTCAGATCGGAGAGGAAGTCACCATCCCAGAGCAGACCCAACAATTCTCACTTAAAATAAAAATTAAAAGAGGACAGAAACTGAAAAATCCTGACGCATATGTTCATCTCAATGCCCATTTCCAACAGCAAGGGTTGGGGTTAATCACAACACCACTAATTAATACAGAACACAACACCATTCCAATAGAGGTGGATAACAGCGACCTTAGGAGTATCACTCTGGGCGCAGGCACCATTATTGGAATGGCGGTTGACGACCAACATTTTTCCATAGATTTAGGTAATGAACTGGTAGGACCAATCCCCAATGACTGTTTTGACAGTGACAGCGACAATGACACAAGACCAGACAGGATCTTCACCCGGCATGGGGGGGAATTTCCTGGTGTACTCTTCCTGCCCTTATGGTAAGGAAGAGGTGACCTGTGACTTCAGAAGGGATGAGATGATCTTTCAGGTCCACCAGGACTGCCTTCCCCACCTGAAGCCATCAGTCCAAGTCAGTACTTTGACCAGGGACTTCTCCACCCAGCTGTAGGAGGCCACTGAGATAGCCAAACCAGAAGTCTTTCCGGGCTTCAGGCAGATGGTTGAAGACAGAGTCAACCTAGCTAATGCCTGTGAGACTGGAGCAAAAGCAAAAATTGAAACAAGTTTTCCTAGATTTTCAAGATCTCTTTGCGGTGGACTCGTATGACTGTGGTCGCACCGAAATCCATACAACAACAATTCCCACGGACCCTGGCATGACTCCAGTGTTTGTGAAGCAATACTGCTTGCCTCTTGCATCAATGGAGTCCCTTAGTGAAATAATAAAGAACCTTGAGTCCCGTGGGATAATTCGTCCAGTCCACAGCACCTTCAATATTCCGGTGCTGGGGATTTTGAAACCAAACAGCCAGTGGAGACTCGGTGCTGACCTAAGGGAGCTCAACAAATGGGTCAACACTTCCCGATGGCCTCTTCCCTACATTGACCAAGGGCTGGCCCAGATCCAGGGGTCAAAGTTATACACTGCCATTGACCTGACCAATGAGTACTGGACTGTACGTGTCAGTAGGGAGGACCAATACAAGCTGGCCTTTACCTTCGGGGGCAGCAGTACACTTTGACCTGGACTCCCTTCGGGTACATCAACTCCGACAATTAATTTAATATCTTTCTGCATAAGGCCATGTCCGACTTGGGTGAAAGGGGTAACCTGGCCTATGTAGATGATGTTCTAATCAAAAGCTCAACTGTGGTGGAACACATAGCGGAGATCCATTATGTTCTGATACAGTTGAGGGCTGCCGGAGCAAAACTCTATTTCCAAAAGGCACAGTGGTGCAGGACCCGTGTCAATTTCTTGGGGCATGAGATAACTCCTGAGGGTCTCTGGCCCCAGGAAAAGAAAGTAGAAGCACTCCAGAAACTAAAAGACCCCTCAACTTTGTGGGAGCTAAGGAGCCTCTTTGGACTGACTAATTATAGCAGAAAGTTCATTCAGGATTATGCAGAGATCACCAGTCCCCTGGTCCATCTGTTGAAGGGCGGGTCAAGTGGGAGTGGGGTCCAGAACAAGCTGAGGCAGTTAGACAACTCAAAAGAAGTCTCTCACCAGACCCCTGATCCATCTGTTCAAGGGGGGGGTCAAGTGGGAGTAGGGTCCAGAACAAGCTGAGGCAGTTAGACAAATCAAAAAAAAGCCTCTCACAAGCACCTTGCCTAGCTTACCCTGTCGAAAACAAGGAGTTCTTCTTGGAGACAGGGTTTTCAAATACATGCTTAACTGCAGTATTATATCAAAAGCATGACACGGTCAATAAAGTAATCTCCTATGCGAGTAAGACTTTATCCTCTGTGGAGAAAAGAATTCAACGATTGTGAGAAGGCACTCCTGGCAACGGTGTGGGCATTGAAGAATTACCGCCCGTTTATCCAGGGGGAACACATCATAGTGGAGACTCCACACCAGCCTTTGCAATATCTTCAAAATGACAGAATCCAGGCCGGAAATGTGAGTAATTCCTGAATTACTTCCTGGATTCTGTCAATGCAAGGCTTTCCTGTGGAGGTCAGATATGGTAAAAACAAGAAGAGTCCCCTTGCGCAAGGTCTGGCTGACTTGCATGATTGTGCCAGAGAAAACTGTCTCGAGGAGGAAAGTCTTACAATCAAGGACAACATGGATGCATACCTTAATTCCCCACACAAGGTCTATGAAAAAGACAAGTGTGAGGGAATGCCCACTGTCTATGTGGATGGGTACTCCTACCATGTTGACAACAATGGGGAAAAGGAACTTGTGGCCGGCGTGGGAAATGCATGGGTGAATGATGCCCCAGAACCCTCGGCTGGGTACAAAATCGGTCCCCGTAGTAGTCAAGTGGCAGAGTTGATGGCTGTGCATCAAGCCATCCTCACTGCTGTCCAACACCAACTCCACGAACTGGTCACAATCACTGATTCAGATTATGTGCGGAACGGGTTTGTGGAGCACCTTGTTAATTGGAAAACCAGAGGCATGCTATGTGCTAACAATAAACCACTAAAACATGGAAAACTAATACAAAATATTGATCTGGTCACCTCGAATGGGATGACCATCTACTGGAAAAAGATCAAAGGTCATTCTAAAGTAGAGGGACCAGACAAAACTGGAAAGGAGTTAGCTGATCAGCTGGCCAAAACCAGAGCCATCCAAGGGGATCTCTTGAGATCGAGCCACTGTTGGGGGAAATCCAGGTCTCTGCTATCACTAGGTCCTAGTCAAAGGCTCACAATGAACTCTCAACTGCCCAATGGAGTAAGGAGACCCTAGATGCTGATTTGATTACGGCTCAAAAAGGGGATCCAATAATTGGTAAGTTTTATCAACACATTGAGGACCCTGAGAACCTTCCCCTGACGGATACTGATTGCATTGGGAAAGAGGACCTCAGAGTGTTGATGAAATGTCCAAAAATGTTCGGAATCCAAGACGGTTTGTTGATGAGATCCATATCTGGCCATGACCAGTGGGTGGTCCCTACCTCATTCCGAAGTCTGATGCTAAGTCACGCCCATGATGCGGCCACAACCTGTCATCAGGGGTTTCATACAACATTAGAAATCTTGCGAGAGGTTGCATACTGGCCACACATGGAGCAGGACCTCGACCAGTACTTGAAGGGGTGTCTTGTGTGTGCACAATTTCAGCCAACATTACTCACACACTGTGCTCCCCTCCAAAAGAGGGGGGGGACACTGCCTTGGTCAGATTTGCAAGTCGATTTCATCGGGCCCGTGATTCGCTCCTCTAGAACACGTACATGCTAACCGTAACATGCATGTTTACTAAATGGGTGGAATGTCTCCCAGCCCCAAATTGCAAGGCAGAAACAGCAGCTGCCCTGATGATCAATCACATCTTCTCGCATTATGGACTACCCCAAAGGATCGAGTCAGACCGAGGTAGCCACTTCACTAGCGAAGTGATAACAAAGATGTGGGAGATACTTGGGGTAAAAAGGAAACTACACATTGCCCACCGGATGTCCTCTAGTGGTAGAGTTGAGAGGTACAATAAAACTATTGCGAGCATATTAAAAATGTTTGTGGCAGATTCTGGGTCAAGTTGGGACATTCGATTACCTCTTGCCTTGATGGCCATCAGATCTACCCCTTCTTCTGCAACAAAAATGTCTCCATTTAAGCTAATGGCTGGACCAAGGATGGTGCTACCCCAGCATCTGCTCTACAGAACCCAAGAGCAGACTTGATAAATGCCTCCACATCTCATGAGGAAGTTGAGAATCTGAGAAAACACCTTCAACATGCTTTTGCCTATGCCCAGCGGAATCTATAAAGATCTGCAGACAGTATGAAGACACACTATGACTTTAAGACAACTAAAAAGGAATATCAAGTAGGAGACCGGGTCTACTTGTACAATTTCCAAAGGAACCAAGCCAAAGAGCGCAAATTCCTCCCAACTTGACGGGGTCCTTTTGAAATTGTGGACAGAATCTCACCAGTCGCCTACAGAATCTGCATTCCCAAGGGCAGTTTGACAGAAGGGGAAGACAATTGGGTCCACATAAACCAGCTAAAGAGTTGCCACCCCAAGCATACTTTGCGGCAGATAGAAGGGCTTAACCGAAACCCAGAGGGGGAAACTCCGGACACCTAGAAAAATTATTAAATCTTCATTAATTACACCTAAGAAAATGAGTAAAGGATCACTGAATAATAGATGGGGAATATTGCCAGTTGTTAACGAATGCAAGTGTCTTTCCCATTGCTGACATCCCCCGAAAATGTGTGGACACAGTAGTGGGAACATTTCCATAACCATGCTATGTTCTGTTTTCTAACATTTGAACCAAGAATCACCAAGGAGGACCACTCGGGGACCAGGAGGAAAAACCCAAGGAATCAGGAGTATCGTCCCATCCTAACCTGAACCGGCGAGGAGAGCGTGTCGCCTCAATCATTGACGGGAGAAGCAACTGAATTTCTCCACATGGACAGAAAAGAACATCCCAATCTCCCGACTCCCCCTCGACTGGAGGTCAAAACAAAGTCGGGAAGGGGGGGATTTGTGGGATGTATTGACCCGGTTTGCTATACTATGCGGCATCACTCTGCTATCTGTGGTGCGAGAAACAGCAAGATGGTGGCAAAACCCTTGTGTGCGCCAAAACCTCCAAAACCGCGTTTTCCAACACACAAAAAGATGGCTGCACAACCTGCCACCCATGGTGCATGTGTGGTGGAATAGAGCACACACTGCAGAACAAGTGCCAGTGGGCTCCATGACAAGCAAACATAGAGTACAGAGGTAGAAGCAGCGCTTTGCAAATGAAACTCAAAAATGTGCCTATAAATGATATTTATTTTGCTGCGAAAACTACAAAAGGCCTGTACATAATACTGTTTCAACACTCAAAATCTTGCTCGGCACTAAAATTAATTTAATCTAATGAAGCACTGTGAATGTACAAAGTCCTAAAATGTGAAGAGCAAAACATTTTCTCAGAAAAACTGGATTGCCTGTGAATGATAGACCCTGTCAAAATCTGTGTGCAGCACACTGGGCTACCTGTGAAGGACAGCCCTGTCAGATGGGCTCTCCTGATGAAACCTCAAAGTTATCTAAACTAAAAGTCTGCCGGATTAGCAAACATAAAAGGATTGGTGCTAAAAGGATTACAGATCTCAGTTGTTTTTGATTCCACAGGTTTAAAGCTAAGAATGTAATTTATCTATGCCATTTGATGCAACAAGTTTGGTTTCTGCTGGATTTTAAGTCAAGAAATTAAGAATAAATTAGCCTGGCTGGGCCTGCAAGAAGTGGAAAAACAGGTTTCCCCCAAGGGGAGGGAAATCCTCTCAGCAGAAACTCACTGACATGTGATAATTGTGGGTTAAGCCAGACTTTTGTCTACAACCAAGGAATGAACAATGGCAGGTCCTCCAGGCCAGGAAATGGACGTGTGAAAAGGTCGTAAACTGCTCCCTGAAGGAATTTCCCAAAGGAGGGGGCTACTCCTTGAGCTCCATGGAGAAACAAAAGGCGGACCCTTTGCTGCTAAGAATAAATAATTAACATTTTTTAGAGACTCATAACTTTTTGTCCAAAGTGGGGAAAAATATAAAAAGGACAGATTTGTTAGTCTAATGTTTGGCTTTACATTTCAGGAGGCGGTGGAACTGTGTAACATACTCTGGACGGGAATGGCAATATATGTGGTTTTATGTGAACTGTATTAATGCTAGAATTGTTAAACTTTACACACACATCCCCATGGTAAACATACATATTTGTGGAAATTTGCAGAAAGTTTGGAAAATGTGTACATGGTGAAATGGACAAAATTCTGCAGAAAGGTGAAACAAGGTCTCACAGCTGTGGGATTCTGAGGAACAGATACTACATAAAATATGGAATATGTGTGTGTGATTTTTGTAGAGGTTACCATTGTATAAATATGTATTTAGGACAAAATTTGATTTTGATACCAGTGGCTATTGGAGGTTTCTAAGGACTGTAAAAGCCAAACCATAAATGTGACATCATCCGTCCTTGATCCAATCACTGAGATGCAAGGCGGAGATGAGGCCCTGATCCAATCCCATTTCACAGGGGCAGGTTTAGTTAAGCCGGCCCATACACCCATTTCTGTGATGTCATTTGAAAGGATAAATAGAGACAGCTGACAACACATGTTCTCATACCAACACTCGTCGCTCACTCCACATCATTCTAAGTAATCACTGCTGGTAACACACCCCCCAGCCAGGCGTTCTCCTCAGGCCTAACGCAGCCACTTCAGAAAGAACACATACTCCTGACCTCTCAACCAGCGCACCTACTGCTAGAATGCAGCTATTACACGGATACTGCACGAGCTACACACATACCCGGTGCCCACACGCACCCTTTTGACTCTCTCTACTCTCTCTACTGATATGAACTTCGGTTCCCAAGGGCGTTCAACCTACCAGCACCTTCAGACCATACCAATGGTATATAAGGCGCTATATAAATGCAAAATAACAATAACAATAACATACACACTCACTCTTCTGTTTCCAGCTAAGCACTTTGTTCCAGGATTCAACATCCAGCCTTTAACATCTTTCCAGATCCAGATGCCAAGAATCTTGCCAAGTAGTAGCTGAACCATTTCAGCAAGGCCTCAATCCTCAAACTTATTCTTACAACCCAGTGTAGGGCTGTGGTGTGGGAAAGCATCCTGAACTAGCATCCTGCAACTATCTTGCTTGCTACCATAAGGCTGGCCTGATGAACTCGCCATCCCGCTGATTTGAATACCCAGAAACAAGAAGGGCAGATCCTGTGCAGCTCCAGTGACCGGCCTAGCTGATCCAGTCCCGCGCCTGATGTGCTGTCCTTCCTTGATAGGCCCAATCCATTGACCAGAGCCGTGACTGTCCAAAAATCTTAAATCCCAGTGGATTTTGAGTATTAATAGGACGCTAGAGAACTATTGTATACCTTGCATTATCTTGTTCCATTCTAACCTTTGAACTCTCCCTACTTTCAAAACCAGTAACAGTGCCAAAATCTTTAGTGATATCTTATTCTGTCTAATTGCTAAAGCGCCATTTTCATAGTCATTTTATTTGTGTAACTCTGATCCATAAATCCCACTTTGAGTCTTTGAACTGGTGCCGCCGGTGAAGGTGATGGAGATCTGTTACTGAAGTCATGAATCAGTCTCAGAGCTTACTTTGTCCCGACTTGGTTGCCTAGCCTAAACGCTCTAGCCTTGAGTAAAAGCATAAGCCATATTTTCTGATTCAAAACTGAAGTCCTTGTTCAAATTTGTGTCTTTATTTTTTAAAACCACCTCTCACTCAACCTCTATAACTCCCTCAGTTCTTAAGATAGAAGCGAAGTTTCAACTCCCACTTGTACCTTACATCCTTAGCTATCTCTACAACCCAGGAGAAGGGTGTGATATGAGTGGTATATCATTCAGAATATTGAACTTATAGATAAAAATAAATAAAGGTTTCATTTGCGTACTACATGCTGGGCGAGACTTGGGTGTGTGCCAGATGGAAATCACTTCCAGCTTGGGGGCTTGTGTCCGGGATCCTGAATTTGACATAACACTCATGACAGCCTAACACAGCATACTAGCCGGCGGGGTACATACACCTTGTTGGGTTGGCATACTGTACTACACTATACAAGCACCCCTCAAAAAAATAATCAAAAGAATTGGGCCTGTTTGCAAAAGTAAATTAACCCTGAGATAAGTCAGAAGGAAATTAACAGTGCTAAACAGTGCGATTGACCTGTTATATCAAAAATCGCATAAGGAAAAGTTTGCTGCGAATTGACATTTTGAAGAATTTTACACGTGTGAATTAGCTTTAAATAATTTCCCACTTGGCCTTTGAGATTTAAAATGTTTTCTTTTGATTAAATCATTGCTTGTGTTTGCTTGCATCTGTTCAACGCGGCTCCCGTAGAAATGTATAATAATTTAAGCATTTTTGACCACATTTGGTATTTTTGCTGAGCCAATTTCAAAGCCATTCTGACAGTTGAAAAGTCAATTCCGTTTTCTCTTGTGTTTAAAGGGCGAAGGTGGGGGTGATATTCTGCTTGATCTGTCTTATTCCTGAGTACCTGCTCTCTCCTCACATCTATTTAAATTGCCTATTGGTGGGTTGAGGGGTGTTGCAGGGGGAACCTCTAACCATAGTGCTATCTGTCCCAAACCAACCCAAAAGTATTCTTTTCTGTGCAGCATTCTTTTTGTGTTCATTACTTGATTCCCAATGCATTAAAGATATTATTCAGTGGTCTGTCACCTCATTGGTGATTATTGGTGATTGTTGTTACCTATTAAAATATATTGTGATTTAAATTCAAAATAATTAAATAAAGATTTACCTTTGCAAACTAGCCTGATTCCTGGTTCAATGTGATGGGGGGGGGGTGGTCTAAGGAGAAGGGTGTGATATGAGTGGTATATCAATCATAATATTGAACTTATAGATAAAAATAAATAAGGGTTTCATTTGCGCACTACATGCTGGGCGAGACTTGGGTGTGTGCCAGATTGAAATCACTTACATATTGTTGAGTTGATCAGCCATCTAATATCTGTTTGGTGTGTTTGTATGAGTGTGAGGGACAGAAACCTTTTCTGAGTGTTTTCCTTTTCGTCTTAGTTTACTAGGTAGGGAAATCCCAGTTAGGTTGGGGAAAGTGAGGCGTTTTTCGCACCCACACTATTTAAAATAAAGATGGCTACTTGTAAGAAAATCTACGTGTCTGCCTCGCATTTCTGACGCCTCACATAAGGTTGAGGTGATTGATTGTAAAATAGAAGGCCTTGAGAATAATCAATTAAACCTGGATTTAGTGGAGATGCACCTGGATACCTGAATGACAGACCTTGAATTAAGACAGAAAAAAGTGATCGTGAAGCTTGAACACCTAGAGAATCGAGAACGGCGAAACGATATCCAGATTATCGGTCCGAAGGAAAGAGATGGCGAGACACCCTCCCAAGTTGAGCAGGAGGTCCATGATATTATTGATCTTCTGTTTCAGGATGTTGGTGGGAATACAGTCCAAAAACAAAGAGCACATAGAGGAGGGAAGAAATACAGAGGTGGACCGAGATCGATAACAACATTTCTCAGCTACAAGGATAAGGTGGAGGGGTTGTCCATCGCTAATCAAGCACGAGAACTGGATTGTGAGGGCTTGAAAGTAAAACATGTCCAGGACTTGTCTGGCCTAACCCTATCAAGACGGAGAGGCTACCACCCTCTCACGCAGTGGTAAACAGAAAAAGGGATCAGATACAGGTGGGCCTATCCATTTGCATTATTGTTTGAAATTGGGAAGGAAGAGTAAAGAGTAACAACAGCGATAGAGACAGAACGGGCACTGCGTCACCTGACGACTATCCAGAGGTGGCACTGGAACAGAGCCCTGTACCAAGAGATGTACAAGAGCAACATATACCTCAAAGTGGCCTTCGTAGATGAAAAAGAGGGCAAGGAGGCCTGAAATTCAGGAAGTTGAGTGAATCCTATCCAGGGAAACAGCCATGATATGGACCCTAAGAGCTGGGACGATGTTCATTGGAGCAGTTAATCCCCTACATTGTGTAGGTCGCAGTTGTATAAAGGAGAGATCTGGCGAGCCGGGGCAGATCTCTGTTGGCCCTCTGAAGGAAAGAGGGTATCTCAGGGGATATGATCCCAATTGGTTTGCTTATTGAAATGTTATGGTTATTTGTTGATAAGAGGGGTTATAAAGAGGCAGCTGGTGACAACTGCGTACTCGTAGGTTCTGCATAGGGATGTGTACAACGGTAGGGGGCAAAGGCATTGGTAAAAAGAGACAAGAGATCCATGTTATGTTTAGATGGCTGATGTAACCAGGGCGTAATTAAGGGAACATAGCGGACTGTGGGAATTCTTAATGGTTAGTATCTATCGATTGGTTACCCCTACTGTTTTGTAGGGTAAGGCCCAAAAATCTATATAATAAAAGTAGTTTAATGAGCCAATAAACCGCACGGGAGCAAGAAAACCAAACGTTTATTACATGCAACCGCAGCTGCGAACAATCCAAAAATGATTCAACAAACATCACAAAATGTCTCTATGTTATAGTGAGAATGAAGTGACATTTCAAACAATGATCAGAATACTTTCCAAATAATGTTTGCTGATTGGACAGCCTTGGTTGCTCCATAGATGATTCTATACAGTGACTGTCCCTGTTGGCCTATCCTATCCCTCGTGACCATTTAATGACTACCTCATGGGAATGATCTCATGGTGGGACCATCTAGTTTCACATCAATTTAATTGGACAGTTGGCCTGTTGTAATGTTTCATATACAACTTGACTTCTGATTGGTGTAGCCATCTGGTTATCCTTGGGTGGGCCGCTTCAGTTATTTGTGACCAATAGAATTGTGAGGTGTGAACAGTGTGGCAACAAAAAAAGAATTACTTTACATCCTTTCCAATGACAGCTAAAAGGTTGCCACCATCTTACTGTTCTCGCCCTTGTGACTGCTTCAACTGGTAGTTAATGTTGCGACTTCTTGTTGGACACATGATTCCCTTGTATTTCCTTTCTCATGATGTGATTACATGACTTCATGGGGCGTGCTTTCTGCCCTCTTGCTCTGAGACTAAATTGTGTATTCAATGAATGGGTGGTTGTGCGTGGTTGGTATAAATACAGGTGTACTTAATAAGTGTCAGCACATTGTATGTGTTATGTTCCTACCTTACTTGATGTATCTTGATGTATCTCTTGGTGTATCTCTTGGTATCAACAACCTTAATTAACCACCTCTATATGTTCTTGGTAATACGTGCTTATGTCACCTAACGCATTTGATTGACTCCTAAGTGAATGTTTTCCTACAAGGGCAGTGTGTGTCTGCCGTCTGAGTGACTTTGTCTTGTGCACGCCTCTGCACATTGCCTCGTTTCCACCAAACTGTGGCCTTGTATTTGTTATTTCCTAAGCTGTGGCCTTGCATTTGTTGTTTCCTAAGAACATGGGCAGGAACTCTGTTGTTTTTTTTTCAACAACACATTTTATTGAGCATTTTCACATTATTAACATAAACATAATTCATAAGCATTCATAAGCATAAATGTATACACATGGGCACAGATGGGCATTCGTGTTGGCGTTAATCAATAGTTCAGGGATAGGCAGTCCTGCTGTGTTTGGCGCGGGTCTGTTTCACTAATCGTATGCCGGATATGAGTTGCCTTCCTGCAGGCTCTAGAGATCTGGGGAGATCTGGGGAGATTTCACCTAGCCGGTGGGTCAGGCTTGTACGCTCAGGAGAGTAAATTGATCCATCTGGTCATGGGAGGTCCCTCCGTTAGCCCCGGGAATTTCTCTGCGCAGTACAGGAAAACAGCCCATGTTCTGTGAAATTTGTTCAAGTTCTCCAGACGGATGGCTGTGATCTATGGATTGCCACCACTATGTTGCAGCATTTCACTCATCACCTGGGGAGGGCTGGGCCATAGGGGTGCTTCCACAGGCGAGCTATCGTGATTTTGGCCGCAGTCAGTAATTGGGTGCATAAGTTTGCCATGTGTCCAGTGAGTGAAAAATCTCCTTCCTTGGTGTCTCCCAGTAGGATTATGTTACGCTCACCTGGTTCCACGGGGACGCCACCCAGCAGTTGGGACTCACGTATCCTTCTCTGCGGTTCCCAGGTGTGACCAGCGGGAGGGTTCTGCCTTGTTTTTAATGCAGGTGTGTTCTCCGTCCTGCCTTCTTGGCAGGGGCGCGTTGTGCTTGGTGGGCGTTTGCGAACGAGTTACTTCACTAATGCCGGCCCGCTTTGAGTCTTTCAGGTAGGTCTTATTGCTGTGCTATATTATTGTCCTTGGTTTAACTAATGTATTTTCTCTTCCTTAGGTGCGCGGAAGCCCAATATGTGGCATGGACTGAATTGGGTCTCGCCGGTAAGTAATGGCGTTTTTAAAGCACCTTGATGCGGTGAGTAGGCGCTAAGCGCAGCGCTATGATGCCTTGCTTCTTGCTAACCTGTTGTCTTCCCACAGGTCGCGGTGCTCACCCGGTGCATGGAATTCCTGAGGCGATGCTGGTCGAGGAGCGGCTTGCGAGGTAAGCTTTTCGGCACCGTTCATTAAATTGTAAAAATGTCTAATGCCTTGTTTCTTTCTTTTTTGCAGATCCGTCGGTTCAGGAGGAGCGCTGGTTCCAGGATGCTGATCTCAAGAGCCGTGGACAGCTAACGAAGAAATTACAGGTAAGTTGCTGCTGCTAACGATGTCCTTTTCTCCTTTACAGATGCTGTTCTTCCAAGGTTCGCGGGTGCAGCTGAACACGGTGAGCGTCACGTTGCAGAATTGCAAAGTAACGCGAAGCGTGTTATCCCAGTCGGGTGTGGTTTAAATAGCTTCAAGAAAGTAGTGCAGGTAAAATAGTGCCTATGGTACCAAACCCAAAAATACTATACCGCATAGCTTGGTTCCAAGGAGCCAAGCTATGTGGATGCCTCCATGTTGATTGACACTGAAATAAAGTAGTTCCCAATACAAGCCCTTTATCAAGTATGAGCCTGGCCCCAAGAAGGCCTAGGCCAAGGATGCCTGGTTTTAGTGGAGACCCTTCCTGGCCCATGGGTTTGCCAGGGGGTCTTCTGGATGGGGGTGTGACAGATTATTGCCGCATCCCATGGAATGCTTAGGCCCGTGATTAGCCGGATGTGTACCCCCACCTCTTGCAAGAAATGCAAAACTTTCGGGCAGGTCCAGAGTAGGTGAAACAAGGACCCGATATTTGGGCATCCCCTCCAGCAATGGGGTGAAATCACCAGATTACACTTGTTTAGTTGCTCTCGGGTCACATAGCTTCTAAAGCATTCCCCCTTCCTTGTTAGTGACACATTTAGAGCTTTTGTGCAAGTGAGCCCAAATATGAGCCCAGCTTCTAGATCTAACCCCCGTCCCAGATCCCTTTCCCAATTTATTTTTCTTTCCTATCAGGGTCAGATTTGTCAAGAAGGCAGTATAGAGTTGAAACCTTGTCCCGGTGTGTTGGTGTTGTAAGCGTGCATTCTAAGGCTGCCAGGTCCCTCCCGCCATTGGCCCTGATAAAGCTGTGTGACAGCCAGTTCCTTATTTGTGTAGTGAAATCTTTCTGCCTCCTCCACCAGAGATTTTGCTTTACGTTCTTTGAATGTTAGGGGTACCCCATTAACTAGGAAGTCTGAAACCCGCATTTGGCCCTCCTCCCTCCACCTTGTGAACTCTTGCCTGCTCATACCAGGAGAGAATTCAGGGTTGTTCCATATTTGAGTTAGGGGACGGAGGGTGTGTATGAAATCCCATTTGCGGGCCGCATTCCTCCAGCTTTTAATTGTGTTCTTGGTGGAGGTTAATGGGCCGGAGTTCGGGGAGGCTCGTTGTGCTGTGAGTTGCGGGAGCGCTGTTCAAGGAGCTTGACTCCAAGCTTCCTCCAGCTGCTTCTAGCTGGGCAGATTGGTGGTGACTTCCCACATGAAGGCATGTGAGAGTTGCGCTGCCCTATAGTACCTGGACACATCTGGGACCCCCAACCCACCCATGCCTGTGCTTCGCTTCATTATTTGTTTAGCTACGCACGTTCCGCCCTCCCCCCAGACAAATTTCAGAATTCTTCTTTGCAGTTTTTGGGAGTCACCTTCCGGAATATGGACGGGCAATGCTGCGCAATGGTAGATTATCCTTGGTACTATATTAATTTTCACTGCCATTATTCTCCCCAACCAGGAGACTTCCTGCCTATGCCAGCGTTCTAGATCTTTGTTTAGCTCACTGAATAGCTGTGGGAAATTAAGTCGGTATGTGCATTCTAAGTAGCTGATGCAGGATTTTGGCCCAAGGGATAGGATGTTTGTCTACTATGGCTACGTGGTATGTTAAATTGCCAAGGCTGCGGATTTAGAGTAATTGACCCTGAAACCTTATGTGTTACCAAATGCCTCAAATTCTTGCCAAAGCAGAACAACATCCGCGTACATATCGGCTTTGTATGTGTGTGCCCCCACTTTTAAGCCATGTATGTTTGAATTTTCCCTGAGTTTTGTGGCGAATGGCTTCATCGATACGGCAAATATCAGCGGGGAGAGTGGGCAGCCTTGGCGGGTGCCTCTAGCTATATTTATTTTGGCTGATCTAATGCCATTTATCCTAAGGGAGGTGGTCGGGTGCTGACAATTGGCCATGGACCATTTTATAAAGTTGGGACCGAATACAAAATGAGTTAGTGTTTGTCTGATATACCCCCAGTTTAGCAGATCGAAGGCTTTATGTGCATCAAGGGAGATGACAACTAGTTTCGAGCCCAGCATGTCTGCACTTTCTATTAGGTTAATTTGTACGTCATATGTTGTCTGAGGTGTTAGGTCTGGCGATGAAGCCCGTTTGATCTGGGTGTATTAATTCCGGGAGTACTGTTTGTAATCTGGTTGCCAGGATCTTAGAAAAGATCTTAGCATCATTGTTCAGTAGTGTGATTGGCCTGTATGAGGCGCATTGTTCGGGGTCTTTGCCTGGTTTGGGGATGAGTACTGTTAGGATTTGAAAAGGGTGGAGAGTTGAGGGGCTAGAATATGTGCAAATGCCTTGTAAAACTGCACTCTGAGTCCGTCAGGGCCTGCGACATCACTCGTCAGTGATTTTATTGCATCCATAGTTTCTTCTGTTGTGATTGGGAGTTCTAGGGCTTCCAGCTGAGTCGTTAGAGGCTGTTTTTTATGGATCGAAAGTAGTGTTTGGGCTTCCGGCTTTGTGGGGGGCCCGGCCATAATTTCTCTGTGATATTCCAGGAGAATTTCCATTTTCTTTTCCTCCGCGTACCAGAGTACCCCATCCGCCCCCTTGAGCTTTGGAATATTATTCCTCATGTGTACTTTTTTCGATTTGTAAGCTAGCAGGAGGTTCACCCCATTACCATTTACATAGTAGTATTGTACAAGTCGGCTAGCAACCTTGCCGACTTGTCCGCTAGAGGGATTTCTAGTGCAATTTTACCCTTTTTGTGGTCCCTGCCCACCTTGGTGGATTGGCGCCTTTTGAAATTCCTTTCCAGTTCCTCTACTGGCTTTTCGAGTTTGATTTGTTGGAGTTGCCCATTCCGTTTTGATACCGCTCCAGCACTAATCAGGACCCCTCTCACTACTGGCTTGATGGCATCCCAGACCATATATGGTGGGCATTCCCCTGTCCCGTTCTCCCTAAAGTAATGTGTGAGTGCCTTGGCTACCTCGTTTCTGATAGAGGGATCTAATAGGATGGAGTCCTGGAGCTTCCAGTGTTTCTGAGAGGGAGACGGGAGGCCTTGAATTCGCAAGTTTGCCATGACAGGTGCGTGATCCAACAATGCCCTTGGCAGAATCTGAACCTTCTCCAGACAGGGGAAAAGGATACTAGACATCAAAAGAAGGTCAATCCTAGAAAATCCTTTGTGCACGTGTGAGTAAAAAGTGTAATCTTGGGTGCCTGCATTATGGAGCTGCCAAGCGTCAACTGTTCCCAACTCCATCAAAAATTCGGCTATCCTTAAGGCCCGGGAAAAGTTTGCTTTAGTTGGGAGGAGAGTGTTATCAATTTGTGGGTCTGGGACTGAGTTGAAATCCCCCCGATCATAAGGTGGCCCTCTTTGAATGCTAATATGGATGGAATCCTATCATTTAGGAATCGCTCTTGTGCGCTATTCGGACAGTAAATGGAGATGAAGGTTAGTGGTTGCTCTAGGAGATACCCTTTCACCATCACAAATCTACTCGAGGGATCCTGCATTACAGTGATCCTTGTTAGGTGGGACATTCTCGCTCAGCAAGATAGCAACGCCTCTCTTTTTCTCGCCAGCTGAAGCGAAGTAGCGCTTTTTAAATCTAGTGAAGTTGATTTGTTTCTCGTTCACCTCCAGAAGATGCTTCTCCTGAAGGTACATCACGTCCACGGATAGTTGTGCTAATCTCCTCTCTGCAGACTTCCTTTATCCAGGGAAGTTGAGGCCCTGCACGTTCCACGTTAGGAACCCAAGTTCCCTGCCTGCTACTGCAGTCATGGGTCACCTTGTGTTTGCCACCCCTGTTGTAGCTCCACCCCCATTCTGTGCTTTGTGAATGCCTTTCGTGTGTATCAATTGTCTGCCCTTGGTTCCTTAATGTTGTTGATTCTTTGTTGTGTTTGCTCAACTTTGCACTCAAAACCAATATAACCCCTCGCCTCCCCTGTCTTCCCCTAATTTCCCCCCAACTTGCACCCCCAGCCCCCTCGCAACTTGCAGTGTTGAATCCAGCCCTCAACCAACGGGGTATCTGGCTATGACCCGCCACCGACCCTATTGGGGGCCAACAGGCCCCTAACTTAACTTCAGGCAACTATTGTGTGGATAGTGTAGTAGAGCATTCTGTGTTGTGGGCTAACCCACCCTTTGTGTAACTTTTAGCCAACCTTGTGAACATTGTGACTTGGAACTTTTCTTAGACGGCTTGAGCGGCCCCCCCTCTGCTGGTACCGCTCCGAGGCTCGGAGTCCGACCCGGGGTCAGGACCCAGTAACTGAGCATAGGACCGGCACAGAGTGATTGATGACCCATGTGCCGTACATGTGCTGGTCGCCAAGTGAACATATTCAGTCCTTGTCAGTTTCTTATTTTTCCCAGATGGGCCCCAGATCCTGCACCTACATTCTACCCGGGACCAGCCTGCCCTGCGGGCTCTCCCCGTGGATGCGTGTTGTAGTGCTCAATTCCAGCGTCCTCGCCAGTGGAGTAACGTTGCTGAAAATGTTGGGGGGGGCATGTCATCTGAAAAAAAACAGCCCCATTCAAATGTATGGGGACAAAATCGTGTGCCATGAAAGTTGGGGGGGACGAACACCCCTGTCCCCCCCTAAAATTACGGCCATGGTCCTCACTCTCCTCCTCAGGCCCAAGAGTTTTTCCGCCTCCTTTGGATTGTGAACTTGCCATTGCTTGCCCTTCCAAGTAAAGTTCAGAGAGGTAGGGAAACCCCATCGGTATGGGATATTTCGTTCCCTCAGCCATTCAGTTATATGTTTCAGGGCTTTCCTTTTCAGTAATGTGCTATTCGCTAGGTCTTGGTAGAGCATGATATGCTTAGAGATCCTTGCCTCCTACATTATTTCCTCTTTCACATTATAGAAATGTATTCTTGCTAGTACATCCGGGGGAGTGGAGAAAGCTTGTTTGGTTCAGGTATGAAGCACTCTGTCAATCTCCAGTGGAGCACTGTCTGGTAGCGTTAATATGAACAGAAATAGGTCTTTCGTGAAGTCTTCTAGTTCTGCGTCAGTGACCAAGCTGGGTATGCCCCGCAACCAGATATTATTCTGTCTAGAGCGGTTTTCTGCATCTTCTTGTTTTAATTCTAGAGAGTTGCACCATGCTTCTAGCGCTGTTATCTTGTTCTCCCCACCCCCAAATCTTGAATGCTTGTTTGCAGGGGTTGTTTTCCAGTGCCGCTGTTCTATCTTCTACTTCCTCGATGCATTTGTCCAAAGTGGATATTTTCTTCATCACTTCCTCTGTACCCTTCTGATACTCCCTAGTCATCGCTGTCAGTAGGTCCTGGAGGTTAGATTTTGTAACTTTGTGTGGATGTGGAGCAACCGGAGGTCGCCTCTCCCTCAGCCAGTTGTGGTTCCATTTGCTCGCCCTTCTTTGCTTTGTCGGGGTCGGAGTGTCCCAGCAGTGTAAAGATGTCTGTCTGCTTTGTATTCTTTGCATTGTTGCCACAATTCCCCCAGGCGTGTCCGCTGACGCTGCTCCTACCAGTTGCCACTGATTGTGTGCCAGGGCTCAGAGATTTTGAGGTACCCAAGGGTTACGGGTGCGCCACTGATTCTTGTCCACACTGTTCTTATGTTCTCTAGAGACCAGCCCGCTACTGTACTGCGCTATTGTTGTAAAGGGTGCCCAGGCATTTGTTCGGCCACTCCACCAAACCTCCCCAGCGCACCCACAGAGCTCCAAGATTGTGGTCCCGGGTGCAAGCTGGGCTTCAGGATTGCTTGTCTTGGTTCCCTCAGTGGCAACAGGAGTTGAAAAACAGCGTGGGCTGACTTGGTGACTGGCGCCCCCCGTGCGGGCTGCGTGCCTTCCTTACTCCACTGGAGCCGATGCTTTCAGTATGTTGTTGTCCTTATTTTAGTCTGCTGTTGTGGTGGGGGCCTTCGCTGTTGGGACTCTTGGCTCAGCTGCTCCTGCAGCGGCGTCCCTGGGTTGATCCACCCCCGTATTGTGTTATATGGCAATAGAAGAGGGGAGCACCAGATATGTGGGCACGCTTGGAAGGGCTTCTGTGGTGCAGTTGCTGGCTTGGCTATTATAAAGATATCTTAGGGAGTCGCTTGGTGGGGGTTCCAGCTGTATCCTCCCAGCGGGATCGCGTCTCCGGTCTGCCTCCATGATGAGGAAGCTCCTATAACCGTGACCGTTCTTAAGGTCTGGGGCGTAGAGTGGTGGGTCCCCCCTCCATACCCGATGTTGCTTCTTCTGCAATTAGCGGGGTCAAGTTGTTTGGCAGAGTTTTGAATATTTAGACCACGGATCCCCAGTGTGATCCGTGCTCCCCACATGCATGGCATTTGCAGTGGAATGTTCCTGGCGGCTGCCTCAGCACCATCCACTACCCTCTGTGCTGTGTTGCGTGCTCTGCCCTGGGGGTGCCGGTGCTTCAACCCTCACCTGACGATGTCCTGCGTTGCTCCTCTGAGCCCTCAATGCATTCTCCACCTGCTTGGCTCCGGACTGTGTCTTATGCGCTGGGGCCAAACAAAAGCGTGTTCCCGTGTAGATAATATAAGGCAACTGTTTGAAAAGCTGCTAGCAATTACTCTACTAGGAGCTGGCACGACTAAATCATATAATTTAGTAAAGAAATTATCATATACCACCTATCATACCTTGGTTGTGCAATATATTGTTGACAAAAAACAACAAAGACATAATAGTGTAAACAATAATGTGATTATTTATCAATGAAGAAAAAAAACAGATTTATAAAGCTTGTGTGAACTCCATTTAGTTACATCATTACTTTTTAGAGGAAAGAGTGAAAAATATCACAAAACAATTACAAATATTTACAGAACTTACAACATCTTGGTAATGTACACATATATTTGACTTTGAGAAGGAAAAAAACAGAAGAGCTGGATATAACAGATCACGCTCAATATGACAGCAGCCTAGGCCTGTCTATGAAGCTAAGTGTGCTAGATAGGTTATAAAACAGACTATAGCTAGCTGTCCCTAGCTAATTTAAGGCTAGTAGTATTGGCCTTTTGATATAGCAAAATCAACCCAAATATATAGAAAAGGGCTAGGTAAGTTTTAATTCCAAAACCAATAACAGTGCAATTATAAACTTATGCAAATTAGTCATGAAGCTGAAAAAATGTACATAAGGCTGAAATAATGTACTACGCCTTCTGATGGTATGCGTGGAAAACCATGTTCACTGGCCTCGGGTGTAAGCACAACCCCTGTACAAAGACAGTAGCAAAACTAGCGTTTCGGTGGTATATTAACAAGTCTGTACCACCTTCGTCAGGGATATTAATCCTTCGTTCAGCCCCTGTAGAACAATCAAACATGACCTAGTCACTAAGTGTCTTGACTGACTGACTGCCAAGCATTAGCGTGAAAGGTGATTGAAAAACAAAATTTGGTATAGAAGACCGAGAATTTGCCTTTATAACTTTGGATCGGTACCCCCCGACCCCTAAAAAAACACTCCTACACCTTTCCAAATTGAGATGCATCACTGAATAATACAATGCTGGTGTGTAAAAATAACACGTTTATAATGTGAAGGTACTATTGAGAACAACTCGAGGTGTACTCCTGTGCAAAATTAATCAAATACCTGTAAAACGGTGAGGAGAACAAACAAATCAAATAGTATATCTTAAAAGCATACCTAAAGCATTGCTGTTGCTGGCCGCTATGTCCTGACATACTGTGGAGGGTCTGCCCATGTGACGTACCTCCTGCCAGCCAGTCCTCCGGTCCCTGTGCCCGGTATGCAGCCACTGAGTCCCAGACCGAGGATTGTGCGTTGTTGCTACGTGTTCTCACCAGCGGGTGAGCCTCCGCCTGTGGATCACGGATTTCTCTGTCCGGGGTGCAGGTGGTCTGCCCTTTTCATTCATGCTTTTTGCCACTAGTACTATATATCTCGGCGCTCAACTCTACAGTTCTTTCCAGATCGGATAGGTTCCACGAGGCACGGAGGGCCATTCGCAGCTAGCCACACATTGCTCTTGCTTATTGCTGTAGAAGCGAGGGCGACTCGCCTGCCATTTTGGAATTCGATTCGTCCCGCCGGGGCTGAATGCTCTTCCTTTGTTTTTATCGTGATCAAGGCTGATTTGGAGTCTTACCTTCTGGTCGAGTGTGCCCCATGCCTTCTTCTCACGGATGCACTGTTTTTTCCACTTTTGCAGCTCAGATTACTGGCGAAAATGCGGTTGATGGCGTGTCAGTGGCGGGAGCTTCTAGGAAGCCATGCCAGACGCCACGGCTCCAAGCCACGCTCCAACTTTGTTGGTTTTATGTTTAGTTTGTTGGATGAGTGGGACCTTGCTGCACCTTCCTATTTGTAACCATTCCAAGCAGAGCTTTTCCTGCTTCTCCTTGCGGGGTCTAGCTACTTGGGGATATCAGGATAGGAAATCAATATTACTTTGTTTGGCCCTAGCCCTATGTCCAACTCAGAAGCAGTTTAGCTGTAGGTCCAAGAACCATCTCGGAATGTGTGATTGGATATCTTTATTTCTCACCAACCAGACCAAATGGGTGTGATCAATAGCAAGCTTAAGCTGGTGGCCCATCAGGTAGCACCTCAGGATAAATAAGGGCCACTTCATTGCCAGACATTCCAGTTCAGTTTTCACTGGGTAGTTTCTTTCTTGGGGAAAGAGCTTTCTGCTGATGAACATTATCGGCTTCTCTTCTCAGTCATGTACCTGTGACAGTACAGTGCCCAGACCGATGGATGAGGCATCTGTTTGTAAGATAAATTATTTGGTAAAATCTGGTATAACCAACCCTGGGCTCTTTCAAAGAGTGTTCTTTAGGCTATTAAAGTCTTCTTGGGCCTGTTGGTGCCATTGCATGATGTTAGGGGACTTTTGACTAGTTTGTTAGTTAGTGGTCCAGCTTCCTCTGAAGAATTAGGGCTGAACCTCCATTAATATCCTACAATACCAAAGAAGGCACGGACATCCCTTTTGGTGATTGGTCTTGCAATGTTTTTATACTTCCTCAACCTTAACTTGTTGTGGTAGTACTTGCCCATTCCCTAATTAGAACCCCGGGTGCTTTACGAGGGATTTGTCCAGATGGCTTTGGCCATATTAGTTGTGACGTGGGCCTCCCCAGCTAGTCACGTACAATGGTTAAGTGCTGGAGATGATCTTGGTGGTACTGTACATGACAATGTCGTGAATATACGCTCCAGCAAAAGTCTAAAATGGGGCTAAGACTCAGTCCATTGGAGTCTGAAAGGTTGCAGGTGAATGCAAAAGGGAAGTACTGTGAATTGAAAAGGACCCTCGGGAGTTGAGAAGGTGGTTTTTGGTTTGGCTTCCTTCTCAAGGGACACCTGCCAGTAGCTCTAAGTCTAAGATGGGAACAAACATTGCCTTCCCCTAGCTATCAGGGGCATCCAATGCGCATCATATTTTGATATTTCATTGAGATGTCTGAAGTCAATACAGAATTTCCATGTATTGTCTGGCTTTGAGACAGGGGCCCTTATTGCTGCTATGCCGGTCCGGAAACAACGGTTCCAGTAAGCTTACCGGCACCATTATTTCCAGACCGGCATATTACAGGTCTGCGCGCCGGAGCCACTGTGCCCAGGAGGTCTGACCCTGCCGGGCACACCGGCCATGGTAGGCAGACCGACACAGAAGCACCGGCATCGTTAATAACGGTGCCGGTTCTTCTGTGCTCCCCATTCCCATAGAGTCCGGGAATGGGGATTTATGAAATTGCTGGCGTCTGACTTCCCGGCCGCCAGGGTTGTAATCCTGCAGTGTTACCGGGAAGTCAGGCACCGGTAATTCATTCTGAGTCTGGCGGCAACCCGCCGATAGCACCAGCAGGGTTACCACCGGACTCGGAATGAGACCCAAGGACTATGGTTGAAGGCCATTTGCTATATTGGACCTTTCGATTACACTGAGGTCTAGCATTTTCTTCAGTTCTTCTTTGATAACTCGTTTCCTCACCTCAGGTAGTCAGTATGGTTTTAGGCGGAGAACCCTTCCTGGGGTGTCTGGATTTTGTGATCCTTCACTCGTCCTGGTTTAGTGGAAAACACATCCGGGTATCTCCCTAACAATTGGGCTAGTTAATGGTTACTGGATTTGGGGAGACCAACTTGCTTGGTGACCTCATGATGTTCGATTGCTATTGGAGTCTCCTGGGTGTTATTTGGCATACAGAAACAGGAGTTGAGGATTACTGTTCTCCTGCCACGCTTTCAGTTTGTTCACATGGCATAACTGACATGGCTTTCATCAATCGGCTTGCTGTAACTTGTAGGTGAGATGTGATACAACCACTGTGATGGCGTATGGTCCATTCTATCTGGCGGGTATGATATGATAGTTTATTTATATAGCGCCTATACACAATGTGTTTCAAGGCGTAGTAGTTTGATTTGGTGGTGGGAAGCAATACCATCACTTCGTGCCCAACCTGGAAGGTACGCAGCTTGGCATCTTTATTGTACAACCTTTCTTGCAACTTATTATACAACTTCAGCGTCTTGCAAGTGGGCTCTGACCAGGCTCCACTCTTTCGCCATATACTCAGATGTGTTCTGCATCATTTGATGGTTGCTGGTCTGGAGGCTGCCTTTTCCTACTCATTCCCCCTGCATGATATCCAATACATCACGGGGATTGTTGCCGTAGACCAATTAGAATGGAGAGAAACCCATAGAGGACTGTTTTCTCGTGTCGTCGACGAAGAGCCTTCTCATGGTGCATTTTGTGGTTTGATTAAAACGTTCCATGAGGCCATCGGTCTGGGAATGGTAGAGGCCTTGAGGGTTTTGATGTTCATCAAGGCTTTCATGTCCGCCATCAGTTTTGACATACGATTGCTTCTTTGGGTGTCAGGATTTCAGCCGAGAGGCCCACCTGGGTGAAGTAAGGTATGAGAACCTTGAGGATGGCCTTGTTGGTGTTGCTCCTCAAGGGAAAAGATTTGTGATACAGAGTCGCATAATCCAGGAATACCATGATGCTGGTATATCAGTTGCCATACTGTGAAGCCTCCCAGTGACCGATGTTATCCTTGCTGATTGTGAAGAAGGGCGCCTCTATTATTGGCAGTGGCTGCAGCAGGGCCCGGGTACATTGTCGGTGGACGTTTCTTGGCATATTGGACGTCTTGCACATAATTTCTTGACCTGTGAGTACACCCCAAGCCAGTAGAACCTGTTGTGAAGAGTCTGTTGAGTTTCTACAAACCCGAGGTGTTCCCCAGTTATTGGCCAACTTCAAAACTACCCTTTGGAATTGCTTCAGTAGCAACATTTGGTAGTAGTTGGTTCCTTCACCTCTTGAGTTCACATCAGCTCGATATAGAAGTACCCTTTTGTCTATAAAGTGTGGTGTCTTTAAAGTGTGGCTCTCATCTTCTGACACTTAGCTCTTTTGAGCTTGTTCTAGAAGCTGTTCAGCCTTTTGTACTCCTGCAAACCCTAAGGATGTAGGACCTGGGGTCTCCCTGGGTGGAGCTCCCTCTCGTGGCTGCCCCTTCTCGCCATGCCTCAGATTGCTATGGAGGCCTGGCCTTTAAGAATGAACAATTTCATGCGCATCAGGGATTGGTGATGGGGGGACAGAGCAGTGGTCGAAGTGAGCCGAAACGCTCAGGAGCAGAGTTCCCCTACTTTTATTTTTTTACTGTTAATAGTTACATTCTTTTTTTGCAACCATTTTCACCATTCCGGATCTGTTCTTTGTGAATTTAAAGCACATTTCTCCACTTAACCACCCAACAACAGTTCCAGCTTAACTGAAATCTGTTTCACTCCATTGGCTGTCAAGCAGCATTGTGGCAACCCGTTAAAAATGTGTTGCACGTTGCTCCCCGCCCGGGTCACAGTTTCATTACTTTTTTGGGTACACTTCTTCCATAGGGACTGAGGGAGGTTATTTCTTTATATGCAGACAATGTTATACTTTATTTGAAGGATCCCTGCAATGATGTTGCTCACCTCACTCATGGGATAACTAAATTCGGATTATATTCTGGGTTGTCTGTCAACTGGTTGAAATCCCTACTCTTTCTGCTTACCGAAGATACTATCTGCCCTATAAACAGGTAGGAGTGGGTCAGATATCTAGGCATTGTGGTCAGCAGGAACCACTCTAAATCGCTAACAGATAACCAAAGTGCATTTTTAGAAGTGGATGATACTTCCATTATATACATATGGAAGGATTTCCCTACCTAAAATTCTCATAGTCCCAAAGATGCTGTATTTATTTCAAAATATACCAATCTATTGTTTTTTCAGCAACTGCGTTCACTCCTAATTTGTCTGACCTGGCACCAGAGTAAGGCACGTATCAGCTGGGAAACGCTGGTTATGCCTTTTGAACAGGGTCGTTGGGTACCCCCCACCCCCCACTATTTAGCTGCACAGGCACAATTTTCATCGCACTCGATGCCGCGTACTTTTCCTTACACCCCCCCCCCCCTTGTAAAGAACGGGCTTCCATACATCTCTCGTCACACAAATCTTTGCTTCTCTCCGGTCGCACATCTGACACATGCAAGTGTGGCCCTCTAAGGCTACACTGGTGCATACACGGAGGGGTTTAGGGACTTCAAATGGGATGCATGGGGTGCCAAGCCCTGGAGCTGTGTGGGCATGGAAATCTCCGTCGATGTGTACACAGAAGGCAGCTTCGTAACAAAAGACCAAATTGTGGGCAAAGTTGGGGGAGATATTCATGCCTTATTATATTACCATGACATTTGCAAAACATTCCAGACTTGGGATATTGGCTTCCCCCTGGAACTAACCACTGCCCCAAGTACATTGTTGCTTCCGTGGGATGCTATCACATTGTGTCCACACTTTATAAAACGGTACAGGAGTCAGGACCTATGGCCTCCACCCAACCCCAGCACTAAACTTAAATGGGAACATGACCCCGTTACACAGATTGACAATGCCTCGTGGAATGCAATGATACCCCTAATGTGTCTCTTAACACTAGACATAAATAAACACAATTTAGATATTACACAAGGCATATATTACTCCAGTCACCCCTCACATAGAGGGGCGCGCTCAGTGTGCTAAGCGGACACTGCCGTGCTTTATCGCTTGATCTGGGATTGCCCGCTAATTAAATCAGTTATTATAAATAAACACAATCCTAGGTGTCAGCATCCCTCTGGAAACCCAGGACTGCTTGTTGAGCTCGTCGAGGGGCACTCTAAGAGACTCTTATAGATTGTTGCAACTGTGTTTACTCCTTGCAAAACTCTGTATTCTTTTATCTTGGTCATATAAATATACTCCCACTGTGCATGAATAGTTAAATGACGTGTTTCATTATGAGTTGGATGGTATTCCGGTGGTATAACCACCAGAGTACCGCTCAACGGAATTACTGTTACCGGCACTTGGTCCGGCGGATTTACCGCCGGATTACAAGTGGTGGTGGCTGTTTTAGTCGCCATTAATTTGGAGTCCGTAGGACTCCATAGGGGATTTTAACAGAATTACTGCTGCAGTAACTCCCCCGATTGTGCCGATTTTTCTGCGGAGAGTGAATCCCCACCCCAGGGCCAAACTCGTAGTATGGCGGAGTGGGAAATGTGGCAGTAATTCCGTTATCACCACTTTTCCCCCGCACCGGCATACTCGTAATTTGAAGCTGTGATATAGAGGGTTAAACACTCGTTGCTGTGATCTGTGTCTGATCTGCAGGTCGCAGGTTTGAAGACTGGCAAGAGCCAACTCACCCTTTCATTCTTCCGAGGTCGATAAATAAGTACCAATTTCGATTGGGGAATAATAGTAATATCTGTAAATATGTCCTACGTAAAGTGCTTTAGATTAAAGCGCTATACAAAACAAATGACTATTATATTATTAACTTTTGTGATTTGACGCCTGTGCGTCTACACCCTTGTGATGTGTTGGCACCATACAGACACTACTTTGCCACCAATTCAAAACCGGCATCTGGAAATGTAGGACTCCACCGGGATGATCACAGGAATTTAGCTCTCAACTTGTACGTTTCTGGACCTATGCCTCCAGCTATATTTCATTATCATATACGTTACACCATGTAATACATTTTATTAACCTATGACCCCTTTTCTTCCTGTGATTCAGTGCTGTTTGCTCGGTACCCCTTTGTGCTATTTAGTTTCAACTTTTTATTAGAAAAAATATCTATATTTATCTGCAAGGTAATTGGGGTGTCCATGGATAGGGGTGGAGCCTGCACCCTATCAGCCTTCCAGTGGGCTCCCATCTCCCTAGCCCAGGTACTCTATTCCACCACAACGTTGCTGCAAGATTGTTATCTACAGTGAGGGTACCCCCAAAGCTTAATTTGTGGCTCAGCCCTGGCACTTATTGTCTCAGACACTGATTGATTATGATGTGATCTCTGCCCTCCAGCTCCCTTCTGCTCCCAGCACTACCGCTGCCCCTATCTTCTTTACCCGCTCACATACCCACACTCACACACAGCCTCTCTCACAACGACACTCAACCCCCCTGCCTTTTTTTCTCTTTCTACAAAACTCTCTTCATTCTGTCTCCTACTCATTTCTTACACCCAACCCACTTGATATCACCCTCTCAGACCCCACACCTTATCTTCACTCTCTCAAAGCACTCCAACAGTGTTCCCAAATGCCTTCCCGACCAGCAATATCCTCCTCGCTGGCCTCTTGGTCCACCTCCTCTGCTCTGATTTTTTATAGCCAAGCTTTTATTGCTCACGAATTTCCATTGGCTATTTATATCAGCTACCCCACCTTTGCCAATCTCTACCTGACCTACTCTCCTTGTGGCCGGTCTTTCCATGGAAGTCTTCAAGAATCCTTCTAGATCCCCCCCCCCTTCAGACTATTGAGTGGGTTATTAGGTGAGTCTCTGTGCAAATAGGGTTGGGGAATATTTCGAGGTCTCCTTTATTTTCCTGCAGTCTCTTGCCATTTCCAGTTCTTCGGTTGCTGCCGCACAGCCACCCATTAGTCCATCTAGGGTTTTAGTGGTGGGTATTTGCTGTCTCATTTAGTTTAGGATGGTGACATTAAAGTCAATTTCTGTTTGGGAACTGAATCCATTCCTCCGGCTCCAGGCCTGGTTTTGTCAGTTGACCCCAGGTTCATTCTGGTAGTGAACTTCCATTTTCTTGGTATTGCTTCCCTGGATCTGCCATTCCTGCCAGGCTCCCGAGGGCTGAGATGCTTGCTGGACTTCATATTATCTGAAAAAAGATAGAAAAGACCTGGACAGAACAGGGACTGATATGCATTGACTCAGCAAGAAGGACACCAATTGGCATACACGTCTCCAGAAACGCTGGGGCCCGAGTTCTTCCTCCACTCCCCCCTTCTCTTAACAGGGTCACTGCCATGACCCTCTCACACTAGTATTACAGATGGCCTTAACAACTTTCAGGAGCATCCATAAAGTTTAAAGAATCATACTGAAAATTACAACAAAAGGTGTATCGACTATTCCTTTTTGCGGGTATACATTATAGTTTGCACAAAGACAGATGGTTCAATAGAGTGTAATGGGCTGGAAAATATGTTTGGGGGTGGTGCTAGGGCAGCCCCCAATCCCCTCCCTAGCAAAGACTAAGGCATGGGAATCCCTCCTATCTAATAACTTGCCTGAATATAGATGGCTCCCTGGATGCCAGCTATCTACATACCCTCAGGGAATTCCTAAGATGGCCCTACCCTACTGATGGTTAGTTCTAAAAGGGTGGTTTATGCTTGTGCCGTTAGCTCTTCAAACCACCCACCTTCTCCTTGCTGCATTTCACTTTTCTGTTTCTCCTATGTCTTTCTCTCCTGCTACAGCCTACTTCCACCCTCCAATGATACTACTTTCTCCCCAATCTTAATATTCCTTCTCCTCTCTTTCACACTGCTACTCCCATCTTCTTCCCAGGGATGCAGCTCTGCTTACACTTCCACTAAACTCACTCTCATTCTCGCTATTATCAGCTCTGAGCTGGAGATAACTCAGACGCCCCACCAGCAAACTTGTACTTTGCTGGCGTGGTAACGCGCCGGTAAATGGAATTACCGGCTCGTTATTACTGCACCTGCAAAGTTATATTGAGGCTCACTGGGTTATCCTCTGTTACTAGTCAGTTGAGAACTTCAGCTAGAAATGCTGAGATTGTTACATGGTGCTGCGGGACATAAAGCGATAATGTCTACTTTTGAGTTAGTTTCAAGATAATTTGGTTGGATGACTTTATTGGAAGATAATTACAAGTATTTTACTTCATGCACAATTTGTGCCCAAAAAAGGACTTCCACTCGTAGGCTTGTTCAGACATTTGGAAAACGCCCCAGAACAGTGCCATATCTGTTGATTTTATTGTTGTGTTTTCTGTCTCTGAGGGGGTTCTCTGTGCTATGATGACAGTGGATATGTTCGGATATGTTTGGCAAGGTGGTGCATTTTACTTAATTGGAAGATATGATTTCTGCCTTTTTATTAATTTTCTTTGAAAAATATATAAAGAACAATCAAACTCAAGGGCGTCGAAGTGGTGTACAATAAGAGCTAACTTTAGGATAATAAAAAAGCATACAAAACAAGCAAACAATAAAACACACTATTATAACATAGATGTATTTTCTGTGCTTTGCGACATTGCAAGAGAGAGCTAAGGAGATGGATAGAAGGCAGTCAATAGTGCCAGGCACGAGGTGCGGCTGCTAAGAAAGTTTGAAGATGAGACATAAATCACAGTGTGTTTCCTTTTTGGGGACCAGTGTGCCACGCTTTAATTGTGGAACTGACCCTCTCTTCTGTAGGGTGACTAGATTTAAAAATAAAAAACCGGGACAGAGCAACTAACATAAACGTAGGACTAACTTTCGACAGTGGCTGTCCAGGCACTACACTTCAGTAGCTGTTGAGGAAAAAGGGGGTTTAAGTGTTACTGTTCGAATAAACACCAATAATTTATCACAAACTACTATTATCTTAAATTGTAGAATGCATCATTTTTTCTGTGCAAGATTGTGCATTCCTGCCAGCCAGCTAGGAAAACTTAATACCAAAAACTGGGACCACGGGAGGATAGCTCAGCGGCAATGTGCTCGCCTTGGAAGCTAGACGACACGAAGCACGACAGGTTCGATCCCCGGGTCCGCGCTTAGAAACCTCTGTGTATTTGAGCGCATTATAAATACGCAACTAAAAACAAAGAATTCCTGTACGCGGGTTGTGTGAGCACTTTAAAAATGCAAATAAATAAAACAAAAAAACCTGAGTTTTCCAATGGAAAAACAATCTGGAGAAAGGGGGACAGAGCACCCAATTCCGGTAGAATCTGTCTGGTCACCGTACTGTTCTGTTAATCGCACTTGAATCAATGGCCAGACAGAGATCAAACATTGTATTGATATTTGGCAAATATACAAAAATGTAACCTCCAGAAAATTCCGATTTTCTTTCCGAACCCCTTTACACCACATATATATGCGGTGTGGGGGGGGGAGGGTATGGGATATAATAGAAGTTTGGGGGACTGCAGTGGTCTCCCCCGCATATGTATGTGGTGTAATTGGGGTTGAAAAAAGAAGAAAAGTCGTATTTTCGGCTGTCGGACTTCTGGGGGTCGCAGAAATCACATAGATCCGAGATTTGTATTGCTTTGGCAGCATTTGGAAGTCACCTGCAGAATGTGATTGTAGTAATTCTACACATTCTGCTACACAAAAAATGTTCTTGCTTTTATGGCATGCACCCTCCACTCTTTCCTGACGTGGTTCATGCCGCTGACCCTCTTTTTATTTGAAACGCAACAATCTTTTTCCTTGGCAGCTGAAAATGTCCGCGGAGCGGAGGAAGTTGTGAAGAGGGGCGTAGATAGACTAGTAAGTGATGCACCCATATTCCTGCGGGTGGTGAGGTTTCATTATCCTCCAGTTTAGTTCACACATATTTACCAGTGCTGTTGGTTCCTCGCTTTGAGGATTTTTCGGTCAAGCACATTATGCCTTGTGCCAACTTGGTGGCGCGTCACTATCCCAAGTGATAATGACCGCTCCCCATGTCTATAAGGCTATTAGCACACATTATAGTAGTAGCACTACATGTTTAGAAGCTGTAGTGCTGACATTAAAAACGTTAGCTTAATGACAAACTGAGTTGATTGAAGTGGTTTTATTTTATTTTATAGTATTTAAAAAGCGAGCTTGTCTTCATATGTTGAGCAAAATTGCAAACTTGCTTAAACTGGAGCAGGTTTTACATGAGCATGCCTTAGGGGTCATGTAAAAGTAAACTTTCTCGATAAGAAAGTGAAAGCATTTTCACATGTTTTAGCATTCTTATTGGTGAGCTAAATACGATTTTTGCAGTGAAAACAAAGGTTCTTTTAGAGAGGAAGTGGCATTATTGCTTCCATGTCTGCTTTTGAAATCATAATGTTCAAAATGCAGTCAATACCATTAGTTATTGACTGCACTCTGAACATTCTGATTGGCTGAAAGGAGGTCAATAATGATTTCCATGGGCTAATAATGCTTTTGCCTTTTGGCCTTGTTTCGATCCTACCTGGAAGGTCCTACCATATTTCATGTGAACCAAGTGAAATCTGTGGAGCATGACCCTTTTCAGCAGGATCGTATTCCTCCTTCAATACCTGGGGATAGTCAAGAGGAATTGTATACTTCTCTTATATTCATTATACTCCAATTTCTATGCGTCTTCTGCAGTATTTGGGTTTAATTGAAGTGTTCACACCTGCATCCTTTTTTCACTCTCCACAGTCAGCTTGCTGTTTTTATCAGATTGGGTAAGGGGTATACTGTCATGCTGTGGCGTATGTTCCAACTATCCTTCCTGGATGTTTTGGAACAGCATTGCATCCAGGGACTTCAAGACCACTTTGGCCGGGGTTAGTATGGCGCTTAGTTTGGTGGCCCCACCAGCCTCATATGGACATTGGGTCCAGCATGGTGAAGTGATGGAGTAAGGTTAGCCCTGAAGTAGGAATAATGGTAACAAGATAGATCTGCTGGTCTTTATACCTATTCCAACATGGCTGTGCTGCCTCTTACAATGTGAATATCATCGTGCTCATCTTTGCTTTAGCCATCACTGACAGGAAGAACGCGCATTGCACATCTTCTGCTCCTCAGCGTGATGCTATCTCCATGCAGATCTCCTTGACTCAGACCATTCTCTAACTGCAGACCTGCCTAGTGTTTTTTCCTGCTCACAGCTTATTCCACCCTCTGGAGACCTTTTACATGAGACCTACTGCCTTCATCTGTATGTTATCATTAATTGGCAGTTTTGCTCCAAGAAAGGGCTAATTCTTTCTTTGACAGTCAAGAGAATAGGTGAAACCGGAGCGTCACTCTCCTGACCGGTGGAGAAATTCTTCTTACAGACTTAGAGGGCGATCTGAAACAGAGCAGCTAAAGCAGGCAGGCACGTCTGTTCAGAATAAATTAGTTTCATGCATGCTCTTGTTTCACTGGTACCTGACCCAGCCACACCACAACTACTGTATTTAGATCAACGATGAAGATGAAAAAAGAAATGCTTTTGCACATCTGATGATCATGACCTTAGTTGAGGTCTTTCTTGCCAAGCATAAATAACATATCATAGGGATTCATCTCTCCACAGATCCCACAGTTAGCTTCGGGGGGCCCTGGATAAATTGAGCTAACCTCTGGATTGGCGATAGGGAAGTTTATTACTCACCTCCGTGAACACTGTGAAAAGTACTCGTTCGGCTGACTGGAAAAGAATCACATTCCACTGATACATCTCTGGACAGTGCTACTATGGAACATCATCATTCATCCGGGCCACCGGATAGAACACATATTTACTAAATTGTAGAATCCATTAGTTTAAACTTTTCCTTCCAAAATACGGAGAAGTAGTGCTCAGTTAAACTAAGTGATTTGACATTACAACAAACAAAATGTGTATTATTGTGTACTTTTGTCAAGATCACTGTGGCCCTAAATGGGGGGAGGCAAATGAGTGCCTGTGATGTCTGTAATGGTTGAGGGATAAACAGACAACTCAAAGCCAAAAATATATAGTTCACAAAGATTTATTTTCCAAAGCACACTTACCATCGGTTTAGAGGAGACTGCAAACAAGGTCATAGAGAAGTATAAAAGCTATAAAGGAGCATTTCCAACTTGGTTAAGGACTTTAGTCCATCAGTTTATCCCGCTCTCCTCATTTTGTGCGTCAGACAGCGGTCAAATATTCACACACAGTCTTTGGGGCCTTTGGCCGACACTTCTTTCTTAACTTGTGCTATAACTTGTTCTTTCATTGCACTTGTCAGACAGAGTGACGACCACCTCAAGCTTCCACTAGCTTTCTTCTGGGTTTCTCACTACTGACCTTCTTCCGGGTCTTATTTCTCTGCACCACCATTCCAACCTCCCACTTCTCAATGTTCAGCCATGTGCTTGTACCTAGGGGTCTTCATCTATGCCCTTCTCCTCCTCCTTAGCAACTGCCTGTGCCTGCACCTCCTTGACACTCCACCACATGTTCATTCCTTTACTAACTTCAGGTTTCCCCTTTTTAAGCTCAGGCTCCACCTCTAAATCCTCTTCCATCTTGGTCTCCAAAATATCTTTTTCCTCTTTCCTGCTGACCGCTTCCTCCAACCTCGACTTGATCTTCTCCTTTCTTCTGACACCATCTTCCAACCTCCAATCTGACGTTCCCCTTCTCACCCTCCTCCCTGACACATTCCTCCAAACTCCACCTGCTGTTCTTCTTTACCTCTTTCTTCCTTCTACCACCTTCCTCTGACCTCAACCTGATGTTCTCATTCTCCTCCCTCCCTCATGACACATTTCTCCAAACTCCACCTGCTATTCTTCTTCTCATTCATCCTTCTACCACCTTCCTCTGACCTCCACCTGATGTTCTCCTTCCCCTCCTTATTCCTCCGAATCCTTCAACCTCCTTTTCATTCGCCACTCCCCCTCCTGCATCTTGCCCATACTCCTTTCTCCAACACTCTTGGTGCCTCTGACTCCCTCTCGAAACACCCATAACCCCTTGGTTTTGTCCTCCACTTATATAAGGATCTGGATGCTACCCTGGCACCCACCCCTGCCACCTACCCCTGCCACCTGGCTTCTGATTGTTATGGTTCCACGTTACAAGGGAGCACTTGGGTCCAATTACGTGCTATGGCAGAAACACAGATATCGGTCTAGTGGTTTACCAAGATGGCGGCACCCGCTATGCAACTCAGCAGAGCTTTATATTTCTGCATAGACTTGCAGTCATCGCATCACAACACATGCATCAGGCTTATTCGCTCTGTTCCTGCTCTGCGCGAGTTACCTTGTTCCTTTTGTCCAGTCTGTGTTTTCTTCTATCCACCTTCTAGTTCTGGCTCTGACCTCCTTCTGCTTTGTTTCCCCGAGTCATCCTCCTTCCTTCTGGTCACTCCAGGATCCCTACCTCCCTTCCATTCTCCCCTTCTCCATATCCATACTGCAGTGGACTCCTTACCGTGTGAATTGCTGGCTGCCATCTTCTCCTTCAAAGAGTTCTGTTTGCGATCCAGTTAACGTCCAGTTGATGTGTGGCCGTTTTCTTCCCCTAAGGGTCATCCGTTTGGATCTGTTACCTGCAAGGGGTAAGCTCGCCACAGCCTGTTACAGTTTAGGTAGCGGGCTGGCCCTCTACAGGGATACACCTTACCACTTTGACAAGAAGAAATGCCCAAAGCCCCCATTAAGTACAGAAGTAGATGAGAACTTCGACAGTTTGCAATGGCCACCACCCATAGACATGGAACAAATACAAGGATTGATGGAGGCGTGCAGCAAATGACCACCAATGTCCTGGAATTACAGCTGGAAAACCTTACTCTGCGACAAGCATAAGACTTCCAATGGAAGTATCCGGAGGCAGATTTTTAGAATGCATGTTTGATGCACCCCAAAAAAGCTTGAGGAGTGGTTGGACCATTGTAGCATTTAGTTCCCATTTCACCTCCACCAGTTTTTCACTGACCGAGTTAAGAAGAGCTATATGGTTGCTAACCTAGTCAGCAATGCCCTGCTCTGAGTCATGCCAGCGGTCACTGCTAGTAATCCAGTTTTGGACAAAAACGGCATATTTGTAGCCATGATAAAGAGGATGTTCGAACATCCCGAGACTGCCTTCTCTGCCCAAGAAAGCCTCCTAGATTTTGCACAAGGAACTATGGACACTCTTATTTATGTGACCCGGAAGAGACCAGGTTTACCCTTTTCCAAAGAGTACTCACAGAGGAACTTAAGTACGAGCTAGCCCGTGTTGTCAGACCAGCTTCATTCCCGGAATTGGTGACCTTGGTTCTTCAACTGGACTATAGAATCCAAGAACGGCAGATGGAAAAAAGATGTAGTAAAACCTGCTTATGCCTCAACTGTACCACCTTCTGAAGCCGATCCAACTCAACATGAGGTGATGTAGATCGGTTCAGCCAGATATCCTCTTTCTAAAGAAGAAAAAATACATTGCTGTGCCCATGTATTGTGGCATCAAGGCACATTTGATCAGAGAATGTTCAACATCACCCAAGAGTTGGTTGTCATCAGGAAAACTACAGCTCCCGTTCCTAAGTGGGTCCCTGACTCGGGAGAAGCACGAAGGGCCCAAGGAAACCCCCATTAGACAAGTACCCTCATGGACTCTGTTTTTGACACTCAGAATCCAGCGTCACCTTTCTGATGCTGCTTCAGTCACAGTTCCTGCCTTAGTCGACTCTGGAGCCACCAGCGTGCTTAGTGATCACCTCTGGGCTACTCAACAGGGAATCACTATATCCATGGACCATATACAGGCTATCGAAGGGGTAGATGGACAACCCCTGAGTTCTGGACCAGTCCGGGGAGAAACCGCATCGCTAACCCTGAAGATTGGGCAACATCTCGAACAAGTGGTCTTCTACATAGGCATAAGCCCTTTATCATTTGGACAGAAGGGACTCTCTCCTTAGAATCTGAATACTGTGTGGAATATTGTTTTGGTTCACATCCACATTAAGCAGACAGAACCACCGGCCAAAGGAGGATGACGGTAACTAATATAAACGTCTTCCTGCGGAATATATGGACTTCAAATGCATCTCTTCAGTACAAGGCAAAGCCCAGTTGCCCCGACAAAGGCCGTAAGACTGCACTGTTGATCTTGTGCCTGGCACATCTATTCCCTTTGGACGGATATACAGTCTTTCTGCAACACAAAAAGACGCCTTAAAGGTGTATAAACCCACCAGGAACCTAAAGAATGGTCTAATAACCACGTCAAAGCTCCTGGTTTGGCTTCATTGTTTTTTGTTCCCAAAAAGGACACCACATAGTTGTATATACAGAGTTGTGTCCTTGCTTGGACTACAGGGGATTACCAAGATATCTGTAAAAGATAAGTACACCCTGCCTTTGATTTCTAACATAATAGAGGCGGTTCGTGGGTCTACCATCTATGCCAACTAAGTTTTTAGGGGAGCATATCACCTGTTGAAGATCAGGTCAGGAGACAAATGGAAGACCGCCTTTCGCACACCTTTTGATGGTGTCATGCCCTTTGGTTTGGCCAACCCCCTGCAGTGTTCCAGCGGTTGGTGGATCGAATATTTGCTGATCTTCTCTTTTGTTCTATTATTGTTTATTCCAAGACTATATACTATATACTATGCACTGTTAATATTGTGAATAGATGTATCTATATGCTTATGTAACCATGTCTAAAGTTGCGCCCTGATGCCTCCGGGCCTAATGGTGTGCGTTACAAATAAAACAAATACAAATACAAGACAAAAGAACACACTGAACATCTGCAGGAGGTCTTCAAACGGATTTGAGACCTTCAGTTAAAGGCTGCTAGAAAAATGCCTCTTCAATGTCTCCTCTGTTGCTTACCTATGGTATATTCTATCCTCCAAGGTGTAGAAATGGATCCTCAGTAGGTTGAGGCTATACTTAATTGTCTGTTTACAACTTTAGTCAGACAAGTACAGCAGTTTGTTGGACTTAACAATTTCTACAGGAAATCCATAGCAAATTTCTCACAGAGAATACAACCTATCACCTGTCTGTTAAGAAAAGGAACCAAATCAAACGCTGAAAGAGCATTCCAGCAGTTGAAGAATTAATTCACCCAACCACTGGTCCTTTGGCAACCGGACATACCACGGCCATTTATATTAGATGCTGATGTATGCGATGGAGAAGTGGGAGTCGTGCTGCTCCAGCAACAAGACGATGGTTTACTTTGGAGCAAGGATGTCCAACGTATGGCCCGCGGGCCACAATGCGGCCCTCCGAGCCATTTCATGTGGCCCGCGCGGCTGGCCTGGTTTATTTATTTATTTTTCCGATGTTTGTCGGGTCCGTGGACCCGATTAAAGAATGTATTCCTGCAATGCTGGACCAGCATTGCAGGAATACATTCATTAATCGGGTCCACGGACCCGACAAACATTGAGCAAATAAATAAATAAACCGCGCCGTGGTGGAGCAGTTACTGCCTCTTTTGGCCCCTGGAAGGGGTCACCAGAGGCAGTATAGGCCATCGCCTGGTTTATTTATTTATTTTTTCGTTGTTTGTCGGGTCAGAGGACCCGATTAATTAATTTATTCCTGCAATGCTGGGTCCGACCAACATTGCATAAATAAATAAATGAATCGGGTCCACGGACCCGACAAACATTGAGCAAATAAATATATAAACCGGGCCGTGGCGGAGCACTGTTACTGCCTCTGGTGGCCCCTGGAAGGTGGCACCAGAGGCAGTTACAGGCCATGGCCTGGTTTATTTATTTATTTTTTCAATGTTGTGTGGACCCGAATTCTCGGCCGTGGTGGAGGACTGTTACTGCCTCTGGTGCCCCCTGAAAGTTACAGGCCACGGCCTGGTTTATTTATTTATAAGCCAGGCCCCAATATTATGGGATGTAGAGTGATGGGAACAACTTGGTATCCTCCATGCAATCCTACCATTGGTTTGTTGCATGTTTGTTTGCATGTATGAGGTAACGAGTGCTCAGAGTATGGGATGTCCTGTGAGTGCGCGGCTTTCCCTATTTTGCCAACCTCTGAAGCCTGAAAAGTAGATGCATGCATGCTTGACATGTGGCCGGCCAACTGTGCACCAGACCTGCAGATGAACTTAACTAGTCTGCTGTTAAATCTCAGTTACCAGTTTAATGGTGTCCACTACCGAATAATTGCTCATTTTACTATAGCCAATATGATAGCTCAGTGGGTTGAGCGCTCACTGCTCCGATGTGTGTGCTTTCAGCATTACATTTAACTTCTCTATGCTGTGGAATTCCACTATGCCCCTGATTAGTTGCTATGGGCATGAGGGATTCTTGGAATTTTAGAGTATATTTTACATTGTTATACCCAGTGATCCCATATCTCCCTGCACAATGCGGTCACACTAACTAAGCATCCACATGAATTACCCTTGCTTTCTCAGTACTGTTGCTCACCTAAATTTAGGGTTCTTTTGTATGGGAAAGCATTCCTAAATGACTCATTACTAAGATTTATTTCAGCTGAAAGATGGATTTTGATTCTCCTCTTCTGACCCTGTTCTGCTATTCCTTCCTCTTCTTGTCACACAACATCCTATGAGAATAAGGGCCAGCATTCATCTCTTGCTATCTGAATTGGTTCCGTTGGCTTCAAATGTTTTCCATTAATTTAGTTTGGTGTTTGATGGAAAATTGAAAGATTGCATTGCTAGGAACAATTTGCCCATCGCTCCGTCTTTCTTCTTAATTTAGATGACAAAATCATTGCTAACAAAGTGGCGTGTTGTGTAGGGGAGGCATGCTATCACAAGTATGACACATACATGATAGGTACAATATGAAAAACCTTTATTGAAGTTTTCTGGGGTTGGACAAACTCCTACTTTGCCCTGTGACTAAGATGGGAGTAGTCTTCAATTGGGTTCACCTTTGGGTGATCAATTTCCACATTTTATCTTTTGAATGGGATTATGCTTTTTTCAGCATAGACAAGTTGCTAGAGAGGCATATTTTGGGCACAACCAGCATGCCAATGTGTTACATCAGTGACAGTGCTGTCTTACACTGTGGACACAGTGATCATTAAAATAATGATAATGATGTGTTATTTATATAGCGCCTTAATCCAAAGCGCTTTACAGAGCATATATTTACATACAATATCACCCAACCGAAATTGGTAATTGGTAAAATGTGTTGTGTTCTACAATGTTCTTGTCTGCTGTTGGTGACATGGAATGTACATGTTCCCCTTTAGAACTGATTGTAAACTTATGGCTTTTTGGCCACTTTTCCTGCAGTAAAATGCACCATTTCAGCCCCATATTTGAAAAAAAATCTTGGAGGGTACCCCCCAAACCTTCCCTAGATCGTTATAGCTCCCTCGCTACGCTCGGTCGCCCATACTATTTCAGAAAAATATCAACACATACACACTGGAAGAAATCCCAAGAAACTAACCTTTGATCACTCTCCCTGAAACCAAAAGCTATCTTTGGGACTGCATGGTTATCACTGCCTGTGATGCTATTGTGTCAAAGGTCACACACCATCGATTTTGAATATACTGCTTTGGGTGAGGGTGTTGACCTTTGGCTCGCCAGCCCACAAGGTGACAAAAAGTTAATGCTTCGGCCCCACATTCAAAAAGATTGGACAAGCCTGCTTTAGAGCATCCAATCACCTTCTATTCAAAGACCCTCACCTGCAGTGAAAGGAATTATTAAGTTCTGGAACAAGAACTTTTGGTACTGAAATTGGCTTGTCAGGAATGGACAGATCTCCATTTGGGTGCAAGGCAGCAGGCTGAATTCCGAACAGATCACAGGAACCTACAGACACTGCAGAATTTCAAATGTGAGAACATTAGGCATGCCCGACAGGTTTCTTTTTTTAGGCAATTTGTTTTTATTTGACATATCTACCGGGTTCACTGAATCAAATCAGACGCATTATCCAGGAGGGGTGAAAGGAATCTTGACAACTGTGATGTCTCCACAAAGGCTGCTGGCATATAAGAGGTTTGTATTCTCAATTCAAACCATTTTACAACTAGTCTTGAGGGCTGCACAGGAAGTCAAGAATGTGCATTACTTGTCTCTTCATACATGTTGGGGACGGAAAGACAATCAGGGTCTTAGCTTTATGTACGATTGTTTATACATGACCTCACTCGACTTTCAGGAACAGGTAAACAAGTTATGTCATGATAGGCCTGCTGTAGGACACAGAGAAACAAATACCACCTTGCATCTAGTGGCCCAGAACCTCTGGTGGCCTACCTGGTGAAGGGATGTTACAGACTATTCATGTCCTGTCTCTGCACAGAACAAATACTCCAACCTACCAACTCTAGGAAAACTCTTACCACTATCTTTACCCTCCTGCTATGTGTGCTCCAGTCATCGTCTTTTCTTATGGCCACTCCAGGATCCCTACCTGACCTCTATTCTCCTCTTCTCCAGACTGCTCTGAACTCCTTACGGTTACCAGAGGATTACTGGCTGCTATCTTCTCCTCAAAGTGGTCTACCTGGAATCCCGATCACTTTCAGTTGATTGATGTATGGAGGATTTCTTCCCCTGAGGGTTTCCTCCATCCGTTTGGATCTATTACATGCAAGGGGGCAAACTCACTACCTTTTACAGTTGTGGCAGTAGGCTCACAGGTAGACATATTTTGGGTGCTTCCCTATTTTTTGTTGACGAGGTGCCTGTTTCGACAGGAAGAAGTTCATATAAGAAACAGGAAAAAAGGAAATAGGCTACCCCACCCTTAATTACGTAGGTACGTGGAAATATAGAAACACTGAACTGTATAAATAATCAGTTCATGGGCTAGAGAAATGTAAAAAACATAATTTAATATATATTACTGCACACAATACATAATGGCACAAACCCCACATATGCAGTACTTCAACAAATACTACAACATAATAGGATCGTTGTGCTACAATCTGCACAACATGTCATATTTCGTATAAAAATCTTGACCAATCCGTCAAGGGAGTGAGATTAGTAGGTGTGTCAAGCATACAGAAATGTATTTAGCAAAAGGCAACCAATTGCTCTCTATAGTCACATGAGAAACAACTAATTGTTCTCTATGGTCGACACATTGTGTTTCCGGCACTACGGGTGAGTTGTATCTAGCATCCACCAGCAAAATTATTAATCACAGAGGGCCTTCATCAGGACACAAAACTTCAAATATTATGTCGGTATGCTCCCTACTTCTTAAAGATCTTCATCCCGTTTGTGCACTATAACCAGAAGAAAAATGTACTGTATTAAAACTCTGACCTATTTATAACAATTTGATATCAAAATTCACATAATTCAATTGTTCACCACTAACCTGCAATTACTTGCTCACAGGCACATGCATCCTCTGACACCTTTCAAACGTATTGATCAAATAAATGCAAAGACTTGGTTTTGTAAGTCTGCGGTCCCTCCATTAGTTGTTCCCTGAGCAGTTCCTATCAAAGCAGTGACTCATAATGGTTTGTTTTCCAAAGGTCACAGTGACCCCCAGGGACCAGGGTAGCTGGAGTATAACATTCACATGACTATGCATGCTATAGACATGATTGTTAGTACAGCACTGGGCAAGACACAAATAATCCTTAGACCCAATATATAGGCTGTCTGTGGCAGTGGATTCTACTTCTAGGTTTCTAGGTTCTGCCAGTGGTAGTCGCTTTCTGCGTAAGGTCTTGAGGGGTTAATCTTCTTGTCCTTGAGGAGTCTCAACAAGGGGAAACATGGTGGCATGTTCTCTGTGCTGGGACCAGCCATGTCTCAGTGTCTATCTGTTGTCACTTCATTTATTGAAATGTTGGGGTTCAAACTTTTACCCCAAGTGTCCCCTGTTCTGGAGTCCCTGTGCCTTTGCCTTTCAGGGTCCGGTCCTTTTGTACCATAGCATCTCCTGGGCATGTACTGTTCTTAACCTGGTGATGGACTGGGGAGCATGGGGGAGCCTCCATCTTCCTCCTCTGGGGCCTGCATTATGGATCATGTGATGCCCCTAGCCCACATGGGCTCCTTAGTATCTTCACTCAACCTACAATATGGCACTTGTCAGAGGTTACTCCCAAATCTAGAGTTTAGGTAATTAGTTGTACAAAGTAGTACAGCTATAGTATAGAGGTCGTCTCCGGAGGATAGCCTAGGGGCAACGTGCTCGCCTTGGAAGCAAGGCGACAAGGAGCAACACAGGTTCGATCCCCTGGTCCGTGCTTAGAAACCTTTGGGTATTAAGCACATTATAAATAACTTATCATAGCATAGTGACACGAGAACAAGGGGTTAATATGAAGATCCTCAAAGTTCTTCCAACTCTTCATCTTATGATGTCCATCTTCACATATCCGTGGGAACAGTACTTCAGGGATTACTGATGCTCTAAAACCTGGGGTGGAACTTGAGGCTCCGGCTGGCCAAATTGAATTCTACATATTCTGAGCTTGTGTCTTTTTTTAAAAATGGTTGAGTATTATAATATATCTAGTATGTGTAAGTCTTTAAGTTTTCCTTCCAAAGTTTTGGACACATATGGCAGTTCCTAATGGCCAGTGTGACAAAGCCTTTCAGCTGACTTTGTCAACAGGGTGGTGGGAAACCTTTTTCCCAGAAGGTTCTAAGGGTAGGGAGGTATCCAGAGCGAGCACAAGCCCTGAGAGCTGGTTCTGCCACAGCTGCTCCAATTCCTGTCTGCCTCCTTGGTCCAGCATGTTTGTGTACAGACCCTTATATCCAGCCTTCACCTATGGCTCAAATATTGGCCAGTGTCTCTTATCGTTTGCAGAAACCACCAGCCTGGTGTAGAAACCCATCAGCAAAGGCCAAGCAAGAAAAGCTGCATCTGTGTAGAACGGAGAGGAAAGCCAAAAAGAGAAGGCACAACCCTGTGACCCGACCGCAGCAGCACACAGTTCCGAGAGGGAGAGATACCTGCAGCAGCCGCACACATTGGATACCCACTTTGCAGGGCCAGCAGAGCCCACGTTTCGCTCATACATCAAGTCACAAGTCCCCTAGACCACTAGGGACCAAATGTGTGATAGGACCCATCCTCCACCAAACCTAACAGGCTACTCCATGGGAACGGATCCCGGAACACGAATTGGAACACTGGACTGCCTATGCCACTATCTGTGGTACATGGCAAACCGGCACAGAGAAAGAGGATGGTGCTGAGCCACCTTTTCATGATTTTCCTTTGCACATAGACTTCCCAAGTGTGACAGTCGGGGAAATGTGGCCAATCCTCGCAGGGGGCAGAATTTAAGCAGGAGACTGTAAACAGGAAGTATGGGTTTTTTGGGTGAGGTCAGAGGTGGAAGTGAAGGATAACCAAAACAATGTTAAATTAAATTAAATCGGTTTCTAATATTGCACTTCATGCCTGACCCCAGACTCTAAACCTGAATCGACCAGGGTAAGTAAAAGGCACTGAGCCTGTTCCCATTAGAACACAAACCCTTAGATAGAACAGGGACAGTTAGGAATTTCCTGAGGGAGGTTGACAGCCAGCATCTTAGAGCACCACCTTTAGCAGAAGACAGTTTTTAGACAGCATTGGTCAATATTTGCTAGCACTAACTAGGGGTTACAAATGCCTCGGTTAGGGAAGAGGATCAAATTCAGATGAGAGAGGGGTGCAGATTGGCCCCACAAATAAGAAAAAAAGTGGACTGTCTCCATGACTCGGAGTGATTTTTGCGCCATCCTTCCATCAGAAGTGGGATTTATTCCTGACCCTGATACAGAGGTTGGCCTGCGCCTATGGAACACGGATGAGACATCCAAAGCCGGGGATTCCTGGGTAACTGCCAGTATTGAGCCTTGTGACAAGGAGGTCTGGTAGATAGTGGTAGAGTTAGAATTCCTACGCATGGACTCGGTATCATAAAAAACAGAGGACCCTGCAGAGAAGATAAAGGCAGACATCCAACCAGCCCTGGTTCTCCCACCCGCGGAGAAGACCATCCTTGTGGATGCATCCAGCAGAAGTCTCTTGGAACAAACATAAGAACCTTCATACTGCGGGTAGATCCCACTAGGTCAGGAGAGGAGCGGAAGAAGAAATACCATTTCCCTCTCCGGTGGTTGGGGCAAACCGGTCACTCTCTGAGATCACAGTCCACCAATGATGGAAGACCTGTTATGGGCCCTGGTGGTCAAATGCAAGCTTAACATCAGGTGACTTTGGCAGCATTACATGGGGTGCAGGCCGAGCGTCGAGATCAACCTGCAGTATCCCTGACTATGCTACAGGAGCTTTGCACTGGAGAAGATCCATCCACATTCCTCATCAACTTCAAGAGTGTTGCCGAGACTGCAGGTTGTCATTGCGACCGTTGGACCACGTATACGTCCTCCCTTTTGACCGGAGAAGCGCAGCACGCATTCCAAGCCCTAAACCCGGGTGGGCAGACCCTGTATCGGAATATATGTAGAGGAGAATTTTGGAGTGTCTAGGACCAGACTGAGAACATTATCAGTTTCAAATCTGACATCTGTGCCTTCATCAGGGCGAAACTCCTAGTTAGCGGTCACATGCTGTAAGTGGCTAAAAGACAAGAACTATGAAGAGGAAATAGAGATGCTGGTGTTGGAAAAAATCATAGACTCTCTTGCTGTAACGCTCACCTGGCTCCCACGGAGGCGCTGACCTGGTCTGGATTGCTGTGACCTCTTCAAGCGTGATGCGCAGGATTCGAAACACCGACTGAACTAGACCCCCAAATCTGGCTTGTCTGGCCCATAGAAAAATCTTTCTGTAAGTGGAGATAGGGGATTAACTGACTGCAGAGTATTGTGATTGCTTCCCACCTCCCCTTTTCTCTTCTCTGACCACCTCCGAAATCCCCAATCAAGGCTCACCTTAATGTTTGAATGGATGAGCTCTCCATCCTGCTTCTGGTGCAGGGGCGTGTATTTGACCAGTTACTTCACTGGTTTCGGAAGGCGAAATGCCGTAAGTATGCAGTTTAAAAAGTTCCAGAGTAGAGTCTTCTCTTAGTTTGCTTTTCTTAACCTGCGATCTGTCCTTATTTTCAGGTGCAGAGTGGAAGTGATGCTTCGAGGGAGTGAGTTTGTGATAAAATGATCCCTTTAAATGTCTTTGAATCCCTCTAGTAATGTCTTTCTTTTTTCCCCTTAGGGGCCGGGGTGTGGTACCAGGCCAAGAAGTGGCGCCGACCCGAAATGAGGAGTGGTTCCGTCAAAGAAGGCCAGGTAAGTCTTGTGACGGAAAATCAGGCTTTCCTCATTTGTTCCTCCTGCTCACCTTTTGTCTCTTGTTCTCCCCTGCAGGTGCAGAGATGTGGCGGAATGCCCATATGGTCGCGGTGGATAGTGAAGAGCCCAAGAGGCAGGTGAGTGATGCGCGGCGCTGCTACAAGTAGCGCAATGCTTTTAAAGAATGTCTATCTTCAGGATCGCTGGCGTGAGGATTCCGGAGACAGGTAAGAAATTAGATTAAGTTCTTGGTTTTCACCTTTTCTCTTCCCTTCCTTCCTTTCAGGTATCCCAAGATCGAGGCGGGCGTGGCTGGAGGCAAGATGCAGGAGCAGGCACGGTGAGCGTTCAGCTGCTAGATGCAGAGCAACACGAAGCACGTGTGGCAGTCTGGGCGTGGTTTAAATAGCCTTGGAAGAAGTTCCAGGTAAGTATTCTTGCACGGTCCCCACCCAAGTAAAATAGTTCCTTTGAGAAAATAGTCCCTCCTAAGCCTCATTTGGCTTGAGGCTTCATGCAGCATGGTCTGCGTCAGGTAAGTGCACCAAACACCCTCTTTTATGAGCCTGGCGCCTATGGCGCCAGGACTGATGTCCAACATGAGCCTGGCGCCAAAGGCGCCAGGACAAAGTCCAAAGAGCTCCTATTAGGGGACGCTGGGCTTTTACCCGAGGGCATGATGCCTGCTCCCGGGGGTGCTGGGCCTGTCCTGGTGCTCCGGGGGTATCTACAAAAAGTCTTTTGGCAGTTACCCAATCCCTCGCTAGAAGAATCCATTCCAATGAATAATGTGCCCGAGCGGTCCATGTATGCAAGAGAAACCAGTGGGGAACTAAAAATAAACCTATCACTGTAAGATCATCAGGGCGGGAAGAGAGGCGAGCCCAACTATCAAGCAACCTAGACCCAGTATTCTGCCTACAGCTGAAGGTAGAGAAAGAACACCAACATCAACAGATGGCTGAAAACTGGGATACCCCCACCAGACGAGAGGTGATACAGTGTTATGCATGTGGGAAACCAGGACACCTAGTCAGATTCTGCTCAGAAAAACCAAAGGAGAAATCGATGGAAATTAGTGTTTTCCAACCAGGAGACCCCTTTGATCAAAAAGCAGAAGGCTCTGCTTGATAGATCAATACAGAACCAGACCCAGAATATCTTGCTGATCTGTTCCCAGAACAAGGGGGGAGCCAGAAAGCAGAGCCTGGGCATTGTGTACCATGCCGGAGACAATCAAAATTCCATCGTCCTGTGGAAATCCAAGGTCTCCCCGTAAAAGCCCCCCTAGACTGCAGGAGCAAGAAGATGGCCATGCACGGAGACCTAATGCTCTAGAGGAACGTCTGTGTCCATGGAAATGTTGATCTCTACCCCCATACCACTGTAGCCCTATGAATGCTTGACCACGAGGTCCAGATGCCCATGATAGTAATGCCTGGGGACCTGGAGGAAGTATTACTGGGCACCGACCTCCCACTATTTTATTAGTGTCTCAATGTGGTTCAGGAGACAATACAATCCTGTCCTCAGCTGGGGGATCAGCCAGCTAGTTGCCATGAACAGGGTGACGCAGAGAATTCAGGTCAAAGGGTGTAGGTGTGAAACAAGGCCTGTAGCCTGACCTTTTCAAAAGGGGGGTGGGAACCCTTTTTCCCAAGAAGTTGAAATGGTGGAGAGGAACTCAGAGCCAGCCCTAGCCCAGAGGGCCGGTTCGACAATGAGGGCCCCAATTCCTGTCCTCCCCCAACCCTTGTGCCAGCACGTTTGTGTGCAGACCCTTATCTCCAGCCTTTCCTTATGGCTCAAATACTGCCCAGTGTCTGTTTTTTGTTTGCAGGGACCGTCAGCCTGATGCAGAAATCCATCAGCAAAGAATCCTGAGACCAGACCGCAGCCATGGGCCACCCAGAGAGTGAGTGGTACCTGTTGCAGCCATGCACAGGGCAGAGACCTGCGGCGCATGTGGAACATGCCAGCGAGCTCACACAAGTTGCCTAGACCACCAAGGACCAAACAATGGAAAGGACCCATCCTCCCCCAAACTTATTGGGCTACCCCATGATAACGGATCCTGGAACACGAACTGGAACACTGGACTGCATACACCACCATCTGTGGTAAATGGTGAGCCCCCCTTTTCAATCTTTTTACCTCACACATATACGTCCCATGTTGGGAAGACGGAGCCGGCCAAACCTCACAGGGGAGGAGGATTTAAGCAGGAAACAAGAAGTGTGGATTTTTCAGGTTAGGCCAGAGGTGCAGGACGATCCAGAGACCAGCAGAGACAAGGAGGGAGCAGTGGCTTGTGGAGGAGAATCTTGGAGCAGCTGTGGAATTGGTCTAGGAGTGGAAGTGATTCTGCAGTGTGAGTTTGCGTGTGTTGTGACTAGAGAGATCAGTGTAAGGAGTGAATGTGAATTGAATTGTGCAGGGTGAAAGGAGGGTGTTTGAGTAGTAGTAGGAAGAGGAGAGTAGTAGTGTGCTGGAAGGGAGGAGTAATACAGAGTAAAGGAGGTAAGTAGTAATATGGAGGAGGGGAGTAGTGTTGCGGAAGATGGAAGTAGTGACAGAGAAGAGAAGTAGTGAAGTGGAGGGGGATGAGATGTAACATCAAAGGGTGGAGGCAAGCTCAGTAGCAAAGAAACATTGAAGGGACATCAGAATAAGGGAGGCGTGTGCCGGAAGTCATGAGAGTGGACATGCAAGTGTAGCCTGACTCGAGCCAAAATAAGTGCAAGCCATTGTCCCTACGCCCATTAGAACACTAAGATGGTTGAACCCTAGAGGCCCTTTTGATCAAGGTAACGCATCGTATTATGGATAGGACGGAAAATAACTTCTTACACGAAGCAGTAAGACCGAATCAGGAAGTTGCCAAACAACTCTGTTTTATTTTCAATTATCTAAAACAGGAAGTACAACGGACATCAACGGACGTCGCACAGCATAATCTCAAAGCATCTTGTAAAAAATCACACTTATATACTAAAAGATCATCATACATGACGTCATACTACATGGCAAGCTAAGAAAACCTACAGGGGACTGTGGTTGGCTCAAGGGGAATGACTAAGTATACTTTCTGTATGGGATAGGATTGTGATTGGGTCTCTATAGTACGGTGGGCGCTCATGCCCTCCCTTAGTGCATGTCATCTTCGACAGTAATTAGAAACACAAAACTTAATTGGCTCTCGAACTATAAGGCTCTTAGTTATACAGCCTTCTACAATAGGTTGGTACGCTTGTACCCTTCTGGAACATTCGATGCTCTAGCAGCACGTAAGCTGGTACCCCAGGTCCTGGTGGATGAATTTGAGCGTGCCTCCCCACCCAATTAGCCCAACATCTCTCGTCACTCATGCTGTCTGCCATTCACATTGTCCTTTTTTTTTTTGTAACTTTATTTTTCATAGACAGTTACATCGGGGCAGAGACGCATTACAGGCAGCGCACAATTATATCACATACAGTTCTAATATATATTTGCACATTACACAGCAAACAGAACAGATTATGGTGACATCGGGGGTGTAGTGTCATCATCCGGTAGCAAATTACATAAATAAAGACGGAATGGGGCCCAAATGTCTTTAGGTCGGCGGGTTGGTGGTACAGTTAATATAAATTGTCCCTCGCATTCATTCGCCACTGACAAGTCTTTAAGGAAGTCAGCTCGACTAGGTCTGCCCACAGACTTCCAGCATTTCAAGATACAGCATTTTGCGATAACACATGATATGTTAAACAGTTACCTAGTGGTCTCCGACACCTCACCAATGTCCCCGAACAGGTATTTCAACAGAGTTAGAGATGCAGGGATTGATGTGATTTTCTCAAGGAGTTCTGCCACTTCCCGCCAAAATTCCATCACCAAGGGGCACGCCCAGTACATGTGGTATGCATCTGCGTTCGGTGCATCACATTTTAGGCATTTTCCTGTGCAGCCGCCTACGAATTTGGCTAACTTTGCCGGGGTGTAATGAAGTTGATTCAGTATCTTGAATTGAATCACTCGTAACCCTGAGTTCATGGACACAGTTCTAGTGAGTTCTCAGCATCAGAGCCATAAAGTTTCATTTATTTCAATGCCCAAGTCTCGTTCCCAAACATCCTTAATGGTTTTGCGTGAGATGGAATGCGACTGTACCAAGGTGTATAACATCGAAACCTCTTTCTTTTGTCCACCGGCCATCGTCATGGCCCTTAAACATTTGTGGGTTGGGGGCTCCGAAGGGGAATGTTGGCCATTTAGCAGCAAATGCAGACTTCATTCGGTGGAATTGAAAACGTTTGAGCTGCCCATCTCCCACTGTCTCAACAAAATCCCCAAGCTCACAGTATGTACCCCCTGGAAACATGTCTTGCATTTTGAAATGTTTGTTCGGGTCCCATGACTCCTGTAAAGCCTTATCAAATGTGGGTGCAATATTGGGGAAGTTCCATAACGGATCTTCTGGGTCGTATGGAGTCCCCAGTCCAATCCGCTTATATATTTTGGACCATGCGTGTGTGGTGGTGCTTACTGGGTCGAATTCAAAAGCGTCTTTATGTTTAGGGCCGAAGATGACTGATGGTACATCATTGGGGGAAGCAGCATATTTCTCTAGAGGGATTTGTGTGGTTGTGTCATCAGGATCAAACCAGTGTTTTGCAAAGTGTGCCTGGGACACCAAGTAGTATCACTCGAAGTCTGGAGCAGATATGCCGCCACTCGAGAACGGTTCCACCAGTTTGGCCCACTTCAGTCTGGCCGTTTTCCCATCCCAAACGAAAGAGGTAGCAAGTGTCTGAAGGTTTGCAAAAAAGGTTTTACCAGGCCAGACTGGGACGTTACCAAAACAGTACAGTAGTTTGGGAAGGACCACCATTTTATGGTGGGCTACTCGACTGTAGAGGGAAATAGGGAGTCTAGCCCACAGTTGTAATTTAACAGTTAAATAATTCTGCAACAGTTCCCTGTGGTTTGCGTGTATAGTGTATGTTTGTCCTTGGATACCATTATTCTCAGGTAACAAACCTATGTGGGGGGGGGCCATTTAAACCCACTTACACCGGATAGATCGCCGTTACTGGGGGTCGATGGGAACAGTTCAGATTTTGAAATATTGATCTTGTATCCAGAATAGTCGGAGAATGTGTGTATATCAGCCATGATAGGTTCCAAATTTTCTTGCGGGTTACGGGTCTATAACAGGGTATCGGCAGCATATAGAGATATTATCTGCAGGGGACCTGTCATCCAGAGTCCTCTGTGTGAATGGGTCTTCCATACAAATTCTACCATGGGTTCTATGGTAAGTGCAAACAAGATGGGAGAGGGGCATCCCTGTCGGGTTCCTCTGTTTAACATAATTGTAGATGACATGGTGTTGTTGGTAAGGACTCTAGCTGTCGGGTTCGTGTACAGTAAGCGAACGCTCTTAACAAAGTATTGGCCCAGACCAAACCGCTCCTGGACCAGGAATAGATAGGACCAGGAATAGATAGGACCAGGAGACAGAATCGAAAGCCTTCTCGGCGTCTAGTGCTTGAAGGCGAGCGTCCCCAGCTAGCACGATCCTCCCCACAATGAGAGACACTAATGGACACTCCCAGGATGGGAATAAGGCCAAGACAAAGTGCGGGTGAGCGTAAATGGGAGTTTATCAATCAAAATAGGGCATGCAAAGGACTCTGCAAACTCTGGGAGCGCTCTGTCTGACAATAGCAATGACAGGCGTATATATTTACAAAAAACGTCATACGAACCTACACACTATTGGGGGCACAAGTTCGTGGGGATTGGGTGGCGACGACTAGCTATAGGTGCTGCTGCAATGTGGTTTTCCGTGGCTGGAGGACGTCACTGGTTACCCTTGTGGGTTGGGCTGGGCCTGGCAGGTCAGCTGGGTTCATCCGGGCGGTGTTGTTGTGCCAACTGCGGCTAGTGTCAGAGATGAATGTCTTTCCTGACTTTCTGCCCTAGGGCCACGCACACCGCATTAATTCAACCATTGCAATATTATCTTCTCTGGTAAATCTTCCAATAGGTTATTCTACAGGTTAATGCAACACAGGAGCAATGCACCTAGAGTGGGGTCTGTTGGCGATTCATCAATACACGGTTACCATCGTCCTGTTGACTGGGTATCAGGGGTTGTGGGGTTGGGTCTCGGGGCATGGGACAGGCGGTCCGTGTTATCATGTCTTGTTAGAAGTCATTATGGATGTGTTCCTGTAATGTTGCCATGATATTAGGTGTCCTAATTTTACAGGGGCCATTAACCTAAGGTGAGCCAGGGGGTCGTGGAGCCTAAGAAAGGGCGCCTCTGGATCTGTGTTTTCAGGCCGGGGTTTGCTGCTGGGTTGTAAATAATTCAGGTGGCAGGCCGTGGCCTTGGGTGCTGCGGGGGGGAACTACAAATCTTTGAAGTGGCTCCAGCCGAGTTGGGGGAGGTGGAGCAGCGCGGCACAGGCCTCTGCTTTTTCGTCTGGCAGGCTTCACTGGGAGGAAGGGGGAATGGCTTTGCATGTGCTCACAAAGGTACTTTCCTCGTGTGTTGCCGACTTTAGGTGGAAGAAGCATAAACATTCAAATAATATACAATACTCATTGGGTCTTTCCAAAGCTCACGTTTTAACATTGCTAATGCCATCCATATGGCCAATTCGAGCACATTACTTGTACACTATGTTTTTAACAACTACAACATTTTGTTATATGCTTATACATGCGCAGTAAGTGAGGTAGTAGTAAGGTTGGTGGAGCACGCAGAAACAACCCGCCAAAGAGACTGACGGTAGCGGCACATAGTGGGCCTGGGCGCACACATATGGTGCATTGTCTTTCTTTGCACTCTAGCAGCATTAGTTCGGTTATGGCGCGGGACCGTGGGGTGCAATCTTTTCAACGAAACACATAACACGAAAACCCCCGGGACGTTTTTACTATTTGCGCATAACTGCGGGGATGTGGGTGCTTCATTCTTAATGTCATATGAGCACACATTCTGCCATGTTTATACATGTTACAGGTTTTTTAGTCAGAGAGGTTGTGGAGAGAACGCTTTCATCACAAGTGGTTTTCTCATTAGTATTTGGGAACTTTGCTTTTATCAGAGGGCCATTTTACAGTTCTTTTTCCCCCAGGCCCTGCTCACCGGGTCATGTCGGGAACAGCGATACACTGCGGAAGGTGAAATGTTACAGTGTTGGTATCTAACACTAGCTCATGTCCGTCTTGTTCGTGTGAACGGGCTCTCAGCGGATCTGCCAGAGAGCTGTGGCCACAGGGATAATTGAAACTCTCCAAAGGTGGGGGCCGTGCTGCGGTGCACAGGGCTCAAACCGTCTTTATTCGACACAATGGTTTCCGAGGCCTATCTAAATTCAGCAGGTTTGGTCAATGTCTTCTGCAGGTGACCCATCCACCACCCGGGCCCTGGTGGTAGGAAGGGGACCCCTGACGAGCCATGGGCCTCACTGGGGGAGAAGATGCAGGGGAGGGAGGTCTTTTGGACCGATCCTCCCCTACATTTCCCCCCTTTCGTTACTTAAGTAACACATTCTTTAAATCCTCCAATCTCCTGCACTCTTCCTCGTCAATTATTGCGTCATCCCATGCAGGTGTGCCTTTTATGGGCATCCATGCTCTGCACACGCCTCTCAGGCTCTCACCTCTCCTAGCATATTCATCTGGGGTACAAGTCAGGTATATACATCCGCTCTCCGCTTCCAAGTCCACCCACACCTCCTCATACCATTCCAGTATACGGAGCTCTTTAATGGTAGTATGCCACAATTTATCTACTATAGCCCGGTCGTGGTACCTAGGCACTAGCTTATATCTCGGCGTGTCATCCGTTCCTGTTTGTACCTGTACTTCCTTCATAGCTTGTATTGTACTGCGGGCGTTGCCCATTGTCACCATCATCATCGCACCATTCGGCACTGCGTTAGCACAACATCGAAGACCCACCTGGCACAGGCAAAAAATAAAACGGAGGAACACTACAGCCGGCATCAAGGATTTCACAGTCATTCCCAGCCACGATGGAACCCAGGAGAAGATATTGTCGAACCATGTGCTTTCTTCTGCTCCACCTTCCATTCTCATTCTTTCTCCTAGGTTATGTACTGCTTCGATCACATGGGACAAGGAGCCGTTGTCTGCGTCTTCGGAAGGTACGAAAGTGCAACAGGCACTTCCGATTTTTCGGCAAACACCTCCGTCCATCGCTGTCAACAGGTCCAGGACATACCTGTTTTGCATGGTCATTAGCCGTAGTGCTCTCAGTTCAACTTTTATTACGTTAAACCCTTCTTCAGTGTCATTTGCCAGCTGGATCAGCTCCCAATGTGTGATTTGGAGCCATTTTGCATTTGCTCGCGCCTGGATGCTTGGGACGATTGACGCGAAGAACGTTTCTGCGGAGCTGAATAATCTATATCTATCCGGGATCTGTGCCAGCAATTCCGATGATGCCTTTGATATATAGTTCGATGATCGTTTGTTTCGGGACAGCACCCCTTCCTTGTTCTTGCTTCCATCAATGTGGCTTTCCGGGATTAGCATTAGTGCGGAGTGTAGGGTGGCCAATGAGCAGCTGCCACTCCATGATTGTGGGAGGTGTAGGTATGCCTGGTTGCCACATACCCAATAGGTGTCCATTAGGGCCGCTGTCCCTTTTCTCAGATCTGGGATGGTGAGGGTCTTGTTACAGTTCTTGTTTGCCCCCATGGAGGTTTTCCCGTCTCCCTTAAAACACAGTTCATAGTTTATTTCCTTCTGCAGCTTGAAGGGTTTTTCAAATGGCCGTTACCCAAGTCAGTTTTGAGATGTGTTCCTTCCATACTGGTGTGCATGTTTCTTCTATCCATTGCAGTTTCTCTGGTGCCACACCCCTCAGTGCTTCAGCCTTGCACATTATTTCTTCGTCCTTCCACTTGTTGTCTGAAAAAAGTGTCCCTTGCATTATAAAAAATGGCTCTTCCAGACATACCACTCCTACTGTCTTTGGATAACAGGTTTTCTCGTTCTGCAGCATTCTAAAAGTTACTTCATGTGCCTGGAATGTGTTCTTAATTCTGCACAACGTGAGATGAAGGAGACACTGGGCATCGACAATAGGCAACTCTTTGGGTAACAATACTTTGGGTGTACCTGAAGCATGGGGAATGAGGGAGCAGACATAACAACTCTCATTTGTTGTTTGATTAGCCGTTGCACTCGTGTCCGCATACCATTTATTTGTCTGGTGGGGGTGTCGTGGGTCTTCCATTTTGTCTAATCCTAACCCATAATACTCATCATACTTCTTCCTCCCTGCCTCCCTTTTCTGCCTGTCATTTCTTTTTCTAAGGGATTTCCCAGCTTCATGGGCGATGGACAATGTGGGCCCCCCTTTCTCCTTCTCGCCCTCCTTTGCCCAATCATCATACAATATTTCATATCTCGCTGTCATTTCTTCATTTTCTTCTTTTATGCTATCTAGCAGTGTGCTGTTGGTTTCGGGAGCGGGTCGGCTGGTGGGGGTGTTATATAACCAGGATATAGCAGAGGGGTTGCGATCATTTAGACTGCGGGCATTGTAATTGGATAATTTTGGCGGGGAAATTGTGCTGTTTTGCATTTTTCCCTGCAGACCTTCATTTTTCGAGATAGCAACATTGGAAGGTGTTGTGTAATATCCTCATACCAGTTTAGTTCCATCCCATACCAAAAAATCACCTTCTTTAGTATTTACAACTGCTGTTTCATTTGTCACATTAGTCCCAGTACTCCCTCCCCCCTCGTTCATCTCGATAGAGATGAACGCTATGAACCAATACGTAACCAGGCCAAACATAATTGTAAAAAATAATGTAATGCATACAGACAGTCCACACTCATACGAATATCTACATCTCTCAGCTAAAAAGTCTCTAAATCTAATAAATCTATCCATTGCAGGCTGCCCGTTAGTTGCCATGGTAGCTCCTGTTTGAGATATAAAAGTGCATTAAGTGCATGCATGTAAACATTTTGTTGGCACTACCAGTGCCAAGATATCATGGAAGGGGAATGGAATTGGGTAGGGGAGTGGGGTTGGGATGTACAGAGAAGGGAACAGACACTATACATTTTCATAACATTATTATTTACACGTAATTTCTTCTTTTTTTTTTTTTTTTTGAATCCTTTCATCTTTATGGGTAACCTCAGGTATAATGGTTCTCGTTAACAATTTTATCAGTCAGGTACATTACGTCCACCTACATGTTCACATTCACTCATTATTTTCATTAGTATTGTTTGCTGTTGTCTGTGCCCCCTCATCCACCTCTTCCTGCACACTATTATATGCCTTTCGCACATCCGTCAAATGTACCCAATATTTGAGTCCCCTTACTTTTACGGCCGTAGGCGTACAAAATACCACTTCATATGGTCCGTGGAACCGTGGCGCATTCCACCGGCGGACAAAGTTCCGGACATAAATGAACTCTCCCAGCATCAGCTGTACCGGTGTTTCATGTTCCGTAAGGGACTCTGTAGTGTTCCCTTCTTCCCTTGTGAATGGTGGTGAGAGCTGCTTTGATATTGCGCGCGCTGCCCTAGTTAGCTTTTTCAATTATTCTGTGAACTCATCTCCCAATATTGCGGCGCTTCTGTGTGCCTCTGAGTGTTGGCGCAGTGGGGAGTGTGCTGTGTGCATTCGCCTCCCCATCACGATTTCGTGCGGGGACAAATGGTGGTCCTTGCTCGGCTGATTTCTCAGCTCAAACAGCGCAAGGGGCAAACAGTAAATCCAGTTTTTCTTTAATGAGAAGCACAATTTCGACAATCTCCCTTTTAACAGTCCGTTCATCTTTTCTACCACGCCATTACTTTGAGGATGATAAATCAAGCACAATTTATGTTTTATCCCCAATAATGTCGTCTCTTCTTTGAAGAGTTCGTTCAAAAAATTAAGTGCCATTGTCTGAGCGAATTACGTCACAGATTTCCCAGCGCAGAAATACTTCCCTTACTAGGAACTTTGTGGCGCTTTTAGCATCAGGTCGTGCACATGGGCCTGCTTCCACCCATCTCGAAAATGGGCATACAACCACAATCATGTAGCGTGCCCCATTACACCTTTCCCCCATGTCAGCGTAGTCAATGTGTAGTTCTCTGAATGGCCCTATCGGTTTTGGAATTGTTCCCCTGAGTGTACGTAATGTCATTCCAGAGTTGTATATCTGGCACGTTGCGCACTCCATTGTCAATCTTGATATGTGCTCCTGGAGACAGGGCACGAACCACTCTTCTTGTATCTCTGCTGCAATGTGTTGTTTTGTGTTGTGTGCTGGAAAGTGTCATTGCTGGAATGCTATTTCTAATAGTTTGACCGGCATTACTACCTTCCCTGAGTTGTTCTGCCGCCATAACAAGTCGGTTGATGATTGGCTGCACCCTCTTTTCTCCCAAATCATTTTTTCGTCACCACTTGCTCCTTCCTGCAGCTCTAGTATTTGTGATATGGGCATCGAATTGTATCCTTCTGGGAGCTCTTCGTTTGTCTTGTGCTGTAGCACATACTCACCTGTTTCTCAAAGTATGAGGCTTCCTTGGCAGCAGTGTCCGCTGCCGCGTTCCCCAAACACACAACGTCTGTGTTGGACGTATGTGCTTGGCACTTCACTATTGCTACCACTGTTGGACCTTTCAGGGCCTCAATTAATTCCTTCAGCAACTCTGCATGTTGCACTGGTGTCCCATCTGCTCTCCGAAACCCCCTCCGCCCCATCTCGCTAAACCTTCATGTACTGTTGTCATCAGGTATGCTGAATCTGTGTATATTGTTACTGCACAACCTTTAGCTGCATGTAATGCTTCTATTAGGGCCATGAGTTCTGCTGCCTGTGCTGAGAAATGTGATGGGAGGCGGTACTGCACTAGTGTCTCATACTCACCTTCTTCTAATCTCACCACTGCCAATCCCACATGTTTCTCTCCCGTGTCCATGTCAATCGATGCTGACCCGTCTACAAAGTACACCTCCCCCTCACTCAGGGCATTCTCGCACACCACTGTGTCCTCCCCTCTTTCCCCTGTGTAAGTCGCACAATCGTGTTCCTGCATGTCCTCCAGTGTGCATGCTTCTGTAATGAATGTTGCCGGATTCACTGTCCTGCATCGTACCACATGAATATTGGCGCTGGACAATATTATCTCATAGGCAGTTGTTCGCTGTGTGGTTAGTGTACTTTTTGATCTCTCCAGTATTGCAAATAATGAATGCTCCACAAACAATGTGACAGGGCATCCCATTACTATTGTGGCGCTTTTCTCAATTGCGAACGCGGCTGCAGCGATCGATTGCTCGCACGCGAAATGTCCTTGCATCACTGCATCCAAAGTGCCACTATAGTAAGCCAACGGTTTGTGTCCTAGGGAAGTCTTTTGTGTCAGTACAGCTGTCATGAGTGTCCCCTTGCAGTGTGAGAACAGGTAAAATTTGCGTTCATAATCAGGATTGGCGAGTACTGGAGCACTCGAAATCAACTCTTTTAATGACTTGAATGAGGGGCTCATTTCTTCTGACCATTCTATCTTCCTGTTCTCTTGTTGTGCCTCCTTGAGTGCTTGCAGTAAGGGTCTGGTGTAGGCTGCATAATCTAATATCCATGCTCTACAGTAGTTACACATTCCCAAGAATTTCTGCATCTCCTTCGCTGTTGTGGGTTCTCTTACTGATCTTATTGCTTCTACCCTGTCAGGGATTATTCTTTTTCCGTCTTTTGATATTAGCTGCCCCAAGTACAGGACTTCTTTCTGACAGTATTGTAGCTATTCCTTGTCCACATTGTACCCCTTATTTGCCAGCAGTGACAGGAGTGTTACTGAATCTTTTCTGCATGTTTCTTCATTCTGAGCGCAGACGAGCAAATCGTCTACGTACTGAATGATTGTGCTTTCAACTGATCAATTACCCAAGTCTTCGTCTAGTATGCGGTTGAATATGCTTGGGCTCTCACAGTATCCCTGTGGTAATCTGCAATGTTCATATCTCTTTCCTCCTAGTGTGAATGCTGTCAAGTATCTGCTTTCTTCTGCCAAGGGGATGGAGAAGAATGCGTTTTTCAAATCGACCACTGTGAAATGTGATGCCGTTTTTGGGATACTGCATAATATTGATGCAGGGTTCGGGACCAAAGGGAACTCTTTCTGTATGACGTCATTTAGGGGGCGTAAATCCTGGATCATCCTCCAAGCCCCTCCCTTTGCTTTTTTGATCGAGTAAATACATGTGTTACAGGGGGAGTTTGAAGGCACTATTATCCCTTGTGCTAGCAATGCAGTTATTGTCTCTTTTATCCCTTCCTCAGCTTCACGGGACAAGGGATATTGTTTCACTCAGGGTAGAATCGCCCCTTGTTTGAGTTTTATTACCACTGGTGTTACTCCATGCAACAACCCTACATCATGGGGGCCTGTTGTCCACACATTGTTTGGCACCAGTCGCATGTCATCGTCAAAAAATGACGGTGGTGTTCCCACCACTGCCATCAACTGGACAGGAATTTGTCTGGCCTGAATCAAAATGTCACAAGGCATTGCTATTTCCAGTATTATTTCGCCATCACTTTCTAAATCGGAAAAGAGATCTTCATCAGTTAAGTCTCGCGGGGCAATGTTGGCATTGATGAACAGTACTGTGCGCCATTCACACCCGTCTATGTCCATTCCAATCACAGCGATCCTTTTCGCTGATACCTGTACAGCATGCAAGTCTAATGATACCACTGATCCTGGTGCTATGTCTGGGTGCACTATTGGGCGGAAGAGGAACTCCGCGGGTATCCTCCAATCCAGCTTTTTTAGCTCAGGAACTACTTGGGCCAATGTTCTTAAACCTTCAATGAACATTCTTTCGTCCACTGGCAGGCCACGTATTTCCGGTGCAGTTGTTTGAGCCTGTACGACCAGCATTACACGTAATGGGCATATTCCTGGTGTTGAACACACTATACCTCTTTCAGTGAATGATATTGTCATGTTAAGTTTGCTAAGAAGGTCCCTCCCTAGCAAGTTTATTGGCGAATGTTCATAATACAGTAAGGGTGTTGTTACAGTTTTACCCCCCACTGTCACATCCAAAGCTTCTGTGTAAGGAACTTCATTTACAGCCCCAGAGAACCCCTGCGTCTCTAACTTCCGGTTAGATAACGGAAACCGGCCCTCCCTAATACATGATTTCTCCGCTCCCGAATCCACCATGAATATGAACTGCTTGTCTCCTATCTGCGCCCCTACCAATGGTTCCTCTGCTGCATCGTAGGTGGTAGATAGAACAGGACACGCAAGTGTTGTCTGTGGGCTGTCCTATGCGGGGTGTCTCATTGCTCCCCCCTGGTTGAACACACTCCCTGAAACCACTGATACGCCACTATAGGGGGCTGGTGCTGGGGCTCCATTTGCTGTTGTCGCGAAAGGGTAGCCTGGGGTGTAGTGCATAGTGTCATTGTTCTGTGGGTGATTCTGTGTCCTGTATTGGTGTCCCTGGCGCTGCTCAGCGTACCCCTGCCCTGGGTCCCTTTGTTGTTGTCCCATTGGGAGACCATATGACTCCCCGGATGAGGATGGCCATAATGTTCTGCCTCTGGAAATCCGTTGTTCGGTCTACTTCTGCACTCCCTGGAATAGTGTCCCCACCTCCCGCAGTTCCAACAACTCCCTTGCGCACCTCTGGGACCCTGCCATCCGTTTCCTCCCATTCCCCCATACCCTTGTCCGCCTCCTCTTCGGCCACTGTACCCACCTCATCCCCCTCGAGGGGCCCACTCCTGCCACTCCGGACCTCCACTCTGCTCCTGCTCGTTCCACTGCCGTTGCCCTGCTCCTGCCCAATTAGTTGCCATCCTCCCTTTTATTGCTACCAGCCCCTCCTCCTCCTCATCTACCTCCCTTCTGTGTGGGAGCGCGGCCACTGCTGCAGCGACCTTCACCAGCTTTGTTTGTACTAGTTTCGCTTCGTCTGCCAATCTTCTATGCGCCACCTCCTTTTCCCTCTCTTTTATTCATTTGCAGTGGTGAACTATTATGCTCTGAATTTCGGGCCATCCTTTTGCTTCAATACCTGCTATTTTGTCAAGTGCTTTTTGCACTTCTTTTGGGAGCCCCCTCTTTATTATGAAGTAGAATAATGATATTGATTGATACCAGGGTGTGCCCGTTTCTGCTCTCCACATCTCTTGGACCCGAAAAATGTAATCCATAGCATCTTCCCCGTCATTCATTGTACATTGCATTACTGACTGCCAATCTGGCGTATCCGGGAACGTTTCCCGCAAGGCATCCCACACCCTGGCACGTACTGTGTTGAACGAGGCACCATCATGGCGATCGCAGTCTAACGTTACTCCCGGGAAGCCAGCTTTAACCCATACTCTGTCAGCCTGATCCCCAACTGCGGATACTAGCAAACTTTTCACGTCGCCTATTGCTAGAGGTACCCCGGCTGTGTGTTTCTCAAAGGCATATATCCACTTGCTTGCCCCTCCTGATAGCGGGGGCAATAACTTTAACAAATTGGCCTTATCCATCTGAGCCCAGGGTATGTAATTCGGCCTCCCTCCTCCCCTGTGTATTAGTGGGAGCTGCAACGTTCCCTTTGTTGTTGTATCGTTACTCACCTTTATTCCTGATTTTCCTAACAATGCCATTTTTCCCAATCTGTTCCTTAGTCGCCCTGTCCACTCATCATCCATCGTTCTCATTGAGCATGCACCATCCAACCCTTCGCTTCCCCCCTTCCATTGCCATACTTAGCCTTTCACTTTCTTCTAACTCATCCCCTATATCGCATAGTAGCTCCTCTCTGCCTCCTGTGGGCCTCTCTTCGTCATCAGTACACCCCTCTCTTCCCTCTAGTTCAATTATTCGTGTCGGTTCTTCCTGTATCCTAAACAGTATCTCTCCTTTTTTCCACCTTTCTTCAAATGTTCTATTCTCACTCTGCGCTCTGGATGCAGGCTCTGATCTAGCTGTATTGAGTGCAGTCCGCTCACATATGCTTTTTATCCTCGAAAGCTCATCTTTGGCTATAGAGAGTCTGGATTCTAAATCTCCTGTTAATTTCCCTATGTCCACCCTTGGTGTACTTACCTGCTCTCGTTCCCTATGACTCTCATATGGTGGGGGTGCTGTTGGCTCTTGAGTGGTAGTAGTTGTTGTTGGGGGTACATTAGTTGGGTCACTGTATCCCTCTGCAGGCACTGGCTTATTTAGTATTGGGTACAACCTAGTTACCTCTATCGGTGGCTCCTCTTCTGGCAATACCTTATCATCCTTTGGTATCATTAGTGGATTGTCAGTGGTAGATGGTAGATCAGGATCTAATTCCCTTGTTTTAGGCGGGGGTATCTCTTCAAACAGTCTCCATAGGTCTAATATTTCTCTCCTATTATGTAGCTGCTTCCCCTTGTATTTCAAACAAATGCATGTGGCTACCATATCTAGGACACTCTTGTTAAACGATCCCCCTTCGGGCCATATCTGAGGTAATCCCTCCCCCTTCAACTCTGTGACCCACTGATCATGATATTTCTTAATTCGTTCCGCGTACCCGGGTAGGTTCTTACAAATATGTGATAAAGGAGTTTCTGCCCCCATACTTCGTACTCGCTCGATACTGATGTATCTCTATATATCTCGATATCTCAATATAAACGTATCACCATGTAAGTTTGTGCATTTATGTCTTACTGAATCGTGGGGACCTGCGTATTTTCCCTCCCCCTGTACACTATGAGAATGGCGGCGCACTGTCTCTATTCTTATCCTCTTTGGGGGTACGTACAAGAGCAAACCATCAGTAATTTTGACAACGTTACCCAACAAATCAAAAAAGTAAACACTCACTTCACCACTTTACTCTCTTCTTTGTGATATTTCTTCTGGTCACACTTACCATGACCATACCATAATTATGCATTTCTGACCACTTTTACACACTCATTATAACAAATATGTTCTGACACAAACGATGCTTACACACCCATAGGCAGCACTCTATTCACAGCTCAGTTTGTCCTCCCTTTCCTCCCTTACCAGCTGTCCCTGTCCGTCTTACTCTGATATATATTTGTTTCCTAATTTTAATGTAAAATTGTCTTTCTACTTAGATTATATCTTTGTTTGTACCAACCCACTTTATTATCCCGTAAACCTAAAGAAAAGAATAGAAAGTATAGCAGTCACTAATGTATTCTCCGTGTCTTCCTTTACCAGACACCTTTATCTCATTTTCCACTTCTTCATGTATTCCCGGTACTAGTCAAGATAGCACTATGCGGCGCCGCCTTCCACCCCCTCGCGGAGCTAGGTTCCTGTCTCTTTATATCTGTTCACTTCTTAATCCTAATGGCCATATGCAAAGGAAAAAGCAAAGAAAGTTTAGGATGGTCCTTAGTAGACCCAAAGTGCCCCCCCCTTCAACCAGCCTCGTTCCCTGTCCTATATTTCCTCCCCTACTCTCTTTATGGTCGCTCACACTTAATACTCACGTGCCCGTCTTGAACCGAGAGTCTCCGAAACTGGGTCCGTCCAGGCAGTGTTGCCGTACGCTCAACGGTCAGCCCCAGCTCCGGCGAGCGGTACTCAAAGGGGATTTTTCAACCGGGATCTCGTACCCTCTCTCTGTAGAGTGCGCACTTCTGAGCGTACCGGTCGCCGTTGGCAGGCAGCCTCCTGGAGCCGGCGCACCGTGCGTATCCCTTTTCGACCGGAGATTTTCGTGCCAAAGGGGACGGTAGGGATATGTATATTAGGAGAGAAGTTAATATCACGCTTTCGGGGTCACCACTGAAGGCGAGCGTCCCCAGCTAGCACGATCCTCCCCACAATGAGAGACAATAATGGACACTCCCAGGATGGGAATAAGGCCAAGACAAAGTGCGGGTGAGCGTAAATGGGAGTTTATCAATCAAAATAGGGCATGCAAAGGACTCTGCAAACTCCGAGAGCGCTCTGTCTGACAATAGCAAAGACAGGCGTATATATTTACAAAAAACGTCATACGAACCTACACACTATAGGGGGCACAAGTTCGTGGGGATTGGGTGGCGACGACTAGCTATAGGTGCTGCTGCAATGTGGTTTGCTGTGGCTGGAGGACGTCACTGGTTACCCTCGTGGGTTGGGCTGGGCCTGGCAGGTCAGCTGGGTTCATCCGGGCGGTGTTGTTGTGCCAACTGCGGCTAGTGTCAGAGATGAATGTCTTTCCTGACTTTCTGCCCTAGGGCCACGCACACCGCAGTCATTCAACCATTGCAATATTATCTTCTCTGGTAAATCTTCCAATAGGTTATTCTACAGGTTAATGCAACACAGGAGCAATGCACCTAGAGTGGGGTCTGTTGGCGATTCATCAATACACGGTTACCATCGTCCTGTTGACTGGGTATCAGGGGTTGTGGGGTTGGGTCTCGGGGCATGGGACAGGCGGTCCGTGTTATCATGTCTTGTTAGAAGTCATTATGGATGTGTTCCTGTAATGTTGCCATAATATTAGGTGTCCTAATTTTACAGGGGCCATTAACCTAAGGTGAGCCAGGGGGTCGTGGAGCCTAAGAAAGGGCGCCTCTGGATCTGTGTTTTCAGGCCGGGGTTTGCTGCTGGGTTGTAAATAATTCAGGTAGCAGGCCGTGGCCTTGGGTGCTGCGGGGGGGAACTACAAATCTTTGAAGTGGCTCCAGCCGAGTTGGGGGAGGTGGAGCAGCGCGGCACAGGCCTCTGCTTTTTCGTCTGGCAGGCTTCACTGGGAGGAAGGGGGAATGGCCTTGCATGTGCTCACAAAGGTACTTTCCTCGTGTGTTGCCGACTTTAGGTGGAAGAAGCATAAACATTCAAATAATAAACAATACTCATTGGGTCTTTCCAAAGCTCACGTTTTAACATTGCTAATGCCATCCATATGGCCAATTCGAGCACATTACTTGTAAACTATGTTTTTAACAACTACAACATTTTGTTATATGCTTATACATGCGCAGTAAGTGAGGTAGTAGTAAGGTTGGTAGAGCACGCAGAAACAACCCGCCAATGAGACTGACGGTAGCGGCACATAGTGGGCCTGGGCACACACACATGGTGCATTGTCTTTCTTTGCACTCTAGCAGCATTAGTTCGGGTATGGCTCGGGACCGTGGGGTGCAATCTTTTCAACGAAACACATAACACGAAAACCCCCGGGACGTTTTTACTATTTGCGCATAACTGCAGGGATGTGGGTGCTTCATTCTTAATGTCATATGAGCACACATTCTGCCATGTTTATACATGTTACAGGTTTTTTAGTCAGAGGGGTTGTGGAGAGAACGCTTTCATCACAAGTGGTTTTCTCATTAGTATTTGGGAACTTTGCTTTTGTCAGAGGGCCATTTTACAGTTCTTTTTCCCCCCAGGCCCTGCTGGCCGGGTCATGCCGGGAACAGCGATACACTGCGGAAGGTGAAATGTTACAGTGTTGGTATCTAACACTAGCTCATGTCTGTCTTGTTCGTGTGAACGGGCTCTCAGCGGATCTGCCAGAGAGCTGTGGCCACAGGGATAATTGAAACTCTCCAAAGGTGGGGGCCGTGCTGCGGTGCACAGGGCTCAAACCGTCTTTATTCGACACAATGGTTTCCGAGGCCTATCTAAATTCAGCAGGTTTGGTCAATGTCTTCGGCAGGTGACCCATCCACCACCCGGGTCGTGGTGGTAGGAAGGGGACCCCTGACGAGCCATGGGCCTCACCGGGGGAGAAGATGCAGCGGAGGGGGGTCTTTTGGACCGATCCTCCCCTACATGCTGCAATGGCTGCATTTGCCTTCGGGTCGATCTGCGCCATCACACTGAAGAGGCGTCTTAAATTTAAGGCAGTAGACCGAGTAGGGGTGAAGCCGGCTTGGTCAGGGTGAACCAGGTCGGGCATGGATGGTAAGAGTCTAGTTGCGTGGACTTTGGCAAAAATCTTTGTGTCTGTATTGATCAAGGAGAGGGGTCTGTATGAGGCCTTATCTTGTGCTGAACGGCGGGGCTTAAGGAGGACTGTGATGACTGCCTCGCACATAGATTCGGGGAGTATGCCTCGGTCCATTGCTTCCTCCCAAACTTTCAGTAATACGGGCTCCAATTTGTTATGGAATTCCTTGTATAGTTCGGCTCCCAGGCCATCCGAGCCAGGGGCCCTGCCGGAGGTTAATGCTTTAATCGCATTGGCAATCTCTTCCAGCGTGATGGGCATGTCTAGTATATTACGTGTATTGAGTGTTAGAGTTGGGAGGTCTAGTTCATCCAAGTAGTTAGTTATTTTTCCTTGTATTTGATGTTGTGGTTGGAATATGAAGATTTGTATAAGTCGGCAAATGTGATGTTGATATCTTGTTCCCGGTTTACTATCGTCTCTTGGGTTGTCTGGATAATGGCAATGGGGCTATGGTAACTCTCAGCCTTGAGCATACTGGCTAAGAACTTGCCCGCTTTATTGCTTTCCCCATATCTGGGGGCTCGAGTTGGATTTCTTTGTCCGCCAGTTTGTTGAATTCATTCAGTGTTACATGTATATCGGAAAGGGTCTCCTTGTTATGTGTAGTGCTATATTCGATTTCGAGCATATCTAGTTTTGCTTCTACTATACTCAGTTCCCTCCTAACAGTTTTCAGTAACCCGATGGATTTTGCCAGAACGACGCCCCGAACCCACACCTTGAATGCCTCTCATAGAGTGGCATAATTGCCTACCGACCCCTCATTCAATTAAAAAAACTCTTCATTCAATTTCAGTGTGAAGTGCATCACAGACATGGGGATCTCTAAGCATTGCGGGGGGGCATTCTCCAGCGTTTGGCGGGTGGTGCAGTGTCGTGCAGGTTAAGGGTAAGTGATATTGGGAAGTGGTCCGAGAGGGTGCGGGGATAAATCTCACAGCCAGACGCTGCATCTGAGAGGGATGAGCTGATGAGCCAGTAGTCTAAGTGATTGTGAGGCGTGTACAGATGAGTAATAGGTACACCTCTTTTCTTGTAAGTGTAATTCACACCATCATTCAATTATGCTTGTTTGTTACATTATCTGTTTTAGGGCAAGTGTGGCCTTCGTGGGTGCCCGGGGAACCACCGAGGAACGATCTAAGGATACGTCAAGAATTGTGTTGAAAGAACCCCCCCACCGCCATATTACTAACGCGTCTTCGGACGTGAACAACATGTCTAGTATCGTACAATAAAAGTCTGGATCATCGACATTAGGTCCGTAGGTATTGACTATCACTATTTGTCGTCCCACCACCTCCTCCCAGACCAGTACGTATCTGCCCTGGGTATCTATCTTGTTATAGTGGTATCGGAAACCTAGTTTTGGGTGAATCAACGTGAGTACTCCTTTAGACTGGGCCGAGTACTCCGTGTAATACCTAAGTGGTCCCCAACGTGGAAGGAAGTAGTGTGAACATTTCTGAGCGCGTGTGTTTCTTGTAACAAGAGGATCTGGGGATTATGCCTAGTCACATAAACTGCAATTTTCATGGCCTTAACTGGGTTGCTGAGACCCCGGATATTCCAGGAGAACAGTTTAATCTTCAGTCCTTTATCAACCTGTGTCATAGCCATCGCTTATCTTAGTTCCACTTCCCGTGCACTGATACACCTTTGACCTATGCACAGTGTCTGCCGTAACATAACTCCCTGCTTTTGAACCTTTAAATTCCCCCAACAAAACCTGGCATAGTGCCAGCGGTAACCATACTTCACGCCCCGCCCTTTCCCCCACCCGCACCAGCAACCCCAACCTGATGATGTATACCATCTTCCATTACTTGTGGAAATCTCCTGACGGTCGCTCGTTTCAGCTACACGGCTGCCATCAACAGAGGCTCACAACCCCGATTTTAACAGTTATTAATCAGAGCCACCCTTCTTTACTGAAGTCATCAAGTATTACAAACGATATGACCCTGGACTGCACTCAATCAGCGGGGCCGTGTCTCTCCTCGCCTAGTAGTAGTCACATGTTTTGATCCACTGCCCGGTCTCTGGGGGGCAGAGGGATGGAAGCCTCGACATATGCCAAGGCTTCTCCAGGGCTCTCAAAGAAGTGGGCTCTTCCCACATGTTGGATTCTCATCTTCGCCGGGAAGATGAGAGCGTAGGGGGCGTGGCACAGTCTGAGTTGTCTCTTCACCGGTTCATATGACCTTCTTTGTGTTTGAATATTAGCCGAGAAGTCTGGGTAGATGTGCACCCTGTTTTCTTCATGGTGTAAGGTGCCCTTTTCTCTGGTTAATCTCAGAATTGTGTCTCTATCCCTATAGTTGAGGAGACGGTCTATTATCGTGCAGGGCGGTGCGCCGAGTTTGGGAGGCGGTGCAAGGGTACGATGGGCCCTTTCGACAAGGAAGTGCTCTGAGAAGGATTCTGCACCTAGGAGGGCTTTCAAAAGGTTTTGTACATGTCGCTCCAACGGACCTTTACAGAAGGACTCTGAAATTCCAACAATCCTGATGTTATTTCTTCTAGATCTTGATTCGAGATCCTCGCACTTGCTTTGAGTTTTGTGCAGGTCACATCTTAGCTGTGCGATGTCGCGGCTGTGCTCAATTATAGTATCTTCGTTTGTACTGATCTTATTTTCTGCATCAGTGATACGTGCGCGCTCCTTATCCACCCTTGCTTTCAGAGAGTCGATGGTCGCCACTATGTCATCCAGTTTGACATTTACTGCTAAGAAGCCGTTTTGTACAATTGTCATTAGGCGATCTTCTCTTGCATCGGTGGGGGTCTCGGCCTGGCTGTCTGGTGTCGATGGTGGCATTGTGGCTGACCTGTGAGGCTGGGAGCTAGCAAACGAGTCCATTGGGCTGGTTCTTTTGGCTCCTGTACCTTTCTTCTGGTGGCATCCCATATGGTGCAACTTTCCACCGAGGACTGGACTGTGTTCTCCCACGTCTCATAGCTGTATGAGTCAGTTTTGTTCTGGTGATCTCGGTGCAGGCTAGGTATTTTTAACTCAAGTGGCCAAATTACACTCCTATCCCACCTGTACGGTCCAGCCCTGGCCGAACTTTTGGGCTTCATGTCATATATAGTTGCTGAGGCGGTTTCACAGGCTTCTATCCTCCGCGTCGTTCCAGGCATATGGATGGGGTGCTCAGATCAATGCATGGATCATTTAGAGAGCTCACAGTGTCACGCACCAATGATTTCGTGAACAGGATAAATCCACAGCCTTGTGGTCCAAAGGGTTGTGCGCCACTTCAACGTGACTCCCTTGGTGTTCTATTGAAGCTTCCAAGCCATACGTGTGGATTGCGTTCTCCCACGTAGCAGTTCACTATCCAGGAATCATACGCTTGGTATTCAGTGTGTCTACCACAGCAGCTTGGGATCTATTTTCTCGGGTTTAGGCCCGATTGCAGCAGTGCTCCCTTGTATTTCCCACAGCCTCAAAGTTGTTTAGCGCAGTGTGCACACCCAAGGGTGCAACCACCCCTCTCTCACTGCAGCAGAGAGGCGGTATTAGTAAGGTTAGTCACTGTGGCGTGTGAGCAAACAGTTGGCACTGGGGGCCACCCACTGTCTCAGGAAGTACAGGGAAAGTTATAATGTCCTGGCCATCTGCCCCGCCCACCACAATTGGCAAATAAGGATCAGCGGCCTTTCGGTTGTCCCTCCACTGCTAATAGCTGGTATATAAAACAGAAGCCCGACCAAACCGTGTATGTGTGGTACTCACTCCTGTTCACGGTGGTTCAGTTCCGTCCCCGTGACTCCAGATCCACTGCAGCCCCACTTGTGTCTTGGTCCCAGGGATCAGAGCACACCAGCTGCTCCCGGTTGTGGGGGCCGTTGAGTAGATGCGGTTCCACGCAGGGTGGGGTTTTTCGCAGCACCCTGGTCGCGGATGCCCTAAAACCGGGTGCACCCACCAGCTTCTGTCGGCAATGCCTGCCTCCCGCTCCTGCGCGGTGCAAAATCGGGACGTTGATTTAGGCGATTAGATGGCCCCCCTGAGAACAGCTTCGGAGCAAGGGGATGTGTAAACGTTGGGTCAATGAATCAGAGGAAGAGCGGGCACAGTCCGGTTCTGCGCAGCCCTTTCCATCTTTGGCTATGCCACGTGCATGGCTCCTCCGTTATACCCGCTGTCTCACGAGCCGCATCCACTCTGGCCCTGTCCGACAACGAGTGGATTACGGTGTCAGTGACGCGGGCGCGTTGCAGATCTTCGTGGCTGCTTGTCCCAGTGGCTGTATGGGTTGCGTGTCAACCTGATGGCAGGGATGACCACCATAGGACATCTGTCCCGGGGACCCGTGTAGCCGCATAGCCGCCGTGCTTGTTTGTGAAGGATTTCACAACTGCCGGCAATTCCGGGGAGTTCGGCACCTCTTTCTCTGTTTGTTCGAGGGTGTGAGCCCTTGCTGCACACCACGGCCCACTTCAGTGAACAGCGCCCTCAGCGCCCACATGGCCCCTCCCCTAAGCTGCAGCCGCGGCTCACCAGGGCAATTCTCACAGAGCCTGTGGGCGGCCCGCGCCCTCACCCGGGCGCATAGGATCTTCCACACGGTCGTGTTTGGGGACGGTACCTCGTAGTAGCTTCAAAGTTTCTCAAAGTGTGCCCAACATTATTATCTCCAATCCGGTATGTTTATCTGCTCCGCGGGTGGCTCCAGTTCGGGGTAATTTCAAATCAGGATTTATACAGGTTGGAGCTCTCGGATTAGGCGGCCATCTTAGATGTGCGAAACAGCACCCCCCTGCCCCGATTCACATTGTCTTTGAACTCTGCCTTGTAGTAGTGTCTCGCCTCTGGGAATATAAGGAAGTCCAGGCACTCGCTATCTTCAGTCTGGTGCAGTATGCTCTCCGTCTATTTTCATCCTCAGCTCATGTGATCAGAGACCAGGAATTCGCTCTTTTTATATCATTTAATAGTCTCTAATGAAGAAACTTGGCACTCATGGTATTCTTTCTTTGCAATTTAACAAGGGATGCCTTGGCTTCTCATGTACACTGTTCTTCACAAGCTCAAACCAGTTCTGGCTGCTTCCAGTCTTTGACATCAAGCCAGACAACCTCTTTGATCTTGCTTTGGTCTTGCTTCGAATTTAAGCCTATTCTTTGCTGTGACACATGCGTAACTTTTAATCCATCTTCGTTCATGGAGACTCGCTTACTAAAAGTGTACCATCGAATGTCCAGAATTCTATATACATGGTGGCGGCACTGCCTGCAGTCTATATACTACGCCTTAAGCCTTAAAAATACTTAGTCTACTTGCGTTGCAGCATCTGTACAATTGTAAAATGGCTTGTGTTTTCTGCAGTGCTATCCACACATGCAATCTTCATCCCGCACATAAAGGTCTTCTTGATTCCTTTGCCATCATATTCTATATCACCTATGCATTCTCTTCTCTGGTCATCCTTCTTAGTGCGTCACTTTCATCTTTCTTTGACGTCACAAGCTTCTCATTTTCACATCTTCACTCTTCTTCAGGTGCTTCCCTTAGCAGACCATCAGTCTTCCAAGGATACTTCATATAGGGTCTTCTCAACGGATACCTTATCTCAAAGACTCTTCGTGGTATAGGTTCCATTACTGGTGTTGCACATGTCGCAATTTCCGGTTTCCAACATATAGGAAAAATAGGGGCGGGACTTCATGTGAAGGCATTCAACTGCTCCTCTACACGGTCATTACAGGTTTCCCAGTATCCCGCTGGCAATTCCAGCGGGATACCGGTAAACGGGCCTACTGTTACTGGCACCTGAAATCGCAGTAATTCCAGGATATTCCAGGTGCTGGCAACAGCGGTCATTCCCCATTCAACTCCATGGGGGGGATTGCCGGTATTTCCCACTGCTGACACCACATGTAAGGAAAGCATTGTATCAAAAGCAAGACAGACACAAAAGATACATTTGGAAAACCTTTATTGTTCTTGAAAAAGGGGTTGGAAGGATGTCTATCTTGCCCTACGTCTAGAATGGGAGCACGCTCGACCATCAAATAATAAATAACACAGTCCTAGTGGAGTCTGTCAAAACAAGATGGCCGATGCTAACAAAACCTAATGCCAGCCCTTACTCTAATGTAACAAAATGTGTGTGGGAAAAAATGAGTATGCAAAAGGAATAATGGGCAAAACTACAAAGAATTAATGTGGCTGAGTCAGCTCTCCTCACCACGTATGACAACACGGGGAAAGGCGGCCCCCATAGACAGGATGCCACTCTGGCTCAGGTTCTTCAAAATTAAAGGCAGTTCATAAAGTGAATTGAGGCCCACCTGGCCTCCCATGCAAAAGTCTCTCTTTTCAGCTTCAATATATAGTTCCAAAAAAGGTTCACAACGGTCTCCCTCCATCAGGCTCGGACCTTTCAAAGTACAAAGTTTAAGTGGATCCCCCTCTGTCAGGCTCAGACCTCACAGTTCAACAACACTTGCAGGGGCTCCCTTCCCCAAGCTTTTTACACTTTGGTTCTCCCTCAGTCGGGCTCAGACCGCTTTTCGGAGTTCAAAGACTTTTGAATGTGCGGGGCTTCTTTACAGACCACCGCAGGACCACTTCAACTCAGAATTCAATGTTCAGCTTTTCCGCTCCCCTTCTCTCAGGGTTAACTTAGCTCACTTGCTCTTTAGTAGTTCATTCACTTTTACAGTTATAAATAATGTACCTTTCATGGAGACTTTAGAGTGGGCTACTCCCCTTCGCCAGACCATTCTGATACTCAGTATCACAGATACCACAGCTGTCCTTGCTTTAAAGTTCATTCACAGGTCTGCCTTTCCTCGCGTCTCATTCACACGTGTGCAGCCTTCACTTACGATATATTGTTGCAAACTTCAATCTTTCTTAGCACACATCAGTCTCTCAGGTCGCTTGCCAAGTCACCGGCTGTGTGCGTCTTCCTTGTTGTTTCTGAAGTTTTCCACATCAAGGTTAACACCACAGGCTTGGCCTCGCCTCCTCAACTCTGCCGTTCACCTGTGAGGGTCACTGGCGCCCTTGAAGCACAATTCAGTTTCCTTGTTTTCTCCAGGGGTCTCCCTCGATCAGGCTCGAATCCCTTCCTTAAAGGACCCCTCCAAAAGTTCACAGATGAGTCTCCCTCAGTCGGACTCAGACCCTCTTAAAATTTACAAAATAAATGTCCTTGGACTTCCAGTCCCAGAATCCTTCATTCTGATTTTGCCACCTATCACTATTACTACACAACTAAAAGTCCAGGTGAATGGCTCCCTTCTTCTGGGTGCTTTTCCACAAAGTCCTCCTCAATATGGGATCTTCAGATAGCCTTTTGCTACCTCTTTTTAGTACTTCAGTTCTTTCAAGTGTCTTTTCCAGACCCTCATATGTTGGTTCCCTTGACACTTTAGATTCCTTTCTGGGCTTTCTTTAATTCTTGTCTGACTGAAATAATTAGGTTGAGTCCTTGTTTGATTCTTACTCTTCTTATGATCTTGCCATTCACAGGGAAGAGTATGAAGAGTCCCTGAATTATTCTTGCTATTCTTATAATCTTCTCATTTACTGGGACGAGTATGATGAGTCCCTGAATGCTGCTCACTCTTCTTATAATCTTGCCATTCACTGGGACGAGTATGATGAGTCCCTGAATGGTTCTCACTCTTCTTATAATCTTGCAAATCACTGATATGAATATTGTGCTTGAATAGACTTCGTCCCCCACTGGAACGAGTAAGCTCAATGTAATTGTTATATTAGTATTTTCTCTGTACTGGTATATACTCGCCAGAGATGCCCTGTTCCCCGGGTCTCCAGCTCTCCCTGTTACATCTGTTGTACTGGAGCTGCGTCAACGGGCTGGCATTGGGCTTTCTGTGGTCTTCGGTCAGGAGACGGCTCCTCGGTCTTCACACTCAACTTTGTTGGAGACACCTCTGTGTCTGTTCGTGGTATTAGCAGGTAGAGGATCTGGGTTTCTCAGTCATCTCATGCCACCATGCAATTCTCATTCTCTCGTTCTGGTTTTCTCCACCAGCAGACAGACCTTCCCATGTCTGTCTTCGGTGTGCTTTACACTAAGCACCTGGTGTCCGGACATTTCATCAAAAAAAAATAATTCGTCGACAGGACATTTGGTCGATGTAATTTTCGTCGAAAACCAAATGGTCGAATTCTTTTTTTATTTATATATATATTTTTTTAGGTTGTAGTTTAGGGGAAAAAAGGGTTTTTTAGAAAAAAAAGGGGGTTGGGGGGATCCCCCCCAAAAAAAGGGGTGAAAATAAAAAATAAAAAAAATTCAACCATTTGGTTTTCGACCAAATTGGTTCGACCATTTGTCCAGTCGACCAATTTTTTACGATCAAATGTCTGGTAACCTAAGCACCTTTAGGTTGGGGCTTCTCCTCACCCCTTTCTGGATAACCCTCTTGGGACTGACAACCCTACGACCGACTTCCTCCAGTTGGTTTCCCACTTTGTGCACTACGGGCACTTCCTCTAGCACGCTGCCTGTAGCCAGGTAAAGCAGCATTCTCCCGAGTCACCAGTTTCACGTCTCCAGCTGGTTTGTAACTTCTGGGTCTCATTCTGGCATTCCCTTGTTCCCCCCACTTTTATTACACAATGCTGGGGCTTCCCAGCTTCTCAGGAATGTCCTTCTTTTGTGTTGGGGCTATACTCATCATAACTCCTTTAGGTTTCTTCATCGCAGTGATTGACGGACAGGTATTCTTAATCACTCTTATGTTCTTACTCTTCAAAGTACCAGGCAGATACTTTTCATCCGTCATTACATTACAATAACATATGTTAGAGGAGTCTGGTTGTCTTTCAACTGTTAGGGTTGAAATGGGTGTTTGAGGATAGTGAAAAGGGAGTTCCTCATTGGAAAGGGAGGCCTTATCCCCAATAGGGGAGTCTCTCCCTGTGGAATCCCGCTTACTGCCACCCATAAGGGGAATGTTATGTAGCGGGCTCACCTCCCTAGCCTCACAGGAAGGGGCTCCCCCTTGGTGAAATTGACTAAATTCCATGATTTGTCACACCACCCTTGATCCCAACTTTACAGCTATCCTTTATTGTTATTGTTATTTTTGTGGTTAGGCACTATGGCCCGAAGGGCATCTTAGCATTCATCTCCATTGAACAAGGCATTATAAAGCAGGATGAAAGAGTGCAAAGAAAGACCAAAATAACAGTTTTCATTATTTTTCTGAACATAATAGTCTTTGGTTAAACAAACGTTTTCGGGTAGAGGATTTTGGTGTATGACAGCTAAAACCATGCTAAGTTTGTGGGTTTGCTTAAAATGAGTTATGGTATAATGCAAGTTAGATCTTAAAGGACATGTGACTATGCCACCTAAGGTGCTCTTTAATGTATAAAGTTTAAAATTGATTCTGGATTTGACTAGGAGCCATTGCAATTTCTTTAAAACTGGTGGTATATCTGTTTATCTCAAAGGATTTGGGAATATGCATGTTGCAGTATTTTTCAGAATTTAAAGATGTTATGATGCCAAGAGCCTGCATACAGAGCATTCGTGGAGTCAATCGTAGAGCAAATAATGGCTTGCGTGGTGGATGCACGATGTTTATCTGAAAGCAATAGACGAATTTGTCTCAGCAGCATGAAATGATAATTAGTAGCACTAAGAATTGAATTAATCTACAGTAACCTAGAAGGAGTGGAGTCAAATAGGACTTCCAAGGTTTTGGCCTTCTTTTGAATAGGAATAGTGAAGCAGGAAAAAGGTATTCAGGTGTAATTATTGAGAGCCAGTTTCAAAGACTGTGAAGGAGATGCTAGGAGTTCTGTTTTTTCAGGACTTAACCCTAGCCGGTTTGCCACCTCCATCTTTCCATCTGTCTGAAGGTGTTCTGTATGTGTACTATACTAGAAGGATGATCTTTCCCTAGAATGAACACAATCTATATGTCATCAGCATAATTCTGAAACACGACCCGATAATCATCGAAAAGTTCGTGCAGAGGTTGTATGTAAATGTTAAACAGCAAGGGTGAGATCCAAAAGCCCTGTTGCACATCACTGACCACGGCCTCCGGTTTAGATGTAAAATCTACCATCTTCACCCTAGATTCTCTATCGGACATACACAATGCAATCCATAGAGTAGCATTGCCTGATAGTCCACCAACCTCTTGAAGGTGTTTAATCAGAATGATATGACCAAAAGTATCAAACGCCAATGATAGGTCCAAAAGCATGAGAAGCCCGCTGTCTCCTCGATCATTCATTTGGGATAGCGCTTCCTTAATATCAATTAGGGCATGTTCTGGGCCTCTAGCTGAGCGAAAACCTGATTGACCATCTTTCCACAAAGCTTTGAAGTTGGGAAGTAGCTATTTTGTCCAAAATGTTTAATAGGAGGGGGACATTTGTGATATGATGATAACTAGAATGGGCCTCTAAGTCTAAAGTAGATTTTTCTATAGAGGAGTGACCCATGCCTGTTTGAGACATCAGGAGTGTGCAAGTCTTTGAAAGATGTGTTTATAAGTGCCCTAATCATAGGACATAGTATCTTGGTGTTGGATGAGCATTTGTTACTAGGAAACGCTGTAGGGGTTGAGGCTAGATATGATGGACCACGTTGCATGTAAAGAGATTGGGAGACATCTGAATCGAGTCAGGATGAATGTTGGCACTGGCCCATGCCCCATTTTATCTTCTAGTGTAGGCATGGTGTTAGATTGGGATGGGACAGTTTAGTTGATCTTATTTATTTTTACAAGAAAGAAGGATTTAATGAAGTTGTACCATTCAGATGATGGGTCTATTTTGTGGTTTAAAGAGGCAGGCTTAATCAGTGTGTGTGAATGTTACGTTTTCTTGTTCGAATTTGCAGCTGGTTCAATTTGAGTGACATAATAACTTTACTTATTCTCCAGAAAAGCAAATTTGTAGTTATTGTTTTTGCGTTTTGCTATCTGTGTATTTTCTTTATTTGGATCTCTTCTCTATATTCTTTCATATTTTCTGACTGATATTTTAAGCTATTTAAGCTCAGCGGTAAACCATTTATTACCAAAAGTACCAGCTGTGATATATTTAGTTTGCACAGGGGCAACGTCATGAGTCAGATAGTTAAGCACTGATTATAGTGTGGCGAGAAGGAATGAAGAGACAGACCAAGTAGTTCCACAGTGGTGGCTATACACCTTTATTAAATGAAAAACCAAACCTATCTATCCCCAACGCTAAGGAGATTTCTCTACCTAAACTAAAGAAACTCTGGTGCTCACCAGGAAGTCTTTGTGAGTAAAAAAAAGGCACTGTCCCAGTCACAAATACTCCTACTCTATCCCTGTCACTACAACAAAACACCATAAAGTCCAGCTACTGTTTGTGATCCACAAGAATGACTCCCTTCTCCTGGATGTAAAGCATCCAAACTCCTCCCGGGTTGTTCAAAGTAAAAGTTCCATAAATGTTCGGATTCTCTGTAACCCAACAGAAAAATAAAACAGTCACATAAGGTTCTTGTGAGGCTAGGATAATGGCTCCCTTTTCCTAGCTGGTTTCCCAATATCTTTCACAGTTCTCAATAAGTTTGTAGTTCCCTTATGGTGGGTTTCACAATCTCTGGGTATTTCATCTCTCTTACTCCGCCCCCAATGGGACGATGAAGCTGTACCTGGAGTCCCTTTTGACATTCCAGTATCACCCTTTTGGATTTGGCCTGGGAAATGTATCACAAAATGATTCACGGTTTTCTCTATTTCTTTATGGTTTGCAGTCTCAAATGATTCTTAATTGTCCTGGTTTTGATCCACGCGAAAAGAAAATGCCAACAACAACGTTTATTTCTTCTTCTCTTGCGAAGGCAGAGTTAAGGTCATTAACTAAAAAGACGAGATTCTTGGCAGGATCTGGTGTTCACCAATCAGCGATGGGTAATAGACTGATGACACGGATGATTGGGATTTGGCTCGATGGACTAGCCCTAGATGAGTCTGCGGTGTGCCCAGGAGGATCTTCACATCTCTGTCAACGATTACCATCCTGAGAACTCTGTTCTCGTCCATGACTCTCCAGAAGACCCATTGACGGGTTTTCGTTTCTTTGGATTGTACTTGAGAAGGTAACCTCTTGACTACTTTTCAAGGGGTGTCTGATTCCAGAGCCGTACTGACATACTTTAATCCCAACGGCCAAGGTGATGGTTAGCTTGGTTACTTTACTTCTCTTAATCTTTGTGTGTGTTCAGTTAACAGTTCTTTACAACCTCCTGATGTTATGGTTCCATGTCATTTCATCGCCTACCTTTTCATCCCCAGGCTTTTTAACGTGCACATTCCATCTTTTTTTTGGGGGGGTACCCCCAAACCTCCCTCCCACACTTAGTTTTTGCCATTGTCCACCCACCCAAACCCTTATCTGCCCTTTCCCACCCCCCCTAAAAAAAATGTATGAGCACATTCAATGGAATGTGCACTTTGAAAAGCCTGGGGATGAAAAGGCAGGCGATGAAAAGACATCATACCGATGTTATTGGCACCCTCTGAGGATTTCCTAAGTTTCCCTTGGCCCCCTCCCACACTTTAGTAATTCCTGTTACCTGATACTTGGTCGGAAGATTTCACCGGTTCGGCCTGGGTTTTCATAATGGTCAGTCGCCTTTTACCACTCTTGTCGCAGCTCGCCTCCTGGGACCTTTACTGCTGGCTGTTGGGAAGCAGACCTGGGACTCGGCCTTCCTTCCCTCTATAGAGCGTCCAACCACCACTTCTCTGGATACTGTTCAGATCTGTGTAATTGACTGTGCAAACCGGTAGGCTTAGCAGTTTCGGTGTAGTTGTTGGACCATCTGGTCCACCGACTACAGGTCACGCCACTAGAACCCAATCTCTATCCCTCTGTAAGGCCGATTCTCAGCCGACTGGTATGGTGCTTTCCAAGTGTATTACGGACAATATACTTCTGGTTAACCGGGTTGTTCTGCCACTCCTCCTCTTGCTCGACTTAACTCTCACCCAACAGCCACCAAGTTTCATCTGTAAACTGTTTGGCGTTCTGCCTCCATGCGGAAACGCCTATTCCCTTCTTTGTTTCTGCTCTCTCCACCACCAACACCTCGTTGGCCTGCAAGACCGCCTTGTGCATTCCCCTGAACCGCTCCTTCCACGTCTCTTGCTCCTTCTTCTCTAGCGTGCCTCTGGGTTTTCTCTCACCTTCAATCTTTCTCTGATTCTCAATTTCTTCCTCTGCCTCGATTGTTCTCTCCGTCTTGTTTTCTCTCTTCGGTTCGATCCTCTATCTGATACTCTTTTCTATACTCTGTGGTACTCTCCTTGGTACCCTTCTGCCTTCGTTTGTTTCTGATGCCCTGATATGGTAGGGCCCACCCAGACATAACATCAATTACATTAACTACAGCTGTTCCGGTACTTTTCCTGGTCACTTGCATCATTCCCGAGTGCTTCTTCGTCTTGGTACCTAAAACATCAGGACGGTTCGATGTTTCACAATAACACATGGTTTTAGACAGAGGTTTACACCCATAAGGTTCAGGTGCTAACGTCAGGCTACCGGGTTGGGTTTCAAAGGGGATGTGCCTCCCAAAACGTTTCCTTATCCCCCGGAGAGGGGTCTCTCTGCATGAGATCCTCCCGCATGTTAGTCCCCTTGGGGGACTATTGGTTAGCCGCCTCACCTGCCTAGCCTCATGGAGAGGAGTTCTCCCCTGGGGAGAAGTGACGCCATCTGAAGGATCGTCACAATAGGTAGAGACAGTGAACTCTCTAGAAGGGTCACCCTTGAGATCTTTGGCTATGTCCCCTAGTCAAGCATTGACATGGTGGGCTGTGAGCTTTTGCTTATTTCTGTAAATAATGGCTAGTTTGTCCTGTCTCTTTATGGGGGAGATGATAGGAGTAGGGATCTGGAGAAGTACTGCTGCGTTTACGGACCAGACCACTCTTAAGTTCATATGGATGTTGATGTTAACACCTAACAATTCGCAGCCAGAGATGTTGCCAATACTAATGAGGTTAATGTTCGTTGGAGAGGTTCTCATGGCTAAAGGGACTCCAACACCTGCTACTTGGGATCTGTTTGTAGTCAGCATAGAAAACTCTTTGGTAAAAGAACATGAGATCGAAGGGGCTGTCCTTCAGCCATGTTTCTGTGATGGCTAGAAAGTCTAGGTCATATTTAAGCAATATGACCAAGCGGCAGGCGCATTACCAACTCAGGTAATGCCCCGGGGCCCATAGTTAGGTAATGTCGGTAATGCCCCTGCCGCGAGGGTCATATTGCTATTAGTACCCCGGCCCGCATTATGTGCGTGACCAGGGCACTAAAAGCATTTTTTTCTGTCCCGAAACGCTGCAGCGTTTCAGGACAGAAAAAAAAAATAAACGACCAAGAAAATGGCTGCCATGGAAAGGGAAAACTGAGTCCGTTTTCCCTTTCCATTGCGGTCATCGGGAGCGGACGCGCTGGGAACACAAGTGTTCCCAGCACGTCCGTCCCGAAAAAGGATCAAAAAGAAGGTAAGAGGGGTTGGGAGGGTGGGATTGGGCTCGGGGATTAAAAAAAAGAAAAGTAAAAAAAAAAAAAAACATGCCTGCGTCCCTGGCGAGGGACGAGGGAAGCCTCCAGCGGTGTGGAGGCGTGGATCGGGGAAGGCCCCCCTCCGAGTCTCCACACGGCGGGAGGCGTCCCTCGTCCCTCGCCGGAGAAGCAGGAACAAGCAGGTAAGTGGGGGGGGGGGAGGGAGGAGGGAGGAAAGGGAATAAAAAAAAAAAAGCCTTATCTGAGTCCCCGGTGGGGGGCGAAGGCAGCCTCTCAGCCGCGGGGAGGCTCGGAGCAGGGATTGCCCCACTTCCAGCCTCCTCATTGGCTGAGGGGCTGCCACGCCCCCGCCGAGGACAAGGCAGCTGGAATCCCGGCGGCCGGATAAGGCCCTGGCGAGAGCCAATCAGAATGCGTGTTGCATTCTGCTTGACTGTCGCGGGTACTAATTGGTAATACGATCGGATATATCGGTGGTGTGACATGCTATCCAACAGTCATTTATTAGAGCCCATTTAATCTTAGAATGCTCGGTATCACGTATAACTGAAGGTTTGCAATTTGAGTTCTCAACTTGATGTCTAAGTCTAGTACAATGGGTAAAACCAGATATGCAGTGCGATTTTGAGAATGTATTATCATCCAAATTGCAGATGTGTGGAACACTTGTGTATGAGCGCTATACAAATAAAATATTATATCATAATCATATCATATCCGCCACTAACCCACAGGCTTTGGTAATTTTGAGTAAATATGCAGGGTAATGGAAAGGGGGAAGGACGTCTTTGTAATGATTAACTGATCGTCTGTGCATGGATCTGCAAGTTTACTTGCTGCCTGTGAGGTGCATTTCTGATATATTTTCGAAATTGTTATGGAACTATTTGGAATAAAACTCTCACATGTTGTGCGGGAAGAGCTGGCAGATTGCATGCCAGCTTGGTAGAGGGCTAAATGTTTCCTTACTATCAAAGAAGGACAAGAGTGCATACTACACTTCAAGGCGTACAGGGGTGTGTACAGCAAACACAAGTCACAATTTACCAGGGAACGGGAATCAGTTCTACCAACAGTGAGTTATGCTGTCAGGTATCTAGGCATAATAGGCAAAACCGGCTTCGCGCCGGCACACACAGTTATGCCTGAAAGTGCAACATGACCAAGTGCAGGGTGGGAGAATGGGTCCCATGCTGCAACAAAGCAGAGAAAAGTGTTCCTAGGAGCCAGAAGACCCACTCCAATAATATGTATAATGTGGTACATCTAAAAATGTTTATAAAATGAATTGTTCAAGATTAGAACTGCTAAAAAAGCTTATTCTTATACTGTCAAGCAGCATGTGTTACTGCAAGGAATGACGTGAAATCAGATGAGGATAACAGGGCAGGAGTCCGCTTCATGCTGAGGCAGTGCAGCTATGTCTGAGGTGTGGGTGAGTAGTACCAGGATAACTTGATGTGGACCAAGGTCACAGTGGTTGATTAAGTCCCACTCGGTAACAAATTGGAGAAAAGAGTTCCTAGGGATCAGAAGGCCCACTCCAATAAGAATAAGAAACATAATGTTACAAATGTACAACAATGTTATACAATTAAGTGTTCCAGATTATAACTGCTAAAAAAAGCAGTCTTACACTGTTAATTCTCCAACATTGGATCTTTCACAGATTCACATGCTGTGAATATTCCCCAGCGTCAAGCTGGGAGTCCTAAGTTACCCTTTTATTTGACTTCTCTAAAGAAAACTCTTTGATGTATTTTGTATGCTATGACCCGCTTTATGGATGCTTTACGCCCCATCCAATGGGGCTTCAAGTAGTAAGGCCCTCCTCTACAGCCCTTCCTCAACTTCTAACCATCTGTCACGCTGGAAGGAGTTCTCGAGTTGTTTCTCCAGTGAGAAAAATATTTTCTGTGAAAGTTCGACTTTAAAATGACATCAAGAAATAAGGACCTGGCGAAATTCCCTCTCAATATCTTCATGGAGGAGGACAAGGCTGATAGTGTTGTGGTGGATAACACCACCAGATGGAAGCTACGGCCACAAAGTCGTTATTTAAGGCCTGTGACACCTGTGGCCTTAAAAAAGTCTTTGCAGACGACAAGCATGGTGGGTGCATGTACTGCTTCTACCCAAATCACTTGGTAGAGGATTGTGATATTTGCAAATGGTCTAGTGCCAAAACCCTTAAAGATAGGCACAAACGACTTGTGTGTTGGCTTCAGTAGGAAAATTACCCACCTTCAGAGTCAAAATCCACGAGGAGCTTGGCTGGGCCAAGGGGGAAAAAGACCACCCTATAAGGAAAGCGCGAGATCAGAAGAGAGGCCCCCTGAAAAGCATAAGCACCATCACAGCCGCAGGCCGTTGTTGTCATTGACGAAAGACATGAAAGGGCAGAAACCCTTGTTGTTGTCGCCTGTGCATGGGGAAAAGCCTTGAAAGAGTTTGATGATAGCCCTGTCGTCGTCACACTCGATGAAGAGTTAGCCAACAGGAACACCGGCAGTCAGAGAAGACTGCTCGTCTACGACAGGCCTGCATTCCAGCAACATGCGCGGCATCTCTGTCGCTGGCAAGACCCATGGTATCTCCGTCCACCAGTAAGAAACACACCAGTAAAAAGCATACAATGACTAGGTCCTTGTGGGCGGCAGATCCGTTGATGAATAACGGACAACGGTCATCGAATAAATGCTTGTCAACAAGTAGACAACGATCACCAAGTTACCATTGTCTATGACAACCAATAAACCCTTGTCCACGATGACACTGTTGAAGAATAAACTGTCAGGGGTAAAACTCCTGCAGCAGTCCGTGGGGAAGTCACCACACTCGTCCATAAGCACTCCAAAAGCAACACTTGAAGCCACAAAAGCCCCCTCTGAACACAGGGAGCAGCGGGATAATGCAACACTGCAGGAGGCAATGCAAATGCAGATGATTACTTTGTCAGTGTCACCTATTACTTACTCAGAACTTATGGCAAAGGATATTTTGCAACACGAAATTGATACAGATTTCGAGGCACAGCAAGCTTAATCACTGCAGTTTTTTGATTCGGAAGATTCTGTAATCGTTCAGCTACACTCTCCTAAGGCACCATGTACGCTTGGTCAGGGTCAACCAAATATTACCCCTTCAGAACTGCTTCGATCTCCTGTTCCAATGGGGTCAGGTCAGCCGATTCCAGGACCCACTTACCCCTTGGGTACGGACCAACCAATGCCAGGGCCCAGTTACCTCTTCCCAACAATACCAGGACCCAGTTACACAGTCCCAGGGCAACCACTAATGAACACGCACACTTTATTGTCAAATCCCAAGGTGTTGCTGTCCCTATAGGTCCTATTATCATTGCAGTCTGTTTTGGACCAACTACATGCCAAGTTACCACCTACAGGGAGACTGCCAACCGGTGGGCAGCAAAGGATTTCGCCCTCGAGATCTCCAACCAGGTCTAGTCCTAGGTCGAGATCACCATCACAGTGTACATCACCTACCAGGTCAAGGTCCCCCTCACAACCTAGATCACCTACTGGATCCATGTCTTCACGTAGACCCATGGAACAACAGCACCAAAAATCTAAGTTGAAGCATGGGGACCGAAGACCCCATAGGTCTCCTTTACCTTCAATAGTGCCTCCACTACCTTCAGCATTGCCACCACCCACCATCATTCAGGATGGAAGAACACGAGGAAGGGGAGCTTCCAGATACAGAGGGCGATGATCCTCAGGACACTGCTTCTACGATAACAGCGTCTAAATGGGACGATGATTGGGATACAGACACTCCAGCGGACAAACATCTGGAGGAAGTGCCTAAGCGCTCACTGCCGGACGACATAGGGACGTTCCATGCCGCGATCTCAAAAGCCTTACAAGAGTTTGGCAGTGTCCCATCTAAAGACAAGATCACGTGTGGGATGACAGGTTACGTATATTGAAAACCCTTTTACAGAACCTCCCTTTAAGGGTAAGTTAGAAAAGAAATGTAAGCCTCCAGAAACAGTTGTTTCGGCAGCAGCAGGCAGCAAAACCCATTCCCACACGCGAAAGTGTACTGTCCCACTGGAAAATGAAGCCGGATGTGTTCGGAAAGAAGGTAACACTCCTTGGCCATTATGGCAACATACAACCGTTAAATGTGGCACAGGATTACCACTGTCCTCGAACAACTGCCAGAGGACAAAAGAAACTAAGCAATGGCCATATTGAAAGAAGGGGAAGAGGCATCGAACCACAGCATTAATATAGCTGTGGACATGGCAGAGACAGGTTTTAAACAGAGTGGGAATGGTGTGGTAATGAAACAGCAAGGGTGGCTACTTTGCACAGATTTTCAGACCCGATGTACAACATAAAGTCATTGACATGCTCTTTGGAGGGGATGATCTTTTTGGCCCGAAGATAGACGATTGCCCTCAAGGCAATGAAAACAGATACCGTCAAGGCCCGTCACTCACGTCGTTGCAAAGGAGCAAGACTTTACATCCCTTTAGGGGCACCTCTGGGAGAGCCGGACCCTCCATGAGAGGGGATCAAACATATACATACTAATCCCATGGATGCAGGAGGATCTATCAGGGTTATCAAAGGTCCAAGGACGTTCGACAGCCGCAGATGCACAAGCAAGCCCCAGGCTCCCAGAGAGGGAGGCAGGGAAAGCAGCTACCATGATTACAGTCAAAAACCATTGCAGGTCGGGGGAAATATGTGCAACAACATCCAACAATGGTACAAAATAACAACAGACAAGTATGTTCTGAAGGTGGTGTGAGAAACCAGAAGGTGTCTCACACACTAGTCCCCAGGGATCTGTCATCCAGGTGGCCAGGACACAGCCATCGCTTTTGGATCCAGTTTCTGGGGATGGACCAGTGCGGGAGGGTCTCCTGGATGGGGGTCTTCCGAGAGTGGGTTTGAGACACCGGATGGTTAGGCGCGGTATCCCCTTCCCGGTAACACCTTTTCCCCATCCTACCAGGTACGATACTTAGGAGCTCAACCCCCTTTCCCAACAACAACACTTTCTCACGGACAGCTCACTGTGAGAGAAAACGGACTAACACCCGATCCGTATACCTGACATGTCCCAACGCAAGGGTCAGGCAATTACTGATAATTACACACACCTGACTTCCATCACCCTGCCCCACACGGATAAAAGGCGGAGCACGAAATCACACTCTGAGCAAAGCAACACACACAAGGAAGCAGCAGCTCCGAGATGACAGTTTAAGATGAGGAGAAAGACGGCAAGACCAGAGCAGGTTGCAAGAAGGGAAGTACCCTTGACATTTTCAGAGAAAGACTGCTACTTTCACGAGTCCGCGATGATAAGAAACATAAGACCTGGAATTAAATCGAAAGAAGGGTGCCTTGTGTGTCGGAGGTACCCAGGGCTTTCCTGTGTCGATAACAAAGGCAGGGCGGAGCAATTTGCCGCCATGGTACTGTCCTTGGCACCTACAACAAAGCAGCGCCAGTAAAGTCAACGCAGCCGGTGAGTCAGGGAGACGTACACAAGACTGGTCTGTGGTAGCACCAAGGTTGCAAGCAGCAACAATGTATGAAGGAATTTGAAGAGAATAACGTACGAAGCGCATGTGATGAGCGATGCGAATATAAATGAACATCCAAGTAGTGACTGAACTTTTTTGAAGCCAAGATAGATACCATATACAGAGTGGTCCCGCACCGCGTCGGTGCTTATTCGAAGGTCTGTGTTGGGTATCCAGCTGAAAGGTAGCAAATGTGAAAGATGAAATCGAAGTAGTCCTGCAACGGGTCAAGTTAAAGCCTGTGCACATTCGAAAGTCTTCGATAATCAATACGAACAGCAATTGGGCCAAGCCCAGCTGAGGGAGACTGATTGTATAAAAGAAGGATCGGAGCCGGAAGAGGGGGGTCCGGGGTGAACCGGGAGTCACACAAGAAAGAATATTGTCAGAAGATTGAAAAGGGGCATCTGAGCCCAGAAGAGGGGAATCCAAAGTAACGAGCATTGTAAAAAGGGATATGAGCCAAGCTGAGGTGGATCCAGGGTGAAGATTGAATCATCCGAATTGAATACTTGTGAGAGGAAAATAACTTTGATTTGACACATCAGGCCCTCTGAATCAAGAGTCTTTGATGAGTAAAGAGACTTCGGCACAGAAGGCCCAGATGTTGGTGATAGAACTGTATCCTCGTGCCGAAAAGCCAGAGTGCGTGCTTTGCTCAAGTGAACTGCCTTGTCCCATGCTGAAAATGTGGGTAAGGGAGTCCAATGGCCTGAACATCCTGACATATCATTTTGTGAACACTACTTTCATTTTCATCAACACTACCCCACACTAGTCGTATTTAGCAGTAAGGATTGGCAATAGTTTTTTTTTAGTATAGGCCCTTTTTATTTTGATGAGACTCCACTAGGATTGCATTGTTATTATTTGACCGTCGTAGCTTGCTCCCATCTGTAGATTTAGGATTAGATAGGCGAGTCTCTTTCTCTTTCAAAGTCTCTTGCCTTTCGTGGGTCTGACATCTTCAAATAACAAAACAAAGGTTCCTTCAACAAAATGCAAGTTTGTTTCCTGGTTTTACTTAGGGTGAGGATTCTTCACCCCTTGGTCCACCTCTTCTGGGCGCTGACCGTTGTTCCTCGTGGTGTTGGGTGATAGCTTTTCACCCCCTGGATCTCCCTCTTCCAGGCTTGGATCCCAAAACAGTTCTTATCGATATCAAGGCCTTCCGTGGTTGTGGTTTCCTGGTCCCGAGGGCTTGATAGGTTTTAACAAGAAAAGAAAAACAACAATCAAACACAAAGTTCTGTATTTCTCGGGTGATGGATTCACCTCTGGGTCCCCTCTTCTGGGTGCAGACCTCTCTTTTACTTTAAGCCTCCCTCCACTGGGTTCACTATGGCTTGTTCTTCGTTCACAAATCTTAATGTCTTTTTAAACAGTTCCATTGGACATCCCTCGGCTGGGTTCACTTTTGTCAACACACTGTTTCTTGGGACTTTAGACTTTGCCCCCTTCTCGTCAGCCTCCCTCTTCTGGGTTCACTCTTGCCGACTTCTGCCGACTTCACCTTCACATTTACTTTTAATTTATATGGGATTCACTTCCCTTGCTTTCTCATGTAGCGGTATTCACTTCCCTTGCTTTCTTTATAGTTCCTAGATCAAAGGCTTTCGACTGTACAGGGATTTTGCTTGGCCTTCTGGTATCTGTAGTTTTACTCTGGTGGGGATCGACCAGAGTTTCTCGGAGCAGAACGCATGTGGGGCTGTTCCCATTTTGCAACTGGTCTCCCCTTTACATTTTTACATTCTTTTAACTTTTCTCACATTGCCACTTTGCGACTTTCATTCACCAAAGCCCAGTTCTTATCGGTTCTTCCTACGACTCACCGGCTGTGATGAACCACTTGGCATTCCTTGTAGCTAGAGTCAAGGCTGGTACCACAGTAGCAGGAGTCTCCCTCCCTGCATGTACCGTTGACATCTGCTGCAACACACTTGAGCTATTGTCCTCGGTTTTAGCAAGGTTTTGCTGGGTTTTGTCGAAAAGGGCAAGGTCATGTCTCTCCTCATCAGCCTCTTGATGTTTGCCGTCTTTCTCTTCCTCTTGAACTGCCGGGTCTGGATAGCTGTTTCATCGCGAGGTCTGCCTTGCTTGTACTGTGCTCTCTTGCTCGACCTTTTATCCCCATGGGGAAAAAGAAGGGCTGTGTGTGTGTGTGTCATGATCCGGCCCTGGAAGCTATGGCACGATTGGAAAGCTCTGCCACGAAGAACCTGACAGTAACGGCCTAGCCCTCAACCAACATGGCGGCCACCGCTACTTAAACCAGCCCCGCCCACTTACCTGCGCGTTGTATCTGTGATTTTCAACGATACGCTCGCTCGGCTACTCCTCCGAGTAGCCTCCTCCCAGCCTTCTACCGTTTTCTACCTGTGCTTCACTCTACTTGTCCAGCCTACGATTTTACCTTGCTTCCTTCTTTCTGCGCCGTCTGCCGCTCATCATTCCACTCTGATTCCTTACCTTCGGCGCCTCGCCGTTCCGACTCGCGGTCTCCTCCGCCACTCTCGCGCCTCCTCGCGTTCTCCTCTATTAGCTTCGGGGTTCTGTCTAGCCTTTGGGTTTGGGACTATACCTGGCTTCTAGTCTCTCCCTCTCTTTCTATTCTTTCTGCTTCCATCGCTCTCTTCTGAAATTGTTACGGAACCTTCTGTGACAGCTTACAGTACTCTACTACTTCTCCCAATACCTCGTACTCTTTGCTGGTATATTATTCCTGGGGCTTTGCCGGTTTGCTTCCTATGTGATCCTGAGAAGTGAAAGTCACCCCATAACTTTACCGGTCTGCCTCTTGCAACTATACTCGACTCGAGTATCCTTCCTGAAACAGTCTGCAGGGTTTTTTGTGCCATCCATCGGCTTTTTCCCTGTCTTTTTGGGGCTTGGCTCCTCGGGGCCCCCCTCAAGACAGGTCCCATTCCCTGTCGAGGTGGCCTCCGAGGAAGCCAAGCCTTACTTGCATGACAGGAAGTCAAAGGAGAAACCATCTAAGGAACATCCCAAGGTACTACGGAAGAAGCAATCCAGTGTCCAAGAAAGCCAAGAAGAATCTTCAGGTGAGGAGCAGGGGGCGGAAGGTGATTAACGTGACAGAATACAACGCCCAAACGTAACCATGGCTTCTCTAGGACAGTACCAGGAGTTGGTTGCCGCCTTACAGGGTTTAACCATAGAAGTACAAGCCCTGAAGACTGATAACGCCGCTTTACGCCAACAAGTGGTCTTCCGTAGAGATGACCAAGGGGATTTGCCGCCTATGCCTCTTACATTTGGAAAGTATGATGGTTATCCCGGCGGTCTAAGGGAATTCTTAGACGCCTGCCAAGTTCACTTCGTCTTTCGACCTTATGCATTTGAAACTGCTAGAGCTAGGGTCGGTTTCCTTATCACCAACCTAACAGGGAATGCCTTGGCTTGGGCCACCCCTTTGGTGACCAGAAACGATCCCGCTCTGTCCAACTATGACCAGTTTGTGGATCTCTTCAAAGGGAGATTCGATCGTCCTGAGGTCCTATACACCTCTCTTGAGGCAATACTCGATGTGAAACAGGGGAACACAGACGTGCAGACCTACATATCCCGATTTCTGAGACTAGCGGCGAAGACAGACTGGCCTGATTCGGCTAAGCAAACGATATTTAGGAGAGGTCTCCAGGATGAACTAAAGGACGAGTTGGCTAGGGTAGCTCGCCCACCGTCGTTCCAAGATCTCATGACACTGACCCTACAATTGGAATACCGGCTATCTGAACGCCGACAGGAAAGAAGGAGACCTCGGCTCAATCTACCATCACCTAGCCCTGCTCCACATCCTCCCAAAGACATGCCGACATCAGAAGAACCAATGCAGATAGGAACAGCCCGAGGTCCTTTGACGCCTGCAGAACGCAAAAGAAGGAGAGACTCCGGTCTCTGTGTATACTGCGGCTCCTCGAAGCATTTACTCAGGGACTGCCCGGAAGTACCTCCACGAAGAAAGGAAAGCTCCAACCCTCGGTCCTTTGCAAGGGTGGTCTCGGGGGAACAAGAAGCAGCCCTTGCAACCTTACCCGACCCTCGGAACTAAGGGAAGACAACAGTCTAATGATCTTTCGGGTTCAACTATGGACTACAGAATCCTCCCCCATAGAAGTTCTAGCCATGCTGGACTGCGGAGCCGCAGGAAACTTTATGGATATCGAATGGGCTAAGGCACAACAAATCGCCATTAGACGCAAGGAGAAACCTATCCCTGTAGAAGGGGTAGACGGTGAACCCTTGTCCTCAGGCCCCATAGATTCCGAGACTTTACCCTTACACTTGGTCTTGGGAGAACACCATGAATCTATGATATTTGACCTGATTCGAGCAGCACATTTTCCTTTGGTGATAGGTATTCCATGGCTTAGACGTCATAACCCTCAGATCGATTGGACCACCAATGTTGTGCGTTTTGACTCTACATATTGTAAGGACCACTGTACCATCAATCCCCCTACCCAGGGAGAGAACAAGGAGCACCGAGCACCCCAGCATAAGGTGGTAGCTGCCATTCCCCTACGATACCAGGAATATGCTGAGGTGTTTCAGGACACTGTACCCAAGCTATTACCTCCCAATCGACCAGAGGACTGTGCCTTAAATCTCCTTCCAGGGTCCGTGGTTCCCTTTGGTAGAATGTATCCTTTGTCTCCTTCCGAAAAACTAGCCTTACAGATCTACTTGGACGATAACCTTCAGAACGGACTCATTCAGGAATCCCGATCGTCCGGGGGAGCATCGTTATTCTTCATCCCCAAAAAAGACACCACCGAATTGCGGCCTTGTATTGATTACAGGGGACTCAACCAGATCACTGTTCGTGACCGCTATCCTATGCCTTTAATCAGAGACATTCTGGAAGCGGTAACAGGGGCCTCTTATTTCACGAAACTAGACCTCAGGGGAGCCTATCATCTTCTCAGGATAAGGACAGGCGACGAATGGAAGACCGCATTTCGAACCCCATTCGGGTTATACGAATACCGTGTCATGCCCTTTGGTCTCGTGAATGCCCCAGCTGTTTTCCAAAGATTTATAGATAAGATCTTTTCTGACATGTTGTTTGTGTCAGTTGTCATTTATCTGGATGAGATCCTTATCTACTCTGAAAGGCTTCAAGAACACCAAGAACATGTGAGACAGGTGTTACACCGACTCCAGTCTAACCACCTTCTGGTAAAACCCGAGAAATGCCAGTTCGAAGTAACAACTGTTTCTTATCTAGGTTATATCCTATCCAAGGAACGAATCCAGATGGAATCCGAGAAGATTAGAGCCATCTTCGAATGGAAAGAACCTAGAGGAATAAAGGAGGTTCAAATATTCTTGGGTTTAGCCAATTTCTATTGCCAGTTCATCCCTAACTTTTCCGACCTGATGTTACCTATTACCGGTCTTCTCAAGAAAGGAGTTAAGTACGTTTTTGGTCCAGAACAGAAGAGGGCATTTTTGCGCCTTAAGGAGTTATTTACTTCGGCTCCCATACTTGTACAACCTGATCAAACAAGACCCTTTATCGTGGAAACAGACGCGTCTGGAGGAGCACTGGGAGCCGTACTTCTACAAAGAACGGACGATGGCCTCAAACATCCAGTTGCTTATTACTCAAGGACTCTGACGAAAAGTGAACGTAATTACTCAGTTCTGGAAAGAGACTTACTTGCCATAAAATCAGCCTGTCAAGAGTGGAGGCACCTACTCTTGGGAGCAGCTTATCCTTTCCAAATACTTACAGATCATCGCAACCTCCGGGTATTGCAGCAGATGGAGTGCACCAATGCTCGACATGCCAGATGGGCCTATTACTTTTCCCAATTTGAGTTCACCATTTCATATGTACCGGGTACTGAAAACAAGATGGCAGACGCACTCTCCAGATGCCAAGGAGAGGAAAACAACCTACCGCAAGAGCATGACCTCTTGTTCCCAAATCTGAAGATTATGGCTAGGGTCGTGCCACTTCTACAAGATCTGGTAACCCAATACAGTCATCTACCGGCCATACCCGCCTCCGTCACTCAGGCCAATGACGGTCTATTCTACCATGGTACAGAGCTGTTTCTCCCTTCCAGAGAGCTTCAAGAACAGATACTATCATGGTGCCACGATACCCCCCTAGCGGGACACCCAGGTATCAAGAAAACACAGGAACTCATAAGCCGCAGATTCTGGTGGGCAGGACTACCCAAGGATGTTAAAAGATATGTAACCACCTGTCCCGTATGCGCCGCCAACAAATACCAAACAGGCAAACCTTTGGGCCAGTTGCAACAGCCTATCCTACCCACTAGACCCTGGGAACTGATTTCCATGGATTTTATTGTTGACCTGCCGGAATCCGAGAATAAGACAGCAATTATGGTCACTGTAGACACCTGCAGCAAGATGGCTAATTTTTCTGCTCTTTCAGGTCTTCCGTCAGCTCCAGAGACGGCTTCGATCTTTCTCAGAGATGTCATTTGTCTCCATGGATTGCCTCGGACCATCATTTCGGACCGCGGAACCCAATTCACCTCCAAAGTCTGGACATTACTATGTCACCAATTGGGTATCAGCCGAGCACTTTCCTCTGGTTTTCACCCCCAAACTAACGGACAAACCGAGAGACTCAATGCTGGGATGGAACAATATTTAAGGTGTTTCTGTTGTCTCAAACAAGAAAGATGGTCAGCCTTTCTCTCTCAGGCCGAATTCGCCTATAATAATAATTACCACTCGTCCATTCGCATGAGTCCATTCTACTGCACTTACGGGTATCATCCACAACAACTGCCCTGGACCGGAATGCAACCTACCCAATCTCCCGCCATAGACGACAGGTTGTCTGAACTCAAGGAAGTTCATAGAATGGCTAGAGAAGCATTGGAAGGCAGTCAGCTCACACAGAAAAGATGGGCGGATAGAAGTCGACGGTCCAACCCAGAATGGAAGCCAGGACAGAGAGTCTGGTTATCTACCAAACATCTTCCTAGATGGATACACACAGGCAAATTTGCACCTCGAAACCTGGCTCCTTATCCCATCATCAGACAGATCAACCCCGTAGCTTATGAACTATGCTTACCTAAGGGTCTTCAAAGAGTACATCCAGTCTTCCACACCTCATTACTCAAGGAATACAAGGAGGATCCTTTTCACCGCAAGACTCAGAAGACTAAGACTCCGAAGGTAAAGGAATCCCAAGAATACGAGGTTGATTACTTAGTGGATTCACGTTATCACCGAGGGAGACTCCAATATCTGGTCCATTGGAAGGGATATTCCGAAGATGAAACGACGTGGGAACCCAGGTACCATCTTCACGCACCCAGACTCGTAAGAAGGTTTCATCTGAGGTATCCAGGAAAACCAGGGGGGTTCCGGGGAGGGAGAGGCCATACTGTCATGATCCGCCCCTGGAAGCTATGGCACGATTGGAAAGCACTGCCACGAAGAACCTGACAGTAACGGCCTAGCCCTCAACCAACATGGTGGCCACCGCTACTTAAACCAGCCCCGCCCACTTACCTGCGCGTTGTATCTGTGATTTTCAACGATACGCTCGCTCGGCTACTCCTCCGAGTAGCCTCCTCCCAGCCTTCTACCGTTTTCTACCTGCGCTTCACTCTACTTGTCCAGCCTACGATTTTACCTTGCTTCCTTCTTTCTGCGGCGTCTGCCGCTCATCATTCCACTCTGATTCCTTACCTTCGGCACATCGCCGTTCCGACTCGCGGTCTCCTCCGCCACTCTCGCGCCTCCTCGCGTTCTCCTCTATTAGCTTCGGGGTTCTGTCTATCCTTTGGGTTTTGGACTATACCTGGCTTCTAGTCTCTCCCTCTCTTTCTATTCTTTCTGCTTCCATCGCTCTCTTCTGAAATTGTTACGGATCCTTCTGTGACAGCTTACAGTACTCTACTACTTCTCCCAATACCTCGTACTCTTTGCTGGTATATTATTCCTGGGGCTTTGCCAGTTTGCTTCCTATGTGATCCTGAGAAGTGAAAGTCACCCCAGAACTTTACCGGTCTGCCTCTTGCAACTATACTCGACTCGAGTATCCTTCCTGGAACAGTCTGCAGGGTTTTTTGTGCCATCCATCGGCTTTTTCCCTGTCTTTTTGGGGCTTGGCTCCTCTGTGCCCCCCTCAAGACAGGTCCCATTCCCTGTCGAGGTGGCCTCCGAGGGAGCCAGGCCTTACTTGCATGACAGGAAGTCAAAGGAGAAACCATCTAAGGAACATCCCAAGGTACTACGGAAGAAGCCATACAGTGTCCAAGAAAGCCAAGAAGAATCTTCAGGTGAGGAGCAGGGGGCGGAAGGTGATCAACGTGACAGTGTGTGATTGAAGTCAATTGCTTGACCCTTGTGTCGGGTAAACAGTTTCATTAAAAGTCTGTTGTCTTTCCTGAGGTAAAACAGAGTTTGTGTTGGAAAGGGTAGCGTTTTGAGTGTCAGAATATCCTACGGGACGGGATGGGGAAGAGGTGTTATAGGGATTTATAGTCTTTGTTTTAGGGGGGTAAGTGATTTCGGAAGGATGGGCTTTGGAGGGTTTGTGGGAACTGTCATTTTTGGTCATTTTCGAATGGGAGTTCGGCAAGTGACAATGGGGGGGGCAGGAAGAAGAATGATTGGCAGTATTCGGATAGTGAACAGGAAAACAAGGATTATGAGAAAGATGGTGTCTGAATGCAACAGGGTGTGTAATGAATTCACCAGAAAAGGAGAGGATGGTTTATTCTCGAAAAGGAAGTTTATCGGATGGAAGGGAGGTCGAGTTGATTCAGCCCATAAAAGCCTCGGGGACCTCGTCTTCCTCGTCCCTTTCTCCGGTATAGTACCGTGTCTCACCTGGGGCATTCCCCCAAGCACAACCCCAACTCCCCTACCCAGGTGATCCTCCCTCACTCCTACACCCCCAGAGTTAGGATCTGAGAGTGGTAGCTCTCCCCTCGCTACCTGAATAAGGGATTCCCAAGGTTTACTCGGGAGAATACCTTTAGGTTTCTCACAACACTCTTGAACTGTAGTCACTTGTGTCTGTCTTAATATTGATGCCATACCTTTCTTACGGTGGTCACCCACGGACACCTATTAGAGTCTACAACGTCCCTCCAATCCTCTACACCTAAAGTTGTTGTTGTAAGAAGTAATGCAAATGTTAGAGAAGAATGCTATAGAAAAGGTGCCAAGGCATCACAGAGGGAAAGGGGTTCACTCCTGATACTTTCTTGTGAAAGAAACAGATGGGAAATGGCATCGCATATTAGATCTACGGCGGCTAAACAAATTCATCAAAAGACAAACATTTTAAATGGTGATGTTGCAGCAAGTAATCAGAGCAATTCAACCACACAAGTTTCTGGGGACCCTCGACCTTCAGGATGCGTACTTCCACATACCAATCCACCCAAAACACAGGAAGTACCTAAGGTTTGTGGTGCAAAGTGCCCACTATCAGTTTTGAGTGCTACTATTTGACCCCTTGGACCTTTACCAAATGCCTAGACCCCATTGCTGTAAGCCTACCAAGTAAGGGCCACCACGGCTACCCTTATTTGAATGACTGTCTCATAAGGGCATCAATGCGCACCAGGGCACAGGTGTCCATGTCAGAGACGGTGCGTACACTCCAGAGCCTAGGTTTCTTGATAAACTACAGGAAATCCTTTCTGCAACCATCCAAGACCTTAATCTTTCTTGGGGCACAAATCTCAATGGGGGAGCCATGAGTGAGGCTTTCCATGGATAGAGTGAACACACTAACTTCATTAGTTCCCACCTTCGCACCAGGAAACTGTACATCAGTGTACACATGCATGCGTCTCCTCTGCACTATGTCATTGTGCATTACACTGATACTCAACTGCAGGCTCCACGTGCGGCCCCTGCAGGAGTTCATATCAGTAAATTGGTCTCAAGTGGCAGGAACATGGGAAGACAAGGTCCGCATTACCCCCAAGCTGGTGCACAAGCTTCAATGGTGGTCCAACTAGGACAACCTTGCAAAAGGCAAACCGCTTCAAGACCCATGTCACCACAAGACTCTCATCACGGACGCTTCCTTGTCGGGCCGGGGATCCCATATCGACAAGCAGCATGTCAGAGGTCGCTGGATAGTCAAGAAGGCGACACTCCACATCAGCGTACTAGAACCTAAGAGCAGTAAGATGGGCCCTCAAATCCTGCCTGCCGGTGCTAAAAGGTGCACAATCAGGATACTTATGGACAGTACCACCACAATCTTTTATATCAGGAAGTCAGAATGAACGCGATCTATGACCCTATCCCAGGAGGTCCAGCGGGTGTGGCACTGGACCATCTCCAGCCGCATGCTCTTGCAAGCGTTCCACCTCCGAGGAGTCCAGAACAAGGTGGTGGACAGCCTCAGCAGGCAATCCACTCAGTCTCACGGATGGGAGCTCAACAACAGTCCACTTCATAGAGTGTTCCAGTGATGGGGGCATCCATCCATAGACCTCTTTGCCATCAACTGCAACAAACAATGTCTGCTGTTTGCCAGCAGGAGTTCACAGCAGGGATCGAAGGGAGATGCATTCTCCTTTTCGTGGATGAACCTGTTTGCCTACGCATTCCTGCCGATTCCAGTTAAACATCGGACAATACAAATGATAAGGCCACATCCGTGTCGACTCATCCTGATTGCTCCCAACAGGCCATGCCAGATGTGGTACTCTGACTTTTTCAAACTGTCAGCAGTCCTGCCCATAAGGCTACTCAATCGACCAGACTTCATATCCCAAGACTACGACAAGGTCATTCACCAAGATCCACAGTCCCGAAATTTGACAGCGTGGATCCTGGTTTCGCAGAATTGGGACAACTAGCTATTCCGCAAGATTGTAAAGACATTCTTGCAGCGGCCAGAGCACCCTCCACAAACCATAAGTGGAAATGGTTCTGTGCATAGTGCACGAAACAGCAAGTGGTTCAACTGCTCACCGCTCAGCCGGAACAGCTTCTCTCGTACCTGATGTCTTTGCCAAAGGAAGTGCTCAGTCACTCATCCGTCAAGGTACATCTAGCGGTCATCTTCAGATACACTAGAAGAAGAGGATACACACCCTTGTTCAGTGACAGGATGGTTAAGCATTTCCTAAAAGGGCTTTTTCGAGCATTCTCACCAACAAGGAAAACTCCACCAAACCGGAGCCTGAATAAGACCTAGCAGGGCTTATAAGGAAATCTTTTCGAGCCACTGGCCACAGCGAGCATGAAATATGTGCCTTGGAAGATTGCATTCCTAGTGGTTATCACGTCAGCTAGGAGGATGTCAGAGCTGCAGGCGCTGGCTGTCAATGAGCCCTACTTTCGTTCATTTTACTCAAACATTTCCAATTGTGGAGGTAACAAACTCTTTAAATGTCCACCTACAGCTAGTCCCAAAACCCAAAGATAGCTGGTCAGCTCTGGGAGCTGTAAAGAATAGATTTTAAATTGGATTACAGTTCGTGCTTAGTGCTTTGGTGGTTGGATTGTATGTTAGCAATGCTTATAGCTGGGTACCCCAGGAGAAATGACCTCTGTGACTCCTCTGTTCCCTTGTCTTCAGCAGCAGTTCAATGGCTATGTCATACTGCTTCTGGATATCTGTAATGGGCACACTTGTGATTTCTGAAGATGTCTCACTATTGTTTTCGTGAAAAGGTGTTAATTTCCTTCTCTGAAGGATTGGTGAGTGACTCTGTATAGAATGAGTGTGCATAATTCCACTTGAGAACACTCTGTTTTGTCAGTAGTGAATGGGTGTTTCTGTGTCTGCAACTCATTTGTTAAGTGTACCTCAGATATGATGAGTTTTTGGGGAACTTGGGGAGTCTACTAAGTCAATAGTTCTCTGAATTGCACTGAGTGTTGTGGACTGAGTGCTTGTGGGAGACTAAGCCAGCCCCTTGCTCTGAACCTTCCTCTTCTACTGCACATCAGGCACCCTCAACCTCTTCTTTGCTGGTCTTGAGATCTTGCTCAAAATGCTCCCGGCTGATGTCCCTGCCGTCATAATGGGTTACCTCAACCTTTCCAAGCCATCTAAGGCCTAACATCCCAAACCTGACTTCCCTCTCTCTGATAGTTCACTCGTCAACCTAGATAACCCTCCAACCCACACATTCTAATATTCCTATCTTCCACCCCATCTGCTTTGCTCCCACAATCAATCCCTCTCCCTTTGCCCCCTCTGCCATTCACTTCACCATCTCTATTCCTCACCGTTATCAAGTCCAACTCCATTTTCCCCAACAAGTCCACAACTCACAAGTTCTCTTTTGTCCTCTCGCTCACTCCTATAATCTTGCCTGAAATGATTCCAACTCTGCACTAGACTGCAGCCTCAACCATGTCAGCCATCCAGCTGTTGAGAGCAGCCAATGTGTCCCTTCTTGCACAGCTGGCACATCATTTAGGAATCTCTGTGAGCAGTTAGAATCAGCCTCCAAGAGGGAACTTTGCAAGTGGTGGGAAGCAAAAACAATGAAAATGTACCTAGAGGTAGGGAGGATACCCTGCAGTCAAAGAGTTTGTATCTTCTCTTCTTTTGAAGAAGAGGCTCTTGAAGCATTTATCAATTGGGAAGAACACCTTACTAAAACATTGAACGGGATGATAAAAATCATCAACCAGGCAGCAATAGCACACGAAAAAATCTTAAAAGAAATAGAGCAATTAAAAGAAAAAATTGAGAAACTTAATCTACCTGAGTTGACCTTTAAAAACTATCAAATACTTGATGAGTACATCATAAACTACACCAAAGAACTAAACAAGAAAGCAAAGAACATGTGTACGCAATGAAATGGACTATAAAAATTGAATAGTTTACACATTCCACAGAAAATATATCCATGGAGAAACACGTGTCTAGAGGGAACTATGAGGACAAATAAAGTGTGGTAATAAATGATACTAAGGATAAACCACTAAAGGAAAAATAACCCTATCAATGAAAATCCAATTGATGAGAGGGAACTAACCAATCAATGAATATATAATTGATGAATGGCATTAAGGATAGACAACTAAAGAAAAAACTTACCATTGAACCAGAACCTGAGAGAATAACCAATCAATGAAAATCCAATTGATGAATGGTATTAAGGACAAACAACTAAAGGAAAAATAACCAATCAATGAAAATACAATTGATGAATGGTATTAAGGATAAACTAAAAGAAAAAAAACATATCAATGAACTCTGAGACCAATTGACAAAACTGAATGTGATGTGTGATATGTTTTGTAATCCAACAAATAAAATAATTCAAGCAAAATAAATACATGTGAGTATGCATTTCATGAAGAAATATAGCTAGTGCACTGCTTGACTTGTGCAGATAAGGAGCAAAAAACTATTGTACGTTATTGTTGCGGTCACAATAAACTGAGCTTTAGCGCGCAGACCGCTGAACCTACACATGACCTAAAGGACTCGCCCTGGAACAGATCCTGGCTTTACCGGACGCAGCTAGAACAAAGACCAAACCCCACTCTCCTTGCTGCCTACAATAACTCTCTACTGAGCTTGACCACAACTCTTGATAAAGCCATATCCTCCTAGTAAACTGATTTTGTTTCCTTCCTCCACTCCCACCCTTGCAAATGATCAAGGACCAGCCAGGCCAACCTTCACCTCTTACCCTTAAGAACAGTTTAGTTTCCGTCTCCCTCTTCAACCTATTATTTTGCCATTTTGCCTACTACTTATTAACTCGCAAAAATATGGGGCACTGTCCATCCTTTTCTATCTCTCCCAACCCTGTCCTCTTTCTCTCCTCATCCCATCTTCCCAACACTTATCTCTATCCCACTTCCCCAACATCAAATTTGTACCCATTTTTTGCTCTTCCAACCCCTCTTGCTCCCCAATTGCGTCTTTTGTACCACACATTGTAAAGGAACTTGCACCTGCTACCTCTGCTCACCTCTCTGCCTTATTCAAAATCTTTCAACTGGCATCTTCACAGCCTGTTACAAAGCAGTCACATTCACATCTCTCCTAAAGAAAGTAAGTGCTCACCCAAATAACCCCTCGTGCTACAGACATGCTTCCCTCTCCCACCCTACCACACAAAAATTGCCTCCTCAGAAAATTGCCGAGAGGGTTGTCTTCACCCCGTTCACTGTGATTTTACAGAAAATATTTTTTCAATTGATTTTTTATTGCAAAAAATCCATTTAAAAAAATCACATTTTTTATTTTTTGTTTTGGGGGGTCGCTCCTCCAAGCCCCCCATTTCCCTATGATTTTAACCCCGCCCCGAATGGCTATTTAAATGCCTTACCCCATATATATATATATATATATATATATATAAAATCTGTGTTTTTGATCGATTTGATTTGGTAAATAGTCCATCGGAAAAAAAAATCTGTAAAATCACTGGATACTTCTTCACCCACACAGTCAACTATCACGAGTTAAAGAAAAGGAGTGGTTTTGTTAGGTTACTTGTGCCCAGCCTTTCTAATTTCTAGTTCACAAAATGAATCTAGAGTTGCTGTTTACTAGTTAGATGTTATTGGTTGTGTACCAACAGTAGTGTTAGAAGTAAAAAGGTACCAACATACTCCATTTGGACGCACGTGCAATAGTTTCGCCCTTACCCGGGCTTTCTCAAGGCACAGTTGTGATTATGTATGCAATATTGTGTGTGCTTTTCCATGAGAACACTCCTTCACATGGTTTACACACAATATACAGTTCAAGCAGAGTTCATTGTTTTTTCACATTGTTCGATCATGCATAGTTCACATACACAGATGCATTACATTTGGAGCAACCTAAAGCTAAGTAAAGAAGCTTAGTGGCTCTGTAGTGAGAGGGACAAGGGAGAGATAGAGCCGAGTGTTGTTAGTTAAAGATAGGGTTACATCTATTGATTGTCAAGTCAATGGTTTTCAGTATTACACACTTAAGTCCGGAATAGGTCTTACCTATAAGGTTCAGGTCAGTTTCTATTCTTTCTTCTGGGATTTTAACCCTAGGTGTGTCACAATTACTGAAACCTGTTAGCAGTGGTTCTATGGTGATCCCATTGTATTACTGTGTCTAATTGCAGGGCCTATGGAAACGTAAATTATAATTATGTAAATTGTTCAAATGTTTACATGAAGAATGCAAACATATGTTTGTGGTTACATTTATTTACCTTCTTTAATTGTCTGTTATGGTCTCCTAAAAGTTAACGGTTGGGATTTCCCGGTAATAGTTCTTTTTGGTTGTTGGTCTGTGAACAAACCAAATCCATTTTAGCCCAGTATCCCTAACTGCATTCAGTGCTACAATAAAGTAATTGTCCTGTGTACCCTTCTTTCATCTTACCTTGAATAGATAAGAAGCTCCTTTATAGGTTCTGCCTTCTTAGTACACTTTTTCAAAATGTCTTCATTGAGTCGGTCTGGAAGAGATCAGACTAATGGTTAGTTAAAGTTATCCCATATATGCCCAATTAACTTCCTTCATTGCTTTTGTATTCTACTTTGGCCAGTCTTACCTTATAAGAGAAGAAATGATCCTTCAGTGGTCTGGGTTCTTTCAGGATGGTGGCGGTCCGCATGTAGCTAGATCGCAGCCATCCTGAAAGTGAGCTTTTATTGGCTGCCAAGATGGTGATGTCATCCACCATTGCATGATGACCTCATCCACACTGATGGCCTGTTCTATTTGATATATATATTGATGAGGCTTGTGGAATCTGCTTAGATCACATGCTGTGCATAGGCCGACATCTAGTGGAAGCTGCGGAGTATTACAGTTTGTTTTTCGAAACTCGAAAATTGGGCGTCGACATAGGGCGTGCCAGTAATACTATCCCTAGTGTGACCTCCACTGTACCCATGATCCCTCACGCGTCTAGGACCCTCAGATTGTTTTTTTCCGTCATGCTGGTCGGAATCACTGAGCGGAGTTCCCTGACTTAGTCAGATTTTGCTAATATTGTTAGAGTGTGCAGTGGGTTTAAATCGAAGACCCTTAAGGACCGTTCGACAAAGCTTTGGGCCCACCACGCCAGGCGACAATTGGCCGCGGAGGGTGCCTTCAGCGATGGCAGCGACGCCGAACTTTCGGACGGCGAGGGCAATGTGGCGTCGATGGACAGCCAAGCGCAAGTCCTCGACCTCAGAAGGTTGTCCGGCAGGGCAGCTATGGGGAAGACCCCCGGCGATGTGAGCGCTACCTAAAAAAAGCCAATTGGCACAGGTTTCGGCAGAGGGGAGAGCCGTGTTAGGTTGCATTTTAAAATCAACCTTTGATGCTGCGGAAAACGCCGGCAGATTAATTGCTGAAAGCACGGTCATCAAGAGGCATGCTTGGCTACGGCAGTCGTGTTTCAAGGCCGAGACCCAAGCATCATTGATAGATAAGCCGGTGGAGCCGGATCTATTGTTTGGAAAGGCGGTCGAGGACGTGCTAAAGAATGCCAAGGACGAGTACGAGACACTCAAAACCCTAGGGCAACTAACCAACAAACCCCTTAACCAGAGAGGGAATGGCAATTTTCGTCGGCCTCGCGGACAAAACTCCCAAATACGCTCAAACTATTCCCAAGGCCAGGGTACTACATGGAACACTAACCAGCAGTCTACCCAGAGTTATGGCAGGGGTAACAAAAGAGGTTGTGGTAGGGGTAGAGGCAGTCCCAATAAAGGAGGGGGCACGCCTCCACCAAAACAGTGACGCTCCGTTCAGGGTCCCTTCTCACACATCCCCAGTAGGGGGACGCATTTCCATCTTCACCCAAGCTTAAGAAGGGATCACATCAGACAGATGGGTGCTGTCCACAGTGTCCGCAGGATACTGCATAGAACTCCTAGAGCGTCCCCGAAACCACCCTCCACGACAAAGAATACACTCATTAGACCACCAGAAGATCCTACTCGAAGAGATCGAAATTCTTCTCGCAAAGGACGTGATAGAAATCGTCCCGGGACACCAGGTAAACAAGGGTATTTATTCAACCTACTTCCTTGTGCCAAAAAAAGATTTGACAATGCACCCAGTATTGGATTTACTGCCTGCAAACAAGTATGTCAAGCCCCAAAAATTTCGCATGACTACTCTCCAAGCGATAATCCCCCTCCTAAAGAAGGGGGATTACATGGCAATATTGGATATGAAAGATGCTTATTTTCATATTTCCATGTTCCCAGCGCACAGAAAATATCTGCGCTTCAAGGTGGACAGTCAGCACTACCAGTTCAAGGTACTGCCCTTCGGGATAGCCTCGGCTCCAAGGGTATTCACCAAGGTACTGGCGGTGGCGGCGGCACACATACGCAGGGAGGCAATCCCAGTGTACCCTTATCTGGACGACTGGCTCATCACGGGGGAGACCCCAGTAATTTGCAGGACGAACATTCAAAGAACTATCAACCTCCTCTTCGAATTGGGCTTCTCCATAAACGAGAAAAAATCAAGTCTGGTGCCCAGCACCTCCAAGCAGTCCCTAGGAGCTGTTCTAAATACTCAAGAGGGGTTGGCTTTTCCTTCAGAGGAAAGAATTCGGAATATACTACTGCAAATTCCGCAATATCAAACCGGTCGCCAGATAACAGTTCGCAAAGCAATGCGTTTGCTGGTGTCATGATTTCCCAATGAGTTCCTTGATTAAGCCCATGTTTCTGTAGTTTATATTTGCTCTGTCATTTGAGAGAAGGTATTGTTCCATTCAGATCCATATAGTAAGGCATGGGGAAATTGGTATTCCAAAATGGCCGCCTAGTGGTGTCAACCATGAACTAATCCGTAGGTCTAGTCTTTTGCGACCTCTGTTACAAGTACCCAATTCCTGAGGAGACTCGCGCTTCGCATTGCTGACTGCCATGCAGTACGGACGCTCACCGCGGTCTCTGTAGAGTTCCTGTCAGAGTTTCCCTGCCCTCCCAATTTTCAGTCAGAATTTATCCGTTCTGTCCTATAGTCTCCTCCTCTGCTCACAGCCAGTAGTTTCCATTATTATTTATTGTCCCCTAGTTGCCGTGTCCTTAGCTCTAGTCCGGAGTTTTCCTGTCAGAGTTTCGTGAGGAGTACACCATACACACACGCAAGTACCTGTTTTCAAGGTTTCCCGTGGGTTACCAGTGTTTGTTGTTTTTTCGTTGCAAGTTTTTTAGCAACGAATTAGTTACTGTGCATTTTCGCATATTGTGTTTATGCTTATACGCATTGTTCCGCGCTCCAATGTTTGAAACTCATTAGCTGTGCCAGGTTGTCGTCACACTGCCCGTAAATATTGCCAGACTGCGTAGCTAGCTTCAACATTCATTTATTTCTTGTGACTCGCTATAGTGCAGGAAAGGGTTTTCATCTCATTCCGCATTACACTCAGCTGGTGGTTGTTTAGTTAGTTCCCTTTTTGAACATCGCTACACCATTTATACGGAACAGAGTGTCATCTGAAATTCCGTTATTGCTCTCCAGTTTGAATGTATTGAGGCTTACACAGTTTTTTTAAATTTTAGGAACCATCATAGTTTATGTACTTCCTTTCACCACTAACACTCATATTGGTCAGGACTTAATAGGAATTATTTTCTCATTACCACTTAGTCGCCTTTTTTCCATTATATAAGAATTCTTTTTGCATCCAGACTACACCGTTTCTTCAGGACATGCGCCCCTGTATGAATGCAGGATGGAGGGCTCACTAAAAAAGAACCTTAGGTGAGCTTTTCCTGTTCTTGGTTATTATTCTTTTTTCAGTACTGGAGAGTTATTTCAGAATAGGGAAGGAACATTATTAAGGAGGTATGTTTTCTTGTCATCCTTTCTACAGGGATAGTGATTCACTGAAGTTCCGGGAAGTTCTTCTGGCGTTCCCGCAGATTGACAGGTGAGCGTTACAGCTGGGCATGATGGCGTCATGTATTTACCTGGTCCCCACGCATGCAAGAATGGTTGGCGAAACTGTGGTCTCAGGCAAGTGGTCAGTGGGACGATCTAGTGGTCGTTTTGCCAACACTTGTACAAAGCCTCCACTGGTGAACAAGAGACAATCTATCCAAGGGGAAACCCTTTTACGATCCCGAGACGCATGCCTGACAGGATGGGGAGCTCACCATCTCCACCACACAGCTCAGGGTCTCTGGTCTCACACAGTGGCCAAGAATCACATCAACCTGCTGGAGCTTCTGGCAGTTTTCAGAGCACTTCAAGCGTTCGAGCCCCACCTACTGAACCTGTCGGTGCAGATCCGGACGGACAGCACTACAGCCATGTTCTACCTGAACAAGCAAGGAGGGACTTGTTCGCCAAATCTGTCCAGACTTGCCCAGAAAATTTGGATATGGGCACTCAGACGGAACATCTTTCTGTCATCTCAACATGTTCCAGGGGATCTCAATGCTCTACCAGACGCTTTGAGCAGAGATCCCCTTCCAGAGGAACACAAATGGTGTCTACACAGAGATATCGTAGAAGATCTCTTCTCTCAGTGGGGTTTCCCCACTATAGACCTATTCGCCACAAGCGAAAACAGACAGTGCCCAGGATTCACATCCAGGTTTCTCCAACCAGACTCCCTGGGCAACGCCCTGTGGATGAACTGGTCAGGGATGTTTGTGTACGCTTTTCCACCAACTCCTCTCATCAGGAAGGTGGTGAACAAGATGAACAGAGAGTCGATGACGCTCGTCCTAGTTGCTCCCATGTGGGCGAGACAACCGTGGTTTCCACACCTATGCAGACTCTCGGTGTGTGATCCCATCAAACACCCGGGCTGGTACAACCTTTTGTCCCAGCACCAAGGTCAGAAGGTGCATCCTCAACCCAACTCCATGAACCTAGCAGCATGGCTCCTGAGGTCATAGAGTTTGGACATCTCAATTTACCGCAGAGGTGTATGGACATCCTAAAAGAGTCTAGGAAACGGAACACGAGGCATTGCTACTTCGACAAATGGAAGAGATTCGTTATCTGGTGCCAGTATAAACAAATCAACCCAGTTGATTGCACTCCTTCCACTATCGTGACATACATGCTCCACCTGCTGGACGCAGGGTTGGTTTTCAACTCACTAAAGGTACACCTGGCAGCACTGTCAGCGTACACCACCTCACATAGCAAGGTGTCGTGGTGGAAGGTACCCGTGGATAAAGCCTTCATGGAAGGAGTAAAGAGACTTCATCCTCCTATATCTAACCCACCACCAGGATGGGACCTGAACGTGGTGCTATCTAAACTCATGGGCCCCCCATTCGAGCCCATGCATAAGACAAGTCTCAAACACCTGACCTATAATACTGCCTTCTTAGTAGCCATTACATCCATAAGAAGGGTCAATGAAATTCAGGCTCTGTCAGTGCAGGATCCTTTCTTTACTATTCATAAGGATAAGCTGGTTTTACGGACACACCCTAGGTTCTCACCTAAGTTTATTTCAAAATTCCATGTAAACCAGTCCATCGAGCTTCCGGCTTTCTTCCAAAACCCACAAAGCTCGGCTGAGGTTAAACTACACACCCTAGATGTGCGTAGGGCGGTCCTTTACTACGTAAACAAGACCAGACCGCTTAGAAAGACAGATCAACTGTTTGTCTCTGTAGCCACAGGCAAAGAGGGAGATCGCGTCTCTAAGGGTGCCATCTCCAAGTGGATTGTCAACTGTATCCAGTTGTGTTACTCTCTTTCTGACAAAACTTTGCCTTTTACGCCCAGAGCCCACTCGACAAGAGGCATTGGGGCCACTATGGCCTTCATTGCAAATGTTCCCCTGGACACCATTTGCAAAGCAGCTACTTGGAGCTCTATTCACACTTTTACTCAGCACTACTGCATTGACACCCATTCCAAGACAGATACTCAAGTGGGACAAGCGGTTCTAAGACATTTATTTGCTCATGACCCTTCTCAAATCCCACCTCCTTCTAACACTGCTCGCTAATCTATGCACAGCATGTGATCTAAGCAGATTCCACAAGCCTCAGAAGGGATACATTACTCACCGTAATCGTATTTCTGATGCTTGTATATGCTTAGATTCACATGCGACCCACCCTTCCTCCCCTCTGAGAGAAGGCGCATGGATGCTTGTAGTCTTATCTTATCTATCTTCTATCTGCTTGGATCATCTGTACTCACGCTACTCCTCATGCTACCTCATGTCAGGAAAAAATACAATCTGAGGGTCCTAGACGCGTGAGGGATCATGGGTACAGTGGACGTCACACTAGGGATAGTATTACTGGCACGCCCTGTGTCGACGCCCAATTTTTCGAGTTTCGAAAAACAAACTGTAATACTCTGCAGCTTCCACTAGATGTCGGCCTATGCACAGCATGTGAATCTAAGCAGATACAAGCATCAGAAATACGATTACGGTGAGTAATGTATCCCATATATATTTGTCAGCGATCGCTGGTTTGTATACTAATTATGAATTCTGATCTCATTTAGATCCAAGGGGATGAAAGGGTCCCTGCTCTTTTAAAATCTTACCTTTGTTGTTTCCAATATACAGTTGTATTAGAGTTGTGCCTGTATTGCTCCAAACTCCAAGCTACTTAATAGTCTGTGTTTCTGAGAATGGACTAGTCCCTTCTAATGGTGCCCCACAAAGTTGTTAGTCCTATTTCAAACTAATGACACCATTTTCACATCTGAATACACCAATTGTACATATACAATTAGTTAGATTGCGGGCTAGATGGGCCGTTCACTTATTGTTCCATTGTTATATGCTGAAATTAACTTTTTATTATCTAAGTTGGAGTTTGTCATGTCTATTAGCAAAGCTTTGGCGGTTTACTAAATCTTCAAATCTAGTGTTTATTCCAATGCTTGGCGTTTGCTTCTTGCTTGTGCCAGTTATTTAATTATCTCATCTTGGTCTTGTTTTAAGTGGTTTACTGAGGCAAATGCTTTCTCCAGTTTGGAAATTGTGATTCCCTTTTGCCAAGGCAACCATATTGCTGGCACTGCCCACTACTCTCACCGCTCCTCCATTCTCATTCTTCCAGACCTTTTTGCTGCATTTACCCCTCTTGATCATTCCTCCCACCTTTCAAACTCTTTCCTTCCTTGACTTCAAAGACACTGTACTGAAATGGGTGTCCTACTTCATTGGCAGCTCTCAGCACCTCCTTCCCAACACCTCTTGCAGTCAGGATACATTTAAGTGAATTCTGAAATCTACTTCTCTTCACCATATACATCTCCTTCGGCAAACTCATGTCCTCCTTTTGCTCTAACAAATACCTCTTTGCTGATGATACTCTACTTTGTCTCCTTCCCCTCCCTCACCCCTGCAATCTCTCAACAAATGACCAACTGCATAATAGAGATCTGCCACTGGACTGCTCTACACTGCCTTATGCTCAACTCTTTAAAGACAGAAGTCATCTTACTCATTGTCTCCAACCCATTCTCCATCTCTTTCAGCCCTGACCGCATCACCTCAAACATGACTCACAACCTCGGGGTTCTCTATGTCCGCAAACTGAAATTCTTTCCCTTCATTATGGCCACTGCCAACACAGCTACACTCAACCTTCTAAACATTATACAAATCTGCCCATTCCTCATGCACCACTCCACTAAAGCATTTATCTCTACTTTGTGCTCAGCAAAATGGGCTGTGGCACAGGTTTACTCCTCTACTCTTTTGTTTCCCTCAAAACATCTTCAGCATTGCCCCGCCTCCCTTTTTGGCCTTCCCATAGCCTCCTCCACCTATACCAACAGTTATCACTCTTTTTTTTTAATTTCAATTTTATTGGTCTTCAGATGGACACTTCAATATTCAAATACACACATTTTTTGTAAAACATGGCATGAAAAATGAAAGGACATTGATCATAGTACATATCATCAACCATAAGATATATATTCTTCTCAATAACATTTCTAATAGTTTCTTTCCCCTGATTCCCACCCCCCACCTCTTTCCATATGTCTGTAGGCTAGGTCAAGATATTCCAGTATCTCGCAATGGAGTAGGACCATTACGATAAGCAAAGGCACAGATTTGCTCATTATGACTCTTTGCGGGCATTGTCAACCAGCCAACTGAATACCTGTTGTATTTTGTCATATCGCGCACACATTCCTTCATGCGATATATTTAGCACGAAATTCCGACCATTCATTATCAACAGAAGTACGATCCCCATGAAGGGCGACAGTCAGACTGTCCATTCTGAATATGTTCCGAGAGACACCTATCCATTCAGTTTTAGTAGGAAGGGTTGCTATCTTCCACACTGTCGTGAGTCATCAGTAGGCCTAGGATCATTTTTGTTACCTTAATGATTGCCTCCTCCGTTTCAATCAGACCAAATAAAATCATCAACGGCTGTTTCTCCCTCTCTTCCCCATCTAACTCTTTAATCCAACTGAGTCTCGTCCCAGTATGATTGCACTGCCTTGCATTCCCACCACATATGCCAGTAGTCTGCTTTCTGCCCACAACCCCTCCAGCAGTATGGGCTCACACCTTAGTACATCTTGGCCAACCTGAGCGGGTCATACTGCCATCTGTACAATAATTTAATGGCATGCAGTTTGAACCGACAAGATATGGATGATTTCGCTGTTCTTCTACATATTTGTGACCATAACCTCTGGGAGAGGTGCCCTCCCAGGTCTACCTCCCATTTACTCTTCAGCGTGATCAAGGGAGCTGTGTCAACTTCTACTAGTGCCGTATACATCGTGCTTATGAGGCCCTTGGAGCTTGTGTAAGTGTCAAGGATTTTTTCGAACGGGGTGAGGTCCCTCTGCAGCTGATCTTTCCAGACCACCCGTGTCATGACCCCTTTCAATTTCAAGTATTGAAACACCGAGAGTGGGACTAAATAAAGTGCTTCTCCAAGCTCTTGGATAGTGGTGAAGGTCTTATTTCTCTATAGTTGTCCTGCCCTCTCGAGCCCAGCCTCATACCATGATTGGAAGCTCCCCGGGTCTGGGATAGCGTCTCGGACCCCTGGTACCCATAGATGTCCTAAAGGGGAAGGCCAGGTTGTGACCCCCCTCATCCCTTTGTTTGGTGTCCACACTGCCCATATTGTTCCAAGGATGGGGTGGTTCTTAATTCTGTTCTGTAATTGGGGCCCAGGGACCCAGAGCCATTCTCCCAAAGTAAATGGCCGGAGGTGATCAATTTCTAATCTTATCGATCGTAGGTCTGACTGCTGCCTAAGGTGTAGTATTAGTATACCCAATTGGGCTGCCCTATAGTATAGTTCTAAGTCTGGGAGGCCCACCCGTGCATTGTCCTTTCGGAGATGGAGTAAGGATCTAGCAGCCCTGGGTTTTTTGTTTTGCCATAGGAATGCCAGTAGGGATTTCCTGGTGGCAATGAAATATTCTCTGGGCATTTTAATGGGGAGCATCTGAAACAAATAAAGTATTTTAGGCAGGATTACCATTTTGATGGCGTTCAGGTGGCCCATCCAGGAGATGGTCAGTCTGGACCATCTCACAGTGTCTCCTCCCAGAGTAAGTGACAGTGGAGGGAAGTTAGCTTGATATAGAGTTCAGAGTTCCCGGGTAACATTAATACCTAAATATCAGAGTGTAGTGAGGCTAACCTTCATCCCCATGGGAGCAAACCGCTCTACTTCAGAATCCCTGTCTTATCGATCGGGAGGAGGATTGATTTCCCTGTGTTAATCTTGAGACCCGCCAATTTACCATATTCCTCAATTATGTCTATTGCTGCTGGAACAGAGTTTAGAGGGTAAGTTAAGTGTAGGAGAATGTGGTCGGCATAGAGGCCCAGTTTGTATTCCCGCTCCCCTACCTTGATTCCTTTTACCTTTTCGTCAAGTCTCAGTTTCTGTGCAAGTGGTTTGAGGGACAGAACAAATAATATTGCGGACAGTGGACAGCCTTGCAGTTTTCCCCTCTCCAGTGCGAACCACCTAGAGAAACCACCATTCACCGTCACAGAGGTCTTTGGGGATGAGTATAATGCCTTAATGGCACGACAGAGCCTCGGTCCCAACTCTATCCAAACCAGCACTTTTTCCAAGAAATCTCAGGCCACCCTATCAAAGGCCTTCTGTCCAGAGATAGGAGAGTTGGATCACCTCCCATACCCTGTGCCTCGTGTATCAGATGGAGTGTTTTCCTCATTGTGTCAGCTCCTTGTTTCTCCATCTCGAAGCCAACTTGGTCTGAGTGTATTAATATTGGCAGGTGTGTTTCTAATCGGTCTGCAATGATTCTTGCATATATGTTGGCATCAATGTTGAGGAGTGAGATGGGTCGATAGGATCCACAATGTTTTGGGTCTCTGCCTTCCTTCGGGATGACTGTAAGAAGGGCCTGTGCAAAGGACGGGGGTGCCTGGTCTGTCTCAAAGACCTAATTGAATAGGGTCACCAGAAAGGGGGTGAGGAGCGTAGAGAATGATTTATAAAAACCGGGTGTGAACCCATCCTCCCCTGGGGCCTTACCCGTCTTTAGACGCTTAAAAGCGTCTAGGACCTCCTCTCCCGTGACTGATGTTTCCAGGGCTTCAGCTTCTGTGTGGGTCAGCGCGAGGAGCCCTGCTTCTCTAAGATATGTGTCAATACTCCCCGATGGGGGGGCGGTGGGTCACAGGTGTACAAGTCTTCATAGAAGGAGGTTGTGTGTAGGAGGGTGCCATCGGTTCTCTCTATTGAGTTCACTCATCTTTCCGCCCTCTGCGCCCGAAAGCCGGGCCGCCAAGAGGACGTCTGCCTTGTCACCCTTTTCATAATATTTCTGTTTTAGATATTGTAGGGTCTGGGCCACTTTACCTACATCGAGTGCTCTGAGTTCCTCCCTGAGCTCTTTGGCTTCAGCTATATGTTTTGATCTTACGCGTGGGGATGACTTTTTCGAGCCCCCTCTCTGATGAGAATACCCCTCCATCTAACCTTAGCTGCTTCTCATACGAATACCTTTGCAACCTCGCCAGTATCATTACTAATAAAGAATTGCTTGATTTTGTTCTCAAAGTCTTCCCTGAAGACCGTGTATGACCATAGCGATTCATTGCACCTCCACTTTGTGTTCCGAGGTGCGAGGTCTTCCCAGCCCAAGTCCACTGTGACCATATCATGATCAAACCATGCAATGGGGTGTATGTTCGCGGTTTGGAGTATTCATAACATGCCCTCGGAGAGGAATATATTATCAATTTGTGTGAGGGTATCATGGGGGATGGAGTGGAAGGTGAAACCCCTGTCTAATGGGTGTAGATGTTGCCAGCTGTCAATGAGGCCATACAGGGCAAGGGTCGTTTTAATTTCAGCCTGTGACTGCGGTGGGTTATGTGCGTCATTTTTAGTCTGCCTATCCAGGGAGCTATTGATCCATGTGTTGAAGTCACCCCCGAGAACTGTGTGGCCATGTGCTATATATAAAAAACACTTTCTCAGCCATTTTCTTTGAGAAATCTTTTTTGCCTTTGATTGGGCGCGTAGACCGTGGCAAGGGTGATGACCGTGTCAAGTATAGTTCCCACCACCAGCACTGCTCTTCCCTTCATGTCAGCCAGGATTCCAGGATCGTCATGCAGCAGCCCTTCCGAATCAGGATCCCCACACCACCCTTTTTTGAGATTGCAGAGCTCCAAAAGGAGTGACCCACACTACCACTAGGAATCGCCCTCTCTTCCCCTTTCTGATAACATGTTTCTTGGAGTAACAAAATATCAATGTCAGATCGTCTGAATTCTCTGGCTACTATGGATCGTTTTGTGGGAGAGTTCAGACCTTTCACATTAAGTGTGCATATGCGTAACTTGCCGTTTCTAAGTGTGGTAGACATTGTGATCATTTGGTGTATATTTATGTGACAGATGTGCCCGCTTTAGTGCCTCTGCTGTTTCATGCAGCTGTGTGCTTGACTCTCCGCTAATGGATTGGGTTATGAACGACCTTAAGGAGGCCGATGTTTGGTCTACTCGCTCTATGGTAGGATTACTCAAAAAACTGTCCCCTTCTCCCCCTCCCCTGCGCCCCTCCCTCCCGTCAACCCCAACTCGTCCCATTTTTCCTCCCTCCCCCCTCCCCATCTCACGTGGCGTCCGATCCGGCCGGGTTAACATCACCCAGTCGTTCTCGGACCACCCGCGGGAACCGCACAACGAGCGGTCTTAGTCATATTATAATCAAACTATTAATGAGCCTCCAATGTTCTCCCTGTGTCATAGGAGACCTACATCTGTTGAGAGTGCGATCTTGGTGTCAAATAACATCGAGCCCCCAATATCGCACCACGAAAACAACCAATTTATCTGGATGAACCTCGGATTCCTTGTTTCTCTCCACCTTCCTTTACGACATCTTCGGCATTTCAATCTTTCCCCTGCCATTGGATGATTGAGTACTGGACAATGGTTACTAGTGCCCAGCTACGACCATGCCTTAGACCCGCCATCAGGTGTTTCCGACGAAGCAATTTGAGCAGTTTGAAGGGGGAGTCAGTGCTCCATGTCTGGAGAGGCATTCATATCAAAAAACGAATGAGCAAGGTCATGTCAATATCTGCTGAAGAGTAACCACTGCTACACCCTGAGTGGGTGACCCCTTGTGTGGGTGGTCACAGAATTCTCATGAAACTGTTCTTCTGCACAAAAGGGTTTTATTTTGAAGTGCAGTGGTGTAGTAATACACTGGTATTTTTCAAAAAACATAGGACATTCACATTTGAGGACATACAAAGTGTAGTACCTAAGTACGAATTATCAAGTAGTCAGTATTTGAGACATCTACTTGTACAGTTTGTTCATTCTCTATAGGTTGCTTGGGAAGGAAGCTTAGAGAATTCAGTGGAATCATAAACAGGTGGGGGGCCCATAGAGTGTGGGCACAATCAAGAGTTGAACAACAACATATAATACATGTCAACACGACAGTGTTTCGGCCATTTTGCGTGGAGCTAGGTGAGCTCTAATGGTGTAGGCCTTCATCAGGACAGGAGTGTCATTACGAGTGGAGGGTCCTATGTGGTCGAATCCAAGGAGCTTAGTGGCTCAGATTAAGAGGTGGAAGGATCCACTTCTTTAGGATGCAGTCGTCATCTTGTCAACAGGCGCGGTCACGTCTATTGTCAGTGCATTCAGCTGCCAAGATCGTTGAAGCAGCAGTGTGACGTCTCGGATGTGCATCCTCGACATATGATTCCGGCTGGACTATTGTGCCTGTGGCTTCAACTCCAGCAACACGCTGCGAGGGACGCAGAGCCTGTGAGGAGCATCACCCCCTCAACTAACAAACCCCCCGCGGGACCCAAAGTGATCCATAACCTTTAACAAACCTTGCCGTTGTTTCACTTGCATATAGTAAAAGGAGGAATTAAAATATTAAATGGTGGGTGTCGCCACAAGTTACATCCACCCTTTTAATAAACTTGACGCCCTTGGTTTGCATCTACACTTCAGCCTGATCCACTCAGGAAAACATGGTGCGGAGACTGCAGGGCTAAAGCCCTTTCATCCGCCTCATGTAGGGATAGACTTGTCGTGGTTCCTGCTCTGAACAGAGCTTCTCCACCTATCATTCACTTGAACCTTACGCCTTCACTACAAATGGAACCCTTGACTACGGGTGAGACCACCGGAATGGGTGATAACAGTGGTTCTCCGCCAGAAGAGATAGCCTCTTATTGCCCAATTGATGTGTGTGGAAAAATTGGCCTGACGACAACCTCCCACAGAAACATTTCAGAATGCCCTTTAGAAACCAACGCCCCTGCTTCACTTGTCACTACATTGGGAAAATACTCAAAAATGGACCAGAGTCTTCTGCTCCACTCTTAGAGGCCTTTGCCACTTTGACACAAATTACGGAACCTCCAAGTAGTGCCGGTAATCTGGATTTAGGTCCAGAGGACACAAATCATATTTGAACTGGTGGCACAGAAGTCCTGGAACTAGCCCCACAGATTTATAACTTTGGAGCACCAAATCAAAACAATTATAAGACTTTGCACAGTACTGTTCCTGGGCGTTCATCCTGGAAGCCAAGAGGATTAACACCAGTTGCTCTTCAAGCAAAGCAATGTTTTTTTTACACTGGCAATAACTTTCAAACTTCATTGAGTGCCCACAACGCCATACTGGCAAAATCGCCTGAAACGACTCTAACTACGCACAAAGAGCTGGCTCAAATATCTGGTTGTGAAAGACACATCGAGGTCCCTCACTCTGCTGAGCCTCATACTTTAAAGCTTCAATCAAGAAGCTCAAGTCATCCAAACTGTTCGATGGAGAGAGTCCCTCATGTTGATACCAGGAGGGTTAATGAAGTGAGCTTTGAAGCGAATATACCATCTGAGACTCCTACAGAGCACACTGATGGTCAAACTAGGGGAAGTCACCTCAATAACAGGCAGACTTACGACCAGATGAAAAATTGCACACCTTTTGGATTTTTCACGATCTACGCCGCCCCATATGGAAACTTCAGATCGTCACAGATTCCTGCAAACGTCACAGATTAACTTCTAGCAGGGATGATGTTAATCCAACTTCAAACCCAGCATTATCAGATGAACATCTGCTACTGGATCTCGTAGCCGCCAATGTTTAGGAACATTCATCGCCCAAAACCTTTTTAGATGCCAACATGATTACGGCCTTCTCTCTGACAATGTCTACGTTTATGAAGCTGTACGAGAACATCGCGGACCAGCTAAAAGATCAATCAACCCTTTTGGCCATGTTACACTCCAAAATGGTCTTCGTTGAAGGCTTCATTTCGGCTCTCCAGGGGAATATAGATAAAAACTCAGAGCACATAACTACATTCTTAAAGAGTATCCTGAATCCCATCATAAAAGAAAAAGATAAAAGAAGGTTGTACATTCTTCCAAATTAACAGAACAGCCCACTTTTGGCCTCTGACTTCAATGAGAACAGCGACTGACCGCTAACCAACAAGGACACTGTTAGGAACTCCGCTGTTACTGCTTCCACTGAATCAGACGCTCGGACCATTATTATGTTGGAAGACACACAGGACGCGGACCTGATTAATGATCCTCAAGCAGCAAACCATGGAACAGCAAGATGCAAAGACTCTCTGAATTTGATCGATCTTGAAGCCGACGTGCAGAACGTCATTAGCTTGATCGACTACTCACAAGCAGATAATATTGAAAGACCAAGATGTAAAGATTCCCCGAATTTGCCAAACTTTGAAGAAGAGGTACAGATTGTCAACAGACTCAAAGAGAAACAGGCAGTGTCCCATGCTAAAGTGCCCCAAGATAACAATGCCAAAGGCCATAGCTGCAAAGATCCCTGGAGGCCTCTAGGCCCAGACAGAGCTGGAAGCTTAAAGGGTCTTTTAAATAATTCTGCAACCTCTGGAGCTCCTCTTGAAAAATGTCCACCTGTGAAAATTTACGACATCTTTTCCAAACTTCCAGACCCCACCCAGAACACAAGCGATAGGGTAAAGCCCCACCTACAAAAAAAGCACCTGGGAACAAATTGCAATCTTAACACGTACATTTTTCTACAAAGCCTGTGCCATCGAGACAAAGGCGACAGGTCACATTAATAAAGAATATGAAGTACCCAGTCTGCTCGATTGTCAACAAGCAGGACAATCAAACGAGTAAAATAAGACCTGACCCCCTGGAGAGATTTCGAGGCGCAGCCCTCCAAAAATCTATGACGGACTCCTACACTAGTGAGGAATCAGAATATGACTCACAGAGCATTTCGCCGGCCGGAGGTGGCACGCTCACTGGGGTCACAAAATGAAACACTAGAGAAGGAATCAATAAGTGATACAGACGACTTGATGAACCTTTCCATCTATTCTAAAGAATGGGACAAAGTTCCCCAGACCCAGACCACACTGGTGGATTGTTTTCCCAGAGATAAAACCATAGATGCAGCGACCCAACTAATAACACACTAGATAAGGAAAACACTGAATACTCTGAGGATGATACAGAGCGGCAGATGTAAAGTGAGGACTTGGTAGAGAAGACTCCTCCACAGACTTTGATCTCAAGGCCTTCATCTAGGACTAGTAGGACTAGGGTATTGTCTCGTATCCACATGGATAAGCTCGATCAAGCAGACAAGTCTATAAACTCATCAAAGTCTTTGAGGGAAGACTTTAGGACACTTGAACAAAGAAGTAGGTCCGTTAATGAGCAGACTAACTGGTCCGACAAAGAGCCCTTGTTACAGGCCCCAAAACAAGAAAAGTTGTCTAAACTAAATCGAATTAAAAGAGTTGTAGAAGCAAAAGGAGAAGCAACGACTCACATGCTACTGGAAAGAACATTATATATCCAGGACAATCTCATTCTCAACAGGGCGAATGTCCTAAGACTCTTCCACACAATAAGCTCGCTCACGATTATCCACTCTAAGGACCTTCACCTGACTGACTTCCCTGAAGAGTCAAGGAAAGACAACGTGGTCATTTACTTCTCTTCATCTAAATCAAGCAATTGCTGGTGAATGAATCCTCTTAATTAAATACTATGGGCTTCTCACTATAGGAATTAGAACATTTTGAGCCAAGGAGAAATAGAGAAGTTGAAATTCCAACTAATAGACCCTCAAAAGATTGTAAACACTGGCAACCAGGGGGTGCAGAGATGAACACACTCTCTGCGTGAGCTCCGTCAGCATCACCCCGGAAGATGAGATGAGCCCCCTCTTCCTGGTACCACCCTGCGAAAATTCGATGAGATAGTGTTGGCGGAACACCCCCCCTCGGCCTGGGAAAAATCCTGAGGAGAAACGGACCTCCGCACCCCCTGAAACAGCCGGAGGAAAAAGAGCCCTCGAGACGGCGCCACCACACGCGCAGGCAGCGTGTCAACGAGACCCGAGGCCCCGCGTGTAGGCCCTGCGGAGTCGCACTACGCCGACAGGGACCAGCTTCTGGCCCATACGAAGAGAAGGGGAGGGCCCACACCCTCGGTGCCCGGAGACAGCATCCCCGAACGTTGCCGCACAGAAGATCCACCGGCCTCTGTAACACCATCCCCCCGACACGACTCCCCGGAGGGAAGCCGCATTACGCGGTGCGGAGATCGCCTGCCTCTGAACCCCAAGACACACAGGTACCGTCGCCAACCGCCATGGACCCCACTCCTCAATGATGAATGGGCTGAACCCGAGACTAATCGAGGTCTAGACACCCGCGTGTTGTGAAGTGTGTAGAGGTCCGGGTGGACGCTTTTTGTCTATTGAACTCCCTCGCCCTCACAGGGACTGTCATCTGGGACCTGCGTTGTCTTCTGCCCTATCCCGGCACCTCAAGTGGAGCAGCGTGCACTTGCGCCCGGACCCTCGGGCCCGCACCCAGTCACGAACAGGGCAGTGGGCCACAGTGTGGACCTTGGACGGTGCGGCAGACACCCACACCCAGGCCGGCCCACAACGTAACACGGACGAGGGAGCAGACCACGGTGGGAACCCACGACGACACGTGTAATCCAGCAACAGCGGTCTCCAACCTTCCGGTGACCTCTTAAGGGGACGCATTACTTCACTACGCCCTCACCATCGTACCTCCACTGGAAGAAGGTAGCCTTGGACACCGTCCTGCGAAAGAATCCTACAACGCTGGGGCTCGCTACGATGTACCAGTAGCAGAAGCCATTACCATCCTGTTCACCCCATGCACTACCCGTTCCACCAAGCCATTGGAAACGCCTATGACCGCTAAACACAGACTGTCGCACTTCGCCTACACCCCTGCTTCACCTGCACTTTCCGAGCCCCCAATGGCGAACAGCATCACCACGGCGAATGACCTAGCGGCTGCGACAAAAGGAGCCATCGCTGCCCTTCTGGGTGTAATAAAGAACTTGGGCACTAACATAGGAGGCAAAATAGACAGGATTACGCAGCAGCTTGACAGCATGGAGGATAGACTCGAAGGAGTGGAGAACAATCAAGCCTCCATTGATACTCTCGAAACACAGCTCGATCATAGGATGACGGAGTTAGAACGCCGAGAAGAGGACTTTAAGCTTAAGCTTGATGATCTAGAAAACAGAGAGAGACGTAACAATATCTGCATTTTTGTTATTCCGGAAAGAGAAGGCGAAACGGAAGCGGACATCAAGGAAACTCTACACAATATTAAGCTTCTCACAGCTGATGATGAGGTGGACGAACCAATCACGGAACAAATTCAAAGAGCGGGAAGCCCTTCGGGCGGACCACGATCAGTCCTGGCCCGATTCCATCGCTTTCGGGACAAGGCCCGAATCCTCGAAAAAGCCAGGAAAAGTGACATGATCACACTAGGAGGATCCCAGATTGCGATCTATCGGGACTTATCTTCGCTGACGCTGGCTCTAAGAAGGATGTGTGGCCCCCTCACTAAGAAAGTTAAGGAGAAAAATGTCAGATACAGCTGGGGCTACCCTTTCTCGCTAACGTTTGAATACAAAGGAACCAGACATAGACTAAGATCCGAAAAGGAGATAAAAGCATGCATCTGCGACCTTCTCGGCCCCCCTGACGGCGATCCTAATCGAGACGAGAAACAAAGAGAAGATCGAGAATGGCATACTCAGGGCGCTCGGAGGAAGAGGGTGAAGGGATCGCGGAAATTCCAAAGAGGCAACCTTTCCCCAGAGGGGGAAAACTGAAGATTTCACAATACCGGTAAGATCAAACCAATGCAGTGAAATATATTGTACATGTAATAAGTGTTGACATTGATACAACCCCGCGACCCTAATGACAACAATTAGGGGCGGACCATGAAAGGGCTCAACTCAAACAATTATGTCATATTTGGACAAGGGGCGTGATGTAACGGCCCCTATGGGTGGTTCGATACCGACTCGGTGTCCTTACCCGGGTGCGATCGAACGCCACCAACCGGAAATGGGTAAAGAAAAGAGGAAATACAAGGAATGGTTAAAGAACTTTGTAATGGTCAATGCAGTACTCACCGTCTCGCATACATACCAATGGAGCGTGGGATCTAGAGCAGACATGCATCAACGAGCAGTCAATAGCAGTCATCTTCCTTTGAACACAATCAATGGCAGCAAACATTGATGCGGGGAATGCTACCCCCCTGAGAGTAGGGACACTCAATGTTAAAGGTCTTAATTCTCCAACGAAAAGATCACTAGTGGCCAGAGAATTCCGCAGGGCCCAGCTTGATATTCTTCTCCTGCAAGAAAGCAAGTACATGAAAGGCGAGGAACGGCGAATCTTACCGAAACAGGTCGGAACAGAATTTTGGGGCTCTGGTCCATTACTAAAGGGGGGAGTCAGAATTCTCATCAGAAAGGGCACCGAATTTGAACTCACCAAGTCATGGTCCGATGTAGAGGGCAGAGCACTTCTAGTGAGTGGCCACATTGGGAAAATAGATGTAACCATTGCGACCCTCTACTCCCCAAATACAGGTCAATCCAGATTCCTCACTAAGACAGTCCCGAAGATTCTACTCGAGGCGCCCGGCCAGGTCATTCTAGGTGGCGATTTCAATCAATGGGCCGATCCTGTCAGAAACCGTAAGCCCCGCAACCCCAATGTGAAACTCAACAACAGAACCGACCAAACCAGGCTTGCTGCCATGATGGAAACATACAACATGAGGGATGTGTGGAGAGACCATCACCCAGACGAACAAGGCTTCACTTTCTACTCCGCCCCCCCATAATACATACACCAGAATAGACTACCTATACGTAACTAATGAGCTCGCAGAGATGGTGTCACATTCAGAGATTACCCCAATCTCTTGGTCTGACCACGACATGGTCCGCACAGACATCCAATGGTCAAACTTACCTGTCAAGAGTGGAAAATGGCGATGCAATGAGACCCTCTGGAAAGACGTGGCCTTTAAGGCTGAGATGGAGTCTGAAATCACACAGTTTTTCGACACTAATGACAATGGCGAAGTATCCAAGCAAACTGTATGGGAAGCCGCCAAAGCCACCTGGAGAGGGATCCTGATAAGGGAAGGTGCGTCGAAAAAAAGAGAGAGAAACATTATTGAACACAGGTTACGAACCGAAATCACTCAGCTGGAGTCTAACAACCGGGGAGAATCGGAATCCGACCGAGCAAAACTGAACAAAGCAAGGGGAAAAAGAAACAAATTGAAACTCTTAGAACACGAACAGATTGCACGCAAGCTGAGATTTTTGAAGCAAAAATACTATGAGAAGGGAGACAAGGCAGATGCGCTTCTTGCCGCCAGGCTCCGAGAACAAAGAGCCGAACAAAGGGTACTACATATATCCGACGACGCTTCCTCTGATTCACGCCCTTGCCCCACTATCCCAGAAAGCTTTGCCAACTTTTATGAAGCTTTATATTCCTCCGAGTCAGACCCTGACCAGCCAGAAATAGAATCTTACCTGTCTTCAATACACATGCCCCGCATCCCCTCCCTAGATGTCGAACTGCTGGAATCCCCCATAACTGATCTCGAAGTTCAGGCTGCTATAAAGAGGCTCACTTTAGGCAAGTCACCGGGAGAAGACGGCTACACAGCCGGATTCTACGAAACCTTTAGTTCTCTCCTCACCCCCTTCTTAACGGAACTTTTCAACAAAATCATTAAAACTGGTAAACCCCCCGACTCCTTTGTCAGGGCTCTCATTACAGTAATCCACAAAGATGGGAGGGACCCGACAAAATGCAGCTCTTACCGTCCCATTTCACTACTCGATTTAGATGCAAAGATTTACGCAAGGGTTCTGGCTGCAAGGCTCAAAACACTAATGCCCCAACTTATACACTCTGACCAGGTGGGGTTCATACTGGGGAGACAGGGGGCCGACACAATGCGCAAGACCCTACATTTGATTTATGATCCCAAACCATGGGCAACGACCCTACTCTCCTATCCATAGATGCAGAGAAAGCTTTCGATAGGGTCGAATGGGGATTCCTAAAAGCGGTGCTGCGTAAGGTTGGAATGGGCCCGAGGTTCAGAAGGGCAATACAAGCGGTATACACAGACCCTAGAGCGGCAATATTTGTGAATGGCGAGTACTCTAGATGGTTCAACCTGGAAAGAGGGACTCGTCAGGGGTGCCCCCTCTCCGCAATCCTCTTCGCCCTCTCCCTAGAGCCCCTAGCGACGATAATAAGGACTGACCCAACTGTGGAGGGTATTCATCTGGGGACGACAGAATATAAAGTGGCACTTTACGCGGATGATATCCTCCTCCACGTCACCAACCCTATGACCTTGGTCCCCCAGGCTCTCTTCCTACTGGATGAATATGGCAAGCTTTCGGTGTTCAAGGTGAATAAACAGAAATCTACCCTCTTCCCACTCCAAGGCCAAGAAGAGGCTAACAACACCAAATTTTCCACACTGGGCCTCAATATTGAACACGCAAAACTGCGATACCTAGGGATATTCATCACTAAACATCTTGACGATCTTTATGAGGCGAACTTCCCTCCCTTATTACAGCAGTTCTGGGCCGACCTGGTGAGATGGGAGAAGCTCACAATCTCATGGCTGGGCCGACTCAATGCGATCAAAATGGTGTCCCTTCCCCGATTCCTGTACCCTTTCCAAATGCTACCGATCAGAATCCCAGCCAGCTTCTTCGTTGACATTAAAAGGGCAATCCTTAAATTTCTCTGGCAAGGAAAGAAAGCAAGGGTCTTGTATAAGACTCTAACACTCCCAAAAGAAAAAGGAGGTGTTGGCCTCCCCAACCTGCAAAAATACTACGAAGCTTCCCAACTTAGAGTCCTGATCCCCCACTTACGCAACCTCACGAGCCTACAATGGGTCACCATGGATAATCATTACTTCGCACCAGCCACGGTGTCAGAATGGCTCTGGTTCTCCATACGGAGGATCTCCAGGAAGATCAAAAATCACCCAAAACCCAGTACCATATGGAACATTTGGACTCCGGGCAAGAATATGCTCAACATCACCACATGGCCCTCCCCTCTGAGCCACCTACGGTCACCCGGAATCAACGACCACATCCCGAATGTTGAAAGGTTCCAAACATGGTACGAAGCTGGGTTAGAGAGAGTTGGACAACTACAGAGGAAGGGCTCTTCCATATCCCTTCCAGAACTAACTGAAGCCCTCGGAATTGGCCCCCTGCCCACATTCCACTACATCCAAATAAAAGGCGTTTTGACGAGACCGGGGTGGAAACAGTACCTGATGAGGGACCTCACACCCTTCAAGAAGATATTGGACTCGAGAACAGAGATAAAAGGCATAATATCAGCAATGTATAAAGAATTGATGGAAAGTGAGGGGGGGAACACTGATCTATTGAGAAAGAAATGTGGAAGAGACTTTGGTGAACAGTTCACCCCAGAGTTATGGGGAACCATATGCAAAGCAGCCACGCAAACCTCCATTGCGAACCAATACAGACTTCACGCCATCAAATTACTCCATAGGTGGCAATATGACCCCATCAAACTATCTAAGATGTTCCAAACTACCAGTCCCAAATGCTGGAGAGGATGTGGAGAAAACGCAGATTACTGGCACATGTGGTGGAGCTGCACTCAAGTAACAGTCTTCTGGAACGAGGTCCTGGGCTGGATAAAAGAAATCGACGGCATCTCCAGAACGTTAGACCCATATTTTATTCTATTTGGCCTCGAAAAATATAATGACGACTGGACTAGAGTGAGAGACCTGTCCCCACAGTTACTGCTAGCAGCTCGAGCCGTACTTGTTACGAAATGGAAATCAACTTTACTGCCCACCAAAAACGAATGGGCTTACGTCGCCACCAATATATGCATAATGGAGCATATCACAGCATCGCTTCATGGAAGGTCAGCGCAGGTAGAGGGCCTATGGTTGGACTACAAAACCAAATATCTCCCCAACGGACTCTATCGAGGTCCACTATCAACCCCTCCCGTGTAAACCTGAAAATAAAAATAGGAAGCGACCCGCCATGATGCATCACCCTACTCTCACCGATGAAGCTGCTACTTTGACAAATGAGAGCCCTTGACTGCCATTTGTAAAACACTGCAATTATTGAACTGAATGCTGCATGACCAACTGAGGGGCGGGGTGTGCGACGGGGGGAATGGTGAAGTCGGGTACTCATACAGAACTTAATCAGAGACAATGGGCTTGTCAATATGAACATCTGCTGTTATTGAGCTTCACTGATTTGTCTTGTATAGCAAAGCCTTAAAGTTTTTCTTTTTTCTGTTTTTATACCATGACTTCTGTTTGTAAACTGAATAAAGACAAATTTAAAAAAAATAAAAATTGTAAACACTCACAGAATAAATGAAACAGCAGAGGGTCTAAATCCACCCTGCGAAATCAAATCACAAGTGGTCAGTTGTGTGAAGACGAGTTGTGGCAAATTAACAAGTTCAAAATTGTGATTAAAAAAAACAACTCGGCTCCGGGCAAAAGTCGTCCCCAAAAAGGTAACCAGTCGGATACGGTTCACAAAGGATGGCAATGGTTGGCGGGTTCTTTAGCATCGCAATCATAACGCCAAAAGCCAGGTACGAAGGCCTCCGAGCAATAAGTCACACTGGGTTGCTGGAACACGAGCAGCTTTAAGCATTTGCTCGGGGAAGGGTCTGAGCAATTTGAAGATTTCGACATGATTTGCCTTCAGGAGACCTGTCTAAGAGACACACCACTTTTTGATGGTTTTGTTACCTTTCTAAACCCAGTAATAAAGGGATTGAAGGGAAGACCCATGGCTGGTCTCCTAACACTTGTAAAAAACTCCAGTGGCTTGAGACTCATATGGGCTTGGAATATTTCCCCCCTCATTCAAATGGTGCTACTGGAAAGTGACAACTCAAAGGCCAACAATCTAGGGTCAATACTACTTTGTAACTTGTACTGGAACACCAAAGCCCTGGCAGCAAATAACTCCATTGAACAGGTTATGGAGGAGATTGACAATGCAAGAACTATTAAGCCGAACCTCAACATCATACTGTGTGGGGATTTAAATATCCACTGTTTTAACAATGTCCTAACCCTCATGGAGAGACCAACACCTAACTCGCAGGAAGCTGAACTGAGAGGTCTGACGTGGAGAAGGGAATTTACCTTATGAAATATTTCACTAATAAATGGTGCAGTGGTGGGAGACACACCACCGAATCCAACTTGGAAATGGGGCGGGGGGTGATACCCAAATACTACATTACTTCTTCCTCTAATACAACCTGCAAACAAACTCAATGGACATGGTGGTCATTTACTCCAAGCTCAGCGACCCCAACCTTTTGAAGTTACCTCTCTCATTTGAGGTGATTAAAATGCCAATGATGAGAACAGAAAGCCTTGAAATTCAGCTTTTGAGAAACAGACTGAGATTGTCACGAGAAAAAATGATTGCCCTGACAACAACTATCGGCAGTACTTTTTTTAAACTCACATATATAAACTACTCCAAATACCTGTCCATATACACAGGAGAAGAGCTAGGGGTGGGACATTTTTTTCACTCACAGACACTAATTCGACTCAGTAGTGTTCGAGAAGAAAAAGACCTGAACCGTCTAATAAGAGCTTACAAAAAACAACCTTCGAAGGGATTGTGTCCTCCGACGTATTCCTCATCTTAGATATATCCTTCCAGCTCTGCTGGCCTCGGAACATTTTTTCTCCAGAGGGCGCTGCGCGTCGACGTCCCTCGAGTCGATGTCCTTCGACAGCCGCCGTATCGACGCTCGACGTCATCCTGCCTATAAAGGCCGCGCGCAGCGTCCGTTGCTCAGTTCCGTTTTTCCGCGCTACTCGGTGCCTCGGAATACCGTTGCTCAGTTCTTAGTCAGATAATCCTATTTACCTCGAGTTATTCGATCCGTACTCGATGGCTTCCTCATCGGAACCGACAACTCCTCGATCCGGCTTCAAAAAATGTCGAGATTGTGGGAAAAAGATGTCGTTGACCGATCCTCACAGAAATTGTCTGTGGTGCTTGGGAGCCGAACACCATTGTTCGGAGTGCGAGGACTGTATGTCCATGACAGCTAAGGCCCTGAAGGAGCGTAGGGGGAAGCTGGAGAAAGGTAAGACTTTTAAAGCTTCTTCTTCGTCGACGAAGTCGAGACATTCGTCTCCTCGTCACCATTCGCGCTCCAGGTCTCGGAGTGGGTCTCATCACTCCTCGAGATCGAAGCACTCGAAGAGGAGACGTCGAAGATCCCCTTCTCCGTCTTCCTCTTCCTCTGTTTCGCCAAAAAGAATCCCTTGCCCCACGAAACATAGTTCCCGGGCTGAATGGGAGGAATTCAGAAAAAATATGATGAGCGTCTTCGAGAAAGCGGCCTCGACCCCCTCGAAGACTGCCGAGAGCGATGCTCTGGTCGAAAGACCCGAAGGTCAAAAACGCCGCGAGTCGCAGTACCCGGCGAAAGAAACCTCTCGAGCGCGTCTCGAACCCTCGAGTAGGACTATGACCTCCAAACCTTTCTCGAAGGTTCCGTCGACGCCATCGACGAAGGTTACGTCGACGTCGAGGTCGATGTCTTCGACGCCGTTGTCGAAGGGACCTTCGACACACGGGTCTGTCGACTCGACGCCGGCCTCGACACCGGCGTCGACGTCGAGAAAAGTCACGGTGACCACACATCCAGTGACGATCCCCAGGCCCTCGACGTCGATGGCGTCGATATTGTCGAGTAGAATTCCAATTCTGTCGAGGTCCTCGAGGCCTCCACCTCTGTTTTCGACGCCACGCTCGAAGCCCTCGACGTCGGCGTCGACGACATCGACGTTTTCGAGGCCAATAATGACAAGTTCGGCACCCTCTGCCTTGGAAATGGGATTTACTCCCTTTATGAGTTCAGAACAATTGAGAACTATATCCTCAATTTTAGAAGAGGGTGATTTGTCTGAACAAGACACATTTGAGTTACAGGGAACTGTAACCCCAGTTAGAGAGGAATTTTCCTCTGAAGAGCGCAGATTAAAGGATCTTCATGATTCTTTACATGAGGCAAGTGGGTTAGACACTTCCCCTGAGGTGGATTTTGCTAAGCCAGACCCGGGGGAGCATGCTGAAACCCCCTACAGAGCCTTAATGGCCAGGATTACAGAGTTCATGGGGTGGTCTACACCTTCACAATCTTTCCAGCAAGATAACCTCACGGATATTCTTGACAAAGGCCCACAAGAGGATCCAGTGGTGCCCTTTCATAAAGCTCTTCAGAGAAAGATCATGACAAACTGGGAAACCCCAGATGTAATAACAGCAGTAAATAAAAAACTGTCTGCAAAGTACAGGGTATCTTCCACAGACCCAGAGTTCTTGTCTAAACATCCATCCCCAGAAAGTCTGGTGGTACAAGCAGCATCCTCTACCGATGTCAAGACGGCTTATCCTACAGTCCCACAGGACAGGGACGATAAAAAATATGATGCTATGGCAAAGAAAGTCTTTTCTGCATGTAGCATGGCGTTAAAGTCTGTTAATGCTACTTGCACCCTTGCTAGGTTCAGCCATACACTTTGGGAGTGTGCTTCTACAGCGGCTGACTGCATCCCGGAGGGAGAAGAAAGGGATGCGTTCCTGAATATTATACAGGACGGTAAAGACGCTATGTGCGAATCCCTCCAGACGGGCATTGATTCGGCTGACAGTATCAGCAGAGCAATGACGGCAAGTACATCAACCAGGAGGTTCGCTTGGTTGAGAAAGTCGGGTTTTGCCCCAGATGTGCAAGCCAGGCTCTTGAACATGCCATTTGATGGCTCTTCTTTGTTCGGGAAAAAGGCGGATGACAGTTTAGAGAAACTGCAAACTTCAAAAGCAGCAGCAAAATCCCTAGGAGCTGCAATCCGTCAGATTCCTTTTCGTCCCACAGGAACCTCTGCGAGGGGCAAGTCCTTTCGCTTCTACTCCGCATTCGGAAGAGGTAGAGGACGACCGGCTCAAAGGGGTCAAAGAAGAACTACCCGAGGTGGACGGGGTAGATATTCAAAAGCCGCAGCAACAGCAGGTGCCTCTTTACCATCGGCATCTGCATCAGCCGCCCCAAAACCACTCTGAGGACTCCCCTCACAGGACACCTGTAGGAGGCAGGTTGACTCAACATCTGACGGTATGGCAGGCTATCACGTCAGATGCTTGGGCATTGGAAACAGTCGCCCAAGGTTACTGCCTGCCTTTCCTACGTATACCTCAGAGTCATCCACCAGGGATCAGCTCTCAGAAAGCTCCAGATCCGCTCCTCTTGCAGGAAATTTTGGACCTGCTAGAGAAAGGTGCCATAGAACCGGTCCCTGTAGCGGAGAGGAACAAGGGCTGGTACTCCCCTTACTTTCTCATTCCGAAGAAATACGGAGGACTGAGACCCATCTTGGACTTGCGAGAATTGAACAAATTCCTCAGGAAAGACAAATTCAAGATGGTCACTCTTTCTCAGATCCTCCAGGCCCTTCAGTTTCAGGACTGGTTGGTATCTCTGGACCTTCAGGACGCTTATTTCCATGTGCCTATCCATCTCAAACACAGGAAATACCTGAGGTTCGCAATTGGCAACTCTCACTATCAATTTCGAGTACTGCCATTTGGGCTGACCTCCGCCCCGAGGGTCTTCACCAAGTTAATGTCGGTAGTGGCTGCAAGTCTAAGGAGGGAAGGGATTCACGTCTACCCCTACCTGGACGATTGGCTGATCAGGGCTGTTTCTCCGGAGCAAGCTCAGATCCAGCTAAATCACGTGTGCTACTCCCTTCACAAACTGGGCTTCTCCCTCAATTTAAAGAAGTCTCAAATGATACCATCGCAGAGACTCCAGTTCATAGGAGCGATCCTGGATACTTCCCTGGGAAAAGCCTCGCCACCAGAGGTGAGGGCTCAAGATATTCTACAGATGGTTACCAAGTTCCAACATGCCCAACGTCTCCCAGCCTTCGACTTTTTGAGGTTGCTAGGCCTCATGGCATCCTGCATTTTCCTTGTGCCAGAGGCTCGCCTGAGAATGAGATCCCTCCAGTGGGCACTGAGGACTCAGTGGTCACAATTCTCAGGGAAAATGACAGATCTTCTTCAGGTTCCCGGCAGGGTGGCTCGAGACCTTCAGTGGTGGGCCTGTCAGGAGAACTTTCTGAAAGGAGAACAGTTTTGGCAACCCTGGCCGGAGATAACAGTAGTCACGGATGCCTCACTTACGGGGTGGGGAGCCCACGCCAACGACTTGACCATCAGCGGTCGTTGGTCTCGGAGTCCAGACTACACATCAACCTGTTAGAGCTGAGAGCCATCAGACTTGCGTTGAAGGCTTTCCTGCCAGCTGTACAAGGGAAGAACGTCCTGATAATGACGGACAACACGGTGGCCATGCATTACCTCAACAAAAGAGGAGGCGTAGGATCACTACCCCTGTGCAGAGAGGCGATGCAGCTCTGGTTTTGGGCAATCCAAGAAGGAATCTCTCTATCGGCAGTTCACCTAGCCGGAGAGAAGAACTTGACAGCGGACGCTCTGAACAGGCAGAACACAGTCTCCCACGAGTGGGAGCTAGCTCAGGAAGTCCTTCAAGAGATCTTCGCCCTTTGGGGAACCCCTCAGGTAGATCTGTTCGCCACCAGCCTAAACAGGAAATGCGACCTGTTCTGCTCAAGGGAATTTCCTCCGAGAGGAGCTCTGGGAGACGCGTTCATAGTGGACTGGGAGTTTCCGCTTCTGTACGCGTTCCCACCGGTCCCTGTCATTCCTCAAATGATCAGGAGGTTGAGAAGATTCCGGCGAACCATGATCCTAATTGCCCCGGATTGGGCCAGGAGAACGTGGTACCCGGACCTTCTAGACTTGTCCATTTGCCCTCCAATTCGACTTCCACTCAGAGAGAACCTACTCTCACAGAAGGGAGGTCAGGTTCTCCATCCAGACATCAAAACCCTCAACCTTCACGCTTGGCTTCTGAACGGCTGAGGTACAAGGATTGGGACCTCCCTGATGATGTTATGGAGGTGTTGCTTTCGGCAAGGAGGCCAGCAACAAAGTCTTTATACCGCTGCCGTTGGAACAGATTTTGCAGCTGGTGTAGAGAACAGAATATCGACCCATTTTCATGTGGTACACCAATGGTTTTGTCCTTCCTACTATATTTGGCAAATTCAGGCCTTCAAGTTGGCACCATTAAGGGCTATCTCGCAGCGCTATCTATCTTTAAGCGTACTGCGGAGGAACCATCCTATTTCAAATTACCCTTGGTAACACAGTTTCTAAAGGGGTTAACCAATGTTTATCCCCCAAGACCATTCCAAGTTCCCCTATGGGATTTAAACTTAGTACTAACTTTCCTGATGGGTACACCTTTCGAACCTCTCCATTCTTGTTCGTTAAGATTCCTTACCCTTAAGACTGTTTTATTAATAGCACTTACATCTGCTAGAAGGGTGAGCGAATTACAAGCTCTTTCTTGTAAACCCCCTCATACAATCTTTCACAAAGACAAAGTTGTCCTGCAAGTGAAGCCTAATTTCCTCCCAAAGGTAGTTTCTGAATTCCATATCTCTCAGAAGATTACCCTACCATCTTTCTATCCTCCTCCTCACCCGGGGAAAGAGGAAGAGAGGTTACACAGACTAGACCCTAGGAGGGTTTTAAGTTTTTACATTAGTAGACTAGCCAGGATAAGACAGGCAGACCAGCTGTTTGTAGGTTACGCAGGTCACAAGCTGGGGTTACCAATAACTAAGCAGACCATTTCCAGATGGATCATTCTAGCCATTCTGGAATGTTATAAACTGGCAGGGAAAGAGCCCCCTCAAAACCTTAGGGCTTATTCGACCAGAGGTATTGCAGCTTCATCGGCCCTCAAAAGAGGCGTGCCGATTAAAGACATATGTGCGGCCGCTACATGGTCGTCTGTCCATACCTTTACACGTTTTTACAATCTGGATTCCTCCTCTAGTCAAGAGACTAGGTTTGGAAGGGCTGTACTGCATTCTATTCATCAATAGAAGACAGCGTGAAGTCAGTACTCCCTCCTCCGAATATAGAATACTGCTATGGGAGCCTATCTAAGATGAGGAATACGTCGGAGGACACAATCCCTTCGAAGAACAAGTTACTTCTTACCTTGTAACGTTCTTTCGACGGGATGTTCCTCCGACGTATTCCTCATCGACCCTCCCATCCATCCCCACAGTTCTTCTTCCCTTGTTGTTGCAGCTTACGCTCCTTCAGGGTGATTAGTCTAGTCCAGACAGTAATACTGTGGGCTACAAAACGGAACTGAGCAACGGACGCTGCGCGCGGCCTTTATAGGCAGGATGACGTCGAGCGTCGATACGGCGGCTGTCGAAGGACATCGACTCGAGGGACGTCGACGTGCAGCGCCCTCTGGAGAAAAATTTTTCCGAGGCCAGCAGAGCTGGAAGGATATATCTAAGATGAGGAATACGTCGGAGGAACATCCCGTTGAAAGAACGTTACAAGGTAAGAAGTAACTTGTTCATCTCAAACAACTCAAGACGCTGTTAAGAAAGGCAAGTTAACCTATAAAAACTGGTTGAAACAGCCCAAATACACTCAAGATGCCGAGCGCATGCTGAAGCTTGTTGCCACAAAATATTCCGGGGAGATGTGGCAAATCTTCAACTCAATGGACGCTCCTCAGCAGTATATATTAACAAACTTAGTCCAGGCGGGAGAGTGGACAGTACATTTCACGGCTCTCTTTTGTAGCCTGGGCGAGAATCACGGAAATGAGTCAGACCTTAATTCTCAAAAATGGTTATTCGAAACTGAGCGGGAAGACATCCTAGATTTAATTAAAAACTCCAGCAATTCGAGAGCTGGCGGCCCAGACGGCCTGACTAATATGACACTCCAGAAGAACCTGGAAAAATGGGCATCCTTTATGTACGATTTGCTAACACTGGTGAAGCTCAGGAGAAAAATACCAGCCTCTTGGACCACTTATATTGTCATCCCGATTTTCAAGAAGGGCGATAGGTCACTTCCATTAAACTACAGGCCTATCGCCCTTCTGGACATTATTGATAAAATCTTTGCTGCCTTGATTTTGAAACATCTTGTTGGCTGGAGCAGGAAAGCAAATCACTGCGATCGATGGCAAGCAGAATTTGAAAAAGGCACTGGCATTGCCCTGAACTTGTTTCTAATCAATTTCCTGAAACCGAGAACTGCACAGAAGAATAGTAAAAAGCTCTATCTGGCCTCAGTAGACTTGTCACAAGCCTTCAATTCAGTGAACAGACAGATCCTATGTCCAAGTTAAGGGCTTGGGGATGCCCCACTGACTTGCGAGAAGCTATAGAGGCTCTTCACTCTGGTACAACGATTCAATAAATTGGTTGATTTGACACAACCTATAAAGACAACAATTGGCCTTAAACAAGGTTGTCGCCTTGCCCCTGCAATCTTCAATTTGTATACAACCGACATGAAAGAAACATTTAAAGGGATTAGGTGCTTCCGCCTTCTATATCTGGAACTCTAGTAAGCAGACTACTATATAAAGACTACATAGTGATACTGGATGAAACACCGATTGTCCACCAGGGCCAACTTGGCTTCTTACCTATCCGTTAATGATCTTCGGATAAACACATCAAAATCAGTTGTTATATCATTTGGCAAGTCGCTGGAGCAAGAATCCCAGAGATCACTCAAATTACATACCTCGGCATATCAATAAACATCTGTCCCAATGATGCACCAAGCGAAGCAGACTTGAGAAGGAAAGTGAAGATTCTATCAGCGCAGGTGAAACTCACAGAGGTCAAATACTATACATTTTCACTCGCCCCAATAATAACATTCGACTGCATGCAAGTAATCCCCATTTTGACTTATGGGGCGGAATAACCAATCCAACTAAGCTGGAAGGTGTAGCAAGTTCTTGAGGGAATATTTTGGAGACAAGTTCTTGTGTTGCCGAATTGTACGCCAGTAGCAGTGATCCGAAAAGAACTGGGTCTCACCTCATTACTCACAACAACCGTTTGGAAGACGCTATCCTTCTACCGGAAAAGTATCGTGCCTCTTTCAGACGGCGGATTCACTCTACTTGGATAAGCAATCCAGATGAAAAGTGAGCGGATACTGGTAGAATGGAGTGATAAATGCCAAGGAACTCTAAAGTCGATTGGTGCCACAGAGAAACTACTCAAGGAAAACCCAGACTACGTTGAACGTAGTCTTTACGATCAGGATTAGATCAACGCTTTGGACTCAACGTTTACTTTAAAACTTTATGGCAAGTACTGCACCGCCCATAGTAGACAAGGATCGATATTACCGTACCGTGAGAAAGTTCCCCTCGGACAGCCTACGGCACCAATTTTTAAGATTGCGCCTTAACTTGCTGCCAACAAGGGAGCTGCTCGAAGTTCGGAAAGCAAAGGAACTCGAAGACTACCGTTGCAGACTGTGCAGCTACAAAGTAGAATCCCTGCACCACTTGAGCATGAGCTGCTCGTCAGTCGACCATATCAGAACTAACCTGATGGAAAAATTCTTTACTGAAAATCAGACTCTAACCAAAGGGGGCGTTTGGTTAACATTGCTGCAAGGGACCAGACTTTCACTAATATTTGCCTTGCTGGAATTGGCTACAATTATTTTCCAAAAACTTGATGGTGGAAATTGAGCTGCCACTTGACTGCTCCTGAATTAAGGCTGGTTTAAGTCTTCTGTATAGACTTTTTAAAAGTCTTATATTGTTTTCGCTAACTGTTGTTCTTCTTTCTCTTTTTCTATTATCATGACCATGTCTGTGACCTGCAATAGCTAAAATGTTTCACCTGAAACTACATCCTTATAAATAAATAAAATGTAAAAAATAAAATGACACACTGTTCTGGCAAATAGTCATGGTTAGCATTGGCTGGAGTTCATGCAAATCGTTCAAATCCTTGGATGTCCTGAAGCAAAATGCCACTGCTTTTCCTTGACAGGGTATGGGGGTCTGAGTTAATGTCCTGCAGCCGAAGACTTCAACATGTAATTGAGGGAAGTTGAACGAGTGGTGTGTAAATTGATTCTCCAAGATGTCCTTGAACGAGGCATGAGCCTGAGTTATTGTCCCAAAGTCTACTACATTTCTACACTTACTTAGGGAAGGGTGTAGTATAGAAAACCCAAAGCTCCAGCTCCTGCCTTTCCATATAGGGCGATGAGGAGTGAGATGTCCTGTAGTTTAGGGCCCTTTTAAACTCCTTGCGGGAGAATGGGGATACATTTTATTGGTTTATACAAAACCATATACAAACAGAAAAACATAGACATTTTTTTACTTATTTCATTATAAGAAAAGTATAAAAAAAAGATTTACACAAATTCATTTCATAGCATCAAATAATTTCTCATATTCCTTAATAAAAGATAATACTTTACAAATTCTTAACAATTGTCAATCAGTTTTATGATTTTAAACATTTTACGGTCGCAATTGTAATAGAAATGTTCCTACCACAATAGACGCTTCTCCAAAATTCATCATTATTCAACCATTCGATTTCATGAGCAAATTTTGTTTTGCTTCAATATTTGAAGAGCCGAACATTTAGTAATAACATGTTGCAGGGTTCCAATGTCGGACTTACAAAAACTGCAGATATTAGTTATACTAATTGCCCTAATGAAATCCACTTCTCTTGTATGAATAAGATTGAATCTAAATCTTAAAATATTCTTTCTATAGTGTCCATTGGGAAATATTTCAAGGTCTCTAAAGTGCTGTATGTTTTATTCTCAGTTGCTATATCTCTATATGATTTATAACTACCTATTTTACCTTATATCTCACTCCAGTCCCATTCGTAAAGCTTTACCCTGACAGCTTTAGGATTCGTAATTACATTTTCGCAACTGACATTTAAAATTCTTTAACAGTTCTTTTTAAAGTGCTTCATACATCCTGAATCAGGCTTCTCCATCTCTCGAAAAAATCATGATACAAAGTGTTTGTCACCATTCGAATATTTCTAACAGAGGTAATTACCCTCAAAATATAAAATACATACATAGAATCTAGTCCAAATTCATATTTTAATATTGCACTCAGTACACAATTTGAGAGTGCAAGAGCTTTACGCCAAATCTTTCCCACTAATACTTCAAAATGTAAATCCTCAGGCAGAATGCTTATATCAAGTCCATATAAAATTTCTGGAATCACTTTTGCATTGTAATACTTTATCAATGGAGCAATAGCGAGTCTATAATACTGTTGTGTAATGTATTGCATTTCTATCCCAAATTGTTCACCCTTCCTATGAAGCCTATTGTGAGTGACCATACTTTGGGATTTACTAGGTAAGACAAATCTTAATCCTAAGTTTCTACGTTTCCTTGTGGGAGGATGGGGACTAAGTTATTGTCCTGCATCCCAAGACTCTGGCTAGTCTTTGGAAGAGGCTGAATCAGTGTTCTGTGGACTGATGCTCTTACATGTTCTAACCGGGAAGGTAGGAAGGTTACGCCCTTGGGAGCTCAAATGTTCTAGATATTGATGTAGGGCTCACTGATTGAGGTTGTGGATTGAGGCCACCGGAGGATGTTGAAGGGCCTGGGTGACTCTCGAATTAAATGCTCATGTTTCATGTTGTTTGCCCTCACATCTAACTGTCCTTCACTGTGGCTTCCGTTGTCTCCTCTGACTAGGATTAATGGCCTAAAGAAGCAGCAGGAGATCCTGGCTCAGAAACATGCTCAGTTTGCAGAGAAGTATCGGATGAGGCGTACCAAAGAAGATTCTGAGAAATGAAGAGACCTGTTTAAAGCAGGGGATGAAAGACATCACCTCAGGGCCCGCATCCTACCTCACTGCCCACACTTACCCTTTATCATCGTGATGGGTATCCAAGACAAGAAACTGCCCTGACCTGCCTGAAAACTGTTTTTTAGCTGTAGGTGATGATTCTGTCATGAACCAACAAATAAAGTATCAAGACGTCTAGAATGTGAGAGTGAATAAATCCATGAATGGCGTGATTGGCAGAGCAATACAAAGAGTGCAGCACAGTGAAATTGCAATTCAAAAATACATACTTTCACAAATGTGACGCACAAACGCACATCAAGCAAAGAACATTGAGCGAGAAACAAACATTGAGTAGCACGCCTACAATGACCAACTAACATGTTCATCAAATGAACACTGCACTGAAAAAACTATAAGCCACACATACAGAGCATTAATCACATTCATAGCAGCAAACCTACACTGGACATCAAACCCAGACAGCAAATACTTAGCAACTATAAGCACGTGAAACAAGCACCCAGTAACAAAATCAAATGAGTAGGAAAAACACCACATACAGCAAAAAAAGGCCAATAAACTTTGAATAGCAAATACACAACAGGCATCACATTCAGAGTAACATATACAAAGCAGCACATAATCACAGAGCAACAAACAGATAGTGAGACATGTAAGGTACTCATGGTGGCAACAGTAAAGACAGGCACAAGTGATCACAGTTCAAGGGTGTTTATTGAACGTTATAATGGGTGAGACAAACGCCTAATCTAAACCTAAATCTAAGATGGGAGCGAGCTACGACCATCAAATAACAATAAGGAAGTCCTAGTGGCGTTTTGTCAAGTAAAAAGGGCCTATACTAAAAAAACGATTGACAATCCTTACCACTAAATTACAAAAAGAGTGTGGGATAATGTTCACTAGAAAAGGAAGACGTGTTCACAAAATGATAAGTCAGGATGGGATGGCTTGGTTTCCCTTCCCCACGTTTTTAGCACGGGACAAGGCGGGACTTCTGAGCACAGAACACTCCTGGGCCTCCCCAGCACGAGGCTCACAATTGCAGTTCAACTATATCATAACCTTCAATGGCCCAAGTCTCTTCTCTGCAAAGTCTCTTGCCTTAGAAGGCCTGATGTATCAAAACAATAAACAAACAAAAGTTCCTTTAGTAATCTTCTACATTGGGCGATGGCTCTCCGCCCCTTGGATCTCGCTCTGCCAGGCCTGGATCCTTCTTGCAACTTTGGCCTCCCTCCGTCGGGTTCACTGTTCAAATGCAGCTTGCAACTTCCCACTGTGAACAGCCCTCAGCCGGGTTCACTCTTGTCTATACAGTGTTCACTGGTGTATTACTCTTCACCCCAACTCACAGGCATCCCTCAAACCGGGTTTCACATTTGGAAAATATACAGTTCATCTTACGTTCTCACGATGCAGGATTCACTTTCATTGACTTTCCCATTGGCAGCTCTCTGTCGGGTTTACATAGCCATCTTTACCACAGTTCATAAGATTCCAACACAGTTCATGGTTTGCCTCAACTCATCAGAAAGGGTGGGTTCTAGCTTTCCTTCGGCATCCCTCTGTTGGGTTCACACTTGCCTTATTCCTTAATGTTCACAATATTTCGAAATAGCAGGGGTCTTCCCTTCCCCTAGTTTTCTTTTGGCAAGGCGTCAGAGACTTTCGATTGTACAAGGGATTTGTTACAACTCTTGTAGGACCACTCTGGCATCTCACGCTGCCTTTTTCCTAGGGCCTTCTGGTACTTGCTATTTCAACAAAAAAAGGGGCCAGCAAGAGTTCTTCGAATTAGCACTTCCGCAGCACCTGGCCACTCTGAGGGTGGCCCTTCTCTGGGCTTCCTCCAAAGGTTAAACCTTTGTTCTCAAGTTCTGCGTTCATCTACTGTTGCCACTTGCAACCTTGGGCTTAATACGATTCAGCTTGCTATCAGCTTCAACCGACTCACTGATTATGTTGGGTCTGCTGGCTTTGCTTCCTTCTGGAGTCAAGGACAGTACCATAGTAGCCAACGTGCCTTCCTGCCTGTGTTATCAATGCGTGAGGCCCCTGTGCACCGTTGACATCGATCACTCCAAACGTAAATTGTGATTCACTGTCTTGTAATTCCCTTTTTTCTGAGGCTTCGCGGGACTGAGTTCAAAAGGGCGAGGGCAGTTCCCCCTTCGTCGAACTTCCAGGTCTCGCCACCTTTCTCTTCCGTTTTAACTACCGGTTTGGTGTAGCTGTCTCCTCGTGCATTTGGCCTTGCTCGTAGTGTGCTCTTGTACACTGCCTTTTATCCCTGTGGGGAAGGTAAAGGGCCGTCCGGTGTGTGCGATTATTGTCAACTGCCTGACTCTGCCTGACCCTTGTGTTAGGACATGTCAGGTAAACAGCTCTGGTGTTAGTCTGTTGTCTGTTATGGTTTAGGAAAGTGCTTATGTTGGAAAAGGGGTTGGGGGTAGAGCATCAAAATATCCTACAGTATCGGGAAAAGGTGTTAGAAGGAAGGGGTACCGCGTCTCACCCGTCAGTGTCCCACTTTCACTCCCCGAGGACCCCTCATCCAGGTGATCTGCCCGTACTGGTCCACCTCCAGGAACTGGATCCAATAGTGATGGCTGTGACCTGGCCACCTGGATGATAGATCCCCGGGGATTAGCCAGAGAGACACCTTCAGGTTTCTCACATACCCTTCCCCTATGCAAGGTGGATATGCCTGTTCTTTGTCCGAGTTCGCTTTTTTTAGACCTGGTAGAGAATAGGGACGAGAGATGTCCAGGAACTCTCGCATATTCCACTGGCTGTTTTTGATCGGTGTAGATAGAGGTGGAGTGTTTTTATTGGTCTCTCTACAATCACCTATGAATTCGGTTTCAGGGGTTGTTTTGGGTTTCATTGGCTCTGTTTTCCAGTCCCATATTGGAGAGTTTTGGGAGTAGTAATTCACCTGCCAGGATGTCTGGGGTAGAAAATCTCTGAGGAAAGTGGAGATTCCTGTAAGAGAGTAGAGAAGATGGGGAAGTCCCGCCCCAGAATAGCTTCTTCGGGGAGCCCAAGAATTATGCGGATGATAATTCGCTAGATTCACCACGGATTTCAATGTGTATTGGTTTTTTAGGGTATACTTCATTGTCTCCATGTGCACATGTCACTCTAACTCGGGCCGCGTTGTCTAGGTCTTTTGTCGTAACTAATTAGCCTGTATAGCAGTTTGCTTACTACCTGAGTCGATCAAGGTCTTTACTTGCCTCCCATTCACCCAAGCCTTTTCATACCTGAACTCGGTAGGAGTTTGCCACAAACAGATGCTAAAGGTCTCTGGCTCTTCCTCGGGTTCTTCCTACTCTTAGCCCTCCAAACAGCCTATTTCCATAGGTTCGTCTTTAATATTCTTTGGACAGTGTCTAGCTAGATGCCTGGTTTCTCTACAGGAAAAACAGACCACAGTAGGTGGTCGGCTTCCTTTTTATTCTTCCTTTTGGCTTTCATCCTTAGCCTTTGGATCAGTTTTCCTGATTTCTATTCTCGCTCATGATATCCCTTCCTTGACCCTATGTGACCCCCCTGTTTGTCTACTCCTTAAGGTTGAGGTTGATGGACGAGGTTTATGATTCTTCTGTTCTTCCCATCGATGGGTCAAATGGAAGTGTTTAGCTGCATCCGAGTGGTTTTGTGCAGTCTCAATGGCCATGGTGATTTAACTGGAGAACGGATTTTTGCAAAAAAGGGAGTAAAGAATTAGTAAATTGTTCTAGGGTTATCATCTCTGTCAGTTCTTCTAAGGACTTGTTAATAGTCCACAGGGCCGCTGTGTTTTTGACACGTTCACCTGGCTCTAAGGGAGTTTCTTGCAGATTTAACTTAACGGCCTGTTGTCATGATGCCTACCCCCGGGCATCCGCGTCAAGCCCATCAGCCCCGGGAGCAGACATCCAGATATTTCATAAAACCCCAGCAGCCCCGGCTGGGTGCTGTCTGGGTTCAGTCCTGGCACCTTAGGCGCCAGGCTCATAATAGAAATCAGTCCTGGCGCCATAGGCGCCAGGCTCATAGTCTTTACTTACCTCCTGCAGACCATGCTGAAAATGAATACAAGCCAACGTGAGGCCTGGATGGGACTATTTTACTACAGGGACTATTTTTTATTCGGGTGTGGTTCTAGGGACTTCTTACCTGGAACTACTTTGGAGGCTATTTAAACCACGCCCGAACAGCAGCACTTGCTTCGCGTTATTCTGCATCCAGCAGTGTAACGCTCACCGTGCCTGCAGTCAGCATCCAGTCTTCAGCCACGCCCGTCTCGAATCCAGAGCTCCTAGCAATAGAAGAAAGAAGAAGGAAAGGTTAGAAAACAGCTATTATTTCAATCCTTACCTGAATTCCGGATCCATCACATCTTCGAACTTGAAAAGGACATTATTCTGCACGCGTCGCATCGCCAGCTGCAGCACCGCGCCATACTCACCAGTCCTCACAGCATTTTTCGATCCGGCGCAGCCTCCATCATTTTCTCCGCCGGATTCCACCATCTAGGGGACAAAAGAAACATAAGGTGAGCCGAAAAAGCCAACAAATACAACCTCTCCACCATAGACTTACCTGATTAACAACCGGAGGCATTATTCTGTAACAAACCGCAACTTCTTACGCCGCACCTGTAAGGAGAGAGAAACCAGCAATTTAAACACACGCATCTTTTGCCGGACAGTGTTGGGTAATACAGACTCTTACCTGAATACCATCAGCTGCCACAAGACAATCTTCCCTTGGACTCAGCTGCAACACAAGAAAGGAATGTACAAGAGTGAACATTGGACATATTGAACTCTTTGAACTTTATACTTACGGGTTCTCGACTGGAACCTCGGAATCAATATTCATCCGGAACTCTTCCAACGCCTTCAAACCAGTGAAGTAACTGGTATCTACGCGCCCCTGCATTCCACGCAGGAGGGAGAGCTCATCATTTACAAACATAAGGTGAGCTTACTGAAAGTGAACATCGGTGGTGATTAGTGGGGAGAACAGTGGGGTGCCATTACTAGAATCCACGGGTGGCTAAATCCCTTTCTCCACTTGCAGGAGAATACTTCTACTGGTCAAGCAGACGAGGTTTGGCGGTCCAGTCCAGTCTGTCATCTCTGCACTACGCTTCACGTTGGAGGAGGTCGCAGCTGTCCGGGTCCGATCGATGCCCCTGTGGGAGCCAGGTGAGCTTAACACCTGTAATTTATGCCGATAAAAATTGCAAGTCTGCCCCACTCTTTTTAACAACTCTTCCTTGATGGATAGAAAGGTGGCACCCTGTGCAAGGTTTAGCAGTTGATAGGAAGTTTGGAGTTCACCTTTCAGCAAGGGTCCCAAATGGCATCCTTTAAGGTTCTTTTCCCATCCCAGTTGTTTGGCCAGGCATTCGAAGTTTTTTAAAAAAATCCTAAATCTTTGCCTTCAAGATAGGGTTGAAGTACGCCCTGTGGTAGTAAGGGCCTCGCTTGCAGTTCAATTAATCTAGTTATATTTTCTGGGAGTCGATTTTGCAGCCTGTATCTGATGGGGCGATGACATTGGCTAGGTCGGCCATTTCTTCTGTAGGTGTAAGGGTTCCTTCTGTGGTGTTCGAATCAGAAAAGAAAGAACTCTCGATTCCCTCGTAAAAGGTTTCAAAATCCTTGGAGTCTTTTGATTCTGAGTCTGTCGAAGGAGTGGACTGGGGTAAATCAGTTTTTAACCCTGATGGTCCCGCGACAGATGAGGATTGGGTACCATAGAAAAAAAAGGTTCGGAGGAAGGAGGATTCAGATCACTAGATCTCATAAAAGAAAACACAGGCCAAACTTTTAGAATTATTCAGTCCCAAGTTTGTATGTTGTAATGGGAGAAAGGAAGGGTATCTAGCAACACCTATGTTTTAAAGAACAGATCCTGTTGACCAGGCGGGACAAGCAGTTGAGAAGACAACACCTCTTTTAGTGTGGATACGCGGTCAGAGTCTAGGGGATCAATTGTTTTATTTTTTCCCTTCTGGTCGTGCCACAATTATTAGCATGGGTTTCAATTTTTATCAGTTGAATCACATCCTACTTCTGATACCATATGTAAAGACCTCATGGTGGCAACAGTAAAGACAGATTCAAGTGTTCACGGTTCAAGGGTGTCTATTGAACTTTATAATGGGTGAGATAAACGCCTAATCTAAACCTCAATCTAAGACGGGAGCAAGGTACGACCATCAAATAATAATAAGGCAGTCCTAGTGGTGTCTTGTCAAATAAAAACAGCCTATACTAAAAAAAAATAAACTATTGCCAATTCTTACCATTAAGTTACAAAAAGAGTGTGGGATAATGTTAACCAGAAAAGAAAGAATGATAAGTCAGGATGGTATGGCTTAGTCTCCCTTCCCCAAATTTTTAAGAATGGGACAAGGTGGGACTTCTGAGCACAGCACACTCCTGCCCCTCTACAGCACGAGGCTTACAATTCCAGTTCAGTGATATTAGATTCTTCAAGGGCCAAGTCTCTTCTCTGCAAAGTCTCTTGCCTTAGAAGGCTTGATGTATCAAAACAATAAACAAACAAAAGTTCCTTTGGTAATCTTATACCTTGGGTGATTTCTCCCTGCCCCTTGGATCTCCCTCTGCTGGCTCGAATCCTTCTTGCAACTTGGGCCACCGTCTGTCAGGTTCACTACGGCCTTTCAAATGCAGCTTGAAACTTCCCACTGCGGACTACCCTCGGCCGGGTTCACGCTTGTCTATACAGTGTTCATGGGTGTATTACTCTTCACTGCTGAAAACAGGTTACTGCGGGTATTCATAAAGCTCATACTCATTTTAATTAAACACATGATTAAGTCACACATTCCATTAGGCAGGTATTAGAACACCATTGTGGCCAACAGTTCAGCAGAGAAACAGTAATCAAAAATCACATATACTGTAAAAATACAGACATGATTGAACGTTCATCTGTCACCTACACCAAATAATGCAATGAAATTAGTAATATTTAAATCCAACTCTCAATCCTTCTACTTGGTCAAATCGAGTGTTACCAACCTTCAATATAGGTAGATTCACAGTAGTTGAGGCTAACCAGCAGACAAATACTCACTGTTACTGTATGCCTTATTGATAGAATTCCTCTAACCAAATCTACTTTCTTATTGCAACGAAAAGCCACTTACCCAGCTTTAGTCGGAATTCGTGGGCCGGGCTACACAAAGACTACATTCACTTTCTTCGTAGTCGAACAAGGAGATACTGATATGATATGGTATGATAGGTTATTTATAATGCGCTTAATACTCAGAGGTTTCTAAGCGCGGACTCGGGGATCGAACCTGTGTGGCTTTGTGTCGTCTTGCTTCCAAGCCAAGCCCGTTGCCGCTAAGCTATCCTCCCGAGACTATCCTAATATCAAAAAGATATATGTCAGTCCGTCTGTCAATGGAGTAGTTACTCTACTTTTCAATCATTGCCCTTATCAAATAATCTCCCCAGAACACGTGACAACGGGCTCTATTCAGTTTGTAACTTAATTAGTCCCCATAGGCCAGGGGACTATCCCACGTGCACCTGAAAAAACATTGAATGTATTGATACCTTAATTCATTGATATTCTGGCTAGAATAAATATAAGTAACATTAGTTGAATTTAGCAGTGGCTCCTCCATCCTTCCTCTTCCTCTCACATAGCCATCTTTACCACAGTTCATAAGTTTCCAACACAGTTCATGGTTTGCATCAACTCATAAGAACGTGTGGGTTCCCTTTCGTTAGCTTTCCTTTAGCATCCCTCTGTTAGTGTTCACACTTGCCTTATTGCTTAATGTTCACAATCTTTCCAAAGAGCTTTTTTTTCCTTCTTCCCCTAGTTTTCTTTTCACAATGCGTCAGAGACTTTCAATTGTAGAAGGGATTTGTCGCAACACTTGTAGGGACCACTCTGGCATCTAACGCTGACTTTTTACTAGGGCCTTCTGGTACTTGCAGTTTCAAGGAAAAAGGGGCCTGCGCGAGGACCCCTCATCCAGGTGATCCTCCCGCACTGGTCCACCCCCAGGAACTGGATCCAATAGCGATGGCTGTGTCGTGGCCACCTGGATGACAGATCCTCAGGGACTAATCAGGGAGACACCTCAGGTTGCTCACAGACCCAAACATACAACAATGAACATATGGAGAGCAAAAAACAAAGTTACAAACACACCAATGAAGAAATCGTTTTATTGATCATTTCATTCAAGGGTGCAAAGACAACGTACAAACAATGTACCTTACATGGAGCAGATAAATAAACTACAGCTCATTCAGACCCAGGAATTAGTGTTATGTATCAGCATGACCAGTGCATTTCAGATTCTCCCAAAGGCCATAACCAATTGGTAGGGACCACCAAGCCCCGGCATAAAGTAAAGGGGCCTGGGTTAGACATGGCAAACCAATGTTTAAACAGAAGCAATAAACTGTATGCTGGGAGCAATGCCGGCGACAGTTGGGGGGTGGGAGTTGTGCTCCAGACACCCACTTAAAGGCATGAATTAATGACTAATCCCAAGCGATGTGCAAATGATCAGCACGCCTTGGACAGTCACTTGTGGAGGAACAAGGTGTGTTTCCATTGCTGGATAACTAAGACATTTCCATTGCTGTATAACTATGTTAGTTATGTTATGTTGATTTATACCGCGGACCGTTACCACCCAGAAGTAGTCTCTTGGCGCTCGTGTGGCCAGAGAGGGGGGTGGTGAGGTTAGTGGGGAAAAGGTGAGAGAATAGGTTCAGTACCAGGAGGAACTGGCGTCTGTGAGTGTTGTTTTGTATGTGGTAGTTTGTGCGAAAGGCCCCGTGCATTGTAACCGTATGGGTAAGATTCAGTGCCTCAGGTGTGTGGTGGTGGTGTTTGTGTTGGTGTTAGTATGTTGGGCCTCATTACAACTCAGACGGTAAGGGGTTTACGGCAGCGTTAACAGCGCCGACCCTTACCGCCTGATTACGAGGTCCCCTAGCGCCATGGTGCTTTTAACACCTGCTTTTAGCAGGTGTTAAAATCCATGGCGCTAAGGGACCATGGAGTTAATTACGCCACCGTAATTTACGGTGGCGTAATTAACGCCTTCCCCACTCCCATTATGCCCTATGGGGCAAAAATGGGAATGGGGAAGGGTAAATGGGGATTGGGGACTTACCGCCCCGCCAAGGTCGGAATGGGGCGGTAAGTCCGCCAACCACCATGGCGTAAACATAGTTTACGCCATGGTGGTAAAGTCACGGCCCAGGCGGTAACTTACCGCCTGGGTCGTAATGAGGCCCGTTGTGTGGGTTTGGTCATTTGAACGGTTTAAATAGTGTCCATAAGGGATCCAGAGTCATAGGTGGCCATAGCTGTAAGATAATCGGTAGCTTGGAGTGAAATTGCATTGTTGATGGTTTTATAGACTATGTGGGTGGTTCGCTCTAGGTGTGCACCTAGAGATGCTGGTGTGAACATAGTATTGAATCTCTGTGTAGTGTGGCTAGTTCAAGGTCTGGTGTAGTGGTGTCAGTTATGTTGGAGGAGCAGAGAGGGGAACATGGGTTAGTAATCGGTCATTTTTTTGGAGCCTCTGGCACTGCTCTTCGGTTGCCGCTTGGCGGTATCTAGCCAGGTTCTTGTTTGTGGTTCTTTGGCCCATCTTATCTCCTCTCTAGTTGTTTGTTTGTAGTGTTGTTGTTGCTGGTGTCCCTTCGAGGTTGTCATTGTCTGCTGAACAGTCAGGTTTTGAGCATTTTCCTGAAGGTGGTGTGGGCTTCTGTGGTCCTAATTTCTTTGGGCATGTTGTCCGCCGAATTTCCTTTTTTCATAGTGTGTTGCCTCCATTTGTATGATGTTGCTGGATCTCAGTTCCTTTCCTAGGCAATACCGCCTAATCTTGTCTTGGAGGAATTCCACTCCTTATCTGTGCAAGGCTTTGTGGTCAATGAAGAGTGCATTCAATTTGATGCGCTTTTTTACTGGTAACCAGTGTAGGCGTTTCAGTGCTAGAGTGATGTGGTCTCTTCTGTTCAGTCTTAATAGGATCCTGGCTGCTGTATTTTGCACCCATTGGAGTTTCTTGGTAAGTCTTTCCGGCATTCCTAGGTAGGGGCAGTTTGTGTAGTCAATTATTGGGAGTACCAGGAATATGACTGTGAGTGTTCTGTGAGGGAAGATGAGGTAGGGGAGTAATTCTTGGGAGGAAGAAGCATTTTTTGGCAATTGCGTTGACTTGCGGTTCCAGTGATAGTCCGTTGTCCATGAGTATTCCTAAGTTATTTACTACATTGGTAGTCTCTGGTTGCATTCCCATCCCTATCGGCCAGTCCAGTTGTGGGTTCCCTCTGTCGAATCCTGTATGTGAGAGCATTATTTCAATTTTTGCAGGGTTCAGTTTAAGGTTGTTCGTTGTCATCCAGTTGTAGATGTCTGTGAGGCAGTTGTTGGGGTTAATTTTTTTCTGTTCTGTTTGTTTTCACAATCAGTTGTATGTCGCCTGCATAGTTGTAGGCGGTAAAACCGTGGGTTCAATGATTTTCATCAGTGGGCACATGTAGATGTTGAAAAGCAAAGGGGAGAGGCTGGATCCTTGTGGGACTCTGCAGGATATATTTTTGGTGTTTGAGGTGAATGGTGGTAGGTAGGTTCTTTCAGTTCTGTTTGTTAGGAAAGAGGTAAGCCACTTTAGTGCAGATTCTTGTATGGCACATTACATTAATCTTGTTATTAGTGTGGTGTGGCTGAATGTGTCAAAAGCTGCTGATATGTCCAATATATGAGGGCCGATTGAGCATCGTCGTCTGTGTTTATCTTCGGGTTGTCCCTTATCGATGGTAGTGCTGATTCTGTTCCTCTGATTGGTCTGAAGCCAACTTAAGATCTGTCGAGTATACCGTTTGTTTTGACGTATTTAAGAAGGATTTTATACATGCGGTTCTCCAGGATCTTTGCTGGGTAGGGCAGGTTGGACATCAGTCTGTAGTTGCTCGGGTCTTCTGCGCTTTCTGATTCCTGTTTATCAGTGGTTTGATGTATGCTGGTTTGAAGAAGTATGGTACTATTTTAAAATAGCATGCAGCTTTCACCCATTGGTGATCTGCAAAAGCATATACAAATTCAGATTCCCATTAACTCGCACAGTCACCCCAGATTTTGGGCCTCATCACGAGTCTGCCGGTAACCCTTAAATGCGGCGGGAGCGCTATTACTGCCGCATTTAAGGGTCCGCCAGATCATGGATTTGGCAGATTTCCCCCCAGCTATAAACTGGGGGGAAATCCGCTGCAAAATTGCCGATTTTTGGCGCGATTACCGCCGGCGGGAAATCCACCGGCGGTAATAGCGAGAGTTTTCCCCATTGAGTCCAATGGGGAATGAGGAATTCCCAAATGGGCCCAATGGGGAATGGGCAATAACCCTCCTGCCAAACCCGTGATCCGGCGCTAAGAGCGCCGGCGTAACCGCCCAACTCATGATGAGGCCCTTAGTGTTCAGGGATATAGCCAAGTTATTAAAGGAGCTCTGGTCAAGTCTTCGGAATTGACAACAGGTTTTAGCATCTTACATTTGCAAGGACCTGTGACATTCGGAGATGACGGTTTGGTGAGTACTTCACAGTCTGAATTTCCAAAATGTGCTTAGTGCTGATTCACCCCCAATCTCCCTGAGCTTAACCAGACAACGAACACACAGAGCAATATATTGAGCAGCAAACAATAAGCACAAAATACACTGAGCAACGAATACAAATTTTGCAACATAACATACACTGAACAGTAAACGTATACCGAGCAGCAGACACTAGACAACAAATCCATTAACTGGCATGGGCACGCTGAGTCTCAAACACATGCCAAGCAGCAACACTAAATCACTCAAAAACAAACCCAAATCAACCTAAACACACAACCGTCAGCAAACCGCCACCAAGCAACATATATACAATTAATAACAATATTGAACAACAAACACACGGTCAGCATTACACACACACACTCACACACACTCCATGCAACACAAACAGTACTGCGTATAAAGCACACAACGTGCTTTAATTTAAATGAAAATAATAGAAATTCACTGAAAGACGTTCAGTAGACAGTTTGGATGAAGTGCAAAACATTAAAATGACAGAAATCTGTCAATTATAGCTCCTAGGACAACCATAACTTGTCCACCATTATGTACAGGTCATGACATCATAGCTTGTGCTCAGTGACATTGAAAATAGACCAACGTTAACAGCATTTGGCCTTTATTTTGGTTGGCACTCAAATCAAAAGTTTAAAACAGGACTTTAGGTAATCTGGGTTACTGCTCTTTTTCTTTAGCTGTTTTTGTTCCTCGTGACCTGTCGGAACTGTGAATACGTGCATGAAATGTGTGATCTCACATGTGGCGTCACGGTTTGTGATTTCTTTGGAAACCATAACTGGCTAATTTCTTTGCTTCTTTATTTTTTGCTGCAACCATAACATTCGTTCAGCTAAAGTTTTTCCGCGATTTTCTATGCTTTTGCTATATTAACCCAACTAAAGCTGTGCTTAACCATTTATATTTCAGTGAATATTGTTTTCAGTGATGTGCGCAAACATATCCAAAGTGTCAATTGGGCATTGCCTTAGACCATGCACCTGCAAGCCACCCATTGCGGTCATGCTCAATGGTCACAGTGTCCAAGATATGGCCACAGGCAATACCCCCGGCACCGCCAAGTGTGCCAATGTGCCCAGTTGCCAGTTTGCACGTAGAATTACCTAATGCTATACCCCAGACACCTTCAAAATCCCACTTTTCCCACAATACAGGACCTGTGGCTGTGCCCTTTGCACCATCACCCATCCATTGTGTACCCTAACATGGCCTGCAACCATGCAAAGCGGAAACTTTGCCCAGACCATAGGCTTTCTCTATAGCATTGCTCATCTAAGTCTCTCAATGTACCCATCAAACCCGATCGAGATTTGTTTCCCCAAGCATGGCAGCTCTAAGCTACCCATTGTGTCTACTGGGCAAGGCATGCCTGCATGCCTCAGCCACAATGATGAGACCTGGCTCGGGTTTGGAAGCCCCACATAGACTAGATTCAGGGCCCCAAGCATGGTCCCTGGGCTCTATATACAGACTTGGCTCAGGGTTTGCAGGACCTTAAGCCGGTCAGCATGCCCCACACAGACCCATCTCGGACCCGACTCAGGACACACCGCTGCACAAGCTGGGTACATTGGCCCTGTACAGACAGAGCTAGGGCCCTCTAGGCCTCCAAACTGGGTCTACAGGCCCTACCAAGCTGGGTGTGTGGGCCCCCAAAGACCTGACCCAGGTCCGACTTGGAGCCCATATACCCGAAGCCAGTTATGTGGCCCACACAAGTCTGGCTCTGAACGCATAAGTTCTGAGCTGCTTTTACAGACCAGCACAGACCAGCTCAGTAGTGCAGGCCTGGCGTGGAAACACAGACTGGCTCCAGGGCATTAGTCACAGTGCTAGGTCTGAAGACCTGCCCAGAAATGGGTTTTTAAATATTCTTAAGCCAAAACCTTCCATGTAACCTCTGTTACATTTCTTTCACAATCTTTTAATAGAGCTTTCCTCTTTATTTTCGTCATCAGTTCATATTTTGTTTGCCTCCAATCTGCCTTTAAGTCAATTGGTTGTTCCAAATGCTAATTTACTCACACAAAGCTACTTAATTCAATAACCTTTCCTGAGTCAATTGCGTCCCTGCAGGTTCCCAGAAGGGTCCGTGTTTCGGCAGTTTTTATATTCACATAGAAAGTCAATCTAATAGTTGCCAGAGTAAATATAATGTTAAACGTAATACTAGCCGCACATATTCTATGGGAGTGTTCTTTTTTAAGCCCAACGTAGACAGCCAAAGAGCTCCCCCCTATACTAGTAAGCCACCGGTCCACAATCTTCAGGCGGTTCTCAACACTGTATGCAACTGCCGGAATAAGTCAGTACACTGAGAAAAAGGGAACACTAAATGATCAACACACCCCGGAGCAACACGCTTATTGCACCTTTGTCCGCTGAACAACTGATTTGTTTTCACACACTTGAACAGCTAGCAAATACTTTACACTAGACCACATATGTTTATCACACACTGAACCACTAACACTGAAGAAAAAACACTAAACAGCAAACACAAAGTAAATGGAATGGAAAGTCCTGAACAACAAACGCTGGGCGCACAAACAACAGATGTGTGTTGAACAACAAGCAAACATTGAACAAGAATGAGTGAAAAACAAACTAATAAAACAGTGAGCCACCCTACGAGCCACTGAGCAGAAAGAAATACTGCCCTGCTTCAGCCGTGGGAAGACACCACACGCCGGGTTTTTTTTCATCTGTATGTCTTGTCCTGTGACTACTAGAAAGCGATCTATCTTTCTAAAATCTGAAGGATTGAAGAGGTTTGTGGTCAACGGCTTCAGTGCACATCTACATTTACACGTTAAACTCGGCCTTCTGGGTTATTCCCCCCGTTTTGCAATATTGCCTTGAGGTTTTGAGGGCAACCCGCGGAGGTTGCTCATTTCCTTTTAAGAGCGTCGCAGATCTGAAATTCGTTCAGGGCAGCGTGCTGTCATGCTCTGATCTCTGTGGGCTCCCAGGCATCATTCACGAGTGGGAGCACTTTATTTTCTTTCTGCCGTTACATCGTTTTATTTGCACTGTCGCAGTTTGTTCTGGAAGCGACAGGTGTCTGCACTCCTGACAACATTTCAGAAGCAGGGAGTGGAAAGATGACGCAGTCAGCAATTCCAGATCATCATAACTGAAGCTAAACATCTGCCCGCTCAGGAAATGGCCACCCCACGCGCCCTAGGTTTGAGCAGGCGTATTAATTGACCCCTAGCACGGGGCATCTCCGGCAAGCAAGAAAGGGAGTATAGGTCGGCCCACTGAAGGAGTAGGCGAAATTCCTGGCACCGGGGAAAGCTGGGCCAGTTTAATATGGGGCGGTCTGTGAGATGGAGACGGACATTGCCAATGACTGACACGTATACCGCTATAACAACAGCACAAATTAAAAGAATACCAGCAAGAAAAACACTGAACAATGGAATCCCATACAGCCTGCCTTAATGTGGCAAACATTTGTTTTTTTCCTGCACTAATCTGTGGTTGTGCCAAATGGACTGCATACGGAGACGCAAACGCTGTGTTGGGGCGGTTAGTGGCGATATGTAGAAGGTTTGCAGTCAGTCAGTCAAACAAGTTTATTCGGTTGTATAAAGCAACCATTAAACGACAGATAAACACAATTATTACACTGATTCATATTACAAAATCTTAAAATTATACTTCCATAAAAATAGAATCATAGAACATTACCAACAACAGCATACAAATACATTTAGCACCTGGACGGTTGCCTCGTCATGAACTACGTTAAAAGATATTTTAGTGATGATTCATACAAAAACAGTACATAATACTTTAACCCATTACGTGTACTATAAGATTTTTCTTACAGACCCTCACCACCTTGCAGTTTCAGAATACGGTTTCTAAAATACATTGCTCTTTTCAGGAACGTCAAAAGAGCCCATGCGGTGTGAACTGTTTCTGCGCTCAAGAGGAACACAAGAGCAGCCCAATGTGTGCGGATCATCGATTTCTTAAGGACAGGAATAAGGGACACTTTACGTATACCTGCATACCCTATACAGAAGAATAACAAATGAGAGAGATCCTCTCTACCGTGTCCACAAACCGGGCAACCCGCTGAGTCGGGAAAACCCTTCCATTTATAAGTGTTGCCTTGCAGCCGAAGGCAATCGAACCGTGCCCTCGTAATCAGCCATCTGTCCTTTTTTAACGTACTCCAAAGCAAGTAAGGTTGGATTCCAGTTAGACAGCTAATGCTTGAGTGAAATTCACCATTACTATGGCCACGTTCTAGCAAAATTCTTTTACTTGCTATGAATTCACCCAGCATGGATTTGTAGACGGACCCCTCACTTTTGGACAAAATAGTATCAGGCGGAAAAAGGGCGCCTAAATTTACTTCACCCAGAATTGAAAAGACATATGCTAGCCAGGGAATTTTTTTCCAGCCACATTTACCTAGCACAGTACGAATAATAGTATGGCACAAGGAAGCATGCTCATTAGCCCACAGCCTGACCCAAAAGAAAAGAGGGGCCAACGTCCACTGGTCTTCCCAAAGCTCCACACCCAACTCCCTATGGACAGCTATTCCAGATACACTGGACGGGAGCCCAAGCAGATTTTTAAAGAATTTGCTCTCCTTACGCTGGATTTCCGCTGCATTCTGGAAACCCCAGATAGCTGCACCGTACAAAGTGGAAGCCGCAGTTTGGGTGCCATAAATCTTAAGGATCACATCCAAAGGCCGGCCCCTACACTTCGACATAAATCTAAAGATTCCACCAATCTGTTGACTCATCTTAACAGATTGTTTGGCCACGTGATCTTTACCATTTAAGGCCTCTGAAAAACATATTCCAACGTAATCAAACGTCCTAACTCTGGGGATGATTTCATCTGCACATAGCATCGGTTTCATGGGCACAGAACGTTTTCTACCAATGCACGCCATTACTGCAGATTTCTTAGAATTAATTTTTAACCCCAAATTATCCATGAACCTTGAGTAAGCGTTAATCAATATCTGTAGGGCCCTAGGTGTTCTTGCGAGAAGGACAGTGTCATCAGCATAGGCCAATACTGGGAACCCCCTTCCTCCCAAAACTAGAAAATCCGCCAATACTCCAGACAAGTCCTGTGAAAGGCCATTAATGTAGAGGCAGAAGCAGATGGGGGCCAGTACACAACCCTGCCTCACACCACACCCCACCTGAAAACAAGCCGTGCAGTGCCCCCCAGAGCCACTGCGAACACAGGCCTCATTATTCGAATGGATGTCAACCAAGGCCTGCAGAATTTCCCCTGGGCACCCTAAGGACCCAAGCACTTCCCAGAGCTTAGCTCTATCCACTTTATCAAAGGCGGTGCTTAGGTCCATAAAAGCTAGATAGACAGCCTCGCCCCGACAAAACACAGAATTAGCCACCAGCAAATATAAATTGAGACTCTGTTCTATAGTGCCCACTCCAGGGCGAAACCCAAATTGGATGTCAGAAAGAACTGACTGTTCCCCAAGCCAGGATTCTATTCGGGCCAGCAGAATTCTCCCAAAAATTTTAAACGATGAGTCTAGAAGGGATATTGGCCTGTATGCACCGGGACTAGACATGTCTCCCTTTTTAAAAATAGGGAATATTATTGCCCTCTTCCACGAGGAAGGATATTTCCTCGATTTTAGACAAGCATTAAACGCCACAGTCAGAAGTGGGGCCCACAAATCAACTGGGTCCTGGAACAGATCTGAGGGTATCATATCCGGGCCGGGGGCGCCGTTATGTGCTTGAAGCCTGATTGCCTTAGCAATCTCCTCCACCTCAAACGTCAGGCAGGGGCCACTAAAGTCTGACTCGACCTCTGAATGTGCAGATCCAAATAGGCTACCAAAATGCGCCAACCATACCTCTTCTTCCACATGGGTGCCACTCCCCACGTTGGACCAACATCCCTCCGGACCACTTTTTACAAATGCCCAAAAGGCCTTCTGGTCCCTCTTCATGGCGGCATTCAAGAAACCTTCCCTGGCTGCCTGTTCTATCTCCATTTTCCTTCTCTTTAACTCCCGTTGGTAGATTTTCCTATCTTGTGCAATCTTCAATCTACAACTAGTTGGGTCCTTAAGGGTTCTCAGCAGCGATTTCTTTGCATTTTTGCAGGCCTCATCAAACCATCCTCTCTTAGATACATTACCATTGGACTTAATAGTTTTAGAGAATTTTGATGATAGTGCAGCCAATAATTCTACAAATTTCTCTACAATTACATGTGCGGATTGATGGTTGCCCAATATGTCCAGCACAAGCGGATTATTCTCCTTTAGGGAAGAATAGTGTAGCCCTTCCTCTAAGATGGTGCCCCATTTAATTCTTCTGGAACCCAAGGGAACTCCCTGCCGAGGGCTAGGAGCTATGGCCAGAGATTCCCGTTCCCCCAACAAACCCTTGAGAGTAAGACAGATGGGCAAATGGTCGCTATGGGTATCCGCCTGCACCTCAAAGCTCACAACACGTTCCCAGAGGTTTACTGAAATGCAAAAGTAATCAATAGTTGAACAGCCTAAGTGATTCTTGAATGTTCCCTCCCCTGGGATGTCTGGAGCCTTTCGGCCATTAACAATACGGAACCCCCATTCCAGCAACCAGGAGTTAAACTGAAGACCCTTCGGGCAAACTCTCGCATCTCTCATACATCTAGGTGGGATGTTCTCTACCTGATCCTCATGGGGGTCAAGAGCGCCCAGGTCCATCCCCCCCCCATTTTTAGATTGAAATCCCCACCCCAAATACAGGAGGTGAACTTACTACCTTCCCTGGACAACAGGTTCTCGATGAACCCTTTGACCTTGGACAGTCTTTCCAAATCAGAAAAGTGAGGGCTATTATAAAAGTTGATGATGCAGATTACCTTCCCCATCCTAGTTCATAGAGACGCAACCTGCAAAAAATCCAGCCCTGTTGGGATCAGCTCAATACCACATTCCAGAGCACCCTTAATCAAAATGCACAAACCACCAAAGAGTCTTCCTCTCGGTTTTTTGTCGGCAGGAATATCAAATGAAATAAAACCATCTAAGTGTGGGGGTTCTAGAGCCCAAGTTTCTTGAAGTAGGATTATAGAGTTAGCTTGAAGACGTTCCCTCACTGGACCCAGCTTTAATTTCCTCGATGCGCCTGCTATATTCCAAGAGAGCAGGCGCAATTGCAGATTATGCAGATATTAGGATTTCCAAAACCTCCATCTTGCCTACTTCCTGACATTGGGGTCGGCAACTTCCTTCCCCTGCCAGGGATATAGAAATAATCCAGAGGGAGTAGTTTACTGGACAGTTTAGTACCATTGGGCTTAAGGCCCCGGGCTAGATTAGTATTCAAAAGATAATCCGTGATCTGAGCATCAGAAAAGGTGATTACCACACAATCTCCCCACATTCCAGAGCACCCTTAATCAAAATGCACAAACCACCAAAGAGTCTTCCTCTCGGTTTTTTGTTGGCAGGAATATCAAATGAAATAAAACCATCTAAGTGTGGGGGTTCTAGAGCCCAAGTTTCTTGAAGTAGGATTATAGAGTTAGCTTGAAGACGTTCCCTCACTGGACCCAGCTTTAATTTCCTCGATGCGCCTGCTATATTCCAAGAGAGCAGGCGCAATTGCAGATTGTCTATGGCCAAATTCCTGTGGAGTACTAAAGGGGTCGACACCATTGCCCCGGCCTCGGTTACAGCCTCTTGTCAGTCCACATCCTCACAGGACGTCAAAATCTCGAAATGGTTTTCCAGAGGCAAGGGTACTGGAACGTTGTTTACCGGGGCATTACGCTGACCCTTGTTGGAAACGATTGTGCTCCAACCGGCCAAGGGGCTATTGGTTGGTAACGTTCTAACCAGATTAATATTAGGATTTCCAAAACCTCCATCTTGCCTACTTCCTGACATTGGGGTCGGCAACTTCCTTCCCCTGCCAGGGATATAGAAATAATCCAGAGGGAGTAGTTTACTGGACAGTTTAGTACCATTGGGTTTAAGGCCCCGGGCTAGATTAGTATTCAAAAGATAATCCGTGATCTGAGCATCAGAAAAGGTGATTACCACACAATCTCCCCACAGATTCTTAGGTCTGTTTCCCACCCATCCCACACGCTTGGCCATACGAATCATTTTGGGATCGATCTTAGGTCCCATTAGATTCGAGTTGACCCAGTGCGAGGCCTTGTTAATCAGGGAAAGAGTGGATTTGAAACTACCCGTTGGCAACCCTGGCAGATCAGTGATGATCCCCACAAAAGGGACCGCTTCCGGGGGTAGGTTCAGAGTTGTATTGGACCCTAGCCCACTCCCCAGCCCCTTTTCACTTAATGATTTTTCGTGTTCGTCACTCTCCCTGTCCCTCACAGGCCCAATTGGCCTCTTTTTGGCCCCTGGTATATCGTGCTGATCTTCAATGATCACCACCTCTTGATAGCACCCTTGAGGAGGTATGTCCTTCTTACCCTTAGAGGTGGTTTCCCTAGATAGGGGGGTGGTTGGTAGACACTTACACCGCCAGTCCTCTAAGCCCCTTTCCGCAACAATAGCGGCCAAATCAGACAGTTTAAGAGAAATAGCCCTGATGGAGTCATCCATAATAGCCAAGGTGGTTAAAACCCCATCTTTAAGCCCCTTTAAAGAGTTTAGCATCAACTGTAGTGGCTTAAGCTTCTCCTCCAATAAGGCCTCTAACCATTCTTTATCGCTCTCACTGGCGGTGGAACAATCAAGCAACCCAGATTCCCTTTCTGCCAAAATCCTGCCATTAGTACTGGGTGCCCCCTCCACGGGGTGCGTAGGTTGTGGCAGTAAATGAGGAGGCGTCACCGTACCAGGGACAGTCGCATCTCCCCTCGACATATCACCCCTATCAGCAACCCCCTGTCCCTGCATATCCGCCAAACCCAATCCCTCACCCCGGGGGACAACCTCTCTGGGGGCAGGATCAACCGCATTCATACAGTTAACTATTTTATTTGCCATGGCATCCAGATAAAAGTCCAACGATCTCTGGGATAGGGTTTTAGCTTTAATCGCTGCATTAGGGGGTTTAGTAATTCGGGTAGAAGTGACATTTTTAGGTTTTTTCGCCCTTTTACTAACAGCTCCAGCCCCGACCCCGACCCCACCCTCTCCGGCTTTTCTCTTCCCCATAAAATTAAATACTTGAATGGGTAAAATTAAGCGGGCAACAAAAAACCAGACAAGCCAGTATAAGCCAAAGATAAGGCCACGGTTGGAGATGAGGGGGAGAGAAAAAACAGAAAACTCGCAGCCCCCTCACACTCTCTTCAGAATTAAGCACTAAATACTATACAGTATAAAAGAATATTACGCTCTTATAAACAACCCCATAAAGATATGTAAATATAATAATGGATTAAAAACAGCAAATATTATACAATAATATAACCATGAGATAAAAATTGGGATCGTTCTAGCTGTTCTAGCTAGAGCACGGGGCTTCACTATCCCCAAACCAAAAATATATAATTAATAACTATGAGGGAGGTGGTGATAAGAGAACCATAAACGGGTAGGGGCATGTAAGGACCACCCTTACAAGAGTCAATGGCAGTCAATGGCAGGCGGTTAAAACCCAACTATTACTGCCTCTCCAAGTCAGAGTCAGAGGCAGAAGAGGTTTCCAGACCTATAAGTAAACAGATCCAAGGCCCAAGGGCCCCCAGGTGCACTAAACAGAAGTCACAAGAGCTGGAGGGCGGGGAACGCCCGACAGCTTGAGGAGCTGCGGTAGTCCGTCTCTCCTCCCCCACCCCTCCAGCAAACCTTAAATTAAATTAAGGACAAGCAGAGTCATAAAATTAGCGGCAGGCACCAAGAGCAAACACCATACCTTGCGTGCATGCAGGTTTGATGTAGTAAAACCATGGGCAGAGGGCTGAGATCAGCAGGCTAGACCAGGTCAGCGCAGGGCAGGCAGCAAAAGCGGCAAAAAGTAAACTGCTCCCCCACAAAACGCCACAAAGGACACCAAGGACTCTGCGGAGCGGTTTGCAGGAACGACAGAAAAAACACCATAAAGGAAATTGTAGAGGGAAGGCGCCCTCTCCAAAATTCTAAATGACAGGATTTGGGGGTTGGTCATGTCAGATTTGCGTGTGACTGCGCCCCTTCTGAAATGATACAAACCAGCTTAAACACAATGGCATGGAACCCTACCATAGAAGCGTTGGAATTTCCAACCATCCCTTTTTAGTTTTCACACCGATATTATCACTGTTCGGAGTGATGGCTTTCTGCTGCCCTTTCCAAAGTGAGGGCTTCCCGCTGTTATGAGCACTAGACCCACAAGGGCTTGCATTGCTGCTTTAATCAGAAACTCGGTGAAAATGTAGGTTGGCCTCAGCAAGAGGCCATATATAGTGTGGCCTGATCGTAACACTTCTCTTAGGAATAAAAATAAATGTTTTAAGAAATGATAATAGCTGTCAACGTTCAGAAAGAGAGATGTGTGACTAGACATGGTCATGCGGAAGAGTAAACATTAGAATAAACATTGTTTAAAGTGATGGTTGATAGAATGGATGTCTAAATTCTGGCCTGATGGTCAGATGTTTAGGAGGCCACCCTTGTTAGTGAAACAGGGGGCACTTAGCCAGACCAATTCAGGGTCGCTTGGAAAGCCGTCAAGGCCAACTCTGAGGAGGAGTGAGGGTGATTATAGGTCTTCAATGAGCACGCACATTGAAACACCAAGAATTACCATTAGATTGACGTATAGACACATATACACTTTATTAGGCCCAAGATTAAACATAATTAAAAGCAATAGCAAAATACCACATAAGCAACACACTTTTATATACAGTCACTAGAGTAAATGCGTTAAATAGAAACTCCACCAATACCTGTAAGGCAGATAATCTTGAGAGCACTGACAATCTTCTTCAGAAATAGAAAGCCCTAAATGTATAAATCCAACCTTACGATGAATTGAGGCTTGTGCTCAATGTTGGATGTGCACTTAAAATCGCTCGGTCGTGCGTAAAAGTCACAAAGTACCTTTTTAGGAAGATGGCAAGGTTAGGGACAGGATTCTAAAGGGGGAAAACAGTTTTCAAGAGTGAGGGGAGGGTCTGCTGTGAAGAACAAAGCTATTACCAACTTCTGGAGGGCTTTAGAAAGCAGAATCTACCCAAGTCAAATAGAGGATCACAAAGAGTCCCCTATATGTAAAACGCCATGGATGAACAAGGGGCCACTGGTAAGTGAATGTACACACCTGGGCCTCACTCCACTGCGCTTAACCTCCTTAGACTTAATAGGTTCTACAGTTTCTAGTAATTAATTTTCATTGCTTGTGTGTTTCGGCAGCATTGGTTCAGTTAGTGACGTACGGCCCTACACAAAGTCTTTAAATTAATCACAATGAATAAATTGTATACGTCCTTTGCGCCAAACAACATCATTCTTTAATATGAACACATTCTCTCATTATATAATCAAGTATTTTTGTTAATTATTTGTTCAAATAGCCATATTCAGCCATCGCCAACACATGTTTCGACCTTTAACACTCAACACATTCCCCTCCGATAGCAATTTCAAGACACCAGCCCTTAAACAGATATAGGCTGCATTCTGTGTTTCTAATCATCATCAGAAAACATTTTCTTCACAAAATATCATTTTTAATATATTAATCTTTTGTTAAGCACAGGTAATACAAAAATTATTAAAAAACATATACACATCACATAGTCATATACAAAGTAAAAACACTACCACCTCACAGTATCGCAACTAGTATGCTGAAATATTCAACCAGCATACCACACTTCTGGCAATTCAATAAATCTCATTTTCCATTGTGTGACAAAGCCCAACTTATATAAGTTTCAGTCCTCTGTGTTCAATGTAACCGGACATTCATCAGGGGCAGAAGCAGTCCTGTGCTTTAGGTAGAATCTTCCTATTCATACACCAATAGCTATCTCTAAGGATAAAAACACAAACAGACAAATCACTATTACGGGCATAATAGGTTAAATTTATACACCATAGCCAATCCCTCATCACCACAAGGGTATTCAAATATACCGTAAATCATATACCTGAACCAAGGTACCAAGAATTACATGTCTTGTACCTAACAAGTCAGACACATTCTGACTCTTCACTACTAGTATAGGCAAAAAACATTATAGAGTACCATGAATAGTCTATTAATAAACCATAATCCGATCTCCCCAATTAATACTGACAGGGCCAACACCCCAATCATAGGTAATTGCAACATGTCCAATAACATGGGAGTCATATTAAAATTAAAGATTTTATAACAAAATTACTCGGCAAAGTGCTTATGCAGCCCAATGGGTCTGCCTAACCCTGGAAGTTCTCACCTCCCACGGGCTATTCCAAGAGTCCTCCAATCTGCAGTGAATGCAGCGTCCTGAAGAAACGGACCTCTTTCCTCTATCTGGCAGGAATCCCACTAGTTCTAAAACAAATGAGAACCGAGTAAGCACCACATAATGGAAACAATGTCAGTGAGACACTCCCTGACACAATCCTCAATTTCTCAAACCAATGTGTCGTGGCGCTCACCTATTGCGGGAAAGTTGCACATCCCGTCATACAGTAAATGTAGAAAGCTGGAATCCAAATACGGCAACCAGCGGACAAAAACTCTGTCTTTACCGGCGTTCAGACGTTCAAACAAGACCATTGCAGGAAGAACATCCACAACGTCATGACGGCATCCCGCTGAATGGTGCGCGATGACGTCACACGTCGTCACATGCGCCCAAGCCAGGCAAAGTCAGGCAAAAAGTCAGGGGAGGGAAAACGAGGCTAACAAAGTGCAACCCATTAGAGATGTGCCAAAAAGGGACAGACTGCCCCACAGTATTACGCTGGAAACCTGGCAGGCCAATCGGACACTTTCTAACCGTCAGCATCCAGTACACAGTTCTATCTCTGATGTACAATCCGAGTTACCAGGGACACCCAGAGAAGCAAAGATGGGCAAACATCATGGAGCGGGTATAAATGTGAAAGGAGCAAAAACCAATACGCACAGCCATCGCATTATGGCAATTAACATTCTTCTTCCCTCGTGAGCCTAGGAACAAATCAGGCTACCAACAGAAAGTGCAACAATCGCATGTCCTTAATAAACCCGAGACGTTCTTATTTAATATTGTGCCACTCAATATTCTCGTTCAAACCTGTAATATTAAATAAGAACGTCTCGGGTTTATTAAGGACATGCGATTGTTGCACTTTCTGTTGGTAGCCTGATTTGTTCCTAGGCTCACGAGGGAAGAAGAATGTTAATTGCCATAATGCGATGGCTGTGCGTATTGGTTTTTGCTCCTTTCACATTTATACCCGCTCCATGATGTTTGCCCATCTTTGCTTCTCTGGGTGTCCCTGGTAACTCGGATTGTACATCAGAGATAGAACTGTGTACTGGATGCTGACGGTTAGAAAGTGTCCGATTGGCCTGCCAGGTTTCCAGCGTAATACTGTGGGGCAGTCTGTCCCTTTTTGGCACATCTCTAATGGGTTGCACTTTGTTAGCCTCGTTTTCCCTCCCCTGACTTTTTGCCTGACTTTGCCTGGCTTGGGCGCATGTGACGACGTGTGACGTCATCGCGCACCATTCAGCGCGATGCCGTCATGACGTTGTGGATGCTCTTCCTGCAATGGTCTTGTTTGAACGTCTGAACGCCGGTAAAGACAGAGTTTTTGTCCGCTGGTTGCCGTATTTGGATTCCAGCTTTCTACATTTACTGTATGACGGGACGTGCAACTTTCCCGCAATAGGTGAGCGCCACGACACATTGGTTTGAGAAATTGAGGATTGTGTCAGGGAGTGTCTCACTGACATTGTTTCCATTATGTGGTGCTTACTCGGTTCTCATTTGTTTTAGAACTAGTGGGATTCCTGCCAGATAGAGGAAAGAGGTCCGTTTCTTCAGGACGCTGCATTCACTGCAGATTGGAGGACTCTTGGAATAGCCCGTGGGAGGTGAGAACTTCCAGGGTTAGGCAGACCCATTGGGCTGCATAAGCACTTTGCCGAGTAATTTTGTTATAAAATCTTTAATTTTAATATGACTCCCATGTTATTGGACATGTTGCAATTACCTATGATTGGGGTGTTGGCCCTGTCAGTATTAATTGGGGAGATCGGATTATGGTTTATTAATAGACTATTCATGGTACTCTATAATGTTTTTTGCCTATACTAGTAGTGAAGAGTCAGAATGTGTCTGACTTGTTAGGTACAAGACATGTAATTCTTGGTACCTTGGTTCAGGTATATGATTTACGGTATATTTGAATACCCTTGTGGTGATGAGGGATTGGCTATGGTGTATAAATTTAACCTATTATGCCCGTAATAGTGATTTGTCTGTTTGTGTTTTTATCCTTAGAGATAGCTATTGGTGTATGAATAGGAAGATTCTACCTAAAGCACAGGACTACTTCTGCCCCTGATGAATGTCCGGTTACATTGAACACAGAGGACTGAAACTTATATAAGTTGGGCTTTGTCACACAATGGAAAATGAGATTTATTGAATTGCCAGAAGTGTGGTATGCTGGTTGAATATTTCAGCATACTAGTTGCGATACTGTGAGGTGGTAGTGTTTTTACTTTGTATATGACTATGTGATGTGTATATGTTTTTTAATAATTTTTGTATTACCTGTGCTTAACAAAAGATTAATATATTAAAAATGATATTTTGTGAAGAAAATGTTTTCTGATGATGATTAGAAACACAGAATGCAGCCTATATCTGTTTAAGGGCTGGTGTCTTGAAATTGCTATCGGAGGGGAATGTGTTGATTGTTCCTTCCTTTTGTAGAAATATATATCTTATATCCTCACGTAGTAGGAGGGAATATCACCAAAGTGTGGGGTTTCCCCTGTAGAATAATTCCTCCCCTCGACCTTTAACACACCAGTCTTCTTCAGGGCTTAAATAGTTAAATTAAAGATTCAAAATTACATTTTTGTTTGCTATACATATCCAGACTGGCAGCTAACCAGTGATGTTTTGCATCGGAGGGGGTAAAAATAGCAAATAAAAAATGGAAAAATGAAAAGTATGTATAAGACATCAATGTCATCATTACATAATCAATATTGTACACAATCTGAATATCATCTACTATTTTAATTTAACTTCCTGTGCATCAGAAAGGCTTTCTTTCCCAATGATAGCATTACGTTCACCAGATTGTCCTTCACCAACACTCTGAAATTGTAAATGTCCAGCGTTTATCAAAGCAATGAGTTAGTCCACCCAATTTGTGCATGTGCCCAATTAATTTGTATGAAATTTTGGACCCGTTAAGCTGTCCATGATCAAGGTTGCCGATTGCTTATGAGTCCTGTACTCTACAACTTTCTTGTACTGTCAGTTCAATCTGACAAAAAATGCAATATAGTAAATAACAACCTTTCATAATCTTATCAATCACATTTTTGTATTTCACATTGGTAGCAGTACTCTTACCTAGACAAATTTCAAATGCGAGATTCTCTCCATATTCCAAATTAAAAGTTCATCCATAAATTCAACCGCACTTCATTTGACCTAATCGAGAGAAAAAAAAGAACCCGTGGTATTTGTCCTATTGAAATCCTCATTCGCCATAAAAAGGCACTTCTCAAATTCTGGGATCTCAGTTAGTGGTGATAAAGACCCTTCAACACATGGGAGGGCTGTACATTCATAATACATATTCACTATACAGACTTACCTACTGGCTCTGTGTCTGTCTTCAGATAAATGCCCCATGGAGTGGGTTAATTCCCAGCACATATATTCCTAAACAAAAAAGAGTGTATTTTAATGCATCTGCTAACTTTTCGCAAATGCAACACTTTCCTAGTCAAAAAATATATTAACAGCTCATCTGCAAAACCTTCAACCTTGCGCTATACTTGATCAGTTTTCTATACCATGTATTAGCAGCTCATGTGCAAAACCTTCAACCTCGCCCTACACTTGATCATTTATCTATACTAGCCGCGATAATCCACCCAACGACAACACTTACTGTCTTAATTTCCAGCTCTCTGCCTCTCTTAGGCACTAAACGCGCGTTCTGCATTGCACAATGGTGCTATTTCGCTTCCGCCCCTCAGTTATAGTGGACAAGACGGCAACTTCTGACGTTTGCATATGCACACACAACAAGCGCTCTTTCGCGCTGTACTCACTTCATTATTTCTTCAGATCACAACCGATTCTCTTGACACAACCAAACTTTGTATGACTCTAAATTAGAAAATATATATCACCTTAACCTGAAATAACAACAACGCAAATTACTCACTCTCTTTTGTAATTATGAAGACAACCCGCATCCAAATGTTTGTGTGACTACATTATTCAAGCACAGTATTCCAAAAAGTTTTTTTTAACATCTCCATGTCCATGCCTTTAAATGTGTACCCCTAGTTTCGAAAACAGAGACCAAAATAGGGAAAACAGGTACTTTTACTCATTCAGTATTGTTGGCGGATACATGGTTCTCACAGTGTTTAGACCCGTTGGTCCATATGCGTATCGGCATTTACTGCTCCCTCATCGTATTTGCCTAATACCAAATAAAAATAATCTTAGGATTTCATATACTCATCCGAACATTTATCAGTGTTGTTACATACTCATTGTGGCCCCCCTTTCAGTCTCTGATGCCATTATTGTTGTGATGTCTTAAGGGAAGACTTTCAGTGCTTCCCTGCTCTCCCTATATGATGATGTCTTAACCCTGTGTGATGTCATGGAATGTTCTGGTTGCATCTTACAGATAATGTTCTATGTGGGTCAGTTGGAGGAAAGTGCTGAAGGAGAGGAGCCTCTGATCGTTGGGGGTCTTCTTCCCTTATATGTAACCTAAATGAATACTGTTACATGTCTTACCTGACTGCGCCAGCCTCTTCATAACAATGGCGACCAGGATGGGATAAGTGAGGTCCCGCAGACAGGTCAAAGGAGACCCCCAGCATCTGCCAACGCCGAGTCGCGGCCCGCAGCAGGCGATCGCACCACCCCGACGTCTGATCCGCCCGTGCTTCCTCTGAGCAGCCTGGAGGACGGAGTTTGGAAGTGCTCCGTGAGATAGAAGCCGCTGCGGGGAGAAGTGTCGGCGCCGCCAGAGAAGTAATCGACTGGCAGTGGGCTGCTCCGCCTCCTCTTTGCGTTGAGCGGCCCGCCACACACAACGACGGATGCTGAGGCCCCATTCCGGCATCCCTGAAGGAACGGCCGAAGCTGCCGAGGGAGAAGTTCAAGGAGGACGGCACCGCTTCCTAGCAGCGCGCCGAGCAGCTGTCGAATGATCACGGCCTCAGGGAAGGTCGCTCCGCTTTCGAAGCGTCGAGTGACCACCGAGTCCCTGCAACGTTTGTGCAAGTAAGTGTCTTCAACTCCGTTTAGTGCTCCTGCTGATCCCGGATCACACCCACACTCGCCAGCGTAGGGAAGACGCCAGACTTTGCTACCGTATGTCCCTAGCGGATGTCAAGGAGAAAAAAGGGGATCTCTTACTGCATTGAGTTCCAAAGGTGAACTGTCACGGCGGATACGCGCCTTGTTGAACTGGTGCAACAATTCTTGTAAGGATCGAGCTAGGAGGAGTACATTTTCGTACGGAAGCATGGCGGCGTTACCTGGCATATCGGGCCCGCCCATTTTCATGGCCACTCCAGGTGCGGCGAAGATTGCTTGGCCCCAGTGGCGAAAAGGGTTTATGCACTATATGAGGGCAGCTGGCGGAACAGCGTATTCTAGTGAAAGAAAAGTGGCATTGTTATTACACTTCCTAGGTTATGAGGGACAGAGGATTTTCGAGACACTTCCTCAGTTGGTAGGTGATGGAAGCGGAGATGACTTGAATGAATTTGAATCGGCACTGCTCAAATTAGATAAGCATTTCAACCCCAAAAGAAGTACAATCTTGGAGCGGTATAACTTCCGCATGCGGATTCAGGCTCACGGGGAATCTGTCGAAGACTATGTCACTGCTCTCCGTCACCTTGCACTGACGTGCAAATTTCAAGAAAGTTTCGATGAGCATATCCGCGATCAATTCATGACGCATTGCCACTCGAACAAAATACGTGAGGAACTGTGGCTGAAGGACGAGCCAAATCTGGATGAGGTGTTGGACTTGGCCAAGCGGGTGGAGCACTCACTGGCATGTGTTGCCAGGCTCTCCAAGACTGAAGGAAGTGAGTCAAAGGAAAACAGGCAGGAGGTGCTGAGTGTGGGTGAAGGAAAGAACAAAAGGAAAGGAAGAAACAAGCAGAAGGAGAGGAACAACGCAGAAGAGAAGAGAAACCAAGTGTCGGCTCAGAGAAGCGAAAAGAGAGAAGAAAAAAGGGGCGAGAGATTGTGTTATCGATGTGCCAGTGCGACGCATTTTGCATCCTCTGTAGTGTGCCCAGGGCGAAGGGCGGTATGCAATAAATGCAAGAGGAGAGGACATATCTCCACGTGTTGCAAGAACTATCAATTTGGCCAGACGGGGCAAAGGAAGATCCTGTTTGTGGAGGATAAGGAAGATGGGGAATCGTCAGAAGAAGACACTGCGTTGGCATTGACAAATGTTATTGTGAACACAGTTAATGTTGTAGCCAGTGGTGGAAACACGGATGATTGTGAGCGGCCCTATGCCGTGGTGGCAGTGAATGGGTGTGAGGTGTCAATGATGGCAGATTCAGGATCAAAAGTTACGTTAGTATCCAGGAGTGTTTTTGAAGATAAGTTGAAGGGGAAGGTATCAGCGTTGTCTGAACCAGACATAAATCCGGGAGGCTACAACCAAGATAAGATTGAGTTACTAGGATATGTGTGGAGTAGATTTGAATTTAAAGGTCGCAGTTGTGATGGGAAAGTCTATGTAACAAAAAAGGGACAATCCTTATTGGGATGGAGAGAGCAGAAGAATTTAGGAATCAGACTAGATCCCAACCACCCCGAGCAAGTTTTGCAAGTGTCAGAGGCATCCACGATGTCCTGCAAATACGCGAGGGAGTTTGGTAAAGTATTTGATGAAACCTTGGGAAGGATAAAGGGTTTTCAGCATCAAATATTGCTAAAAAGCGGGAGTGTGCCCACCGTAGCCAAACTCAGACCGGTGCCCTTTGCTTTGCGGGATAGTGTTAAACAAGAATTGCAAAAACTATTAAAGTCAGGAGTGATTGAGAGAGCTGGGGGTGTTGAGTGGGTTTCCCCAGTCGTAGTAGTGAAGAAAAGCTCAGGGGACATAAGATTGTGTGTGGATATGCGTGAGTTGAATAAGTGCGTGTTGGTGGACAGGCACCCGCTACCCAACATGGGTGAGTTGCTGACCATGGTCGGTGGGGGGAAGTATTTCTCCAAATTAGATATGACGTCGGCCTATCATCAGGTGGAGTTAGAGGAGACATGCAGAAAAGTCACAGCGTTTGTGACGCATGAGGGAGTGTTCCAGTTTAGGAGGATGCCCTTTGGGTTGGCATCTGCCTCCTCTGTATTTCAGAAAATAATGGATCGCCTTCTGAGAGGAGTGAAGGGGGTATTCTGTTTTCAAGATGATGTATTGGTGAGTGGAGCGACTTTGGAGGAGCATGATGGGAGTCTGTACCAAGTGTTAAAAATATTTAAGGATAGGGGTATCACGCTGAGAGAAGGGAAGTGCAAGTTTGCCGTGACAAATGTGGACTATTTGGGACATGAAGTATCGGGGGACGGGATTAGACCCAAAGAGGAGATGGTAGATGCCATAAGGAGAGTGGAGAGACCTTGTAATAAGAGTGAATTGAGGTCTTTTCTCGGAATGACGGAATTTTATCAAAAATTTGTGGTAAATTACGCTGACAAAGTGCAAGAGATGAGAAAAGTTCTGAGGAAAGGTGTTGATTTTGAATGGAATAGTCAATGTGACTTGGAATTTAAAAGAATAAAGGAAGATATAGACTTAGCTCGTCCTTTAGGATGTTTTGACACAAGAAGACTGTCTATCATAACAGTAGATGCCAGTGAGTATGGACTCGGGGCGGTATTATCTCAGAAGCAGGATGATGGGTCTGAAGAGGTGATAGCACATGCATCGAGAGGTCTCAAGGGAGCAGAGATGAGATATTCGGTTATTGAAAAGGAGGCATTGGCGTGCTTCTGGGCTGTAGAACGATTCAGGAATTTTGTGTGGGGAGTAGAATTTGTAATCCGCACAGATCACAAACCTCTAAAGGCCATATTCGAAAGCAAGGGCCTAGATAAAGTTTCCCGCAGAGTGGCAGGTTGGGTCACCAGGATGCAGACACATTGTTTTAGAATGGAGGTCATTCCAGGAAAGGATAACATATTCGCGGATAATTTGTCGAGGGTGAGAGTTGCAGATTCTGGTGCTGTGGACTGTGAAGAAATGGATTTAGTATTTATCAATACCGACGGTATTGTGTCCAAACAGGAGTGGCTGGATGAGGTGAGGAAGGATGAGACCATGAGCAAGGTAATTCCTTATGTGGTGTCTACGGCATGGCCGATTAAAGCGAACATGGCAGAGGGGGTGAAGCCGTTTTGGGAAGTGAAGAATGAGTTGTCTGTCATGGATGGGATTTTATTCAGGTGGGGAAGAGCGGTAGTCCCGATAGGGTTGAGGAAAAAGGTGATAGAGTTAGCGCATTGTGGTCACATAGGTGTTACAAAAACCAAAGGGGTGTTGAGACAGGAATATTGGTGGCCTGGTTTTGATAGAGAGATTGAAAATTACTTAGCTAATTGTCAATTTTGCATCAAGAGTGGAAAGGGAGTTGTGGCCAAGAAGCAACCGTTAGTGGATGTGGGCCTCCCGTCAAGGATATGGAGTGAGATAGCTATGGATATTCTAGGTCCGGTGGAGTTAGATTACGGTCGAGGAAAATTTATTGTTCTGGTCGTAGACCTGTTTTCTAGATGGGTGCATTTTAAAATTGTGAGAAATATCACTGGAGAGAGTATGATAAAGACATTGCAGGAGATTTTTGCCAATGAAGGCCTACCGGAAAGTATATTGACAGACAATGGTCCCCAGTTCATAAGTGGTAACTTTACCAGTTATCTAAGGAAGTGTGGAGTTGACCACAAGAGAACTTCATTGTACCATCCCGAATCCAACGGGGTAGTTGAGAGAATGAATAGGTGTGTGATGGAGAGTATTCGGATGGGTGAGGAGTGTGGTCAGGATAAGATAGCCATGATACAGAGTAGAATATGGGCTTTGAGGATGGCACCTCATGCGACAACAGGTCTGTGCCCGTTCGAGCTTATGAGGGGCAGGAAGCCTTATTCCGTGGCATGTCCGCCATGGCTGGGTAGGAGTAGAGAAACGGATCTGGTCGTTGATGAAGTAAGAAAGTTACTGGTGAAGAAGAAATCCGAATGGGTCATGCGCGAAAATCGCAAGAGAGGGAAGAAAGAATTGCGCGTGGAGTGTGGAGATTGGGTCAGGATAAGGAAGGGAGTTGTCAAGAGGAAAGGAGAATCTCTGTACTCGGATCCTGTCAGGGTCGTGGCAGTCATGAAAGGGGCTGTACGTGTGACGGGAGGGCAAGTGTGGAATAAGGATAGAATTGCCACTGTGAGGCGAGCCCATGTATAGTTGAGTGGAACGCCATGGGACTGTTTGCTGCTGTGTTGTTGTCAGTTTGTGTGTTTCGTTTGTTTGGGAATGGGTGCGTGTGATTTTCAATTTGAATTAAAGGTTTAAGCTCATGGGATAAGTTAAAAAAAAAAAGGGGAGATGTGTTGTGATGTCTTAAGGGAAGACTTTCAGTGCTTCCCTGCTCTCCCTATATGATGATGTCTTAACCCTGTGTGATGTCATGGAATGTTCTGGTTGCATCTTACAGATAATGTTCTATGTGGGTCAGTTGGAGGAAAGTGCTGAAGGAGAGGAGCCTCTGATCGTTGGGGGTCTTCTTCCCTTATATGTAACCTAAATAAATACTGTTACATGTCTTACCTGACTGCGCCAGCCTCTTCATAACAATTATCCCTTACTCGCACAAATAGACCCTGCAATCCACAAGCTCAATATACAGTTCTCATAATGATCAACCTAATACCATCATAAGAAACCCCCCATTTAATGATCTGAATTGAGGCCTTTCAGAACAGTTCTGTATTTACATGCCATTCTCGCTTCTAGTCTCTGAAGCTCCTTCTGTCTGTCTCCACCTGTGGAGTCTTTCAGGATAGTCTTTAGTACGGTGAACCTAATATCTGCCTTGTCATCCAATTGGTGACTCTCATGCCAATGTACTGCCAAAGGTAGCCTCACATCTTCTTTATGTAATGTGTTAACATGTTCCCTTATTCTTATACAGAGTTCCCGTATTGTGCTCCCTATATATACAAGACCACATACACATATTATTCCATAGACTACATATTTAGTCCTGCAATTGATGAATTCTGTTATATTTAATTCCTCTTTAATATTAATTCTGAAACTGCTACACTTGTATGTGTATTTACACATACTACAATTCCCACATTTATGGAATCCAGTAACATTTGAATGCAGCCAGGTCATTTTAGTTAGGGTTAGTCGCAAAAAGGAAGGGCTTAGTTTATTATTTAGGGTTGGTGCCCTAGTGTACACTATAAATGGTCTATCTTCTAAGTAGCCTCTTAAATCATTGTCTAAAGTCAGAATACTCCAGTGTTAGCGCATTCGTGTTTGCGCATTAATGCATTTAGTTTACTCCCTTCTGCTGAGAACTCTGTCACCATCACTGGTAAGTGGTTTCAGTACTCACCCTCCTTAGCTTGGTTTTGGTCCAAACTTGGCTCGTCTGGAAGGGGTCGTCAGAGGTTCGATTTTCCGACCTGGGTTTGGCTTCAAAGTGCGCAGGCGATGCAGTTGAAGATGCGGGTCGGTTGGCAACAGGAGCTGGATCTCTCGATTTGGTTGAAGAACAAAGGAAACACTGGTGCAGCTGGTTTTAGGGCACAGATTGGAACAACTGAAAACCACCTTCAGCAACCATCACTGTCGCAGTGACGCAGGGGCACCCAACTCTAGCGATCTGATGCAACCTTCTCTCTCGTGGCCCAAAGCAGCTGGGACAATTAAATACAGCGAAAAGATGCTCTACAGTGCAGGTTAGGGTTCCCCTAAGTTTCAAGTCAAAACTCGACACAGCAACGTTCCTGCATAGTGGCCAAGGTTTGAGGCGGACAGTCCACTGGATGGCCCAGGGACACTTCTGAACACGCACTTTTGCAGAGCAACCAGGAGGTGTCAAGAGTGATTATTATCACCATTCCAAAGGTTCAAAGCAGGTCTTCTGAGATTGAGCGCAAAGCAGGGCTCTCCCGGGACAACAGCGGGCTCAAGGTGCCAACCTTCTTCAGCGTGTCTCTGAATAGTCCTTTGGTCTGCTTGCCTCTTCCAGACACTTGGCTCCGTCTATAGGTCTGTTAGGACCTGTTGCTGGTATGTGTTCGGGACCCCTCCTCATATCGAACAGTCCGGCGAGTGCTCGTACCCGGTCAGCCAATGAGTAGATCTGACCAACTCATGCACACCAGCAGTGGTCCAATCAGAAACCACGATAGTTCTCGTGTCCTCGTGCACACCAGTAGTGTGGATTGGGTTCAGACAGTCCCAACCCACTTCCTGTGAAAAACCACAGGGTGTTTCACAGCCTAGTGCCCGGGGATCCCATTCTCAGGTGGCCAGGGAAAGGCCATCGCTTGTGGATCCTGATGCTGGGGGTGGACAAGCAAGGGATGATCACCTGGGTAGGGGGTCCTCAGTAAGTGGGGGAGGAGCACCTGGATATGGTGTCCCCCTTTTTCCTTAACCAATCTGACCCTTATCCCGGCTTTTATATTGGAAAAATACAACTCCCATGATTGCTCCCCACTTCACATTGACAACACTTCTGAGCCGAGGAACATTAGGAATGAGGCCAGGAGGATTACCTCAGCTGATTTGCAATGTGCAATGGTTCTGTCCCTCTAATGAGTCAGGCACATAATACGAATTACATACACTTGCCGCTTGTTAACACTCCCTGTCAGGATAAAAGGTGGCACGCACAGGCACACTGTGAATGAGGCTATGTGCAAGAAGGAACAGCTCTTTTGGGACTCATGGGATCCAGGCTATGGAGTTGGAAGGCCAAGGGGCTGATGGTTCCTGAGGAGAACGAGAGAGAGCCAGGCGAGAATTGCTTCCTTTTCGCGAAGCCGTAAACGTTCCACGACCTAAAATGAGTGAGGAAAAAGAGAAACCTTCAAAGTGCTTCCAGGTGGCCCACAACCCTCCCAGGTGAAAGACAGCATTGTCAACGGCCTTGACTGCTACAGTAAAAACATTGAAGATAGAAGCCCAATTAACATGACCAGTGAGTTATCGAAGGCAAACAAAAGTCTGTGTTCAGAGCGAAAGAAGGCATGTAACCCGAGTTCAAGGTTGCGTGTGTGCCAATAAAACTCATACTGAAGAGAACAATGATTTAATGCTGAGAAAAGTATACAAAGTAACATAGTGGTCCTGGGAAGCAGAATCGCACATTTGAAAGTCTCTGTGAAATGTTTTGGGTAATGGAAAGCAGGGAACAAAGGCAAGAAAACAATCTATATGAACTTAGAAAAACTGCCAGTAGAGCAAAAGTAAAGAGGATGTGATTTTTGAAAGATGCCAAGAGGGCAAAAGTAAAACTAAAAGTACCAAGAAGTATTGGTGTTGCATGTGGACTTTGAAAGATGCCAAGAGGGCACATGGACAGAAAACAAGGAAACTACAAGTACCAAGGAGCATTGGTGTTGTGAAGATTGCTGATTGTCAAATTGTTTAAAAGGAGGTCGAAGTGGTCATGCAGAGGTCAACATAAATTCCTTGCAGTTTTGGAAGTCTTTGACAGAAAAAGAGATAAGAATGTAACGTGGGGAAGGGGACCCCCACAAAGAGAAAGACAGGCTCGAGCCCGGCGGAGGGAAGCCTGTGCTGAACTGTGATGAAGTAAAGAGTTGAGTGTGAAAAGAGAGGCAGGCTCAAGCCTGGCAAAGGGAAGTCTGTGTTGAATAGTGGCCAAGGGAAAACCAAGAGAAGAACTGTTTATTTGTGGTAAGTCAGACAGCACCTAAAGAATTGATTAGACTGTTAAAAGCTTGAAGCCCAGCCTTAACTGTTGAATTGTACCAGCAAGCCAGAGTGTGCAAGACTGATAGAATTGTGCCATCCACCTATCGTTTTTTAAGAAACTCTTGAGACCCTGTGCTTCTGAATGAGGGGAAAGGAGTTGTTACCTAAGCCATTCTGACATTTCTTTTGTGACACTATTTTTCCTTTGTGTATTCCCTTTACACATTTGTCATTTGAGAAGGAGGGCAAGGTTAGGTTTTCTTAATAACAGCCTTTATATCTTGACAAGACTGACTGGGACACGTTTGTTGTTGATTTTATGTTCGATATTACACCCATTTTAGAGTTAGGGCCAGTTAGGAATTACACCAACCCCAGTAAACTACAAAATAAAGGTTTTCGAAACTTGCTTCTATTGTGTCTGTCTACTGTTGATACCATGCCTTCCTTACAATACCCACACACGTGACCTGCAGGAGCCCACAAAAGAAGCGGCTTTTGCAGGCAACTGCTTCCCAAATAAGGAAGTCCTGAGTCATGAAGACCAGGGGAAAGGCCAAAGGACAAGATGGCCAAAGGAACAGACAAAAGACCTCATGGCACGGCCATGATGGACACTAGCCACAGACATGTGCCAAACACGGTAAGTGCAGTCTGGCTTGGTAAAAAGTTGTACAAATACAAGAAAAAGCTTCTGCTGCCACCAGTCTGTTCCTAGGCACACTGTACCATCACCAAAACATTCTTAGTGGATGACTAGGGCCAGAAAACACAAGGGCCCCATTGCACAGTACAGTAATGTACTTTGCGCAATTATAACATTTTACCAAAATGGCAAAGACTAATTAGTTGAAAGACTAAGAGAAACACAGTTTCTCAGTACGACATCTTGAAGGACGTGTCGGTTTTCCCATACCACTGAGCGAAAGCGCAGTGGAGTGCAGTTTAGGGCTGTGCTCCATTCTAAAAAGTCAGGTCAGGGCACTGTAACAAAAGCAAAAAGTTTGGGGGGGGGTCCACAAATATAGAGGGAAAGTTGCATTTAGAGAAATCTTTCCTAACCCTTATCCCTCCTAGACTTGAGGGAACTAATACAACCCTGGATGAGTCTCATGTTCAGGTTAGTTAAACATTCTCGACAACCCATTAGCATTGCTATGTTGGACATCTGACCTGTGCTCAATAGTGAAGGCAAAGCCTTGCAAGCTAGTGGGCCACCTGAGCAACTCAGGATTCTCACCCTTCTTCTTCATCAGTCACTTTAAGGTCCTATGAACGGAATGCACAGTGAAGTGGGTCCCATAGAGGTAGGGCCTCAGCGTCCTAAGGGCCCACACTATGGAAAAACATTCCTTTTCCATGGTTGACCACCTGAGCTTTATGTCCTTATGCTGACAACTGATGAATCCAATAGGGTATTCCCTGCCTTTCTCATCTAGCTGTGATAGAACAGCACCTATCCCAGTGTCAGAGGCATCTGTCTGCATAATAAAAGCTTTGTGATAGTCAGAGGCCCTGAGAACAGGGGCCTGGCACAGGGAGTCTTCTAAGCCTTGGAAGGCCTTCTCGCACTCTTCACTATAAGTTATTTTCTTGAGTTTCTTTGGAGTATTGGGGGCAGTTAGTGGGGCAGCTATAGTGCCATAGTCTGCCATTAAATTCTTGTAATACCCAGTGAGGCCCAGGAAAGCTCTCACTTTGGTATCGGTTGCGGGGGTAGACCAATCTAGTACTGCTTGTACCTTACTAGGAAGAGGCTGAATTCCCCTTCCACCAACCTCATGCTCAAGGTAGACCACTGAACCCTGACCAATTTGACACTTGACCTTCTGAAGAGCCTGGAACACTATTCCTAGGTGTCTCACATGTTCTTCCCAAGTAGGGCTGAAAACTGCTATATCATCCAGATATGTAATGCAGAAATCATCCAACCCATTCAGAACATGGTGGACCAGCCTTTTGTAAGTGCCAGGTGCATTCTTTAATCCAAATGGCATTACCCTGAACTGTTAAAGCCCTTCGGGGGTTGAAAATGCAGTTTTCTCCTTGGGATTTTTGCCAATACCATGCAGTGAGAGTGCTGAGGTACTTGGAAGCACCCAGCTTATCTACCAATCCGTCTGTTCTTTGTAGGGGTTGAGAATCTGTCTTGGTGACAGTATTCAGAGCCCTGTAATCCTCACAGAACCTCAACTCAGAGGTACCTGTCTTTGGCACCAGAATCGCAGGACTGGGCCATGGACTACTGGAGGGTTCAATCATTCATAGATCCAACATCTTTTTGACCTCAGACTTGATGTGGGATCTTACTTTTTCTAACACCCAATAGATCCTACCTTATGTAGGCACACAATCGCCAGTGTTCATTTCATGTCTGCACCAATGTGTCAAACCTGGTGTGAGAGAAAACAAGGGGGAGAATTGCCTCGGCAAAGTCCTCACCTCAAATTGCTCCTGAGGAGACACGTCAGGGTCAGACTGGGACAAGAAATAGGCCCGGTCACCCAAATAAAAGTGGCCCACCACTCGCCTCACAACCTTTTGACATCTGATGACATCACCGGAAGTGATTTCATTTGACCCCGCCCCAAAGTGACATCCTGGGAAGCAATGAAACACAACCTTTCACCCTGTGACAAAACAGGAAGTGGCATCAAATAGCATTGTTCCTAAGTACATTAAATGACTGTGAATCCAAGCAGACGTCCAAGCCCAAATGCTATGTTATTGTATAGCACTTACGCTTAAGCTCTTTTTTATAGAACAAATATGCATACAATATCACCCAACCTGTGTTGGTACTCATTTATCGACCTAAGAAGGATGAAAGGCTTTTTGGAAAAAAAATAAAATTGATTTTTTTTTATTTTTCCTTTTCCAAACCGGCCCAGGCATGGCCAGAAACCAGCCCCCACTCTCCAGGGACGATTTCGGCCTGGCCACGGGCCAAAAGGTAGAGGGGCCAATCCGACCCTGGAGACAGTTGAGGGGACAATTTGACACCCTCAAAAGAGCCATCTGAAGGACAGCCTTGGAATAGATCAGGGAGGGGTTCAGATTCCTCTTTCTCTCTGTCGGATGCCAAGAGCAGAGCAGCCATTTCAATCCTAGGGATGAATGCCTACAGTCTATTTATATGGAACACTTTAGGGGCTGGTCCAGGCCTCCCAAGGTCTACTAAATAGTTCACCACACCAAGGTGCTCCATAACTTTGTAAGGGTCTGACCATTTATCCTGAAGGGCCCTAGCCCTGATGGAATTCATGATTAGGACTTCTTGGCCTTGGAGAACATGTACAAGTGAAGCGGTCTGATCATACCAATGTTTGACCCATGCCTTTCCAGCCTTCAACTTGTCACTGGCCTGAGCCATCAGTAAGGCCCCCCTCTTTATGAAACCCAGCACATAGTCAACAACATTTGTAGTGACAGGGGGAGTAGGGATTTTCTATCCTTCCTTGCCTATAGCTAGTGGACATAAAATTGCTGCCTCTGTAAGACACAACGTCTTTAGGGAAGCCAACCTGGGCGAAAATGCCAAGCAATGCTTTAGCAACTGACGTTGCAGTTACTGTCTTCAATGGGATGGCTTCAGGATATCTAGTGGCACGGTCAACTAACACCAGAATAAACCTACTGCCAGAGGATGTTAGAGGGTCAATGGGACCAACAATGTCAATCCATACCCTCTCAAATGGTAGTGGTACCAATGGAGCCTGAATTGTTGCATCACCTTTCCAGGGATCTGGCAAATGGCACAACTCCTGCAGTGGCTTTCTATCTGGACCCCCATCTGGGTCCAATAGAACTACATGGCTAACTTCTCCTTAGTCTTATTGATCCCAAGATGACCTGCAAGGGGGACATCATGCACCAACTGCAGGAGGAAGTGTCTCACTTTAAGGGAGACCACAAACCTCCTATGGTCTCCTTCAGTGGCCTCTGTGGGCTCACTATACAGGTACCCATCCTACCAATAAATTCTGTTTCTCAGGAGGTTCACCCCCAAGCTGGGAACAGGCCTGTCTCCTGAGGCCTTCCAAAGATGGGCACTCACGTTGTCTCTTACTAAACGCAGCCCTGTCAGGAGCACCTTTTGCAAGCAAGCTCGGCAGTTCAGGATCGTCATGGGGGTTGAGAATGTCATGCAACGCCTCTTCCTCGTCAGGTTCAGGGGCTTGCCCAACTGCTTCCACCTCAATGGTCGGTGATTTGGGGGGAATATTCTCTTTCCCTCTTCTTTTTTTCTTTTACTCACTTAGCCTTGGGATTCCCCTTTTCCCCTTTGGCTTTGGCTCAGCCTTGGACTTTACCAGGGCAGCCTTGGTCTGATACCCAGTGCAGGGTCGTTCTGCTGGATCTCCCACAAGACCTAAGTCTCTGAGGCCATTTCCCAACAGAACTCTCCTAGGGACTTGCCTCTGAACACTCACAGGTATCCTAACTACTCCACCATTCACAGTTACAGGTGTAACAGGGAACTTGGGAGGAGGGTCCATCAGCCAGCTTGGTGGGCACCAGAGGGGCTCTGGCTAGCTCATCTGGGGTTACCAGTGTGAAACCCACCACAGTTCTGTTGGCCACAGTATCCCTAATGGCGGAGGTTTCTACACCATCAACCATGGCACTATCCTTAAAGTAATGCTTTGTGTTATCAGGGATGGAGGCATATGCCTCAGCTACTCTAGGTTCACAGAATCCCAGAGAAACTAAGATTAATTCTGATCCTATATCACAAGGTAAGGAATCAGAAGAGAAGGATGCCCCTTCACATGGTCACTTGCTCCACAAGCCACACAAGATCCACTGGGTCTTGGGAGATAGGGCTGCTTAGAGTAACCAGAGTTGTGCTTTGGATGATTAACCCTACTACCCTGTACATGGGCATGTTGCATACCCTTTTTCAACTTTTTATGGCCCTGTTCGGAGTAACATTTTTCAGATTACCCACCCTAGTTCTCTTTCTGCTTCTTTTCCTCTTCCTGCTTACCAAAAGTAGGCTTGACCTTATAGAACACCCTGTGGGATACCCATAAGTCTGCTGCAGTGGCCAAAGTCTTAGGATGTATTTCCTTAGCGCCAGCAAAATGTTGCATGAGCTCAGGGGAACATGAGGCAAAAATGTTCTCAAGCATAACCAAATTAATCATGCCTTCAAAAGCGGTGACCTAATAACCTTCCACCCAACCAGTCATGTTTTCAAAGATTCAGTAACATATGTGACCCAAGTACTACCTTCTCTTTTCTCGTACTCTCTGAATCTTTTCAAATATTGTTCATGAGTCTTCCCAAACTTCAATATGAGAGTTTGCTTCAATTTTGCAACATCTTTTCTTTCAGTCTTTGAGATTTCCACAATAGCACCGCAGCCAGAGTGGGGTAGTCGACTGAGCAACCATGTCATGTTGTCAGCATCTACTACTTCTTGCACTTAACATGCACACTCAGACACAGCCAGTCAGTCCATGATGTCATTGATCGCATCATATGCACTGAGCAGATCTTTGGGAAATCTAGGATGTGAGGAGGGACCAGAACCATTCCCAGACCCTCTTGAAGAGCTGTTGGCAGCCTGAAACTTGGCAAGCTCCAACTGATGTTCCTTATCTTTCTGTTTTTCCACCTTTTCCATCTCCAGCTTAGGGAGTGTCTGAAGCAGCTGACCGTCTCTCATTCAGTGCACCTTGACACATTGTTGTGTGTTGTTGGGTCTGTTCCTCTAGCTCCGTTCTGACTTCCTCCACTACAGCTGAGCGTTGGTTGAGCGTGTTTGTAGGGTCTGGAGCTGGGGCTGAATAGCTGAAATATAGAACAGCGTCCTGTGGACTGGCTTGCGGACACCCTGGCTGGCTGTTTTGTTGCTTTTCCCTGACCCAACTGGCACAGGTATTGTTGCCACAGAGAGCTGACGGCGTCTCTGTTGTGTGTGACAAGTCTGCTGTTCTGAGTACTGGCATACTCACTGATATCATATTCTCCACACGGGGAGTGTGAAGTGGAATCTGGGAGCTCGTCCCTGACCTGCTGCTGGTGGATAAGCAGTGCTGTGTGTTGAGAATCTACTTTGTGTCTGACTGATAGAGTTTGTTAACATGGTAATTTCCCCTGGTGTCTGAAGCGGCCTATAACTTGCCAGAGGTGCGTCTTGATGCTTGGGTAATCATGTTGCAAGTGCCTTGTGTAAGTGCCTTTTGTGTGTTGTTAAGTGCCCTCGCCTTGTTGCCTTCAACTTTCTTATTCCTACTATATTTAATCGGCACCCATTGTACAAGTGCCTAGTGAGTGCTGTGTGCGTGTCAGCGCCAGAAGCGGAGTGACAGACCAAGCAAGCGTTTATTAAGTTAAACCTATTGTTGAAGTACAATTTGCAGAGCGGTAGAGTAATGATGAACTTTCCACTCCCTATCCCTCATGCTGACATACTATCGGCTGTAAACATTCCCCTCCCACGCTCCTTGCAGGGGAACCAAATCTTGGTGCTCTTGGGGTCCCAGCCAGACCTTGTGCCTGTTAGGAAAGATTTCATAATTGTATGTAATTTTCCCTCCATGTGTCAAACCCCAAACTTTTTGCTGCTGTTTAGACACCACTGACTAACTTTGCCAGAGAAGCACAGCCTTCAGCTGCACTCCTCTGGACTTTCGCTCACTTTTTATGGGGAAACTGACATGCCCTTAAGACAGTCAGTACTTTAAGACAGTCAGTACTGGGAGACTTTGTTTCCCTTAGCCCTTTCCTCATGTTGCAACTTTTGTGCAACATGTAACAAGTGTGCAATGTATCTGACCATACAGCACACTTGGGTCTATAGTCATTTCAAAAGGCTCTAGATACTCTCGCTGGACTTTTTATGAACTGTGCAGATGTGTCATGGACTGGACTGGTGGCAGCTATCTTTTCACATTATTTTTAACCCTTTCCTGCCATGTTAACCGCGTTTGGCATAAATAGGTGGCCTGGCTCCAAAATGGCCATGCCACAAGGTTGTTTGTCCTGTCCTTTGGTCATCTTGCCCCTTCACCTTCCCCAGGTCGAGTCGACCCAGGTCAGTCCTTATTTGGTCAAGCACTTTCCTGCGAATCCCAATGCTTTTGCTGGCTTCTGCATGCCTTGTGTCTGTGCCTCCAGGATGTGGGCTGGAAGGTCTGGTTCCAATACACAACCTGGGTGCCTGTCAGAGAGTCTGAAGTGCCATGAATGACTGGGACCACTGTGGTCCCTGATTGGTCCACGTATGGAGTGTGTGTTTGTGAGCAGATCTCCCATTGGGTCCGCTCCGTTTTGGCGCGAAGAGAACTTTGGATAAGAGGAGGCTGAAAACACCACTACCATGTCGATCTCCTGTATCCTGCAACACGAAGCCGAGTCAGGAACCACTGGTGAGCCGGTGGAAGGTTTGGCACCCTGAGCCTGCTGTCATCCCGTGGGGCCCATCTGCATCTCGTCCTAGAAGGTCTGCGAAGACGCTTCGACCCATTGGAATAGTGGGACCAACTATTCTCGGCACCTTCATTAAACTCTGCAAGTAAGCTTTCTCGGAAGTGTCCCTGGGCCAACCAGTGGACTGGCCAGCTTACTAGTTGCTTTGCTCTGTCACCACTGCCGTTTCGAGGAAGCCCTCGTAACTTGATATACTGCTAGCTCTTTGTCCCCAGCACCCTCACACCGAATTTCGTACACTTGGCGTTCCCAGGTCTGAAGTGAGACGAGTGCGCCAGGACCGGAGTAAACGCATTTACAGTGTTGCCCTGCCGTGGCAACGTCCTTTGCAAGTCTGCTGCATTTGTGACCCTCTTGCCCCTGAGGCCTGCTGCAGTGAAACAGGGTTGATTCATCCACCCAGAGCGGAGAAATCGCCTCTGTCCCATTTGGGAATCATCGCTGTATCTCAGGAACTAAAAGGTGCCGAGACGTCCTTTTTGCAGCATTCGATCCTGCGAGCGAAGTGGACTGACCTGCCGAAGTTTGGGTCCACTTGCGTCGGGGACCGGTGAATACTCAATACCCCAACCGGTGGCCCCTCGCACAAGGACCCATTTGTACACACTAGGGGTCCCTGAGGGTCTCTCTCCTTTCCACTGCTATTGCGAAATAGCGACTCCAACCCGCACTCTCGAACTGCCTCTGCCTTCAAATGGAGGTCCTTCTTGAATAGTGGGAACTGGTTCTGCATCGCATCATCCACCTTCCTGAGCTGCTAGAGACCTCTGAAGAGACCCCATTCTGCCCATTGGAACAAGCGCGTGCGCTGGCATTGCGTGTACTATTGAGCACAAGGCTCCTCTCTTTGTTGGGCTTGGACTGCCTCTTAGTTAGGTGTATTTTCGATGGTTAACTGGGCCTAAAGACTATCTGCACTGCCTGTTTGCTTCCCATCTAGGTTGTCGACATAATTTGTGCATTTAACCCTTTAGACCCCAATGGTCTTGTATATATATTGTATTGATTGTGATGTGTTGGTTTACTTAGTGTTACTATGATTCTTTTGCTATGGTCTATGTTAAAAAGGCCTTGTAATAAATTGTCTATATTTTTGATATAACACCTGTCTGGAGTAATTTGTAAGTGTCCTTGCTCTGTGCGCTCATTGTCTTTCAGTCACCCTCACCCCTCTTGAGACTTAGTCTTGACCGCCTGCCATCGCTATCCTGATTGGTCTGGCTTGTCCAGAGGTTACCCTGTTCCAAGAAACTAGGCTGGCCTTCCGAACCTCTGCCCCTCCAGGTCAGAGTTCAGAAATCCATCTTAACAGTGGCTAGCAAGGATTAACAGGGGAAAAAGTATAACAAGAAGAAAATAACATATTTTTATTTTACTTTCCCCATTGGCAGCAACATCATGTTTGAACACTGAGGATCTTCTCGTGAAAACTGATACCCATTTTGTTGACTCGTCTGAACCTTTTTCTCCAGACACTCGAGTTGGTTGTGGGGACTCCACAGCGTTGAACGCCTTCTGTCCTATATCAAGTGGCGCCCATAGACCTTAACTCGGGAGATACTCCACCTGACCTGAGTCTACTGTCAAATTTACCTAAGCATAATGGACGTTACTCTCCGGGGTAAGACTCTTTTTCATCCTCCTCCAGCTCACCGTTGAGTCCTGTTCCTCCTAGAAGGCTATCTGAGGTATTGAGAAGAAAGGATGTCTGTGTTGGTGAAGGGCAGGATGGCCTTGTGGTTGAAATCAACCAAGTACTTTGCATATTGGTCTCCTTATATGAGGTCCTTCAGAGGGAAACCAAGGCCAACTCAGTTCTGTTGGAATCATCGTTGTTTAAGTTTGACAATATAAAAATGCATGCTGCCGCTGAAGCATTCCTAGTCAAACAATATAATGATTCTACTAGTAAGGATACTGTTGATAGTGTACAGCCAGGCGATTTCGGGGAGCTTTGAGCATGCCCAGCTTTCTGGTGTTGTCGCTGTGTACAATAATCAATATTGAGTTTGAGTTAATGAGTTAATGAGCAGGGAGTTCCAGTAGGATTGTCCCCCACTGCTCATCTCTTACCTAGTACAGGCGTTCAAGCGCCTGGGTCATCTAGAGTGTCGGTAGCGTCTGCAGTGGTGTCGATCTTACCTTGTGCGGAGGCTGTGCCAGCATTGGAAATCATAAATGTAGATGATGAGTCAACTGTAGAAGTAGTGGATGTAGTCGGTGACAGCAAAAACTGTGACGCGTAGAGCGGGTGGGTCAATGGCCAAGAAGCCTAAAAATAGTTGTTTGAACCTGTCCAATAAACAGGCTTTGCGCAACATAGTAATTGCTGTCAGGCATAGTAATTTGTCTTTTCAGTCATCTGCCCTCCCCTCCTTCCCGTTCCCTCCCCTTGCCCTGTGAAAGTTCGGCACTACCCCAATTGCCGTCAAGCATAGTAATAGTAGCTGCCTGCCTTATTCAGCCATCTTGCCTCCCCACCTCTTCTATTATATCTTAGCACTTACTCTTATCATTTGTCCCTTGACCTCTGATAACAGCTTGTCTGTCTCCCCTTCCCTCCTTGTCTTCTTCTCCCCTCCCTACCCAGCACTACCTTGAATAGTCGTTGACCTCTTAAGATAGTCACTTGTTCTGTTCCTCTGCCTATCCCTTCTCTCCACTCCCCCACATCCCCTCCTCTCCCTTCTCTTGTCATTCATGTGCTGCAACAATTGTCGTCAAGCATAGTAATGTTACTACTAGTCTTGTCTCCTTTTATTCCTTTTTCTCCTCTCCCTTATTGTTCAATGCACTTGAACTATCTGATATGATTTGATAGTTATTTTTCACATTCTGATTTGTTTCAAGGACCTGTAAGAATGTAACTGTATTCTCCCATGTTCCCTCCCTCCTTGAAGCCCTTTGAAACACATTGTGTATATGCGCTATACAAATAAACAATCAATTTAATTCAAACTTTCTACGTTCTCTTTTTTGCGCAACCCTCTGTTAAGGCTATTCCGGCTAATTCCTCTTGTCCAATAAATGCAGCGAATCCCTCTGGAACAGGCTTGTGTGGGGATTTACAGTGCCTATGATAATTGTAGAGGATGAGGTGGTAGATGTTAGTGGCGATTTAGCGCTAATCTCAAATGTTGTAAATTCCAATGCTGTAAACGTATCCTCTGGGGTAGTACTACATCTACCGTAGCCCCCCTAGTGTGGAGGCCCTAACACATACATCAGTAATAGAGTGCTTCCAGCAGGGTGTGCATTGTTTTACTTCTGCTCCTGCTGTGGGGCTAAATAAGGGTTCAGGTTCCTCCCACTGGACTAGCAAACCTCTGATGGACTTGGCACATGCCCAGCGACCTACAACGTTTTCGAAAAATCTTTCTGTGACTTCTATGGTGCCCCTCTCAAATAATCTAGGTGTTTCCTAGGAACACCTTGTCAAAAACTCTCATGGGGGCCGTATCAATGAGCATTTTCCAAGAGGTCCGTGTGGTCTGAGTGTTGTAGGATCTAAGTGTCATACCTGACACTCCTGCAATTGTGTTGAATCGAAGGAACATATTAAGTCTTATGAAAGTGATTCCTGCTTTAGCCAATATCAATACTAAAGATTTGGATAGGATTGAGTTCATTGATCATTACAGAACGGACCGCTCAGTTATGTATGTTAAATCAAAAATTGTTTATGACATCATCTTTAGGGAGTGTGAGAGTTTGAGAATGTTAGGGTTTGACCTGTTACCGTATGTTGATTCTAGATTAGAGTGGGAATGTCCCTCTGGTGAAAAGAGGGGTTTGTCAGTAGCAAAACCCTGTCAAACGGCTGGGATATACTGGAAACTCAAGTTCTCTCTAAAAAGGAGAATCTCAGCTTCTGAAGCTAGCAGTGATTGGTCCTGTAATTGGGGGCTTCTGGTTGAGATCACGAGGAACCCAAACACCTTTGGGGGTCAAAGGTCTTCTCTCTTGTTTCATTTAACACCCGTGGACATCAGCATCTTTTTCGATAACATTGAGCTATGTGAGGGAGGATAGCTCAGTGGCAACGTGCTTGCCTTGGAAGCAAGACAATACAGAGCAACACAGGTTCGATCACCAGGGCCGCGCTTAGAAACATCTGGGTATTAAGCGCATTATCTATCATTTACTTAGGAGTCACTCACTTATTCTTCTCCTAGAAACCTGTCTGAGGGGCCACCCGGTTTTCAATATTTATGTCGTTTTTCATCAGGGCAAGCAACAGGGTTTCTGGGCCGCCCTTATGGCAGGCGTTTGACACTTGTGATATTGTCTCCAGAAGTTAGGGGAATTGTTAGCTCTGATGTCTGTTTTGGTGTTAAGACCACTCACATTGACAACCGAAGGAGGGATTGTTTAAATCTCTTAGTGCTAAATGTGTACTGGCACCTGGGTTTGGGTCTCCTTGCAAATGAACTTGAGTGAATTATGTCATATGTAAATGGATAGTCTAATGACTTTCCGCAGGGACATGTTTTACTGGCAGGAGACCTAAACTCAGCGTGTTTATTAAGCAATGCCTTGTTAGATGTTTGGGATTTAAAGGGCCAATCTAACTCAAAGTTGGTGAATGGGAATAAGTGGAGTGATGCGATGAATGGCATGGACCTGTTCCCTTTGAATGTATCCGTGATTGGAGATATTCCCCCACAGACCACCTGGACTAATGGGGTTTCTCATTCCATAATTGATGATATTTTTGTAGATACCTGGTTCATTGACATTTGTTCACGGTTGGATATAAAAGCGTTTGATCTTAGTGATCACCACCTGATTATGGCTTATTTAGATAGCTTTGTCATGGGGGAGTCTATCTTGGATAATAGTCTAACTAATATTCTTCCAAATTGTAGTGGCAATCGAGTTTCATGGGCTTTCCCTCTGATTCAGCGTGTAAATGAAAGTCTTAACCGATGTTGTGATTTGACCTCACTGGAGTGGAAATTACAAATCTTCTCAGTTGATAACTTTGAGAGCTTCGTTCAAGATCTCATTGAGGATTGTTTGCCTAGCAGAAAATCGAGTAGGATTAGAATAATGAAACATAGTCATGCCTATAATGATGAGCTAGTCCATAGGAAAAGGGAAATGAGGCTGTGTGTGGGGCAAACTCAAAACAACAAAGTTATCCGCCCTGGAGAAAGAATTCCAGATTAGGAAGATTCGTCAGCCTTTGCTAGAAATCTGAAGGTGTCTTCCTAACTTGTCCCCGGAGGTCTGTCATCCAGGTGGCCAGGACACGGCCATGCTATTGAATCCAGTTCCTGTGGGTGGACCAGTGTCGGAGGATCACCTGGGTAGGGGATTCTCGGGGAGTGGAAGTGGGACACAGCTATGCCAACTAACCAATCCACTAACAATTTTCAACCCTTTGCATACACCTCTCAAATTTTAACCAAACACAACCACAAGTCTATAACCGCAACAATTTGCACAAACTTCAAAGTCAAACATGAACAAAACATACCCGAGACTTCTTGCAGAGCCTCATCTTTCCTCCGATTGAGGATTTGTCATAGATTCTCTCCCTAACCCAGGGAGTGTCGTTCTCCACGTTCACAACACAACAGTGATCTTCCTCCGTGTCCCTGACAAACCTTTACATACCCCGTTTGCTCGGAATGCTTGACAACTCGCTCACAGTTTTCTTTGTCGACACACTGCAGAAACACCCTGCTTCACTTTTTCTGCTACTTTGTACACACGCACACCATTACTTTCTTGCTGATGTTCGGCCCGGCTGGGGCGGAGCCGTTCACACACATCCTGCTCCATCAGCCGCCATTTTGGAATTCCCATGGGGATCTTAAAACCCACTCTGTCCTCCTCTACCCAACAATCCTCCCTTTTTGGCATGCGGCTTCTATCAGCTCCCGACAACTGACAGTTTGATATCACTAGTAGTTCCCAATATTAATAGTAACAGGTCCTTCAGAATAAGACAACACCGAAAGCATCTCTGCATACTTCCTGGAAGCTGTGCAAAAATCCCTTCAAAATGGAAAATGCAATTGCTCCTCTTACACTGCGTTACATCCCATATCCTAGCTCAACCAGCCATTGTTTTCTTAACCAAGATAGATACCATTGGGAAGCCGCTCCTTGGCTGCCCCAAACCTTTGCTGTGAAGGAGGTTTCTTCCACCATTACTGCTGTCCAGGAGCTACAGCTCCCTTGTTCACATGCCCATTGTGTAAAAACAACCTCTGTTTCTTCCTCTAGCCAATGCACTCCACCTAGGTACTCCAAATCATACCACTGCTTAAAGTCACAGATGCAAACCCCGTATTTAACTTTGTGGCGTTGGCCAATGCATTCACGGCCAGGACATTAAAGGGATGGTCTAGTAAAAATATTTATTTAAAAAATAGATAGGCCACATAAAAAAAAAAATACTAGCATCCTCCGTTTTAAAACTTCCTATGTAAAAGTTTGAGCTATTCAAGCTCAAAATTCGAAAAAGCAAGCACAAGGGCGCAGCCATTTTGTGAAATGGAGGCCCTCCTGTGCTGGCTTTTGCTTTTGCGGCACTAATGAAGGAAAAGCCAGCCAGCTGTAGTAAACAAAGTCTACTGCTGGGTGGCTTTCCCTTCATTAGTGCCGGGACTCGGAGGACGCGGACCGGAGACCAGAGCAGGAAAGCTGCAGCTGAATCTCGGTAAGTGCTATTTATTTTTTTTACAAAAAATAAGCACTAGCTGCGGTTTTTTTTCTAAGTTTTCCGGGCTGGAGGAGCCCGGAAAACTTAGAAATAAAACTGCAGCTTTAAAAACGTTGTATTTATGTTTGCGGTCGCTTTTGAAGCGAAACACTCAAAATACTTTGGCGCTCATTAAGAGTAAGGTGCTAATATGGTGGGAATTACTGTTACCGCTGTGATTTGCAGCAGAATTACTGCTACAATACAACCTGTCGGGAGCACGCACACACCATCGACGGAAACTGTAAAAACAGGACTCTCTGACGGTAAATCTGCTGCCATCTGGTGGAATTACCATTACCGCAGATGGAATTACTGCCAGTGGAAATAGAGTCATGGCCGGAACGGGAAGCATGGTGGCGGGCATTTAAAAAGCTCAATGCAATCTCAATCCACCACTTCCCGTAGCCATCCACAGCAACAGGATACAGGAACCATGTCCCAGGGCAGTGCCAAAGCCAAGGTGCCAGAACACAGGCTCAGAACTCCTAAATTCAGTGAGCAGGAGCTGGAGGTCCTCACTGATGAATTGGTGACACATGCAGATGAACTGTATGGCAGCAGGCACAGGAAAGCCTCAGGCCAGCACACCTCAGCCATCTGGGCGTCCATCTCCCAGAAAGTTACGGCTGTGGGCACAGTCCGCCGGGATGGGGAGGACTGTAGGAAGAGGTGGCATGACCTCAAGGTGAGGGTATGCAGCCTCCTATCACAACAATGGCAAGAGTCACCGGCCAATGGAAGCGGCACCACAGAGCGCCTCATCCTGACCCCGTGGGAGGAGATGGCCTGCTCCATTCTCGACATGGGGGGGATAGCGGGAGTGGGTGGAACTGTGACAGGAGCCAACATATCAAGACCACTCTGATGAGTCTAAAAGCCCCCCCTCACCTTCCCCGGACAATGCAGTGTCGGGAGTGGGGGGGGGTATCAATATTCCCTGTGCGCTGCCAGGGCCAATGTCGTCACTGCACGCAGAAGTAGGTGGGCAACTGTCCGAGCCGGAGGAGCCTGAGAAACTTGGAAAGAAAAACCGCAGCGTTTTCCAACACAATAACGTTGGATTTATGTTTGCGGTCGCTTCAAAAGCGACCGCAAACATAAATACAACGTTTTTAAAGCTGCGGTTTTATTTCTAAGTTTTCCGGGCTCCTCCAGCCCGGAAAACTTAGAAAAAAAACCGCAGCTAGTGCTTATTTTTTAAAAAAAAAAATAAATAGCACTTACCGAGATTCAGCTGCAGCTTTCCTGCTCTGGTCTCTGGTCCGCGTCCTCCGAGTCCCGGTACTAATGAAGGGAAAGCCACCCAGCGGTAGACTTTGTTTACTACAGCTGGCTGGCTTTTCCTTCATTAGTGCCGCAAAAGCAAAAGCCAGCACAGGAGGGCCTCCATTTCACAAAATGGCTGCGCCCCTGTGCTTGCTTTTTCGAATTTTGAGCTTGAATAGCTCAAAATTTTACATAGGAAGTTTTAAAACGGAGGATGCTAGTATTTTTTTTTTATGTGGCCTATCTATTTTTTAAATAAAATGTTTTACTAGACCATCCCTTTAAGGTTTGGGTGAGAATGCTGTCATCCTCTCTTCCACCTCTGGCGCCAATCTCTGAAATCTTTCCCATTGAAAACGAGACAAAGCATCATCAATATCATTCCTGAACCCTGCAGGGCATCCCACAGTGAAGTTGATGTTCTTCTTCCTTAAACAGTGCCAGCCCATGCCCTCAACATCTTCAGTATATGCGGGCAACTCGCTGATTGCTTATCAGCACCTGACGATAGATCAACTGTCAGACCAAAACACTTAGGCGCTCATTACGAGTAAGGTGCTAATATGGTGGGAATTACTGTTACCGCTGTGATTTGCAGCAGAATTACTGCTACAATACAACCTGTCGGGAGCACGCACACACCTTCGACGGAAACTGTAAAAACAGGACTCTCTGACGGTAAATCTGCTGCCATCTGGTGGAATTACCGTTACCACAGATGGAACTACTGCCAGTGGAAATAGAGTCATGGCCGGAATGGGAAGCATGGTGGCGGGCATTTAAAAAGCTCAATGCAATCTCAATCCACCACTTCCCGTAGCCATCCACAGCAACAGGATACAGGAAACATGTCCCAGGGCAGTGCCAAAGCCAAGGTGCCAGAACACAGGCTCAGAACTCCTAAATTCAGTGAGCAGGAGCTGGAGGTCCTCACTGATGAATTGGTGACACATGCAGATGAACTGTATGGCAGCAGGCACAGGAAAGCCTCAGGCCAGCACACCTCAGCCATCTGGGCGTCCATCTCCCAGAAAGTTACGGCTGTGGGCACAGTCCGCCGGGATGGGGAGGACTGTAGGAAGAGGTGGAATGACCTCAAGGTGAGGGTATGCAGCCTCCTGTCACAACAATGGCAAGAGTCACCGGCCAATGGAAGCGGCACCACAGATCGCCTCATCCTGACCCCGTGGGAGGAGATGGCCTGCTCCATTCTCGACATGAAGGGGATAGCGGGAGTGGGTGGAACTGTGACAGGAGCCAACATATCAAGACCACTCTGATGAGTCTAAAAGCCCCCCCTCACCATCCCCGGACAATGCAGTGTCGGGAGTGGGGGGGGTTATCAATATTCCCTGTGCGCTGCCAGGGCCAATGTCATCACTGCACGCAGAAGTAGGTGGGCAACTGTCCACGTAACCATGCACAGCAGTAGGGTTCCTAGTGATTGCATCGAATGCAAAAGCATCGAATGCAAAAGTTTCGGAAAAGAATGCATCGAAAAAATGCATTATTATTTATTTTTTAATGGGTGGGGCCCCCTCCCAGGGGCCCCCTCCCAAACCCCGTTTTTTTACCCCATTTATTTTTTAATGGGTGGGGTCCCTCCCACCGTTTTTTTACCCCTTAAAAACCATTATAGTAAAAAAAACTTTACCTACAAAAAAATTCTTTTTTTCGATGCATTTTTCCCCAAAACTTTTACATTCAATACTATTTATTCGATGCAATGCCTGGTTACCCAGCAGTAGCAATGTGCATGGGTGCATATGCAACAATGTGCAGCACCAGGGCTGGCATCGGGGCCAATGCGCAACATCAGCCCCCCATAGGGCCCCCTGCCACGGCAGCTCAGGTGAGTAATTCAAGGGCTCCTGCAAGCTGGCGTGGCAGATGAAGGCTCCCAATCGAAAGGAAATGTGCCCCGCTCTCATGATGGCGTAGGGTGTTCCCGCAAGGGAACAAGGTGCATGACATTACAATAGGGTGCTGATGCCAGACCAGCATGTGGCAGTTGCCTCATGCTGGTGGAGCAACAGTACCCTATTAAAGTGTTGAACTCCGCGTTCCAGCAGGGGAGTAGGGAGTCAAACACTGAGATGGAGTGCCGATGCCAGGCGCAAAGTCATCCCCTCCTCCCGCCCCAGGCAACATCACAGACATGGCCAGCCTTGTGCAGCACCCATGTGTGCTGAGTAAGGCCAGGTGCCATAGCGGATCCCCCAGAACACCCCATGGAAGATCCACCTTTGCAGCATGAGGCGCAAAGGGCAACTGTCAATGTGGAGCACACCCCCAACAGCCACTACACCCACCTTGCTGTGGTCATAGGCAATGACCATGCACTATAATCTACATGTGTGGGATGTCCCTTCACCATTTAGCATGTGTGACTAGAAAGCCAACATACCAGTATGCATGTTGAATTACTGCATGCCATTGTTCACCCAACAGGGTTGCATCCAACTCAGGAGGAGAAGGGTGAAGGGCCATACACCTCCCATGGGCAGGCCTCCAGGTCCACACGATTAACCACCAGCAAGCAACTAGAAGGGCAAGCAAAGGGGACAGCAAGCAACACCAGGGTCCAGCTGCACCACACCTGCCAGCGCAAGCACTGCACCCATTGCCAGTGATGGGAACACAGCCACTGGGACTGCACCCCTGGCACCTGTGACTGCTCCCCAACAGCCAGCCATTGTGGACGTGGCAGGGGAACCAGCTGCTGGAAGGCATGCTGGAGGCACAGTGCATCCCACCGCCCAACAGGCCCATGAGAGGGACTCAACACCTGAGCGGGGCAGCCAGCATCATGGACAGGAGTGAGAGGGTGACTCAGACATCAGGTTCTATGGGTCACTGTGATTGATTCAGCCCCTGCCCTCTCCACAGCCCTCAACCCATTCCCCAAGCCGCACATGATGAGGCAATCGTAAGAAGGCTGTACGCGATGGAGGAGCTCCAGGTGCACCTGGAGACGCTTGCAGATGCACAGGTCCTCCACCTCCAGGCCATTCGGGATTGTATCCAGGGTGCCACCCACAGGGGCCATGGACCGTGACCGACATCAGGCGGCTGCGACATCTGCCGCTCTGACTGTCTATGGTCAGAGGCTGTGGGTGCTCACAGAACGCAGCTGGCCATGCAGCACAACTGGGGGCCAGGGTCTGAGCAATCCTGCTTCATCACTCCCAAAGAGGGCTCGTTGGCCACCTCGGCACCGCTCAGCGTGCATTCTAGCCCCAAAGGTGCTGGGGGGACACCAGTAAGGGGAAGATGCCATGAAAGTGACCAGCCATTTGTTGTTAGGCACAAGGATGTGTAGGGGATGGCGATGTGGGTCAGGGGGAGGGTGTCTTGGGTGTCTGACCATTTTTATATTAAACATTACCGAAAGCAATGCCAGGACATTTCTTTTTGTGTACGTGCGTGTTAGGCAGAATCCTGTGTAGTACCCTTAGGGACCACTACACAAGATAAGGACTACAAGTGGCAGTACAGTTTCACCTTTGATACAAGCCTGTACTGCACAGAAAAAGTGGTAGCAGTGGCTGAGCAGCCAGACTTATCTCAAGATCAAATGAGCAGTAGTAGAGATTACACAAAGGACTACAATTATTGTGACTCAAGCAAACACTGACTCAAGGTTTCTGGTTAAAAAGTAAAAGTACATTTATTTTTAGACCATTTGTTCACAAAACACTTCACTTCTAATGATTTAAAACCACACTTCAAATACACTACCCACAACCAATTCCTCTTGTTTAGGTCAATTCAAGGTAAGTACATTAGGATTTGAAGGACCAGTGTTTTGAAACAAAGACGTTACCGTTGGTACATACGCGATCACTTTTTGACGGTAATGACAGTTCGGTTTTACTAAATAAACGTGCACCCGTGGAAAGAAATGCCACTGAAGTCAAGCACACTTAGCACAAAAAATTAAAACAAGGGAATAGTTAGGAAAAATCACTGGCAATACTTTTGTCAAGGCAATAGCATCAGAGGAATCGCTCTAGGATGCAAATAAAAGTCAATAGGCCTGCGCCAGTGTTACGGGAGCAGATGCTGTATTGTCGAGGATCACACGTTAAGAATAGTTTGAGATTCAAGATGCCAGGAGTACTTAGATATTGTCAAAAGGAGGCAAAAGTTATAAGAGGGAACAAAGAAAGGACAAGCTTTCGTGGAGGAAAAGGGTTCACCCCGATTCCTTAAAGTCAGACGACGGGAACGACCAAAGGACACAGTACCTTATTCCGGTGAAGAAAGCTGGTGCCACGGCAGTTGTTCCTGGTAGTTCTTTCAGACTCACGGTTCCTGAAGCTTCAGTCGTGGGCGCAAGAAGGACGACGTCTGGAGCGATCTGCACTACCCAGGGATGAGGACAGCAGCAGCAAAAGGAACGATGAATAAAAGGTGCGCTCCTTTAATTCAGGAGAGGGCTCTTCTGGTGGCTATCCGGACCACTATAGCACTATGCAGTGATTTCAACCCAGAAGAGGATTCTCTGGCTGAAGAAGGGTGAGTTGGTTGATCCCACCAGGCTCAAGGGAAGAAGACTCCAGACTGGATCTTCTCTTGTCGTTGAAGGGTAGATAGCTCAGGACTGCAGCAGGGATTCACCAGGACTCGGGATTGCAGCAGCCATCTTTTTCTCTGCTTCTCTTCGGTTCTTTGCAGTTCATGTGGCGACTCTGCCTTCCAGCCCAAGAGTCCTGCCTTTTATGCCAAAATCCCCCATTCACACAGCCTTGCTGTCAATCACTTAGCAGGGGGGTTGTCCGGTCCGGACAACCACCTCAGCCAATCAACAGAAAATGGGACTTGGGTCTCCAAGGGGACCCTGTGTAGGGGGTGACTTAATCCCTCCCTCACATTCAGCCCACCTAGACACCCAGGCGCCAAAAGGAGGGCTTCTCCAGAGAAGCCCGCCAAACGACTGTGAACAAAGGAGGCAAACCTGGTTTGCCGCGCAAAGTAAAACACAAGAAAGATTTTAACAAGAAGAAATGGTGACGAAACCCAACCAGAGCCAAATGAACACCAATATGGTCAAGCGGGTTTCGTGTTCGAGGCTACTATATTAGCCTAAAACATTACCACATTATGTAATATCACTGCGGTAGAAAAGTTAGGGTAAATACCACTGCCACCAGCCAAGTCTTAATGTTAAAGGAGCGAAACAGTGCTCCAAGAGGCATAGATAAAAATGGATAGTAGTTAACCCTTTCCAATACTCCATGTAAGATGGGGTGTACTGGATCTGTGGTAAATGTGACTATATAAGTTAATGTCAACTTTACATGTTTCTGGGGGACAGTAGTCAGCCCCAGAAAAATGGAGTCCGTGGGAAGTCTAAAAGACAACCCTGTGTTACTGCACTGAAGGTGCTGTGTAACACACAAAATAAAAAGATGGTGCCTAGGGAGTGGGTGAGACTCCATAGCACATGAACACCAAAAGTACAACACACACAAAAATACACTGTAAGAGTGGGAAAAAGGTTCACACTCTTACCTAGTGCAAAAAATAAACCCCAGAAATCGAGCAAAGCTGCTGAGGGACTCACTAGGTAAGGGAAATTAGCCATAGAATGCGAATTCTCCCTAACAGTGCGTTTAATCCTTAATGTGACATTATATACATTGGTGCATGGCATGTTGAAGGAAATGTGCTCAGAAATAATTGTACATGAGTTTCCTGATGAACCATTCGTCCAGCTCTGACCTCATCCCGGCCACTGCATGGAACTACTTCAGCCACAGACAGTGTATCCGCCTCTTCAGGGGGTGGCATGTCCACTTCTGGATGTAGCGGGGCATTCCTCCTAAGGCACATATTGTGCACCATGGCACAGACCAGAACAATTTTACAATCTTTTCAGGTCCATACATGAGTGCCCCTCCGGTCCAGGCAGGTGAAACAGGCCTCCAGAAGGCCGAAGGTCTGCTCAATACAGAGCCATTGTAGGCCACCTCCTGTGGCATCTGTGGATCCAGCACACGTGTCATGAGCCACGGCAGCTGGGGGTATCCAGAGTCACCTGCAAGGACAAAGTTCAAAGATGTCAGTTACAGTGCATTGTGCATGTGTTGCCATTTACTACAGGATGATGATGGATATTCTGTGTATGTATTCTGAGTTTCATCGCACCATGTAATTCTATCATAGTATGGGCATGTGGAATCCAGCAGTATTTGCATTGTGTTACCCCATGCACCCAGCTCACTGCCTGCAGTTGCCATTTTCAGTGTCTGCGATTATTATGGCAAGATGCCATGGTGACTGTTTTGGGCCTGTACGTTGCTCTCATACAGGTGCCCTGGTGGTTTGTTAGTTGTACCTCAGCGGGATTCTGGTGTCTGGGTCTATTCCATGATGGTCTCATGTACCCGAGTACTTGGCTGAAAAACATCCAGTGTTATTTTTCTCTGGTGCTGTGTTGCACTTTGTGGTACAATGATTTGGATGTATCATGTTTCATTGTGGTACTTGTATTCATGTGTGTGTGTTGGTTGGCCGTTGAGCCAATGTGCATATATGTATTCATGCATCATTGGCCATCACGTCCTAGTCCTTTGGGTTGTAGGCTGTCATTTGTGCAGTGAGAGAGCACGTCCTGCTTGCACACAGCCTTGTCAGGACATGCATTTTGCTGTTGTGCTTATTCCTCCCCCGTAACTCCTTTAATATGCTTTTCTGTGGTGTAGCACATTGACATTTTGTGTTGGCACTTGTACGCTCCATGGCATCGTGGGTGGAACCAGGGAAGCGGGCACAGCAGTGTGTGATATAGACGTCTGGATCGCAGGTCACCTGAATGTTGAGTGAGTGATAGTACTTCCTGTTGTGGTACACCCCTTCATGTTTCATGAGCCTGGGGGCCCACTAACGCAACATGGGTTCTGTCCAGGGCTGCAATTACGTTTGGCTGGTGTGCCACAGCATAAACTGTGCCTTCATGGCATGACTCTGTGCTTGGGGGGTGGGCAGAGCGATATACTGCCATACATGGTCCAGGAGGGCTTCCAGCACCAAGCACAATTGAAAATGTTGACTGAGACATGCCGTGCAGCATTGTCACAGAGTGCTGAAAGCTGCCAGTTTCCTGGAATTGCAGGACGGACACTAGCTTTAACAGCAGGGACACAGCTGTTCTGATGTTAATCCTGCTCTCACTGTCCCCCTGTATATTGTCTCCCTGTTGAGCCAGCACAGGGTTACCAGCTGGATGTCCGTCAGGGTCCAGTGTGACCTTCCATGGTGTATCCTCCTCCTCCTCCTCCTCCTCTCTGCACCCTGTTCTGATTTTTCTACCTCAGTAGGTCAATGCGCAGAATGAGCAGTTGCAAATCCAAGTTCACAATGGCTAGTGGCAGCATGGTGTTGGAAAGTGTGTTCAGGGAAGGCGTGTGCCTTATCTAGCACTCTTGAGTGGATTGGGTGCACCTGTGGCTTAATTTTTACACCTGACTGCATTTACCTCCACCTGAAAGGTGGAGCTAACTGTGCTGTGTTTTTGGTGGTATTACCACACAATTTCGGCAGTATTACTGCCATATTCCAACTCGTAATGCAACGAAAATACAGCCTTTGTGTTCTCAGCGATAATACGGTGGACAGTATTACCACAGACTCATAATTCTGCAGAACATAAATGTGGTGGTAATGGCCACTTTTACAGTATACCACCAAACTCGTAATTACCCCCTTTGTCTTTGTAAGCGAACTGGTCACCCCACATGGTGACTGCTACTAGTATGGTGAAAACCGAAGGAAATTACTGTTAGTAGTCAACCCGCTACCGCTCCTGCTCTCAGGCCACCCCTTGGCACCCTTTCTCCCCTATAATAGCTCTGAAGCCAGTGCTCCCTTGCACATCAGTAAAAAGTTCAAATGGAACACTGATAGTTCTGGCACCTCTCTACAGGGATACCCAGATGAAGTTAACCAAGAACATGTCCAATACTCTCATGTCATCCTGCAACCCTTTTTCAATCGGGCAAAGTTGCAAAAACAACCAATCCAGTGGCATTATACTGATGGCAAAGTTGAGCTGCTCTATGAATGAGGGACTGCAGCTGTCTTTAAGTCACTTTTTTGCTCTCTAGGCAAACTTTGTATGTCTCTCTAAAGATAGTTACTTGGACCACCTTCATGTGCTACTGTGTCCAGCTCTAGTCCCAGGGGGAGGAAAGGCAGATCATAGTCCCTTCACCTCTATCATTCGCCACTTGGACTCCAAGCCTCCAGGTCGTTGTTCCTAAACTATCCAATAGCCTGGAGCATAGGTGCTCCCTCTCCTGACCCAAAAACAAGAAGTCATTAAGTTAATTTAAGACGCCTTACACTTCACTCTCCTCTTCAGAGCATCATTCCAAAAAGGTGCTAAAAATGCTGAAACACAGCTCAAGAAATGTCTCAGCCCATTGGCAAACAGTGGTTATAGTATATGACAGGGTTCCTGTCAGGGAAGAGGGGCACCTGACCCTGAACACCCCCATAGGTGCCAGAGGGTGTGCAGGCAGGCCCCTCCCAACCCCTTCTTACTTGGTATGATGGTGACCTTGGCGCTGCAGGAAGAGACAGAGCTGGCGCCACGGGAGAACGCAGCTGAGCGACCGCTGCAGAGGACGGTGCTGGAAATAGCCACACCACTGGCAATGCATCCCAAACCTGACAGCGTCTGCTGGAGCCCACGAAGGCGAATCAACCATTAACCCTCCAGCAAAAATATATATATATATATATATATATATATATATATATATATATATATATATATATATATATATTTTAATTGACATTTAGTTTATTACAAACTTTTTAGTACATTCCTGTGTCTAATTCCTTGTTGTCAACATAAAATAAACCGTCAAGAGAAAAGATTTGGAGTCAGAAATAAAATAACATTAAAATCCTCTTGTTATTTTGGCCCATTTTTTAACGTTTTCGTCTAAAAGTGCATAGAATTATGCATGACCTTGGCCTATTTTTGAATCTGGAGAGCAGAGTTTTCTCATTTCCCTGAAAGGCAGCCTTTCAGAAATTGTTTTGAGGCAGGGGCTTAGCCTGTTTGAGTATAAAAAGCAAATTCTTCTAATTACTTGCGTGGCGGCAGGGCCGGTCTTACAGCAGATTGCACCCCAGGCGGGAAGCATCATTGGCGCGCCCCCCCCGCACCCGACCTGTGATCTCATGCATGTGTCATGCTCGCATCTGCTGAATTTCATGAACCTCAGAAAACAGCAATAAGAGGGGCAAACCCACACAGGCCTGGTTATGTTAGTCTGCTTTTGCTCTTCCTTTTTAGTAACAATGGACAGTTTGCTGCTGTAACTCAGGTCAGAGAATCGACAATTTCAGATCTACACTAATGTCATTCGTATGACCTCAAACATTTAGCCACTCTTAAAAGGTGATGAACTGGTCTTGAACAGTCTTACTCAAACCTCCAAGAACAAGCACCAGCAACATACCCACCGATAGCTGTACAAGCCCGTCTATCTCAGCATTAAAGTACATGCATCTATGCAATATGTATTGCATCAAATATTCCACGGGAAGTTAAATATATTTAGGAGGGACACACGTCAACAATATCACTACTCAATGTGAGTGGTAAAGTGTACTTTAAACGTATGCAGAGAGTTGACATGCATGTACAATTCAACATATCTTCCAATGTTAATGTTGGAGAGGTGGCATTCTAAAATTATGACATTACAATGTGGACTTTACATTGAAACACACTGCAGTGCATTACCGTGGCAGAGAAATGGCAGTTCGAGTGTTGGGGTTTGTTTCGCTCATGCTCGTGAACTCTCACAATTCTTAAATGTTTCCTTCGTGATCACTCATTTTAGCTCCCGACAGCACCATGAAACTGTAAGATCGCAAAGAAAAATGATGTCTACCATCCCAACATAAAAACAAAAACAATCAAATTCTTAAAGGGTGGAAGGCAACCTTTTCTTGGGACTCGTTAAGTTTACTTTTTGCAAATTACTAGTCGCGTGCTGCTTGAATAACAGCGGCCCTTGCACATAGTGCAGTGTATAGACGAATTTCATTTCAAGGGACTTGGAGTACTGCGGGTATCAGGGGAAGCATCTCCAGTGTACTCCAAGCGTAGTGCGCTTTGCCTCCACCCTTACCCCCCAGCCTTGCAGCCCTGCGCTTTTTCACATTCTCCATTATGGTAAAGAACATTGTCCCGAGCTTGGGGGAGAAATCTACTATGCAGAAGGAGCTGCCTCCCCAGGTGTGTTTAGCTGCTGGTGTATTAAATGCATAAATGGGAGGCATCAAGAGCCCCACGCTCTGAAACACCTTTTGCGCACTGGTTGGTCACATGACAGAAAGTGTGAGCAGGTGATTCCCCAACACTTGAACCATTATTTAGGACCTGGCTTTGATTAATGTAGCGTTAGCTAGTCGTGGCCATTTCCCACCGTTTGTGTTAAAGGAGATCGGAAGCTGCACCGTGCGGGGTATTTTAAAGGCCATGAATTGATGCTACAGCATGTCGCCCCCAATGGAACAAAGAAAGTGAAGCATGTATCCTGCAAGTCTGGGTATTTGCATTATACGGAAGACGGGCCAACCGTTCACGGAGACGGTTTCTACTGTAGTTTCTCAGTCACTTTCCCAAGCCAGCTGCTGTGCAGACTTCGCTCAGCTTTTGGTCCAGCACCTGCATCCATCCTTCACACCATCATTCACAAGGCACATTCGTCTAGGTGTTTGTTTATCTTGTTAGACTAGCGTGATTGCTATTCCAAACAAAAGAAGCACAACGACAAAGAAGAGTATAAAACAAGCCTGAGCGAACAGTGAAATGTATGAAACTCTTGCACTAAAATAAAGTCAGCAGTGCATGCCCAGGAAAGAGGGAACGACGAACAATATGCTCGGCAGCGGGAACTAGGGGGGTGTAGTAACCCCCAAACCAGCCAAAGCGTGGTACCAGCCCCCAGGGCCTCGCCCTCGAAGTGATTTTGGCCCAGCCACGGGCCGAATGGCCGACGGACGGACCAATCCAACCCTGCTGGAATGTGCAACTGTCTAAGATCTGCTGACAGTGACATTCTGCCCAGGTCTTCCGAGGACCGGCCTTTTGATCTCCTGAGGAAAGTCCACCACCAGTGCTCGCTTCCTTTTTCATGACTACTTGAGCCTTCACAAAAGTGTCTCGTTTTGTGGCCTCCAGAGGCTGTTCTTGGATGGCCCAGTCATCTCTGCAATACCATTTTAAAATAAATAAAACGCCTATGCAGCAATAGGCCTCACCTGCAAGGACGGGAGCAGGAGGTAAGAAGTGTGCTTGCCTCGGCAGGCTGTAGTTACTGCCAGGTGTCCTGAAACAAGGCCAATCAGCATGGGCAGGATGCAGCAACTGTTTGTATTTGCTGATTCTGCTGCTGCTTGGCAGTGTGTGCTTGTGATGGGAACAACATCAGGATTTAGTGACCCACTTGCTCCTCTTTTCCATAATGGCCGGGGCATGCCCAGGAAAGAGGGAACGATGAACAATATGCTCGGGAGCGGGAACTAGGGGGGCATAGTAACCTCTAAACCGGCCCAGGCGTGGTACTGGCCCGCAGGGCCTCGCCCTCGAAGTGATTTTGGCCTGGCCATGGGCCGAATGGCCGACGGATGGACCAATCCAACCCCGCTGGAACTTGAAACTGTCTAAGATCTGCTGACGGTTACACTCTGCCCAGGTCTTCTGAGAACCGGCCTTTTGATCTCCTGAGGAGAGTCCACCACCAGTGCTCGCTTCCTTTTTCATGACTACTTGAGCCTTGACAAAAGTGTCTAGCTTTGTGGCCTCCAGAGGCCGTTCTTGGTTGGCCCAGTCATCTCTGCAATACCATTTTAAAATAAATAAAACACCTATGCAGCAATAGGCCTCACCTGCGAGGACGGGAGCAGGAGGAAAGAAGTGTGCTTGCCTCGGCAGGCTGTAGTTACTGCCGGATTTCCTGAAACAAGGCCTAATCAGCGAGGACAGGATGCAGCAACTGTGTTTGTATTTGCTGATTTTGCTGCCTCTTGGCAGTGTGTGTTTGTGATGGGAACAACTTCAGGATTTAGTGACCGAATTGCTCCTCTTTTCTGTAATGGCCGGGGCCGACAACACCAGCCAGCCCCAATCGATCCACACTTCAGTGTCAGTGCGTGCCCATAGCCTGGAGGGGGGCACACCACACGTGCGCCCATGGGCCTGGCTGGCGCCAGCGGCACCGGCGCGACCCTGGCCGGGAAGGTAATAAAGCAGAAAATGTTGCTAATTTATTTAGCAATTGCCCTGCCCTGCCTGAGGGCCGAGGCCAGGCCCGTTTCATGGCCCGGGCGAGGCGGGCAACTGCCCGGGGTGCAATAGCCCCGGGGGTTCAGTTGCCCCGGTCCCTGGAGCCTCTGGAGGGGGTGGGATTCCCCAGTTTGTGGGGCGGCGCATTGACATGGGGAAAGTTCCACAGGTAAGGTGCTGGCGCTACCCCTTCCGACTGTAATGTCACATAGTACAAAAGTACTACGTGACATTACAGAAGTCAGAGGCTCCCTCTGACCACTTTCGCGCCACTTGGGGTGGGGGGCATAAGCAAAGCAATAAAAATACTTTAGGTCCCCCTGCAGCTAAAACCAGCCCCTTCCATCACAATGCCGGCAGGAAACTGCTAATGGTGGCCCATTAGTCACTAAATGGGTTTGTGCTGTCATTGAGATGGGAGGGGAGGTGCAGTGGGCTATGGGGAGTGGGCGTGCCTTGCAGGGACGCACCGTGGGCCCCGACACGGTACAAACAGAGACCCGTTTGGGCCCAAGGTGCGTCCCTGCAAGCCCAGAAAATGGCCAAAATAATAGTTTAAAGCAGCGCTATTTCTTCATGCCGCTTCTTTTCCAAACTATATATCAATTACACTTAAAACCACTTCCATGGCAATGGTGATGAGTTACTTCACTATGCGGATAATAGTTTTGACCAGTGTTGCTGAGTAAATATTCTTTAAGCCACGAACCGGTTTATTTATTTATTCATGCAATGTTTGTCAGGTACATGGAGACGGATAATTTATTTATTTATTTATGCAATGTTTGTCGGATACCTGTATCCGACACACATTGCATAAATAAATATGCAGTTACCCGACAAACATTGCATGAATAAATAAATAATCCTGGTCCATGTATCCTTACAAAGCATACACTTGATTCCCATTCAAAGAATGTTAAAGTGATTGTTTATTGGGTCCAGGTGTTTCCTTGTCATTGCCCTTTTGGCTTAGGTTGCCTCCAAACCCCCTTCAGCATCTTGTGTTCTTTGTTGGTTGTATATACTGCATCCTCTGCCATATTCATGGTCTCTTGGTGTGCCCAGTCCTCATTATCTGCAGCCTAAGTGGGACTGGGGCAATTGTCTTGGGCACCAGTGAAAAAGTGGCCCACCATTGCAAATGGCAATACATTCCTTGTGTGACGGACTGTTTGACTTTGGGTAGGAGTTCCTTAACGGTGTAGTTTGGGAATGGCGGGCAGGGTGCAGTGGGAGTGGTGCGCGGGGTGCGGCGGGAGTGGAGCGCGGGGTGCGGTGGAATTGGCACATGGGATGGGATGCAGGGGGGCGCATTCCTAGTGTTTCGCCCTGGGCACCAAATGGATTAGAAACTGCCCTGGCTGAGGCCACAGCGTGCAGCAGTGCCAGTGGCAGAATACACGTGTAATACGTTCTTTTCCTAACATTATAAAAATGAACAGGTACATTCATTTTTATAATGTTAGGAAACAAACGTGTCACATGTGTATTCTAGCACTGGCACTGTGGACTGCTGGTGCAGCGCCCCCTTGAGGCTGATTGACGTCAGGCAGCCGCCTGGGCTGCCTGATGCAAAGACCGGCCCTGCGTGGCGGACGTTTGAAAATTACTTCAAAGAATTTTACCAGGGCATATATCATTCTTTCGTTTTTGCCTCCCTACAAAGATTCCCACCAACTTTCAGCGTCCAGTGCCTATCTTGAGTGCCTAGAGGGACGAGTGCGCAGAGGAGATGAATGCGTAAAATGGGATGAATACATAAAGGAGATGAGTGCGCAGAGAGGATGAGTGCACAGAGAGGATGAGTGCGCAGAGAGGACGAGTGCACAGAGGGGACGAGTGCGTAGAGGGGGCGAAAGCGCGGAGACGACGAGTGCGTAGAGGAGACGAGTGCGTAGAGGAGACAAATGCGTAGAGGGGACGAGTGCGTAGAGGGGACGAGTGCGTCGAGGGGATGAGTGCGTCGAGGGGATGAGTGCACTGAAGGGACGAATGCGTAGAGGGGACGAGTGCATAGAGGAGACGAGTGCGTAGAGGAGACGAGTGCGTAGAGGGGATGAGTGCGTAGAGGTGATGAATGTGTAGAGGCGATGAATGTGTAGAGGGGATGAGCGTATAGAGGCGATGAATGTGTAGAGGTGATGAATGTGTAGAGGTGATGAGTGTGTAGAGGGGAGGAGTGTGTAGAGGAATGAGTGTGTAGAGAGGATGAGTGTGTAGAGGGGATGAGTGTGTAGAGGGGATGAATGTATAGAAGGGATGAGTGTGTAGAGGGGATGAATGTGTAGAGGGGATGAGTGCGTAGTGGGGATGAGTGCGTAGAGGGGATGAGTGTGTAGAGATGATGTGTGCCTAGAGGGGATGAGTGCGTAGAAGGGATGAGTGTGTAGAAGGGATGAGTGTGTAGAGGGGATGATTGTGTAGAGGGGATGAGTGCATAGAGGGGATGTGTGTGTAGAGATGATGTGTGTCCAGAGGGGATGAGTGCGTATATGGCGGATGAGTATATACGACGGATGAGTGTATATGGCGGATGAGTGTATATGGCGGATGAGTATATATGGCGGATGAGTGGATATAGCGGATGAGTGGATAGAGTAGATGAGTGGATAGAGCGGATGAGTGGATAGAACAGATTAATGTATAGACCTGATAAGCGGATAGAGCGGATGAGCTAATTGAGTGAATAGAGCAGATGGGTTGATAAGTGTACAGTGAGAATGAATGTACAGAATGCATGAAGGCATAGAACAGATGAGTGTAGAGATGAATACATGGAACAGGATACTGCTGTTGAATGTGTGTAAAGCACGAGTCCTTAAAGCGGATGAGTGCGGGAAGCAAATGAGTGCTTAGAGGGATGAATACGTAGAGGGGTCGAGTACATAGAGGGGATGAGTACGTAGAGGGGAATTTAGAAGTGTGCCCAATAACCTCTCTATGAATTAAAAAGTATGCCCAATACCCTCGCTGTGAAAAGTTGAACCTAGAAGTGTAGCCAATAGCCTCTCTTAGAATTTTAGAATTGTGCCCAACTACCTCTCTTTGAATGTTGAACTTAGAAGTGTGCCCAATAGCCTCCCAGTGAATTCAGAAATGTGCCTAATATCTTCTATGTGGAAACAGAACTTGGAAGTGCGCCCAATAGCCTCCCTGTGATTCTAGAGGTGTGCATTTAGAAGCTGAATTTAGAAGTGTACCAATAGCCTCTCTGTGATTCTAGAAGTGTGCCCAACGGCCGCTCTGCGAATTTAGGAGTGTGCCCAATAGCCTCTCTGTGAATTAAGAAGTATGCCCAATAGCCTCTCTGTGAAAAGTTGAATATAGAAGTGTACCCAATAGCCTAACTGTGAATTTTTAGAAGCGTGCCCAATAGCCTCTCTGTGAATTTAGAAGTGTCTGAAAGGGCATGTAACCCATCATATCTCACCACATGCTTACTCTCTCCTTACATCACCACTCAACTAGAACACAGAGATACTATGACACCATTCGGTATAACTGTTCTCATAACAACATTCGCCGCTCACTCCACATCATTCTAAGTAATCACTGCTGGTTATACACCCCCCAGCCAGGCGTTCTCCTCAGGCCTAACACAGCCACATCCGACCTGGATAAATCCCGCCAGAACGAACACATACTCCTGACCTCAACCATCACACCTACTGCTAGAAAGCAGCTATCACACAGATATCGCACGAGCTATACACATACCCGGTGCTCACACGCACCTTTTGACTCTCTCTACTCTCTCTAGTGATATGAACTTCGGTTCCTAAGGGCGTTCAACCTACCAGCGCCTTCAGACCATACCAATGGTATATAAGGCGCTATATAAATGCAAAATAACAATAACAATAACAATTAAAGGAATGGTTAGGTCAACATTTTTCATTGGCCCTACGGGTCGGCCATGTGTTTTTAAGCCTAAGTCGCTCGATTTTAGAAAAATTTCCTATGGACCTTACCCGAGTTTTCGTCCATTAAACACATGCGAAAACAGGCAGTAGGGCGCTGCCATTTTGTGATAATCCTATCACTTGCCGCATCGCCCTGGCTGACCTGCTTTTGCGGCACTAAATCATATCCCCCGCCCCTGAGCCTGTCATCAGCAGACGCGTACCACCCATTTTACAACGTCAACGCACGTCTCGTGTCAACATTCGCTGCGCTTCAGCTAATGACGTGTCGCCATGGAAATGGCAGGACGCATCTTTCCTCAATAAGTATAAACAGACCGTTTCACAACACACAGCAGCAGATTTTCGATTCCATTCCTCTCTCTGTGTTACTTTGTGTATTCTGTGACTCGTTTCTGTGGTCTGGTCAGCTACCTTTGTTGGTTGTAGCCCGTGAACAGATACCAGTACCACCGCTATACATTATTTTAGTTTGTTTAACACACAATGGCTACAATAATGCCCTACATGTATGAGCCCGAGTATACCGAGGAGGAACTACTGGAAAGGGAAATACACGAAAACGATAGGTCTTCGGACGGCAGTTGGGAGGACGATTCAACAGCTGGATAGCCTGGACCTAGTCGCATGGACGGTGTTTCCACCTGGTGCACATGCAATCGGTGCGAGCTAATGCCAACCGAGGAGGAGAACTGCTGCTGCTGTGAAAACTCGGGATGCATGGCCTACATTTCCGAAGGCGAGCCACGACCGCAATGCATCACCGAGCTGCCAGACTTCAGGGCAGCCTGCCTCACACGGTCCGTGTTGAGGATAATGATGGTGCTTATGCACAAACTTCGCGCAACAGTTCGTCCTCGTAATCCGAGTAACGAGTAAGTATACTCTGTTTGTCATGCCACTCCTATTTCATGGTCTTCTACTATATCCAAAATTACATATAGTGTGCAGTGTCTAGATAGCATTTGTCCGAGCATAATGCAATTAGTTACAAGAATTGTAATTGACAACAAACGTTTATTAATCTTATCTTGGTCATTTAAAAACAGTTTGTTTCATTCCTTTTCACAGGTGGTACAGGCTGGTGGCCTATCTTTCCTTTACATGGTGGCTTCACGGGAGGCTTGGACACTGCGTTCGAAGAGTAATACCCACCTGTGCCGTTCGTGCCATAAGATAAACCTTCCCAAGTGACAGCGGTCAGTACAGGGGATTTTCTCTCGCTGTGCTGCAACCTGACCTGTACAATGTGTAAAGTCTTGTATTTTTGTGTCATCAAAATAAGATACAAAATAAAACACCACATATATTTTAACAACGGTTGTTTCGATTTTTTAAATTAATCAAGTGTGTCTCCATTCAAGGATGGACGTCAGACATCTGTGCTCCGAATGAGTGAAGGTCAGGTCGCTGTGAAGCAGCGGGGTCACTATCTAAGCTAACATAATATATTATCAATAATGCATGCACTAAATAACACTTGTTCAAAGTCTTTCAGTCGGTTATGTCTCTATAAAAGTCACACATATATCTATACTATCAATTAACATTGTATTATACAGGCCTTAGGTTAAGTGTCTTGACCACTATAATACACTTTTTGAAGTGTGGGTCTGTGCTCACAAGAATCTCCGGTATGTGGCATTTGTTGATAGGCAACGATATGCTGCAGTAGGGGTCCAATGTTAGTTGGGGATCTGCTAGGTGGGCAACCTTGCAGGGACACAGGGTCAGAATAGCAGTAAGTTTCCACTGGCGAGGGTGCGTGGGCAAGGACACGTTTGTGGAGATGAACAAGCTATGTGCTTAATTCAGGCTGGTTTACATGCAGGACAGTGATCTCAGAGGAAGAGTGATGTGTTACATTTATTAGCTGTTGCAAATACCTCTGGGGTTTTCCAGTCAGAGTGGGAACGAGGGTGGGGGCCAGGTGCTCTGCGCAGTGAGGCCTGGTCACCAAGATGGAGTGGAAAGGGGGTACAAAAATGGATGCCCCGTGTACTGCTCAGTGGTCCCATCTAAGCGAATGTCAACCAAAGTTAACATGACATAAGGGCAAGGGGCGAACCCACTGCTGGAGGCACTTGGTCCGAGTTTCTACTGAGAAGTAAAGGATGAGAGGGGCCTGATGGCCCCTCGCTCCCACACACTTGCCTGCATGCCCCAGGCCCATCCATCCCACCCCCCTCTATCAAAGGCGGTTCGCACCCGGTGATGATCGCTGGCAAGGGGGGCTGTCACGGGCGCAAACGGCCAAGGTGCCAAACAGCATGTACCCTTCAAAAGGTATCCCACGCCCAGGGGCCATCGCTCACATGGCCTCCTCAGACCCCGTATCTCCAGGCAGGCCTCCCCTGAGGCAGGCCGCCCCCCTGCAATCCACATAAGTGTGTCTCCATTCAGCAGTCTTCCTGTGCCTTATCTGCACGCCCCAGGCCCATCCATCCCACCCCCCTCTATCAAAGGCGGTTCGCACCCGGGGATGAGCGCTGGCATGGGGGGCTGTCACGGGCGCAAACGGCCAAGGTGCCAAACAGCATGTACACTTCAAAAGGTATCCCACGCCCAGGGGCCATCGCTCACATGGCCTCCTCAGACCCCGTGTCTCCAGGCAGGCTTCCCCTGAGGCAGGCCGCCCCCCTGCAAACCACATAATACCACGACATACACACGTCATTCATTCACAAACACACCGCTGTTTCTAATACTTTATAAACCACATGATATGTCTCATGAGAACATCTTTGTGCTTTGCAAGTCAACTCCTGAACCTTCTACCTGAGAAGCACTGAGATCTATGCTAATCTGCTCATCGTCGTGCTATCTGTGACCGCTTCGAGCAAACTCGTCAGTGTGCTACCTGTGGCCATCTACCTGTTCTCCTGCAACATACTGCTCGGCCTGCTGAATCCAACTGTTTGTTGGTCAAGGTAAGGCCATGCATCCTAGTCATATTTCAGTTATTTTTACATTTCTATCTATTTGCGATTACAGTACCCAATAGTGCTATGGTCATTGGTCTCATTGCTATTGACTTGAGTTTCAATTGTTATGCTATCAATAGATCTATTTATTTTCATCTGTGTCAATTGTCATCGAATTGCATCCTTCGGGGGTCCAGTCTATAATGTAAGCATGTTTCCTTCTCGTGCAAGACAGAACATCCAAGGGACGAGTCACATGTTCAGAGTTTAGTCACATCATTTAAAAAATGTCTGTAACTTATGCAAATACTAAGCCGCACATGATGAACTGGTATAGTTCCGGCGACCAAAACAAACCTTGCATTGAACATGGTATGGTTAATTTACTTTTTTATGACCTTTTTATTCATGAAGGTTTTATAATGATCTAGATATTTACTTTTCAGAATTTTCAACAATGCCTGCCTGTTCAATTAGCGGTTGCCCTTCGAAGACCCATGCTAAATCTGAAGGCACTACAATGCATGTATTCCCTAAAACTGTTGATCGAATAAGAGAATGGGTCAGACATTGCGGATATCCAACGGAAGAGCTTGAAAGTAGATTCCAGCAAGTCATTGAGGACAAGAGGGGTGATCGATACCGCATCTGCATCCGGCACTTTTCCTCGAACATGTACGCCACATCTTGGGTAACAAAGAAGAATAAACGGCGAACGACACGAAAATTGCTTGCAAGCGCTATTCCAACTCTATTCGTCCACATTCCGCCACTGGTGAGTCAAGAGTCCAGATTTAGCTTTAGGCCTTGCGGTAGTGTGTAGGTAGCCGAATGGATTAATTGATATTTTAGGTGTTGTGTCCCTTGTAATACCTTCGATATTGGTATGAGTGTATAGCTTTTTGAATAATGACATTTATCAATAAATTATTTTTCTATTTTATAACCCCCAAAGGAAATCTATTTATGGGCACAAGGAACTGTGCTATATTGTGCATTTTCAATAGCATTATTCTCAAGTATTCTGTCGGTTTACGTGGCAATTTTTTAATATTTGCATTTCATTATCAAACAATAATTTACCTTTACAACTGCTTGACTATCCACTGAATCTGAAGCAAGAACATTCTACATCCGTGACGTGCCCGCAGTTATCAACCACTTCTAGCGCGTATCAGGTAATCATACTTGGCTATTCCGCTACAGACTTGTTTTATGCATGTCAAGTAATAGTTTTTATGTATCGTGTGCTTATTTTACCAATTGTTTGGTTAGTGCTTTCCAATTGATATACACCTTAGTTGTCGTCCCCTGGTGTTTGTTTTCAGTTATAATTAGTGTTATCCATACTAATGCAAGTACTGTCTTTCAGGGAGATGCTGAAGCGCCCACCACATTGACAACAGCACTAGATGTTCTTCAGCAGCACGAGGTATGGATACTGACAGCTCCATCGACCGTGATCATCAGGACTGGAACACTTGTCGTTTGATTGTTCTACACCATGTTTCATTCGTGGTTAGCCATTGATATGTACCTGTGTGGTCGACCCCAAGTGTGTGTTGTGTTTTCAATATTGTAATCCTTACTAATGCAAATACTATGTTTCAGGCAGTTGTTGAAGCGTCAACCCACGCACTTGATGCGGAGCCTGACATTCAAGTAATTCCAGGGGAAGTGGAAGCGGGACCATGCGGATACGAATCGGCGCAACAGCTTTCGGAAGCGCGCACCACATTTACAACATCCATAGATATTCTTCAGCAGCACGAGGTATGGATACTGACAGCTCCATCGAGCGTGATCATATAACGTGATTCCATTTGCTATACTTTCTTCCCTATTAACGCAGGTACTGTGTTTCAGGGTGACGATGGAGCTTCCACTACAATCACAAGATCCCATTTAGATGATGCAGATGTAAAGAAATCGGAGAAATAAGTTGATTAAATTTGATCATATTTAAATATTCCTTGATTCTTTTAGACAAGGCATCATTTGTGGTTATCTCTTTATATGTACCTGTGCTGTCGACCCCAAGTGTGTGTTATGTTTACAATATTGAAAACCATACTAACGCAAGTACTGTGTTTCAGGGAGTTGCTGATACCTCCTCTCCAATACAATCATTCATGGCAGTCCATGCAGAGCCAGAGGTATGGATACTGACAGTTTCATGGAACTAGGTCATCAGAGCTTGAATACCTGTCGTTTGATTGTTCTACACAATGTTTAATTCGGGTTGAGCTATTAAGATGTACCTGTGTGTTCGTCCTCACGTGTGTTTTATGTTATCAATATTGTGCTACATAGTAATGAAAGTACTATGTTTCAGGGAATCGATGGAGCCTCATTCCATGCTGTCTATGCGGATAAAGAAAATATAGTCGTTGCAGCGCAAGAGGAAGGGAAGAGATGCAGAAACGAATCGGAGCAACAGCATGAAGATGTTGAAGGTCGAGTCAAGAAAGTTGCAAAGAAAAGAAACAAAAATAAGGTTAGTTACAATCAGTTCATAACTTTAGAATTTTTTTTGTGCTGGGGACTATTTTATGTTTTTTTCCAGTCAATTGTACTATACTTTATCTTTTGTTTAAACTGAACATCCCTTTTCCAATCTGTCCTCTAGTTACCCGTGGGTGTACAAACTATACATACACAGACAGTGAAGCGAATGAGAGATGTTGCTTGCCAGACCATTTACACTATGGAGGAACTATTAATTCAGATGCCGCGTGTTGAGACTAGAGATGACCATGTCCAATGGCCAGAACATGAATTGAATGTGTCCGGAGAATCCAGTAAAGTTGTAATGGACCATTGCTACAGTGCGACTGCAACACCACAAAAATATGATACTGAATGTATTGAAGATAGCTCTGAAGTAGTCGCAGATCAATTCACACAATCTACACCCGCCAAAAATTTTCCACCCAAAAGCTGTCGACAATGTTGTGTTCTCCCATCAATGTTGAATTAACAGATGTTGAAATGACAGAGAATGAACCAGCAGCAGCATTCACCGATGCATCAGAACCTGATCCGAAACAAGTGTGATGCCGGATGACAATCTAATGAAAGAGGGCAAATACATAGTATTCGACAGTTGTTTGATGGATATTACAAGTATGCTGAAATGTGGGCATTCCGTCAGAGGAAAAGTATGTGGGAAGCCATTGATTCATGTGACTCGTCAAAAACAAGGCAGTAACGTCAAAATACATGCCGCCTGTAGATTAAATCATACGTTCTCATGGTCTGCAAAACCGATGCTGGGGAAACTGCCAGCAGGCAATCTACTGTGTGCAGCTGCATCACTTTTTAGTGGCTCCAGTTTTAGAAAGTTAGAGTCTTTCTTTCAGTTTGTGGAACTTCATTTCATTTCTAAAACGCAGTACTACAAATACCAACATGATTATCTGTTTCCAGCCATTAGTGATGCTTGGAAAATTTAACAATTGTCTCTAGAAAGTACATTCGAAGGGAAGCGATTCAGGCTAGCCAGCAATGGACAGTGCGACAGCCCTGGATTTTCTACCAAGTACTGCACCTACCACTTTCAGGACATGGATAGTAAGAAAATTGTGAGTTCAGTGGTCGTGCAGGTAACACAATGTTCATCCTCAGTGGCCATGGAGAAACTAGGATTTATAAAATCAGTGGAATATCTACAATCGAGGGGAATGCACATCGACCTCATAGCTACGGACAGACACGTTTCAATTGCCAAGACAATGAGAGAGCAGTTCCCACATATTAAACATCAATTTGATGTATGGCATCTTGCTAAATCAATCAATAAGAAAATCTCGGCTGCAGGGAAAAAAAAAGGTTTGGAAAGTATTTCACAGTGGTCCCAGTCTATCAGCAACCATCTTTGGTGGAGCTCCAAAACTTGTGAAGGGTCAGTGGAAATACTACTTGAAAAATGGCGGTCACTGATGCACTACTGTACCAACGTGCACCGCTGGTCAGAAAACCTACATTTCCGCCAATGTGAACATGGCCCTTTGTCCCCAGAGGAGGCAAGGAAGAAGAAGTGGTTGATTCCATCTTCACCAACACACAAAGCCATTGAGAAGATTGTTTTCGACAAAACTCTATGAAGAGATTTGAGAGGACTGACAGAATTCTGTCACACAGGAGATTTGGAGGTGTTCCACAGTATGTGCCTAAAGTACAGGCCAAAGCGCTTGCATTTCAGCATACAGGGCATGAAACATAGGACTCTACTTGAGGTCTTGGCCCATAACGAGAATCTCTGCCGTGAACAATCTAGGACTACGGGTAATGTAAGGATGCCTCGCTACACTAAGGTGTCTTCTAAAAGAAGTAAGCAATGGGTGATCAAACCAGTCTATGAGGAAATGGAGTTCGACTTTGTAAAAAGCCTTATTGTTGCTGTACTCGAGAAGCACAGGTATGGAATTTTGAACTTTTCTGTGCAGAGCACTGATACATTGCCACTGTGCCATGTCCACCCAAAGCAGAGCTGGTTGTGAAGTACAAATCCTGGTTTAAATAATTGTAATATGATTGTCTTTTTTTAAATAAATGTTATTGTACAGTGTACACACAAAGTTTGCTAACCCTAACCCCTCCCTTCACCATCCTGGGTGGCGACCAACCTGGGTGTCATTTTTGACTTCTCTCTCTATTCACCTCATATCGCTGACCTTGTCAATATGTGTATGTATATATTTTTGTTGCTGTAACTAAGTTTCGCAATCTCATGTAAATGCTGCGCACTGTTAACCGAAGGGAGGCTTGCGTATTGCAAATAATAAAACAAACAAACAATAAATCTCACTTTCAACTCAACTCCTCGGGTACGTTATACTTTCCCTGACCTTCCCCCAAAAAGTCAATGTCTCCATAGTTATGGCTCTCTAGGGCTGCAAAGCTCGCGGACAACGAGGACAAAATTGGGGGCCTCAGAACGCGCCAAGCGAGCCGTTGCAGATGGGAGAGAAGCCAGTTTGCATTTAATATGCAAATTGCTGAATATTATATAAACATTTAATGTTAAATAAATGTACTTTACCAAATGTACCGTGTTGCTGTTTGATTTGAAAGTACAGTTTCATATTCCGAATTGTGGCGCACTGTGTTGTGAGTTGATCTGTGTTGGTTTCCAGGTTCTGTGTGAAGTCACGTAGAAGACGACTGGGCGCGTTTGCCTACGCAGCACAGTAACGTCATGGACAGAGGCGGGGAATATCAATGTTTTGCTGATGACAGGCTCAGGGGCGGGGGATATGATTTAGTGCCACAAAAGCAGGTCAGCCAGGGCGATGCGGCAAGTGATAGGATTATCACAAAATGGCGACGCCCTACTGCCTGTTTTCGCGTGTGTTTAATGGACGAAAACTCGGGTAAGGTCCATAGGAAATTTTTCTAAAATCGAGCGACTTAGGCTTAAAAACACATGGCCGACCCGTAGGGCCAATTAAAAATTTTGACCGAACCATTCCTTTAAATCTCTCAAATTCTGACAAAACAGGATTAGATGTTGCAGAGATTTGGTTAAGACCTTACAATATTGACATTTGTCGCCTTCTGCATTGTGTCCCTATCTCTTTAATACAACATATGCATGTAGTATGTTCAGCCGGAATCTTAAGAAAAGGTCCCGCTGTTTTCTGTTGCAGAATTTTCTTAGATATTGGGGAGTGATGTTTGGAGCCGCAAATATGTCTTTTGACAAAGAATAGAGGGTCGATTTTGCCCTTTGATCTTCATTTCCCACCAGTCATCAGCCCACAAACGTTTTTGACATGCATAGGGTTATTACTTAATGTGTCTGTGGTCATTGACACTGAGTTAGCCACATATTCAATACTGTGTCATTCATGTTTGTCTCTTTTATTCTGAGCACTTCGAACTGAGGAGGACAGTTTTCCTGGTTTTACTTTCGAAAGAGGGATAAAGCATTCCATGTGACTCTTGCATACAGGGATATCAAGCCTATTTCATGGCGGATGATTACCATAAGCATGGATTTTGGGAGATGTAATACCCTTTTCCAGAACCACCCTTTCAGATAGTCCCAGGTTTCCCACTTAAGGCCCAGACAAGCTTCTGCACCATAAATGAGAACTGGTACCACTTTTTTGGTTATAATGGCTTATTGTTGGCTGGAGTGAGAACTTTCCAAACTTTCGTTCTATCATTTTGCCTTGATTAGTTAGATGTTTTGTTTTTCTCTTTAGACATTCTAGCCACAGAGTTTCGCCTTTGCTCACATTTATGGAACATCCAAGATATTTTATTTCATTAGTCAGCCGTAGGCGTTTCCATATGGTGTTCTTATCCTTCTTTGATGTATGAGTTCCCAGTACCATTATCCCTGATTTTTCTTAATTTATTTTCAAGGAATTTTTAGATACGTATTCCTGGAGGATGTTTAGTTTCCTTTGCAGAACGATCGAGGTTTGATCTATTAGTACAAGATTGTTTGCATAAAGGAGCCAACCATTTCTGTCCAGTTTATTTTTGGTGCTAAGATGTCCCCTTCTGACAATGGTTTTTTAATGTCTTGGATGAAGAAGTTAAAAAGAACCGAAGCTAGGGGACAGCCCTGTTTCAACCCTTTGTATGTTTGAATTTTTAGAGACATTGTTCCAAATTGATATAGTTTGATTTGCATTGATGTTCCAGTGTAGAGGTCTTTAATGGCTGCAAGTAGATCTCTAGGACAGCCATGGGTGTCCAATTTCGGAAACAATTGTTTACGATCCACGCTGTCAAAGGCTTGTTCTAAATCTATTCAGGCCACATATATTTTCCCCCCTATTGTTATTGCTCGTGTTTTTAGGAGGTTGATCAAGAATAAATTCAAATTTCAACCTACCTCTTTTACGAAGCCAGTTTGTCGTCTGTCGAAATTTTCAGATCTTATAGCCCATTCATTAAAGCGTTTTAGTAAGATGGTGGCAAAGATCTTTCCTAAAATGTCTAGGAGTGCTATGGGGCGATAGTTTGCTGGCACCATTCTATCGTCCTCTTTAAAGATCAAGACAATTACAGCTTCTTTCCAGGACTTCGGGATGTTTCTGTTTGCTATGATTTTGTGAAACAAAGCCAGGCATAAGTCAGCCCATTCTTCTGGCGCTTCTTTTAACATTACGTTGGTTACTCCAACCGCCACTGTAGCGCGAGAGCTACTTGCTCTCTTGATTATCTTCAAGATGTCTTCCCTGTCTACTACTATGTCCCAGGTTTCCCCATTTTTATTGGCTCCTGGGATTGGACTAGTGGCCGGGCTTTCAAACAACTTCTTGAAATGCTGTACCCAGGTTTCTTCTGGGATGGGGTTCAGTTGGATTGAGGCGACTCTAGTTCATTCAGAATTTGCCACAGATTTTTACTATTCTTCCTGGTGAGAGCCTTTAAGGTGCGTTCTGCATCATGTTGAATAATTTTCAATTTATGAGATTTTAACCAGTTCCGGTAAATTTGCTTCCTTTTTCTTATTAATTCTTTTTTGTTGATGTTACTTTAGTTAACTGTTGCAGCTCTCTGTTGAGGAGTTTTTTTTAGCTGCCACTTGCCTGTCATGAATGTGAATCTGCTTATCCCTTGGGCGTGGGTCTTTGTGGTTATCTTTGCTGAAAGCTGCTAGGAGGCTCTCGTATTCAACTCTATTTTACGGCTTGTCTTCACAGGTTGATAAGGCTCTAGTTATATTCAGGATTTCTCTCATTTGAATTCGCAGGCGGTTTCTTCCACCCTCTACTTCCACTTTGTTCCAGCTCTCTTCATTTACTTTCAGCATTCCAGCATGTCGCAAAAGGACAGGGTTATGATCACTGAAATTGCTGTGAATCACGTTTAAGGTGTGGATTTTAGGGAGATTTCTTGAAACAAATAAATAATCCAGGGTTGCTTGTTGTGATCCATTCCTCCAGGTGGTAAGACCAGGAATGTCCCCCTTTGTATTCCCATTCAGCATGTGAAAATCTCTGTGTGCCATTTCTTCGAGTCATTTTTTCCTTCTGTTGGTCTTCGCAGTGGTTTTGGTACAACTCAAAGTCATGCGATTAATATTAAGATCACCGCAAATTATCAGCATCAGATCTATATTGGTACTGTGCATTTTATCCACCCATTCAGTGACTAAGTTTATAAAAGATAAACCTTCTTCAACTTCTGGGTTCCAATATAGATTGAACAAGATTAACACACCTCTGTTCTTTTTTTGGGCTAGTATCTAAACGCATGATCACAATTTGTATATAAAGATTTGTATTAATAGTTGTGATCATACGCAGATCCCTGACGTTTTTTTTAATGATGGTCAGGAGCCCAGGTGAAGGTCTTCCTCGTATTCCCTTTTTTCGCCTTGTTTAAATTCAGAGTGAAGCCATCTAGCATAAGAGCCTCAGTTAGCCAAGATTCTTGTATGAATGTAATGTTCAAGTCTGTAATAGTGGGATCCCTGTTCTGAAAGAGATGGGAGAATCCACAGGTATTCCATGATCCTATGACCAGCTCCTTGTTCTCGACAGATTTTTGGCCATATTTGTGATTGGTCTGTGCTTTGGCGGGCCAGGCCCATGAATGCTCCTCTTTATTGGTGGAGTTACCTTCTTTTGCCTGGTGCATCGCATTTCTGCACTTATGTGCCATGTTGTTTACTTTGGTGGTAATCTGTATCAGATTTGTATTTGTTGTTGCTTCTGACACTACTCTTGGAGTTAGGTGATCTGCTAAATCTTTGCCGGCTCCTTTGTTAGATGTCCATTGTGAGCTTTTGATTGTTTCCAGAGCAAGGCTTAATCCTTTCTCAATCGAGAGATTATACAAACTCTCTCTTCTGCTGACATCAAAGCACAATAAGTATATCGTCACCTGCCTCCAGTAGTGGCAAGATAAATGGGGCAGAACCCATGTGGAGATTGCCTCTGTCGTTTGTTGATTCGTCGACAAAGTCCACAATCTTTATGTGATCTGAGTTGATTACTCTGAGTTTTGGTATATGGTGTAGAAGACACATGATGTTTGATCTATTTAAGATTAGCTCATCATCTGCTCCTAAATGCGTTAAAGTAGAACAATTGGGCCTCGTGTTTTCATTTTATGCACCTCAATTGGAGCTTCTTCTTGTCTTGTTACAATATAGCTACGTCTCCTGGCTTTCCACCCTGTGCTCTGTATTGAGGAAGCTGGGAGACAATCATTTTGAGATTTTTTTTAGTACTTTCCCAATGATTTGCTCTGCTTTCGCTGAGCTGCCTTACGTCGAGGCTGCTTGAAAGGACCATTTGGTGCTCGCTCTTTTGTCAGGCATTGTTAGAAAAGGCGGCGATGAGCAGAGTACAGCTTGGCAGGTAGCAGCGCGGGCGGCTTTTCCTGGCGGGCAAGATTCAAGATCTGATCTAACAAGATTCTCTGAGACTTCCAGTTCATCATCTACATAGACAGAAAGTTCCAGTAATGAGTTGTCAATGGCAATGGACTCGGTGGCTTTCCCAACTCGAGGTTGCGTGTTTGCTATCGGCAAGTGTGAAGTCACTATTGGGTCTTCTGTAGTCGAGGTGGTTTGTACTTTAGGCCTTTCCACTGCCATGTACGGGACCAAAAGGACAGATTTGAGATTTCTCAAATAAACCGCTTGAGCCACGATATTCAGTGTTTTTTGGGTTTCGCATATTTTTGTCTTCCTCATTTATGGTACTTTTTTTCCTGCTAAAGTCAAAGCTCTGGACGTTTTGTTTGTGCTCAAAAATCGAAAAAGTATTTAGGTTTTCTGAGTTCAGGTCAGAAGCGCCTTTCGGATTTATAGGTGGCAAGCCTTTGTCATCCTCCAAGTCAACTGTGGGCGTGAAGGTCGAATTTTTGGCACATTCCGTTGTTACAATGTTCAAAGAATTCTTCATGACCACGACATTGGACGTTTTTAGTGGACTACTGCCATGGGACTCTTCTGTGGTATTCAATTGATATTCTGAAGCACAAGGTTCCCTTACCATTGCATCCATAAAATCCTTTATTGCTCTTTGAGTTGGTTCACTTAGATGGGTGAACTCCAGAGGTTTTTCTTGTTGAGTTTCAATGCTCAGCTGTTCTGGAGATCGTGTTATGGATCAGGCTGCGATTTCACAAACTCCCTCAAGGAAGATCCTTTTATCAGTCTTTGCATGCTGCATTGTGTCCAATAAGGATTTAAGTATTACACAGTCCATTTCTTTCTCCCTCGCCTTTTTTTCTTTCATAGATTCAATGTACGCTTCAACATAGATCAGTTTATAATTTATGAGCGCAAGTAGGTTGTCTAATCTCTCAAGTTGTCATTTAGAGATTCATACATCTTTAAGTAAGGAGCCATGGCAATGGTGACCGCCGACAAGATGTTCGCCTGTAGTTGGTTAGCCAAGTTTGGTTCGCGATTTTCCACTGCAGGGTTGTGGTTCGCTTTCTTGGATCTATGAGTTGTTTTTGAGGGGGGCGAAGTCTCTGACTCCTGGGAACCCAATCATCCCAGGTTGAATCTGTTTCTGACGAGAGTCCTCGCTTGAACTTTGTTCCTTCTGTCCGTCTTTGTTATTATATCTCGTTCTCCTAGCTTTTACAGAATCTGACATTTTTTTGCGGCTACCTGGGGCTGTGCCATGTCTTGCCTCTTATTTAATTTAGCTTTCTTAATTGGTATATCTGGCAGTGAATCCATATTGGCAATTAGAGCTGCATTTGTTCTTTTCATTGGCTTTGAATTTGGATCTTTAACTAAGCTCAACGTCAAGTGTGCAATGTCTTTGGTAAGTCTCACAGCCACAGCCAAATCTTCTGCAGCTTCATGCATAGGTGAATTAGTTATAAAGGAATCTTCTGGGTTTTCAAGATGTTTTTTGAGGCTATGGGGATGTTTCCAAGGATGCTCAAGGGAGAGTTGAACAAGCTTTTGTCGCTTTTATCAGCATTCAGCAGTGTAGCTCCATGCTGGCTTGTCCATATATTTTGCTCGATCTCTGGCAGAGCAACCATCCCACTTAGCCAAGAGGCGGGGCTTTGGGCAGTTTCGAGGGAGTGGCCGTAATGTGTCAAGCAAGCAGCCTCAGCGCCGAAGGCTTTTTGTTTCTTGCTATTTAACAAGTCCCAAAAAGCACCCAAAGGTGTATTAGAAGATTCAAGGTGTAATTCGGTCTTTGATTTTTTCAGCGCATCATATTGTAGATGCTTAAGGTTGTCCCTCACTATATTGGAGGGGGCATGCACCATCAATCTTATGCATTCACGTTGGGGACTTGAATTGAATAGAGCGCTCCTCAAAAGGAGCTCATCCGGTCGATCATTCCAATCAGCCGCAGGATCTACATTGCTTTTTTGGTCAAGGTTCCGCACTGTATGAGACTGCAAAGGAGCTTTCTTGCTCACGCAGCTCTCAGTTTCAGCCATAACAGATAGACTCCCCTCATTCCTTTTGTCATCAAAGTTCCAGTCTGCATGGGAAAGCGGAGAGATAGGCTGCTTCAAGCAGCTCCTACTGTCAGTTGTGACATGTGTGCCACCCTCCTGCAGGGGGTAGGGTGTCGGGGTGGGGGAGCCAGCAGATCACTTTGAGGTTTAAAGTGGCATTTTATGTTCTTTATATTTGATGTTGAATAGCATCTTTTCTTTTGGGGTTGGACTGATTTGAATTTCTTCTGTGTTGGTTGAGTCACTTGAGGGCTCTTAGAACGAGGGAAGCTTTGTGGCTCTATAGGCGTTTGTATGCCGTCGACCTCCGAACAAAGCTGTTGCATTTTTGTATTCACTTGTGTCTCTAGAGCCAAGGACAGGGGCTGTGCATATAATGGCCTCGCCAAGGTACCTTTGCTGGCCAACACAACTTCCACGGCACACCGTGGCGTGTGGTTTATTTTATCGCTTTTTCTGTGTTTGTGTTCCAGCGGTGAGAAACATCCCCCGCTCTCTTTCTCACAGGCTTGCCCTGCAGATCCCACCGTCTCCGCGGTCAGTGCAGATGTCTCCAAATGTGCCTTTGTCGGAGGTACGCCATGATTTAAACTTAAAACATCAGATCCCTCATTGCTATCAGAAGGTAGTGTGGACTGTGTCAGTGGGTCGCACACATTTACATCTGCTACGGTGGCTATTGCAGTATTGTGTTTCGCATTTGCGATATTGTCAAGCTTGGCAGAGGTGGAAGGAGATTCAAGAGGCGCTGTTTCTAAATGACAGTTAAGACGTACCTTTTGTCTAGTTCGCAAGTGACATCCCTCAATCGGCAGGGGTTCCAAATGCCTCATGGTTCTTTCCGGACCCATGCTCCACAGCGCGAACACTCAGCAAACACTCTGCGACGCTCTGCATCCGGAGTGTAGGTTTTATAGGCACTGCCCACTTTCCAAATGATAAGGAAGGAAGACAGACTCTCTGTAGCAGTGGAGGCAGCCAAGGGGGGTCACCAGAAGATTCCAAGACAAACATTCGACAAACACTTTGCCAGGGAAAATATTTTATAAAAATAAAGGCTTCTAAGAAGGTCTCTCTAACCAAAACCTACTAAAACCCGAGGGATACTATACATTAAGCAAAGGCTTCCAGGGAGGACTGAAAGAACTGATCCCAGGGAGCCGTCACAGGCTCCAGGTTCGAATGTGGCCAGTGTGCAAGGACAAGTGGGGTGGGGCTTACAAGCCCTTTTGAAGCCTTAAAGCCCAGTCACATACCCTGGAAGTAAGGTAAGTGATTGGATAGTCGAAGTAGACCAACCTGGGATGTTGGGGTGGGGTTAAGTGAATGATTGAGGGTGGGTTAGTTGGGTGGGGACAGGAGGCGGAGGAGGACATCCGAGAGCCCAGAAGAGGTGGGTGTGACAGGTGTGCAGTAGCTATTGGTGAGAGGGGTCTATGGAGTATTTGTGCATGGACGTAAGGAGTGAGTGAGTGGGGTATGAGTAGAGTAGTAGGGTAGTAGGAGACAGTAGTATAGGTGATAGTAGAAGTGGAAGTGGTACTGCTTGAGGGCAAGTAGTTAGTAGTAAAAGGAGGTAGCAGTGGGGGTAGAGAGGTGATAGTGGTGGGAAGTAGTTTCAGAGTAGGAGCAGGACAGTGGTAGTAGCAGCAGGGCATTAGTAGGTACAAGGAGGTGGTGTAGGAAGAAGGAAGGAGTGAAGTATAAGGCAGTAGGAGATAGCAACAGACGTGAGTGAAGGAAATGAGCAGCAGGTGGAAAGGTAACCACAACGGGTGGAGGTTGGAAGGTGGAGTGTGAGACGTAAAGGATAACTGAGTGGTGGGAGGAGAACAGCTTGGGGTCCAGCATAGGCGAAGGCCAGGAGACACTATACATGTGTGAGAGAAGAGAAAGAGTGACTCCGGGCACAAGGGGGTACAATCCCTAACTCCTTAAGATTACTAAGTGAGCTAGGTCAGGGAAAGCCTAGAAGGCCCCTTGGGAGTCAGGCAGCCAACATATTATGGAAAATACCATTAGTTTCAGTCAGAAAATAAGACAGACAGGGGGCACCATTCAATAGAACTAACATCCCCATTATAGACACCTTGGCCGGAGAGGGAGAAAAGACTGGGGCAGGAGAGTTGGAAAGGAGTTTCCCTACAGCCAAACATCCTGAATGTCTGATAAGCCCCAAAGATCCCTATCTGAACTGACAGCCAATTTGATTGTTTGAAAAACTATAATGAACATCCTTGGACTATCAGACAGCGTCAGAGTGTATGTTTGGGGTGGCCATTCCTTCACAAGTAGTACTCACCTTTGCATGCAAAAACCAAACAGCCGGTAACTGGAAGAACTAGTAGCAGCTTAAAGGCTAATTTTATCTCTCAATCCCCCACTCGAACGTACGCAGTCTGACAAATCCTTGGATGTCGTCCCTTCTCCCATGGGGGCGACCATTCACATGGGGCCAGGGCAGTGCAAGCACAACATTTTTGGGAGAACACAGTTTTCATCTCCCGCATCACAACCTCCCTGACTCTCTTCCCATATACAAGATCCCGTAGTCCCCTACACTTCCATGTACCTGTGTAAAGTAGACACTTCCACCTCCCAAACAATTACTGGGATGAGGAAGAGTAGGGACTACCCATGTGAATCATCTAGGAAAACGAGGAAGAAGCGCAGAATGAGGAACATTCTGCAGAACCAAGAAAAGCTGTCTAATCAATGTGGATAATTGATTACAATGTGCGCTTAAAAAGGAAAGAACAGACTAGTCTTTTCGACAAGCCTTCCCTGGAGGAACTGCGAAGTTCAAGGAAGTTCGAGAAGGAGAATGGAGTGGGACGTTGCAGGAAGGGAAAGCGAGTCCAGGGGCGATCCAGTGTCGAACAGACACAAAGGAAAGGCCAAACAAGAAACTCTTGGCGAACCGGGAGGTCAAGGAGCGTGGAAAGTAGAAGTTCAGCCGCCAGGAGAGACGCTGCCCCTTTGGAGCCGCCAATGACAGAAGGCCCTGACACTGCTGCAGACAGAGAAAAAGGTACACGGACAGCAGGGGAGGTGCAGAGGGCCAAAGCTAGTGCAAACGCAGAAAAGTTCCACATACAGGGTCTGAGACCGCAGGGCAAGAGCTATATCAGACTACAAAGGCATTGAGAGTGCTCATCATAGTCACAGTACCTGGCAGGTGAGTACACCAGGTAGACTACACGAAGCATCAGAATATGTACGTCTGGGACCCGCTCCCATAAAACAATACCAAGGCATCAAGAGTGCTCACCATAGTCACAGTACCTGGCAGGAGAGTACAGCAGGTTAAGTAAACAGAGAAATAGTTGTTAAACATTGCAATACCTGGTAGTGAAGCTGCCCAGGTAGTCAATCGACAGAATAAGCGAAGAAGCAAGAGAAGCTTACATACCTATTCTTCAGTGCAGTTCTTGAAGAGAAGAACAAACCAGGGAGGTGCGGGGGGATTATCCCCTCTGGTATTTGTATACAGAAGGAATAAGAAGAAACCAGGAGGAGGGAGTCATCCCCTCTGGTAGTTGCAAACACTGAAAGAAAGCCAAGGAAATAGAAGCCGTTTTTCCTGACAGCCTTACCACAAGCTGGCAAAACCCTCTGTCCAGAAGGAGGGAGGCATCCTTCTGTATATCATAGAGACATTGGGCCTCATTATAAATTTGCCACTCCGTGAACGATGGTACCGCTAAGCTTACTGGTACCGTAGTTCCCGGACTGGCAAACTACGAGTTGTGGTCGTGGGTGCCTTTCTACATGCCAGGTTGGACCTGGCGGGCAGAACGGCACCCGCGAGCACAGCATGTCGGATGCACCGGCACCGTTATAAACGGTGCATCCACCCTCCCCATTCCCATTCGGCCCTATGGGGCCGAATGGGAATGGGGAGCATCTTTTTCCTGGTACGCACAAATGGGCAATTACGGGTCCGGCAGGGCCGTAATGACCCGGTAATTTCCCATTCGCGGGCGCCGGGAACAAAATGACACCGGCAGCAGCCATGCCTACTGCCGATGTCATAATGAGGCCCATTATCCTTAGTTGAATATAATTAATAATTGAAGAAGCATACGAACCAGGGAGAGGGAGTCATCTCCACTGGTGTGGATAACTGAGATGCATAAGAACCAGTGGGAGGGAGTCATCCCCTCTGGTATTGATAAATACTGGAAAAGGAGTCACAAGAAAAAGGAACTATTCTTCCTTGGAGAGATACCAGGGCAAGGGAGATACTCCACCTGCTACTTATTCAGGAGCCATACAAATCTGGGTCCAGACAAAGGAGACTCCTATGAACCACCTTGAGACTTTTATACTTAGTTGGCTACAAGTGTTAGGGAGGGTTTGACAAGACAGTGGGCATTTATTATTTGGCGATTCGGACAACCTCCTCATGTATTCGTTGATTCAGGGAATCCTCTCTTGGCATTAGGGAGAGGTAGGTTTTCCCCCTTTTTGGTTTGAATAAAAATGTGTAGCAATCAACACAGCACCTTTGTGTCGATCTCTTCTGCACCCTTACAGCAGCTGGATCTTCTTACTGCAGGCAGTCTCTTGTCTCTCCTGGGCCGCCGCCAGATGTGTTCTCACCAGCCTTCTGACCTTGTCCATGTATTCTTGTTTGTTGACGGTGGGAGCCTTCCCACTCTTCCCGTAGAATGTCCAGCACATTTCGGATGGCAAACAGGGCAAATGGGCATCAGCTTGTTCCAGTTCTTCCCATCTTCAGACTCGAGTTTATGGAACATCTGTTTCAGGGTCTTGTTAAATGTTTACACCAGGCCATTTGTCTGAAGATGAAAATCTGAGGTGCACAGAGTTCTCATCTTCATTAGCTCCTTCATGTCTCCCATGAGCTTGGACATAAGGCTACTTCCTTGATCTGTCAGTATCTCTGCAGGGAAGCTTACTTGAGTGAAGAAAGTGTCAAGGACCTTTAGAATGGATTTAGTGTAATTGCTGTGCATTGGAAATAAATGCCTTGGGATATTGAGTTGCATAGTTGACAACAACTAGGATATACTTATTCCTAGATTTTGAAGGTTCCACGGGTCCAACTTGATCCGTGCCGATACAGTGGAAAGTTATTTCAGTGATGCGTAGGGGCTGCAAAGGGCCCAGGGTACATTATCCTGCGAGGTTTTCTGGCAAAGGGGCAGCTTGCACAGAATTTCTTCACTTTTGCAAACACCTTGGGCCAATAGAATCGGGTCAATCATTTTTCTATGTCTTCTCAATGCCCAACTACCAGGCAGTCAGGTTTAAGTGGGCAAGCTCCAACACTGCCTTCTAAACTGTTTGGGCACCAACAGCTGCTGATAGTTAACCCCGTCAACTCCGTCGCCTCTGGGATTCAAATTGATTCTATACAGAAGACCTCCTTTCCCAATGTAGTGTGGAACCTTTAATGTTCTGCTTTCCTCCTCTGAACCCTAATTCTTTCTAGCCTTCTAGCCTGTGTGAAGGCATCATCCGGGAGGACACAGATAGCAGATACCAGCTTCAAAACAATCTACTTAAATGTCAGGATGGAGAAAGGCCTAACTTGCCTGATGCTAAGGTGGGATTTCCCTACCTAAATAAAAGTAAGGAAACTCTGAGTCAAAGAGTTCAACTTAGGAATCTGTCTGTGTCCAAAACCTATGCTTGCCCTCACAACTATAACCGCACAATGTGTAGGGATGTCGGCAATCAAAAGAAAACCAGTGTTTAACATAAGTCTTGAGCGTCTTCCCGCTCGCAGCTCTCTTTCAGCTCCCTTATCCAAGTATAAAATAGTTCAACAAAATAAGTCTAAAAATTCCCTTTCTGATAAATAGAATGTAATAGACTCTTCAAGTCTCTGGGTTTCCTTCCCCAAGTTATGACTCAGGATTTCCCTTCCCCAAGCACCAAACCACACAATTTAAATGACCTTGAAATGAAATGCTTCTAGTCAGGACTCAGGGTTCCCTTCCCCAAGTTCCAAATGTCACAATTCCAAAAGAAACACAAAAAGGTCCTTGACTTTTATAGTATGGTTGGACTTTGTTTTCAAATGTATAGTTCAGATAATTCTGTAGCTTTCCCACAGGTTGAAAATTCCACTGCAAATCAGGCTTCAGTATCCTTTGTTTGCCTGTTCTTCTCACATCCTTTCATATTGCAGCATACAGGGATTGGTGTATAATTATATTTCAATGTGTGATGATTTATTTTGATTTAAACTTTCTTTCCTCCTTTAGATTTCATCTGTTTAATTCTGTTTAGTAGTAAAGTCTTAGTTCTGTTTAACAGCAAAGTCTTAATCCAATTCAGTGTTCAATAATTGTTAATTTCACTTTAAATACATAGTTCAATGTGCGTAGACCTTCGGAAACGTGTTTCCTGTCACACGCGAACACTCCGATACAAGATATTCCCTTTTATTTAATATGGAGCAAATGTAACTGTTCGTTATACTTTAATTTAATAGTTCGGTGTTCAGAGACTTTCGAAAACATGTTCTTTGCCACACGCGACCACTCTGCTATGTATTTCCCTTTGTTGTATTTTTAACACATATATTTGTTTGTTTTGCTTTAATTGAGCAACTCACTTATCGGAGACCTTTGAAAACGTGTATCAGGCTACACGCAACTACTCAGATACAGAGTATTACAGGAAATGCTTCAGTTCACACATGTGCACTAGGTTTCTCAAGCATTAAAAACTCACTGGTCGCTTTGAATGCTTGTGCTGCAGCGCAGAACACACAGCCTTCTGTGTTGGGTCTCCAGTTCCTGCCCCTCAGCTACTCCTGGGGTGGTCCTCTATCCCAGGAGTAAGAGCATGTTGCATGGAAAGGAATGGAACAGCCTTCTTGCACGGCTCCCTTCAACTTTCCTAGTCTGCTACAGGGAGTCCCCACTCCCACACCATGCGGTCTGGTCCTCAGCTGCCTGCACCGACCTCCTGGTCCTGCTCCTGTGGATTCCATCAGCCACTGGGTTGGGTTCCATTTATACACCTGCAGCCCCTTGACATGCTGCAGGTGTGGGTGATTATTCAGCACTGCCTGACTCTGATTAAAGGGACATGCCTGAGCTTTCCTACTCTTAGCAGGCATCCTCCTCTTCCCAGTACTAGAGTGGTAAAAGAGCAAAGTCTTCATTGCTCTTAGTTGCCTCTTCTTTGTCCCAGTACTGTAAAGGGTAAATTGTGGAGAAATGAGGTAGACTCCCTTAGAATAGCCCATAAAAGCTGGGGAAGGGTTAGGTTGGTTGTTACTAGAGAATGGGGGATACCAAGGGTACCCCGCTCCCTATTCCCAAGGATCCTCCACCCAGCTGATCGTCCCTCACTTCTCTGCCTCCAGGGTCGGCATCCAATAGCAATGATTTTTCACTGGCCACCTGCGTAGAGGATCCAAGGGTTTCAGGAGTGAGAATACCCTCAGGTGTCTCACACCTGGTCCAAGAGAAAATGTTATCTCTGGGCTGTCGCAAAGTCCACAGATGCTGGGTTTGGGAGGTGTTGGGAACGAGAGAGGGTCTTCCCACCCCCTAAGCGATTCCGAATAAGAAACAAATGATAGACGTCACTTCGAGAGAGCAGGGTGGAGCAGGGGTGTGCGTGCAGGAGATTGCCCGATCGCCTAATGCATGCATTAGGAGCTGTATAGTAGAGGCAAATGTAAACGCCATCTTAGTTATTGGCAGCCCTTTTGGAATGTAGGCCCAAGCGCAGCAAAAGCACCAAACGTGTAGTAGTATTAGGCCTGCATCATTAGCACAGACATAACCCACACCACAAGTGAGCATCAGGAAGTTACACGCCTTTCATTGACTCCGAGGCTGTAGGCCTTCACGCCCCAGCAGAAAGTGCTCTGCAAGGCCACGAGAACAGGGCAGAGCACCTCTTGGCATTTAACATCCCACAATACAGATAGCATGGTCCCTCAGCCCCAACACCCTGTGCGTCAGAGCTACAGCCCTCCTATGCTTTGATCCCAAGATCCCCACATAGCACAGTGCCAGCCAGGCCCAGACCAGTGACCATAAAGCTGTAATACCCTTGATCGATCAAAAAGATCAGAAAGCAAGGCTATCCCGCCTTCACATTTGGGTCACATGATTTGTACTGTGAGGTCCAGGGAGGGATGTAATTATAGCCCAAAACGAGGGTGGAAGACCTTGGGAGGTTGCTGGTGCATCTGGGGATGAGTGAAGTATGCAAATTGGTATGACCTCGGCTCTCTCCCTGGGCCCATATCTGTGTCTGCCAGATGCACTGTCACAGTGATTGATAGAGTAGCATTGTTTTCAAAAGTAACTAATTGCTTATTAGGCCCTATTCTACTGTGGATGACGAGCCCAGCAGCACCCACGTGGACGGAGACGGACAAGAAGGCTGGGTCCAATGGCCTAGCATTTCCTATGGAGTTGGCTGCCCATGTATAGTGTTTCGCAAACCAGCCTTGCGGGTTTTCACGGTATGTAATGACGACATAGATGATGCAACGTGCCCTTTTAGCTTGCTGCACACCCCTAATTGGGCAGAACGTTCGGCGGCAGCAGAGTACTTTGCTGATGCACTCATATTTTGTTATCCTTGCAAGCAGTGTCCTGGGCCTTTTTCCCTAGCGGGTTGTATTTTTTCTGGTGTGAGCATACAGGGGCTTGTCTAAAGCATCCTCCTCTTTTTGGGCTTCTGTCATTGCTCCAAAAGCCGACTTGCCTCTGTCTCTGCAATTCAATGCTTCTACTTCTTGCACTATTGGTATTATAATCTTTTCACATATCAATTGAGCTGTCTTCTGGTACTGTTTTAGAATTAACGCCTGCCTTCTTAGGTTAAATAGGACCTCCTTAACCACTCCTCACATGTCTGTGTCAATCACTCCTCCAGCTTTCACCGAATGCTTTGAGGACAACACAGATTTTTGAGCTATTCTTCTGTGCGTTTCCTCCAGTACTTCTATCTTCATCCTGGTCGGAACCATTGGCTTGGTGTTACGCTCACCTGGCTCCCACAGAGGCATCGATCGGAACTGGACAGCTGCGGTCTCCACCAATGTGACGCGTAGGGCCAAGATGACGGACTGGACTGGCCCACCTAGCTTCGTTTGCTTGGCCCGTAGGAATATTCTTCTGCAAATGGAGAAAGGGAATTAACCACCCGTGGAGTTGAGCGTAAATTCCCCCACCCCCGCTGTTCTCCCCACAGATCACCTTTGATGTCCCCTCTTATAGTCTCACCTGATGGTTTGAAAAGATGAGCTCTCCATCCTGCTTTGAGTGCAGGGGAGCGTTGATAACCAGTTGCTTCACTGGCTCGAAGGAATTGGTGAGTTCCAGAACAATATTGACTCCGAGATTCCCGGCAAGACGCCGTAAGTATAAAGTTCGTAAGAGTTCAAATGCCTGACTTTCACTCTTGTCCGATTCCTTGCAGGTTGCAGCTTGACCCTAATGAAGAGTTCCTCGTGGCAACCGGTAGTATTCTGGTAAGGATTTGATTTTTCCAACACAGTTCGATAAAATAATGTCAATATGTAACCTGTTGCTTTCTCCCTTATTCAGGCGCTGAGAGAAAGTATGAAGTCTCGGGGAATAATACCTCCGGCGGTAAAATCAGGTAAGTCTGTTGTGGTGAGGAGGGTTCCCCTTGTTAGTCCCTTTGTCTCACCTTGCTGTCCTTTTGTTTCCCCTTAGGGTTCGGCGAAGATGCAGTGGAAGCTGCGCCGACCCGTGAAGAGGAATAGTACCCCCGGTGGTAAAATCAGGTAAGTCTATGGGGTGGTAACTAATATTCCTCTGTGTATTCCCTTGGCTCACCTTGCGGTTCTTGTCTTCTCCTGAGGTGCCGGAGTGCGGCGGGAACATGCAGGAGGATGCGGTGGAATGTGAAGATGCTGCGAAGGCCGGTGAGTTCAGCGCGGCTCTGCAGCAGGCGAGGCGACGCGCATAAAATAACTTCTTTCTTCCAGCTCGAAAGTGCGATGGATTGGGAATTCAGGTAAGGATCAAAGGTATTGCTCTTGTTCTAACCTTTTCTCCTTCTTTCTCCCTTTTTCTTCGAGCTCTGGATTCGAGGCGGGCGTGGCAGAAGGCTGGATGCAGACTTGCAGGCACAGTGAGCGTTACGCTGCTGGATGTGGTTTAAATAGCCTCCAAAGTAGTTCCAGGTAAGTATTCCTCCCCAGCCCCGCCTGAGTAAAAAATAGTCCCTAAGTAAAGTAGTCCCTTCCAGGCCTCCTATGGCTTGGAGCACTTGCAGCATGGTCTGCATCAGGTAAGTTTGCAGCATGGTCTACATCAGGTAAGTTTTAATCTATGAGCCTGGCGCCTATGGCACCAGGACTGACTCTCCATATGAGCCTGGTGCCATAGGCGCCAGGACTGGACCCAAATAGCCCCTAGCAGGGGTTGTTGGGCTTGCTTAGGATAACTTGATGTCTGCTTCCGGGGTTGCTGGACTTGGTCTGGGTCCCCGGGGGTAGGCATCATGACAGCACTCCCTCCCAAGGCCCCTCCTAAAGTCGTTCTTCCCTGTGGTTTCGGTTTGTCTGGGAAATTTCGGTGGAATTTTTTCACCAATCGGTGTGCATGAACATGGTCACTAGGTACCCATGACCTTTCCTGTGGTCCGTAACCTTTCCAGTCGATTAAATAAAAGAGTTTTGACTTTATCAGCTTGGAGTCCAGGATATTCTTAACTTCAAATTTGGGTTCTCCGTCTACAAGGATAGGGTCTGGTGGCTTGGTTAGTCTTGTCCCTGGTTGCACTGGCTTCAAAAGTGACACATGAAAGACGGGGTGAATTTGCATATTAGCAGGTAAGTCCAACTTGACAGCCACCGGGTTGATAATGGCCTTAATAGAGTAAGGTCCCAAATATCTGGGGTTAAAGGTCCGTGTTCCCTTTAGAGGTATATGTTTTGTGGCTAACCATACTTGGTCCCCTATCTGGTATTGTGGAGTATCACTTCTATGCCGATCATCATCTTACTTGTATTTTTCTTTCACCTGTTTTAAATGTGTAGTTGCTTCCTTAAAGGCTTGTGTAATCGTAGCGTGCAGATGGTCCACTGCGGGCATTTCTAAGTGTTGGGGTGAGTCAAGGTCTGAGGTTCGAGGATGGTGCCCACATAAGGTATAAAAGGGGCTTTGTCCAGTTCCACAGTGTAATTAATTATTGTATGCATATTCGGCGATCCAAAGAATGTCTTTCCAATTACTCTCAGTCTGATGTAACATACAACACAGGTATTGTTCGAGAGTCTGGTTGGTCCTCTCCGTTTGACCATCAGTCTGGGGGTGGTGACTGGTCGATAACCTCACATTGATTTGCGCCAATTGACAGCATTTTTTCCAAAAATGTGAAATGAATTGACTGCCCCGGTCAGAGACCAATATGAACGGAAATCCGTGTATGCGAACAATGTTTTCGAGGAACTCCTTGGCCAGGATTGAAGCTGAAGGTTATCCCTTTAAAAGGAATAAAGTGGGCCATCTTGGAAAAAAGATCCACAATAACTAGAATGGTGTTAAATCCATTGCATGGGGGTAGATCAGTAATAAAGTCTAATGATAAGGTGTGCCATGGTGTAGGCGGAATGTCTAAAGGTTGTAGGAGTCCAGCTGGTTTTTTCTTTTGACTTTTGTTTTGGGCGCAAATGCCACAAGACATCACAAATGATTTAATATCCTTTCGCCAGGTGGGCCACCAGAATTGTCTTTTAATTTTAGCTTCAGTTTTTGCAATACCTGGGTGCCCCTCCATTAGGGTATCATGATAACGGGAAATAACTAGCTCTTGTAGTTCCTTGTGTGGCAGAAATAGCCACCCTTGGTAATAAGGCAGATCATTGGTGACAGAGTAGTCCGGGCCTTTTTTAATCCAGTCCTGCAGGGCTGTAGGATCAAAGAGTTGCTGGATCTTTACCTGAATGTCCTCTAGTGTCTGTAGATTAGTCATGCCAAGAATTCTTTGTTCGGAAAATTATAGGTACTGGTTCTGGGTTCACCTCTGCCTCTCCCATCCCTATTCGGGGTAAGGCGTCTGCTTTACCATTCTTACAACCTGGTCGATAGGTTATTACGAAATCGAACTCGGCAAAGAACAATGCCCATCGGAGTTGACGTGATGATTGGGCCTTGGCTGTCTTTAAATATTGTAAGTTCCGGTGATCGGTGATCACAGTAATGGTACGCCTGGCACCGAGAAGATAGTGCCGCCAAGCCTTGAAGGCGGATTTAATGGCTAATAACTCCTTGTCGGTAACCGCATAGTTTAACTCGGGTGCCGAGAACTTTCTGGACCAAAATACTACTGGATGAAGCTGGCCAGTTTCAGGGTCCTTTTGAGACAGGACAGCTCCCATGGCTAGACTGGATGTATCAGTTTCCACTATGTATGGAAGTTCAGGGCACGGGTGCTTTAATACAGGTGCAGACGTGAATTTCACTTTCAGCTCTTGGAAGGCATTTTCAGCTTCTTCAGTCCACATAAAGCGTTTATTTTTCGCAAGAGGGCTGTGATGGGATGTACAACATATGAAAAATCCGGGATGAATCTGCGGTAGAAATTGGCAAAGCCGAGCATGCTTTGTACTCCTTTAACTGAACTTGGTGATGGCCACTTAAGGATTGCCTCCACCTTTCGTGAGTCCATTCGGACTCCCTTTGGGGTCAGGATAAACCCAAGAAATTCAACTTCCGTGGCATGAAAAACGCATTTTTCCAGTTTTGCATATAGTTTGTGCTGGTGCAATTTCTCAAGGACTGCTCGGACGTGCTTCACATGGTCGGATTCTGAAGAGGAGTATACTAGAATATCATCGATATATACGACAACACAAATGTCAATGAGTTCACGAAGGACATCGTTCATGAAGTATTGGAAGGCTGCTGGTGCATTGCACAACCCGAAAGGCATCACCTAGTATTCGAATAACCCATACTTAGTGCGGAAAGCAGTCTTCCATTCGTCGCCTTCTTTTACACGTACCAGATGGTATGCCCCCCGGAGATCTAATTTAGTGTATATACAAGTGTCCTTCACTTGGTCTAGTAGTTTAGGGATCAGAGGCAATGGGTATCGGTTCTTAACAGTTATCTGGTTCAATGCGCGGTAGTCTATGCACGTTCTGAGGTCACCTTCCTTTTTGGGCACGAAGAACAAAGCTGAAGATGCAGGGGACTTGGATGGGCGAATAAAGCCATTGGCAAGGTACTGGTCTAAGTATTGTCGTAGGTGAAGGTTCTCAGGTTCCGTAAGGGCATAGATCCTGCTACAAGGGGGTTGTGCACTGGGTATGAGATTGATTTGACAATCGTACGATCTGTGAGGAGGTAAGGTGTTTGCCTGTTCTTTTTGGAAGACATCCTGGAATTCTTGGTATTCTGGAGGTAGTTGCATGACTGCTGTGGTTACTGTGGCCAAGCCTGCGTTCTGACTTTTCTTTGGGTAACAGGTTTGTGCACAATCCGGGAAGGTTATTCTCTTCTCTCACCAATCAATACAAGGATTATGTGTTTCCAACCAAGGTATCCCCAGTATTATTTGGAACTGTGGGGCTTTGATTAGATCAAACACAATAGTCTCTCGATGCCCATCCTGACCCAATAGTGTCATCTCTGCGGTGGAGTGAGTTACAGGCCCAGAGGCAATTTCAGTTCCATCGACTGTGGTGATGACATCTGAGGTGGTTTTTCGGCAGAGAGGTAGATTCATCCTGGAGGCTAATTCATAGTCCACATAGTTTCCTATGGCCCCGCTATCAATGTATTCCCTTACTGCATGCATACGCGATGGCTGCCCTGGATCTATGAGGACCATTGGTATGATGAAATGCGAGGTCTGAGTATCCTTCTTCAAGCTCGGCATGCGGACCTCTACGCTTGTCGGGCGTGGTCGTTTCCCGAGTCTGACTCCATATAGCTTTTATCAGCAGCTCCTACCACCTTCTTGGGTGGCTTTACAGGGCAATCCCGTAGAAAATGCCCAGAAGTTCCACAATATAGACACAATTGCATTTGCCGTCTCCTTTCTCTTTCCTTCTGGGTTAAGGATCCTTTAACCCCTCCGATTTGCATGGGTTCTGAAGCATCTGCTCCTTTGGTTGGGTTTTGTCCAACACCCGATTCTCAAACTTGGCTCAATCAGCTTTTCTGTTCTGAAGTCTGTGATCTAACTGGACCACTAAGTCTATATAATCAGCGCAGTCTTGAGGTGGGTTCACGACTTGAGCCAAGACATCCTTGAGTTCTCCTCGAAGCCCTCGATGAAATAATGTGATTCGTTTTACCTCAGGCCATCCAGTTTCCACTATCAACCTATTAAAGGTTGCGATATAGGATAGAAGGTCCTGGTTACCCTGTCGTAGGGACAAAAGTTAATTATCCAGGGCCTGTCCTTGGGAGTGCCAGGCAAATAGTCTTTCCATGCTCGTTTGAAAGCCCTGAAAATACAGAAGAATTGGGTCATCCTGAGTAACTAGTGGAATTGACCAATCAGCTGCACTGCCGCTGAGATATGACAATACAAAGGCTACCTTGGCTTGATCGTTTGGGAAGGCTCCAGGTCTGCATAAAAAGTGCAAGCGGCATTGGTTCATAAACACGGCGAACCTTTTGGGATCCCCGGCAAAGCGTTCAGGTGGAGCTAATGGAATATTTCCTGGTAGGTTTATTTGCACAGGGTTACTCGATAACACAGGAGCTGGATTTCCCCCGGAACCAAGTAGGGGTGCTTGTCCAGACTGGCTTTGCAACAGTTGCCTAGCAAGGTCATCAGTCCGCTCCTTTGACAAAATCAGTTCTCTCCTAAGAGCATTGGTTTCTTGACGGGCGGAATGCACTTCAGCCCTCAGTTCCCCTAGTAATTGGGCCAATTGGTCAGTCTCTGAGGTTTCCATAATGCCCGGGTGGGAATTTGTGGGTAGGCTTCGCATTCTGTTACTCTCACCTGGCTCCCACAGAGGCGTCGATCAGAACTGGACAGCTGCGGTGTCCACCAATGTGACGCGTAGGGCCGAGATGACGGACTGGACTAGCCCACCTAGCTTTGTTTGCTTGGCCCGTAGGAATATTCTTCTGCAAATGGAGAAAGGGAATTAACCACCCGTGGAGTTGAGCGTAAATCCCCCCACCCCTGCTGTTCTCCCCACAGATCACCTTTGATGTCCCCTCTTATAGTCTCACCTGATGGTTTGAAAAGATGAGCTCTCCATTCTGCTTTGAGCGCAGAGGCGCGTTGATAACCAGTTGCTTCACTGGCTCGAAGGAATTGGTGCGTTCCAGAACAATATTGACTCTGAGATTCCCGGCAAGACGCCGTAAGTATAAAGTTCGTAAGAGTTCAAATGCCTGACTTTCACTCTTGTCCGATTCCTTGCAGGTTGCAGCTTGACCCTAATGAAGAGTTCCTCGTGGCAACCGGTAGTATTCTGGTAAGGATTTGTATTTTCCAACACAGTTCGATAAAATAATGTCAATATGAAACCTGTTGCTTTCTCCCTTATTCAGGCGCTGAGAGAAAGTATGAAGTCTCGGGGAACAATACCTCCGGCGGTAAAATCAGGTAAGTCTATTGTGGTGAGGAGGGTTCCCCTTGTTAGTCCCTTTGTCTCACCTTGCTGTCCTTTTGTTTCCCCTTAGGGGCCGGGGTTCGGCGAAGATGCAGTGGAAGCTGCGCCGACCCGTGAAGAGGAATAGTACCCCCGGTGGTAAAATCAGGTAAGTCTATGGGGTGGTAACTAATATTCCTCTGTGTATTCCCTTGGCTCACCTTGCGGTTCTTGTCTTCTCCTTAGGTGCCGGAGTGCGGCGGGAACATGCAGGAGGATGCGGTGGAATGTGAAGATGCTGCGAAGACCGGTAAGTTCAGCGCGGCGCTGCAGCAGGCGAGGCGAGGCGCATAAAATAACTTCTTTCTTCCAGCTCGAAAGCTTGATGGATCGGGAATTCAGGTAAGGATCAAAGGTATTGCTCTTGTTCTAACCTTTTCTCCTTCTTTCTCCCTTTTTCTAGGAGCTCTGGATTCGAGGCGGGCGTGGCAGAAGGCTGGATGCAGACTTGCAGGCACGGTGAGCGTTACGCTGCTGGATGCAGAATAACGCGAAGCGTGTGCTGCTCTTCAGGCGTGGTTTAAATAGCCTCCAAAGTAGTCCCAGGTAAGTATTCCTCCCCAGCCCCGCCCGAGTAAAAAATAGTCCCTAAGTAAAGTAGTCCCTTCCAGGCCTCCTATGGCTTGGAGATCTTTCAGCATGGTCTGCATCAGGTAAGTTTGCAGCATGGTCTGCATCAGGTAAGTTTTAATCTATGAGCCTGGCGCCTATGGTGCCAGGACTAACTCTCCATATGAGCTTGGTGCCATAGGCGCCAGGACTGGACCCAAATAGCCCCTAGCAGGGGTTGTTGGGCTTGCTTAGGATAACTTGATGCCTGCTTCCGGGGTTGTTGGACTTGGTCTGGGTCCCCGGGGGTAGGCATCATGACACTTGGGCCTGGGGTGTATTGGTGGGGTCTCTACTCACACACAGGTCACACCTGTCAGCTCTCGGGGTGACGTGGGTAGGTAGAAATGCTGTGCTGGTTGTCTCACTACTCTCAACATCTTGAGGTCATGGGCGTCCTTTGTATCATGGTCTAATTGCATCCCACTCAGCACCACGTGTCACAGATGGCACAAAAAACTCTCTGGAGTTACAAGGACGGTTCAAAGGTTTTAATCAAAATATCTGTGGCACCTATGACCATCCCTCTCTTTCACACCTCCCCACGAACCTCCTTCCTAACCCAGGCATCTCAGGATGTGTTTTCGGCAAGGAGGGGCAGGAACTGAGTGGGAATTACCATAGGGATTAGCATGGCCATGGGTAGTCAATGGATGGTGTGACGACTCGTTGGATGTCGTCCCTTCTTCCCTGGAAAGAGCCCCTTCCCATAAGGCCAGGGAGGTGAGGTCGCTACCGGATAGTCCCCCCGAGGGTGGTACTTAGCAGGTGGATTTCATGGGGAGGGATCCCGCCTATGGGACGAGCATGGAATGCCCAAAATATAGCTCCACCTTCTTTTTCCTCCTACCCTATCCAGGCTTCCGCTATCCCAAATACTTCCATGTAATGCTGTATGATAGATGATTTGGCCTACCTAAAACGGTATTACCCAAATTGACCTTTTATAATTGACCTTTTGTCCTAATTGACCTAATTATAGTGGTCCTAATTTACCTTCTGCACAATTGACCTTTATATTATTTTAGCTATTTTATGTATTTATTGTGTTGGTTTTGGATTATAAATAATATAAGGGGATTGGGGGGAGAGTTGTAGGGGTTTTTAGATTGGGTGGGGCGTTGCGGGGGGTTTCCCCCGCATATATGTCCTAATTGACCTTTTAAATTAGGTCAATTCTCCCAGGGTCAATTCTCCCGAGGTCAATTGTGAAAAGGTTAATTAGTATACATCCTTCTGCATCGCTCCACATTTCTTCCTCGTCTCAGTATTGACATTCTCATCTTCAACTGGGCTACATGTGCTCTTCTTTGTCCCAGTGCCTGCATATGAAGCACATAGGAAGTCACTACTCTTACTCATCCCAGTACGTTTTAGGGGATGTATAATAATTAACCTTTTCACAATTGACCTCGGGAGAATTGACCTTGGGAGAATTTACCTAATTTAAAAGGTCAATTAGGACATATATGCGGGGGAAACCCCCGCAACTCCCCACCCAATCGAAAACCCTCCACCCAATCCCCTTATATTATTTATAATCCAAAACCAACACAATAAATATTTAAATAACTAAAATAATATAATGGTCAATTGTGCAGAAGGTCATTTAGAACCACTATAATTAGGTCAATTAGGACAAAAGGTCAATTGTAAAAGGTCAATTTGGGTAATACCATGCAGAAAGCCCCATGGAACCAACATGAGCAGTCTAGTCACCTTAAACAAGGTATTCTACTACTGGAAATGTAAAGGAAAGAAGGACAATCCAACTGTCAGCTCCTCCCTGCAGGCAGTGTGGCCCAACATCACAGATGACGAGGTTGGGAGAGAACCAGCTGATCTGGGCGTGGACGCTGGAAACCCGAGGTCCCTACCTGCTCTGCCGAAAACCGGCAGACCGAGACCAACAGGAGAAGGAGAAATAGGCACGGGATAAAAGCCATCGCCATATGACACCAACAAACGGCAACGTTCAGCCTGACTCCGAGGCAACGCAAACATAGAAGGAGTCTGAGAAAAGCCATCGGGAGACTCAGAGAAGCCTGAGACCTATGCCACAGATCAGAAGCCTGACAACGATATACCGGCTCTGCCTGGGTCTGTAAAGGGGTCTGGGACCTAAGCAAGAGAAACTACAATAATGAAGTCTGGGACCCAAACAAGAGAAACTACAATAAATGGGTCTGGGACCCAAGCAAGGTAAACTAAAATAACATGGTCTGTGATCCAATTAAGAGAAACTCCAATAACAGGGTCTGAGACTCAACCAAGAGAAACTACAATAACAGTGTCTGAGACCCAAACGAGAGAAAGCAAATAGAAGGGGTCTGGGTCCCAAGGCAGTACCCGGCAGGGGAGTATAACAGGACTGCTTGTCGAGCCATCTTTCTTGAACTGCCAAGAAAGGCCTGATAAAGGCCAGGAGAAGGAAGACATTCCCCCACCTTTGGTGAACTACCAAGAAAGGCCGGAGTAAGGCTAGGGGAAGGGAGACATTCCCCCACTTTTGTTGAACTGCAAGGAAATGCCTGAGAGAGGCCATTGGAAGGGATACATTCCCCCACCTTTGTTGAACTACCAAGGAAGGCCTGAGAAAGGCCAGGGGAAGGGAAACATTCCCCCTCCTTTGTGAACATTGTGATAAAAGCAAAGGGAACAGCAAGGACGCTGATGGATGCTTCCTCCGTGAGCTCCAGAGCCCACATCCATCCCATGGGCCCTTAACCTCCTTAAATGCAACAGAATCCACCCCATGACACAGAGAGGTGTCGAAGTCCTTCCTACACGGTTCCTGCAAGTTTGATGGGACTCTGTTACCGATTGTCTGACATCGCGCCATGTGAAGAGAATCGCAGGAGAAGTTAAAATGGCGGATTCAGGGGACAGGCTGCAGCTGACAACTACGTATTATTAGAGTCATTCAGGGGGAGGCCCCCCACCGTCTGGCACTGAGACTGGCCTGCGTGCCGAAAATGATGGTGGCTTTGGCCCCCTGCCACATGGTTTGTGGGGGTGAGTGTCGCTTGCAGAACGACACTGGTGGTCCAACAAAACAGTGAAGGCGGGGTGACACCCGATGAGGCGCCGGACCCTGTCAGGTTCCAAAGAAGAATGCAGCGTAATCCGCACCGGAGCCCCTCGCATGCTGGGGTGATAGACGTCCTGAGCTACGCTTCGGCGTAAGAAAGATCTACCCGGGAATAATACTACGGCCTGAGCAGGGTGAACTGAGAGGTCGGTTCCCCCTCCACCCCCCCCGACCCCCCCCCTCCCCTAACCCCATACGGTGCCCACTCATGAGCTGGGGCACCAGAAGCAGCGCTACCTGTAAATCGGATTTTTGGAGGACAATGTTGCAACCTCCACGGTGCGGACTGTCTCTGTAATGGGGAAAGAAATCCTGCCAGTCTCCAGCATTGCAGCGTGTAACTGCCGATCCCAATAAAACGTACAGGACTTCAAGCCTCGTTCCCTAACAGCAGGGCATTTTGAGTCTTCCCCAGACACTGACGCCTCCCAGCAAACTGGTGGTGAGTGGGGCCAGTTCAATCTGCAGTGCCCACAGCCAGGCTAAGGGAGCTCATATCCTCGCACATAGCGCGGGTTCAGGCTGCAGAGCGAAGGTGCCGGGAGAAACGAGATGCCCGCTTAAAATGGAAGCACAGTTTGTGCACCCACACAAGGAAAATCTCGAGGGCACTTGCTTGAAGGGGGTCAGGGAACTGGTTTCCCCCTTCCCTGCTGCTGGTGGCAACCAACGGTTGGCTGGAAGTTGCAGTGGAGGCGGATCTGAGTGGCAGAAATGCATCGGAATGTCCAAAGTAATAGAAAATTGCATAACCCATTGAAGAGTGTCTGATGGGTAACAACTGGTCCAGGTTGGTAACTGCTCAAGTTGGCGGTGAGGTGTGTATGACATAGGCATCAGCACTGGAATGCAACTGGTTCAGTGAACTGGACCCTGAAGCTTACGACACCCTGCTGTGATGAATCCAGTGGAGTCATCACCGATTCCCCAGTGATGACCTCCTCCCATGTGGCCAGGGGATGGCAGCCGCTACTTGATCCTGACCCTGGGGGTGGTCATATGAGGGAGGATCACATGGGAGGGGACAACTACCGGAGGGAAGGGATGATTCCATTGGATGAGATTCAGCATTCTCCCCTTTCCCCTGAAGGAAACCCTAAGATACCTAAACTGCTAATGTCATTCTATCACTCTAGACAAAACTCCATGCATACTTCAAACGTGCATAACACACATAAAACATTTTCTGTTTTTGAAATTTCTTTATGTGAATGTTTTGAACAACATCATTGTAGAAATCCAATTGCATCTGTGGGTTTCATCTCCCATAAAGTCTCAAGTAATGAGATGAAGAAGAGGAGGTAAGAGTTGATGCAGATTAAGCAAAGTCCTAGTTGTTTTATTCAATCTAAAACAGCCGGCACATTTAAAAATGGCATCCGCAATATCAAATTCAGTATGAGAGAGAGCCGTGAAGAAGAAGACTTGGCACATCCATGCAGCAGCACACAATTGCGAGTCAGCTCTACCAGCATGGCGTGAAGGAAAGAGAAGAGCAGCTGGCATACCTGAAAGACTGTGGGAGCACCAGGAAGAGCAGCGAAGCTCCTGGAGGTACGGTTGTGTCTGCAAACACTGTTCTCCGATCCAGGTCACAGAAGGAAGCCGGCGAGTGAACGCGGAGCTGCAGGAAATGCTGGGGAGACATCTGCGTCATGTAAAAAAACAATCCAGGGAGGAAGCTTCACTGCAGAGACACGCCATAAGTCAAAGACAGAGCAAACTAACGGTGAGTGGCCCAGAGCCATTGGGGACCCCAGTGTGTGCCGACACACAAGCAATCAAGTGAATGATATTATGGACAATGCTCAAAGGCGATTTAAACATAGACAAAACCTTATGTTAAATCAATGCTTAAAAGAAAGAAGATTTGAAAACTGACAGGAAAAAGTGCAGTAACAAACCTAAACAATTATCTATGCAAGAGATGTCAATGTGGGGGAGAGCTTAAACAAGTGTTAGCCTCAGTAAATACATTGGACAGAACAAAGTAGATACTGATGTGATGTATTGAAAAGAATAGTGAAACAAATAATAAGTCCTCGTAAGGAGACATATTAGACGAAAATACTGTAACAAAAAAAAAAGAATGGCTGAAATTATCGGATTTCGGATGTACCAATATTCCGTACATCTGAAAATGCCGAACATTTCAAACATTTGGTTTTCACTATAACGAACAAGGGAAGCAGGGGTTGTGGCATGTCCTCCACACCTTTGTTCGCTATAATGGAATTGAGGGTTGCAGGGGTGTCCCCTGCATCTAAAACAAGGTTTTGGGGGGAAAAGAAAAAAGAAAGAAAAGGACCCTGCAGCGCTGGTTCCCATCCATGGAAGTGGAGGGAACTGGCACTGCAGGGACTTGGCGACACAGCGAAGTGTGCCGCCAAAAGGGAAGTAAGGGTGTGGGGGCCGCGGGATATACTAAGGCAATTTACCTGTGGGGTTATTATTTCAAATACAAACATTTAGAATTCAACATTTTCGTCTTCGAAGTGTACGTATTCGAAATAATAACGTACATCTAGGAGAAAGCACCAGGCAGCTGACATTTGGTGAAAGATACCTGGCACTGAAGTATACCAGGGGATCTGTAAAGCCCCAGAGACTGATCCAGGCAATCCACTCACGTTGTATAAAGACTCTAAATCTTGTGGCAAGGTACCTGGCAGAGGAGTATACCAGGAAACCTAAAAAACCTGTCAGAGGATCTCTGGTAGAGGAGTACACCAGACAGTCCCTCAAGAGAACAAGAAAAGCTAAAGAAAGACTATTTTTGGAATGGATTATTTGAACAAGAACTTTCTGAATCCATTGTAAAAGCCTCAAGAAACTATTATTTAAAAGGTACACCGCCATCCTACCTAAAATTCCAGGGGAAGGGAATCATTGTTTGATCCAAGGGTTTCTCCTTGGAAAACACCTTTGTTGGATTTATTTTTATATTTTGATTGTGAACACGTTTTAACTAAACATATGTCCTTATGAGATATTTCCTTACACCCTTAGACCCTTAGTTTGTTTTTAGTGTGAGTGTCCGCTTAGCATTTTTTTTTAAACAAGCACGGGTTCTAAGTTACTAACTAAATGACACAGACTGATTCTTAGTTTTAGTTTCTTAGGTAGGGAACCTCTTTCTTTAGGATAGGACTAGCAAGATATTATTCCAACCAATTTCTGCTCAATAAAATGTCTGACTCTGAGAATATGACAACCTTGTGTCCACCTCTCATTTATGACCCCCACACATCTGTCATCCAGATGACCAGGACATGGCCATCGCTATTGGATCCAGTTCCTGGGGGTGGACCAGTGAGGGAGGCAGTGAGGGAGGATTACCTGGATGGGGGTCCTCGGGGAGTGGAAGCGGGACACCGACGGGTGAGACGTGGTGTCCCCCTTCTTCTAATACCTTTTCCCCAGCCTACCACGTAGGATACCCAGACAATCTACCCCCCCCCCTTTCCAACACAAACCCTATTGCACACCACGAAAGACAACGGACTAACACTAAAGGTGTTTACCTGACATGTCCCAGCACAAGGGTCAGGTAAAGTCAGGCAATTGACCAGAATCACACACACCTGACAACCCTTTCCCTTCCCCACAGGGATAAAAGGTGGAGCACAAGTGCACACTACGAGCAAGGCAGACAGCACAATGAGACAGCTATCCAAACACTACATTTCAAGAGGAAGAGAAAGGCGTTGAGAATCGAAAGGGTGACAAGGAGAGAAGCGACCTTGCCCTTTCCGACTCAGACCCGCAAAGCCTCTGTGGAAGGAATCATAAGACTGCAAACAATAGCCAGCGTGTGTTGCAGCAAATGTTAACGGTACACAGAGCAGGCCTACACTGATTAGCAGGACAGAGAGAGGCACCTGCTACTGTGGTAATGCAACGCTCACCTTGTTTCCATGGGGATGCCTCACGATAAGCCGGGATGCTCTTCGGGACCCTTTCACCTTCCCTGGAATTCGGGCTGTCGAGGATCGTCTCTAGAAGACAGGAGGTGAGGTTTAACTGCTGTTCGTTCCTTCCCTTGTAACCCACCTCCCGGGTTCCCTTTGCAGTTCCCCTGGGGACGTCTCTCACCTTGCTTTCTATAAGGATGCGCTCTCCGTCCTACCGCGCTGGGCAGGGGCGCATCGTTTATGGCACCGTTCCGCCGAGTTTCTTCACTGGCGAGGGCCGGAGTCCAGACCGGCTGCAACTCCTTTGTTTCAGGTAAGTCTTTATAGGTGAAAGCAATGTATTTATTTGGATTTGCACTAAGTAACCTTCTCGCTTCTTCTTGCAACTGTTGGGAGCTGCGGTGGAAGCCGAAGCTGAGTTTGAGAAGGTAAGATGGAACGCCAAGCGGCGCTGAGAGCGTCCTTGCAATTGGCTAACCTGTGCTTTTGTTTGTCTTGCAGGTCGAGAAGAACTGAAGAAGAAATGTTCCCAGGAATTCAAGGGGACGAAAGATGTCTTGAAGGTGATGGTCTTCCTGACAAACTGTTAAGTAGTTCCCAAGATGTCTAGTCCCACTTTACCTTCCAGTGGTGGTGGTGTTGTAGGAGGACAACGAGCGTCAGACGACTTCGATTGTAGGACGATGCTGCAGAGCAGGTAAGGATGGCGATGGTTCTTGGTTTGGACGACTTAGATTGCCGGAAGATGCTGCAGAGCAGGTAAGGATGGCGATGGTGCTTGCCTCTTCTCGCCCCAGGAGTCCTGGATGCAGAGCAGGGCCCTGTGAACGTCACGCTGCTAAGGCAGAATAACGCGAAGCGCGTGCCTCTAATCGGGCGTGGTTTAAATAGCCAGGTGGTATCCCAGGTGCCTTCGGTGTGGGCCCCGCCCTGGACGCTAGACCGCTGAATGCAGTTTCCCAGTATTCCACATGGGGGCGGCCATGCTTGTCCATTGCCCATTGGAACCCCGTCCCAGCATGTGCCTCCGATGCCAACAACGCCAGGACTGGCTCCAAGGAATCCGAGGGGAACCGAATAAGGTCTTTAGGGCCCCGTGAGCCCTCGGTGGGGATGAGATCGTGACAGGTACTGTCCTTGACTCCAAATACAAGAAAAGCCAAGCAGTTCATCACAGCCGGTGAGTCGAGGGGAAAACCGATAAGAAACCAAACTGTGTTTAATGAAAGTCACAAAGTGGCAAATTAAGGTAAGTTCATGGAACTGTGAACATTAAGGGAAAACAAGGGGCAGAGGGATTCGGCACCATGTGGGTGCTCACTCGAGAGACTCTGGTTAATCCTGCTTTTGTTGAAACTACCGATACCAGAAGGCCATAGGAGAGCCGCAAGGAAAAAGTCAAAGTGGTTATTCAGTGGTTTAGCAAAGCCCCCTGTACAATCGAAAGTCTTTCACCTACCCATAATTGGAAAGATAAGGGAGATGAATCCTGCATAGTGAGTTCAAGAGAAAGAACTGTGTGGTTGGCAAAGAATTGGCAAGAGTGAACCCAATGAGGGATGCTGATAGAACAGGGTGAAGCCTGAAGTCCCAATGAACATTGTGTTGACAAGAGAGAACCCGGCAGAGGGGTGTCCACAGTGAACTGTTTAAAAAGACATCAAGACTCGCGAATGTCATAGGTGAGATTGTTTTGAAAAGCCGTGGTGGACCCGAAGGAGGGAGGCTGATATATGAGAGGGGTCTGAGCCCGGAAGTGGGGGACCCACCCAACATACATGATGAAAGGAACTTTTTGTTTATTATTTTGAACACACCAGGCCCTCGGAGGCAAGAGACAAATAAGAGACTTAATCACAAAAGGTCCTGATAGCTGAGAGCGGAACTGTCGTCTCGTGCTGGGAAAGCTCGATCGTGTGCTGTGCTCAGGCGTCTCGCCTTGTCCCGTGCTCAAAACGTGGGGAAGGGAGACTCCCAGCTAATACATCCTGACTTATTATTTGTAAACACTTTTTTCTTTCTTGTGAACCTTATCTCACACTCTTTCTTTATTTAGTTGTAAGGATTGTCAATAGTTTTCTTTTAGTATAGGCCCTTTTTATTTGACAAGACCCCACTAGGACTTCCTTATTATTATTTGATGGTCGTAGCTTGCTCCCATCTTAGATTTAGGTTTAGATTAGGCATTTTTCCAACCTACCTATACATTTTAATAAACACCCTTGAACTGTGATCACTTATGTCTGTCTTTACTGTTGCCAACATAAGTTCCTTACACCGCGTACAAGCTCAAACTTGAAAGGCCAGTGGTTCTTTACATGGGATAAATCCCACCCTAACAAGAAGTAGAGTGGTAGGGCATGAACTAGACCCCTGAGGTCGGTGTGAGGAGGTGAGTGAAATACAGGTGGTGATTGCTGGCGTGGCAACTGAAGGGAGTACGCTTTCAGAAGAAAGGATCCAAACGGAAAGGAAACATGGCCAAACAACCAAGTAAACAGAAATGCCCTCTTTTTGGGGACATTAAAGCCATGATTCAAAGACAAGAGGCTGCAAAGTGAATTCAACAGACAGCGGCACAGATCCTTTCACCCTGAAACCTGAAAACACGGCCTGAGGAGGCAGACCTACCCACGAGGAGATTGGATCTCCAAGAGATGCTGGTAGAGATCAGAAGGAAATAAAAGACTGTATAGTCAACTTAACTAAATGAATAACCAATCTTAACAAACAAATGTTGGCAATAGAAAAGTGAGTGGACCAGACCGAATGACTGTGTGAGCAGGGGCACGAACAGGAGGAGGTGGCCAAAAGAATGGAGTCTGTAGAACAACAAATGGAATGGGTCACAAACAAACAAGAGGATGCTGAAAACGGATCTGTGATAAATAACATCAGATTGCGAGGGATACCTATGGCCGTCTCAAACAGAACTGAATGAATACGTCCTAGCCTTGTTCTGGCACATGTTAAATGACCCATCGAGCGAAGACATCCTATTGGATTGACCATATAGAGTCTATAGCTCCTATCAACGGAAGAATAATCTGATTCCGGACATGCTCATGAGCGTCCATCTCTTTCAAATGAAAGAAAATATGAAGGCGGCGTGAAATTCTGCGACGCCCCCATAATGTTGTTTCAAGACGTGGCTCAGGCAACGCCGATGAAGCGGAAGCACCTACATGTGGTAATGGGCTGCCTTCAAGATAAAGGGATTCAGTACAGGTGGATTTAGGTTCGACCACCAAGGCAAAACATACCACATATCCAGGGAGAAAGAAATGGTGGACGTAATGGGGAAGGATGAAACTCCGCAGTCGACTGAGGTCTCGCCATTTAGAGAGACAGAGAAACACCTGGCACGCATGGCCAAAAAGGAAGGATGGCAAAAGAGGCATCCTTACCCTAAGGAGAGAGGGAGGGGGCAAGGGGCTCGAATAGCTGAAGTTACCCGATATGTCTTTGTCTCCTTTAAAGGTGATGTTTGGGTTATCTTATAACGAATGAGAAGGGGGGGAAGGGAAAATGGGGACCTGCAGTTGTCTGCAGTTGTTGCAGGATGGGTTTGCCGTTCTCATCTAATTTGCAAGGGTGGACTCGGGGGTTGGGGCTAGAGTTGGTTGCATGGGGGAGGGGAGGGGCTCGAATGGGGCTGAAGAACTGACCCCTTTGAATCCAGGGACGCTCTACAGATCCTGGTGGGGATTAACACAAAAACTGTTGGGGAAATGGGTGTTGTTGTTGAGGGTGAGTTTTTGAAATTTGGTTTTATTTGTGGCATGACTAGGAATCCATGGGGTGGTGGACGAGAATGGGTATTAGGATTAGGACTGACCACTTTACAGCTCCTAGAGAATGGAAGATATAAATATGATTAACCTGTATGTTCAGGGACTGAACTCACCTGTGAAGCAGCGTTTCATATTGAGACGCTTAGTTGAACTGAAGGCCTTGGTAGTCTTCCTCCAGAAGACACACTTGCTCCCAAGAGATGGAGTTTGTATTAAACATAAGGCATTCCCCCAGCAATATTTTGCTCCTAGTGGGACAAAGAAGAAGGGGGCAGGGATATTGGTGGGCACGATGCCAGGGTTTAAGAAGCAATTAATGTATAAGGACCCAAAAGGGAGATTCCTGGTGCTCAAGGGGACATTGGAAGGGTTACCAGTCATTTGGTCGAAAACCAAATGGTCGAATGACCATTTCATCGAAGTAAAATGGTCGGAAAAAAAAAGGTCGAATTTTTTTATTTTTTTTATTTTATTTTATGGTGGGCTCCCCCCTGAACCCCCCTTTTTCTTTATTAAAAATATTTTTTAAGCAACCAAAACTTAAAAAAATATATAAATAAATAAATTAAAAAATTCGACCTTTTTTTTTTTCGACCATTTTGATTCGATCAAATGGTCATTCGACCATTTATTTTCGACCATTTGACCGGACACCCATTGGAAGATCAAATATTTACATTTGTCTCAGTTTACGCCACTAATCAATGGCAGGATCATTTTCTGGCTATGTTGCTCCAGAAACTGGGGGGTTGGTGCGAGGGACAGGTGGTAGTAGGAGGCGATTTTAATTGTGTAATGGGCCCGAAACGATACAAAACATTACCCCCCACCACCAATGATAACAGATTTTGACAAGCCCAGGGAAAGTTTTTTTTTAGATTTTAGTCAAATTGAAACTTGGAGGTTCTTCCACCACACAGAAAGAGACTACACACACTACCCGGCAGCGTGCATGGGCTTCTCAAGGATCGATATGGTCCTGGTTTCGGCTACATTAATACCACGGGTTCTTGCGATAGAAATAGGGATCCGATAACCTACGGACCATGCACCTGTGATTCTTCAGATCAAAGCGGCCAAGCCCTTGGGTAGGGAACAGAAGCAATGGAGGTTGAACAAAATTATCCTCAAGGATAAAACACTTAGGGCACATATGGAAATGGTAATCGGTAACTATTTCCAGGAAAATTATATGGGGGATTTAGACTGGCAAGTGGTCTGGGAAGCAGGCAAGGCAGTATTTTGGGGGAGGTTTATAGCACAAACGGCAGCCTACCTGTGGATTAGAGAATTACGATATACTGACCTTGAAGGGAGGTGAAGGAGGCAGAAACCTTACACAAAACCCAGAAATCACTGAAATCACTCTGCGGAACATGAGGGCACAGCTAGAAGCCCATGTAGAGGACGACTTGGCTCAGCTTGTAATACAGTCAAAGCAATCTTACTATATGAAAGGGGGTAAAGCCAACCGCTTCTTGGTGGCAAAATTGAGGGAGCAGAGAATCTGGAATTATATAACGCAGTTACGAGATTGCACAGGGACACTGAGATGTGCTGGAGCAGAAAAGCTAGCGATAATGGAATCATTCCATGCAGGTTTGCTGAAAAGCAAGGATAAAATCCTGAGGCTCCAATTTAACTATCTTGAAAAGTTGGGTTTACGCCAGATATCAGAGGAGAATAGGGCATTCTTGGAAGGCCCTATCATTGCAGAGGAAGTGAATCTAGCTAAAGGTTCCTATAAAACACCGGCCCCAAAGGGCTTTGGGAACGGCTACTACAAAACATTTAGGTAATGGCCAATACACCTCATGACCAAGCTTTTTAACAGGATTAGGAAAAGGGGAGTAATATCAGAGGACATGGGAATATCCACAATGTTGCTGATACTGAAGTTAGGGAAAAACCAGACGGGACTGTGCTAGCTATCATCCCATCTCACTGCTTAACGGGTATGCTAAGATATATGCCAAAGTCCTAGCGGGCAGATTGTTGAGGTTCTTACCCATAGTCATCTACGTAGATCAGGCCGGGTTCATTCTTGGTAGACACACACAGGACAATATAAAATGCGATATAGATGTTATTGACTGGGGGACCGGATCAGGGACAAGATTTTTTATAGCAGCCCTTGATGCCAGGCTGGCTTTTGATAGCCTATATTGGGGGTTTTTCGAGACAGAGGCTGGCCTCATTTTGGTGTGGTCCGGAGTTTGCACATATGGTGATAGCCAAATTCCATGAAATTTGAGGTATACCAGCAGCTCTCGGCTCAGATGAAGATCCAATGGGGTACGCGCCAGGGAAGCCCATTGTCACCGCTAACTTTTGATAAGGGCATGGAACCACTGGTGGCTCTAACTAGACATGAACGGGATATACTGGGGGTGGATAACAAGGACGGGATGCACAAGATCGCGTTATACGCGGATGACGTGCTGCTATTTATGAGGAATACAAAGAACACATTGCCAAGAGTGATGATGGTACTACAGGATTCTTCTATAGTCTCGGGGTTCACTATTGACTACACCAAATCAAAGGCTCTTAACATTTCAGATGACCCAGAAGAGATAGAGGGTATGCGTAATAGATTTATGCTGACTTGGGACCTCCATAAGATAGAATACTTGATGATCCCCAGGACAAGGGAATATAAGAACCTTTATGGGGCAAATATACCCCAGTTATGGAAACAGTTAAAGGAAGATCTTAATTAGAGGGGATGCACAAGAGCCATCACTGTTTACCCAAATAGCAGCAGTGAAGATGACTTTACTGCCTCAACTGTTATGTGTAGTGAGCTCCCTCCCTATTAAGATCCCTGCCCACGTGATGTTTCAGAAGGAGATTTGCTACTTCATCTGGAATAAGAAAAGACAGATGGTTCCTAGGACAGTTATCTTTAGATCACCACTGATGGGAGGACTGGGAGTTCCTGAGATAAAATGATACATAATGACAGTCCAGATGGCCCCAATGTTGTACTAGTCGGGGACAGAATTCGAGAACGGTTGGTATATAATTGAGCAGGGAGCTACATCCATCCTGCTGGGGGCACTGCAGTTTACTGGTCAGGGGGCGAGGGGCCCGCTGTTAGAGGTGACAGAAATACCCTGGGGCACTGGGATCAAGCTCTGTGATTGAAAAAGATAGTCTCGGGTCTCAGGCCTTACAGTCCAATGGGTCATAACATGGACTTCACCCCTGGATGGAGTAACACCATACTGGGGCACTGGGAGTTTGGGGGGTATCGCCCTAAGGCTGATGAACTTCTACCAGGAGGGAGTCCTGTTACTGTTTGAAGAATGCAAAGACAAATTCCATTTGGCGGTGAGAGAAAAGTTCTGTTACATCAAGATAACGCAATGGATCTTACAGAGGGCAGTGAAAGAGGCGGGTATGAGGGAACCACTGGCCTTAGAATTGACATTGCGGAAGGGGATGACAGGGAAAGGTGTCAGACTGTTCACCCTCACCACCCTTCTCCTCACCTGTGGCTTCCTCTTGTTTGTCCTTGGAGTGCTTGGAGGGTCTTCGGGGAGTCCTGGTATCTTCCTTTGTGGGCTTGTCTCTGGACCTCCTGTCATGCAAGTAGGGCCTGGCTCCCTCGGAGGCCACCTCGACAGGAAGTGGGACCTGTCTTGGAGGGCCCCGTGGAGCCAAGGCCCCGCGACAGGGAAAAGACCGATGGACGGTAAAAAACCCTGTGTAGTCTTCTTGAGATTGTACTGAGTAATAGACTCTCCAATAGCGGATGTGGTTGTGAGTGATCCGGAGTGATCCCGGAAAATTGTGGATCAGGTAAGTTCGTTCTGTCCACCAATATGAAGATGGCTTGAGGAAAGGAAGGCAGGATCCGATCCGTGAAGACTTGGCCGGATACCAGGTAAGTAGCAATGAGGAGCGATGAGGGAGGAAAGAGAAGAGGGATAGAGCCCGGAACGGGGAAACGGTCCGAGCAGAGTGGGATAGGTAGGAATAGAAGGAGAAGCAGTTAAAGTCCCTACTTACCAGAAACAGTTGGATCCACGAAAGGCACAGGGAGGAACACGTAGATACGCGAGAATGGCGGCTGGCCGCTAGTACGAGTGGCAAGGTGCCGAAAGTAAAGGAAAAGACTGGGAAGGCGTAACGGTCGAGAGCCGTGAAAAGACTAAGGAAGTAGGTAGACAGAAAAACAAAGTTAAGTGGAGAGTAAAGGCAAGCGGGTAGGGGTAAACACTGCAGAAGGCACTGAAGGAGCTAAAACATAGTTTTAGCCGAGCACTGGTATCACAGGAAAAATAACAGATACAACGCGCCGGGAGGTGGGCGGGGCTTGCTTAAATAACAAAGGCAGCCATGTTGGATGAGGACTGGACTGCTAACTGAAAGTTCTTTGCGGCGATAACTTCCACTTCTGCCATAGCTTCCAGGGATGGATCCTGACAAAAGGTGTCTCGCGGCTCTATTGCCTTCTGGACAGGGCTTTGCCGGACGACAGATTACCATACATAGATAGGTGGGGAAGGAACCTGCGAACCACATTTGCGGAGGAGAATTGGGGACAGATCTGGAAGATGGCCTATAAGGCATCAAAATGTACAACCATTAAGGAATCACCCTATAAAATATGTTACAGGTGGTACCTGACCCCACAGCGAATACACAAGATGAACACACAGTTCTTGCCCCTATGTTGGAGACAATGCAGGGAAATAGGAGATCTGGGACACATGTGGTGGTCCTGCCCAAAAGCCTGGTTCTTTTGGAAGGAGATCCTGGGGCACATTAAGGATATAGTGGGTGTACAACTCATGGATTCCCCGAGTGTGATCCTACTGGACGTGATTGCAGAAGATACATACGCTGCAAGCAAGGCCAAGGTGACCCATACATATTTACTGACTGTGACCAGAATGACACTGGCCCAAGAGTGGAAAACTGAGGAGGGCCCTGTGGTGGCTTGCTGATGGGTCAAGATATGGGGGGTGCTAGCAATGGAGAAGGTAGGCTCACTGGCAAACTGAACATACCAGACATTTCTTAAAATGTGGTTTCCCTTCCATAAATATGTCAAAGAGAGAGAACAACAGTTTTATAAACTGGGTGTGCGTAAAGTCTTTCAATACTGTGAATACAGGGGGCTGGAACTCCGAAGAGCAGAGGATAGCTCGAATGATTGGGGTGCTCCATGGGTTAATGTTATGCCACATTTGTTCTTGGTTTAATGAGGTTATGCTAAGGGGGGTTGAAACTGATTATTAAAATACTGTCATTGTCGCTAGTGAAGTGCATAACCAAAGATAACAAAACATTGATAATTCCTTTTTTTTCTTGATGATATTTGTAAGTGGAAATATCTGTATCAAAAGGCACTGGTGACAATGAACAAATAAAGATTTTAAAACATGTGTTTTTAAAAGCCAGGGGAAGAGAGTCATTCTCTTGGTGTTGTAAGAAACCTGAGAGAGGCCAGGGGAAGTTAGTCATTCCCCCCTGGTTTTGTGATCATTGCAAGAAGCCCGAGAAAGGTCAAGGGGAGGGACTCATCCTCTTGACATCAAGGTTTTAAGTTGGAACTTTGCTTATCTTGTGAACTAAGACTTTACAATCTGGAACTTTGTGTGCTGCCTTTTTAAAGGGACCACCACCTGGGGAAGGGAGTCATTCCCTCAGAATATAGTCCCTCCAGACTACTGGCATGGTAGTCTGCTCTGCAGAAGAAGGAAGCCATTCTTCTGCAGTAAAGAGACTCACTAACCTTGCATCTTTAGGTGTGAGGGAAGGAAATAGGTTTTGACACAGGACGGTGGACTTTTTGTTATGAACATCCTGACATATCGTTGGTATTAGGTTGAGGCAGGGAAACCCCTCTTAGGGTTAGGGATAGTTAGGGTGTTCCTCCTTTATTTTCTTTTTTTTAACTTTATTTATTCAATGGTCATGTATCAAGCACATACATTTACAATTACAAACCCTTGGTGCGTGGCAAACTTCCAATAACACATCAGCTGTTACATTTGCATGTGTGGAGCGCCAGTGGCTCCAGTACTATTGGTTTCGGAATTCGTCCCGCTTAGGTACAGTCTGAATGGAGCCAGATATCTTTAGGACGGTACGTCGATGACACAGACAAAACAAATTGTTCTTCACATTCATTAACATACGTTAGTTTGTGCAGCCAGTCCTCCAGGCTTGGAGCATTCTTTGATTTACAACATTTTATTATACACTTTTTAGCAATTAAACACGCAATATTATACATTCTCCTAGTAGTCTCTGTGGGCTTCCAAATGTATCAAAACAGGTATTTAAGGGGAATGAGTGAAGATGGGATTTCCACTATATCCTGAATGGCCTCGGCAACCCTGCCCCAGAATGACGAGATCGGGGGGGCATGCCCAATACATGTGAAAGGCGTCCGCATGCGGGCTTCCGCACTTCAAGCATTCGCCTGTACAATCTGGAGTAAACTTGGCCATTCTGACAGGGGTGTAATGTAATTGATTGAGAACTTTGAATTGGATCAGTCGCAGCCCAGCATTCAGGGATACTGACTTGCTCCATTTCTCATCCCTTATTTTGAGTCCCGTCTGTTTCTCCCACACTTCCCTAATAGCATTATGAGGGGGTAGGTGTGATTGTATTAATTTATAAAGCCTTGACACTCCAAATTTCACATCAACATTTGACACCAACACATCGAGGCTGCTATGCGTCTCTGGCTCCGCCGGGAAAGATGGCCATCTCCTGCGGAAGGCAGCTCGCATATGATGATATTGAAATACCCTCAGCTGGCCTCCCCCCAGAGTATCGATAAATTCAGTTTGGGATACAAATCGTCCCTCTGGGTGCATGCAGCTGATCTTCATTTGCCCTATGGATCCCATGATTTTTGCAGCCTTTTTTCATATGTGTGGGAAATGCCCGGGTACGGCCACAGTGGGCTCTCACAACTATAGGGAACTGTTAACCCAATCTTCTTGAAAACTCTTGCCCAGGCATCAAGGGTTGTGCGCACAGGGTCGAAGGGACAGGAGTCGTTATGTCTATCACTAAATATAATTGAACTAATTTCAGTCGGAGACCCCCCATATTTCTCCAAGGGTATATGCACCACTGTGTCCCCCCTGATGTACCAGTATCTTGCAAATTGGGACTGTGATGCCAGGCAATATAATTCGAAATCAGGTGCTGCTATACCTCCAGGTTCATATGATTCGGACCGTTTTTGCTAGCTGATTCTGGCCACCCTGGGACCCCAGATGAACGCAGAGGACAGGGATTTCAGTTTGGAATAGAATGCTCGCCCAGGCCACAAGGGGACATTGCCAAAGATCCCATAATGCCCAGATACTTAAAGTGCCCTGGTGACCACTTAAACCCCATGGAGCCGGGCGGCTGAATAGTGACTGACGTAAGAGGGAACCGTTCTGACTTAGCATCATTAATTTTGTACCCAGAGTATCGATAAAAAGTATGGATATCTTCCATTATTGGAGCAAGGTTAACTTGGGAGTCTCAAACGTATAGAAGAGTATTGTCTGCATACAGGGAAATTATCTGCGGAGGGCCATTTATTCTTATTCCCCTGTTCCCCTGTGGCCGTATATCTTCCTGACCAATGCTGCCATTGGCTCAATTGTAAGCGTGAACAGTAACGTACTGAAAGGGCAGCCCTGTCTGGTTCCTCCCTCCAGGGAAAATAGTGCTGACAGTGTTTGATTAGTTTGGACTTTTGCCCCTGGGTTAGAATACAGGAGCCAAACAGAATTCAGAAAGTATGGGCCTACCCCGAAACGTTGCAGCACTGAAAATAAGTAACCCCATGAAATGGAATCAAAGGCTTTTTCGCTTCTAATGAGGCGACCAGTGCCCTCGCCTAAGGGTTCACCTGGGATCATAACACAGAACAGGTGACGCAGATTCAGAGCCGCTGACCTAGTAGGTATGAAGTCTGATTGGTCCGAGTGAACCAGGAAGGGCATAAATAGAAGAAGTCTGGTGTCAAGGAACTTTGCAAACATCTTGGTGTCCGTATTGATTAAGGACAATGATCTATAGGAAGCCATATCGGAGGGCGGTCTATGTGGCTTGAGCAACACAGTGATGATGGCCTCACACATAGATTGTGGGAGATCTCCCCGCTCCATAGATTCCTTCCATACCTTCAGCAGTCTGGGGTTCAGAGTCTTAATTGCATTTAAGAACATCAAGTTCACATGTGTCCCCATACCTTCAACAAAACCAGTCTGGTTTGGATCACGTAAGTTGTTTAGTGTTTAGAAGTGTCCAGGTATTAAAGTCTTTGAGTACCAATTTTGTAAAAATCTTTCCAGGCGCATCTAACAATGCGATTGGCCGGTAATTTTGTGGTGACATACAATCTCCTTTTTTAAATATTGGTATGATCACCAATGTTTTCCACGTCTTCGGCACTTCTTGTGTTTTTATTATTCCTTGGAAAATGTTATACAAAATCTGCGCCCATTCAGAAGGATTAGCCTTGAACATGTAGTTGGGGAGGGATCAGGAGGGAAGCCTCCACATAGTTCATGGCCTCAGTAGGATTCTCAAAAAAGTGCGCCCTCCCGCATACTGAATTCAGAGTTTTGCAGGGAATATCAATGCGTATGGGACCTGTCACAATCTCAACTGTCTCTTCACAGGGTCATATGTTCTTCTCTGGGTGTGTATCCCCACAGCAAAATCGGGGTAGATGTGTATATTGCTTGCCTCATAATATAGCGTACCTTGTTCCCTCAACAGCTTCAGGATAAGGGCCCTGAGGTTTAATAATCTAGCAATAATAGTGTGTGGGGGGAGTCCCAGGTCTTTGAATTGGCGCCAGGCTACAAGGGGCCATGAGAATAACTCAGAGAATGAGGCCGAGGCGGACAGAGTCTTAAGGAGCTACTCTACGAATGCTTCCATTTGGCCTTTGCAGGCTGATTCCGGGACCCCAACAATGTGCACGTTGTTTCTCCTAGATCTTGACTCTAAGTCATCACATTTGCCCTTAATTTTGGGATGTTCGAGTTTCAGATGCATTATGTCCCGATCATGTTGTCCCACTTTGTCTTTTGTTACACTAATACGGGCTTCCGCCTCATTTATTTGCTTGGTCTCCTTCTCCAGCTCCGATTTGAGTGACCCCATTGTTGCAACTATGGCATCCAGCTTGACATTTATGGGCATAAAGCCGGCTTGTACTGTTGTTAGTAGTTGGTCTTCCCTGGCGTTGTTAACTGGAGGTGTTGGCGCCTCAGTGTCAGAGTAAGCGAGGTGCTTGCCCCCGGTGTTTGTGAGCTGGTGTAGGAATCCATCAGGCCTTTCTTCCGGCTCCCTGAGCCCTTTGTCATCTTGCCACTATTCCTGTAGGAGAGGCGTTCTCCTGTTTACTGCTAGATATATTGTGATATCTTTCTCCAGGTCATGCAGCTGGATTACAAGAGTGGGATGTGCTAATCTGACATAGTCCCTTGTGTTGTAGACTAGGGGCCTGCTCTCCTCTTGGTTTCAGCGTCGACCGTGTTAAGGGCAATGGAAAAGTAGCTTTCCAACACAAATCTGCTCCTGGGTGGTATGTCGCAGCTATGTCTGCTTCCCAGGACTTTGTAAGATGCTAGATCGACAGACAGCAGATAGACAAAAGGAGTACTCCACTGTAATTCCATTTGCAGACAAATAACCCTGCAAATCATGCCAGCTCCACCACAGGGCCCCGGGATCACCCCACCTCACCCCTCTATCTCCCAGCAAGGTCTGCTTATGCATTTAGCAGTGTGCCCGGCATAGGTGTGTCCAGGGGGAGCCCCGGAGGTCCTGCAGGCACAACGCCACAGCTCCTCGGCACTTCCTATTTCTTCAGTGTTATCAGGGGCCAGCAGGTATTATGTCACCAATGCACACTCCAATACACTGTAATATATATATATATTACAATTAACAACACGTGCTATGATTAATGTCGGCCTGTGGGGGTTTAAGTAGAGGGTGCTGTGCACTGTTGCCTTGCCAGGTACGTTAAGCTGAGTTGGGTGCACATGCATAATATCTGCCAGTGGACGCCCCCGAGCCTCCAGACGTGGGGTAATTGTTTGGAATTCCGTGGCCATGGCCACTGGATCGCGTCGGCCTGCTGTCACACTCTGCAAGGTTTATATATTTCGCCCCTGCACTGGGGCCGAGGGAAGCTGCTGCGAGTCCACTCCCCCTGAGTCAGAGCTGGCCTCCACAGATATTATTTATTTTGGGATAGTATATGTCCCCATACTGGAGCCGAGGGTTGCAGCGAGGAGTCTGCTAGCACTGTATCAGAGCCGGTCCCAGGTGCCACTGTTTATGTTGGATGTTGTGTGTCCATTACCTCACGATCCGACCCGCGCTCACCCAGTACACAATCCTTCATTGAATTATCTTATGATCAGGGGGGCCAAGGCGCTGCGGGGATGAGGAACGTCACGTCCCCAGAAGAGACCAGGGTCTTCAAAGCCAATGCGTACCAGGGTGAGAAGCTGGGTACCTCGGGCCGGTCCAGATGTCGTTACGGCACAGCTTCCACCCCTTATCGTCTCTCCGCTCCACCACTCTGTCGCCGGATATACGTGTGGATGGGCGTAGCCTGAGGTTGGTTCACTGCATCAATCTGCCGGTGATTCCAGTCCAGTGCGCCACACCGCCCGCCAACAGAGACTCTCGGGTGGTATGCAGTTCACCTGTATGTCGCTGGCCGCTTCAGTCGCCACAAGGGCAGTCCCACTGGTCGTCCAACGCCCGGCTCCACTAGCCCGACTCACACCTGGGTGTCGATGTTGCGGGCAGTCATTGCAGGTACAAGTGTACACTAGACCCAGGAGTAGTACACAGAGGTGCGCAGCTACTAGCTCTGCCTCCTGGCAGGCCGCACGAGCCATGCTCTCAGGTTCGTTGCCGGCTCCCTCAGCCTGGAAGTCTGTCGCGGATCACAGCCACACTGCACACCGGTCTACTCGTTAAGGCAATCGCTTCAGCAATGTTGCACCATGCGGTGTGAGGACTCACCAGGTGCCGCTCCACATTTTCCTCTTAGTCCTGCAGTTGTAGATTTATACTTTGAAGGCACACAGCAGGATATAATTGAAACTGGATTTTTCCCGGGACGGAACATCGCAGCAAGGCAGCCGGTTCAACTTCTGCTCAACAGCGCCCCCTGTTCCTCCTTTGTTTTCACTGAATAAAAGTCTTTAGAAACAATCATGCCACCTCTGTGTCATTCTCCTCCTTCCACACCCTTACAGTGGTTAAATATCAAAACAAGGCCTACAAGCTTTGTGTATCCCTCCTCATGTGCCATTTTACCCTAATACAATAATAACGGCTTATAGGTGGCGCTTATACGCCACCTAATAGCCAAAACTAAAAAGACTGCATCGCTAATGTTAGGTGCTGTGACAGGGTCAGATAACTGACCCTTTCAACAGGGGATGGGGACCCCTCCCGACCTGGTGCAGAAGGCCTACAAAGGTACTTGCCAGAGCCAGTCCTGCCACAGAGGCGGGGTGTGGGAGTTGGAAGGGCCCAGTCATTGTACCTTCTACATGTGCTTGGATGAAACAAAAACGTGCCCCTTACCGCCTTAGAATACGCTAGCCAGTGTTCTTTTTCTTGTATCATAGGATCGTTGATACCAGGATTCCTTGTGACACTGACCCACTGATACCAGTGTTAGGAATTGGCTTTCTACTGAAAGCGTAGTTTCAGACAAAGCAGACGGAGCTGCAGTACGTGTCGCCAGGCCTGGCGACTGAACCCAAGATGGTGGCTGCACAGACAGAGCCGGGCTCGGGGATGTGTTGCGTGGTGCCGGAAGAGCATGAGAAGGGCTTCCGTGAAGCCTATTCAAAGGCGAATGCCTTATCACGGGAGTGATGTCTGATTATCAAATGTGCCACGCAGATTGTCAAGATGTAACTACTAGCTGTTTCTGCATTGTCACAGCCACCCTCAGTCCCTCATGTCTCTCCCTGTAAGTATTATTTCTTAGCCAGGGACAGTAGAAGATTTAGACATCTCATAGAGAGATTCCTACATTCCCACCCCCTCCAGACTTGGATTCCAAGTTCTTTCTTCCTAAGTCCATTCCCCGTCCTCATTGAATAGTACTGTTTCCAATTCTGTGATCCTTTCATGAAATAATCTTAGGTACACCGTCCGGTCCTCACAGCTCTACAGAAAGTGTCTTTACCTAAGGGGAGCACAGTGCATGAATATGGGAGAGGGTGTTTGTGTTAATTTTTACTCCATTAATAACTTCTCCTTACTATTACAAAAAGAGAAGATTACCTCACATCCACACTCAAGCCAGTCTTTTTGCAGTTGACTGCAGAGTGGGTGCTGTTCTTGTTGCATACTGTCATTGTTGGTTCAGGATAGTACCTCCTCTCCGGCTTATGGCATAGCTACAAGAGAATCAGGTACTGCCAACCAGGGAGTGAGGCTTCAACAAGCAGACGGTGGACAAAGAGACCAGGTGGTGGAGGGACAGTGCAGCAGAGCATGGAGGAGGATTCCAGACGCTGTGTTCAAGGTGAGGTATTGGTTGTTGAGATAAAGTGGTACTTGGGTGTGAGAGTCTGTGTAATGTGAGTGAGTGGGACAAGTGAAAGAGTAGGGGTGTGAGTGAGATTGACTGGGAAAGGTGACAGGGAGAGGGAAAGAAGGGAGAAGGTGTCGGTGGAGTGTAGTTTAGTGATGAGGGGAGAGTAGTAAAGTGGAGCAGGAGAGTAGCAGAGTGGAGAGTAGAGACTAGTAGAGTGGAGAGTACTAGAGCAGAGAGTGGAGCATAGTATAGTGGGGAGGGGCAGTGGTATAGAGTGAGGGAGCATAGTAGTAGATGGAAGAACATCAGAGGGACAGAGAGAGGGAGCAGAAGAGAGAGGGAGGAAGAGGGGGCAAGAAGAATAGGAGAAAGTGAAAGGAAGAGCAGAACATCAGGGCAAGGAGTACAAGAGCATGTGAGGAAAAAGAATGAGTGAGACCTGAGTAATTGAAAGGCACAAATCCTTGTTACTATTCTTATTATGGGACAACAGGTTAGGCTACACCTAGAAGACCCACAGAGGGAGCAAGATATATAATGCATTTGCCTTTAAAGCCTCATATATAGCCATTCAGAACTAAGATAGTAGGGGTTACTGATCTCTAAGGACCATCTTGAGGCTTAGAGACTCTTGGTCTAGGGAGGGAACAGCCTAGGGGCAGTGGGAACAAGAGAAAGAGAGAGAGAGGCAGCCCTAGTGAACCCCGTTTTTCAAACATTTATTTTAAAAACCTTGAACCCTCTTTGAGAGTTGGTATGTACATGAGCCCATCTGTGACACATGGTGTCATTGTTTGATCATTAAGATCCCGATATAGAGGTCACCCACAGCCAAAGAAAATGCTGAGGATAGTGGGACTTACTAAGACTGTGTGGGTCCCCTCCAGAGCAGCACCCAGGGTCGCGGGATGTCACCTGTATGGAGAAGAGGAAGTGATTGTTCCACTATGTGGCAAGGCCAGAGTCAAGACCAGTCTGAAGGTCGAAGTACAAGAAAGGACATATGGAAGGATTGCCCCTAAGTCAGGATTGACCCATAAGCATTCCTAGGGTGTTGGAGCTGGGGTCAATGACTGGGACTACTGAAAAGTGGTGAAGGTGGTGCTCTCTAATCTCAGAAATCTCATCTGTGTCAACCTATAGCCTATAGGTGTGAAAGAAAATCTTAGTTCCAGAAATCAAAGAAGTGGAACATCTTAACGACACAGAGAGAGCCAAAACTAGCTTTTCAGAAATTACAGTGGCCGAGGGAGAAGACTTGCGTACAGGTACAGGCCCTGCATCTGTGAGATTCGCAGAGGTCCACGGAATGGATCCTCTTCTTAAACCAGCTTGCAAGAATTTAGTCTCCGAAGCTCAGAGCTAAACTCTTAAGACCCCCATTTCATTGACAAGAATGGGCTCCTGTACTCAGTGGACGTGAATCCAAGGGGAGGGCGGGAGTTACCAATTATCCCGAAGAAATTCGGGAATGTGATAATGGATTTAGCCCACTCAAATCTCACTGCTGGAGACTTGGCCTTGAGAAGACACAGTTTATTCTACTGGCCCAGCATGTATGCCCAGGTCAAACGGTTCTATACAGTCTTCCCACCACGCCAGAAAACCTCACCAGATTACGTACCTATGGACCCCCTCCAACCTTTGCCTAGCATTGAAATTCCATTCTACCAAATTGGCATGGACATACTGGGGTTCCTGGAGCCTTTTGTGGCAGGGAGAAAAACATAATTTTAATACTGGATTATGCTGCCAGATATCCAGAGGCTTTTCCCTTGAGAAGCAACAACACCAAGGCTATCCTCAAGGTGCTCATCTCATTCTTTACTCAAATCTGCGTTCCTACAGAAATATTCAAATGCCAAAGCAACATCTTCATATTTAAGCTGATGGGTATTACCCTCAGACTGATGGACTGGTGGAGAGATTTAACTGGACACTGAAGCACATCTTGAGAAGGCTGGTCACCAAAGATGGAAGGAACACAAACAACTTAATCCCTTGGGTTATTTCTGTTTTCAGAAAGACTCCCCAATCATCCACAGGATTCTCCCCCTTTAAGCTGGCGTATGGCTGGAACCTAAGAGATGTGCTTGCTATTATGAGAGTAAAGTGCGAAGGTACCAGGAGTTGACACACTAACTATCACCCGTTGGTACAGCACACCTGAGAATTCATGGAAAAGGTACAACACCTGGTGAATATTCATCTCCAAACAGTTCAGGCTGGCCAGGAGAAAGGAAACAATAGGAAAGACAAGCTGTGCACCTTTCAAGTAGGGGACTAAATAATGAACTCAAAACTAGCTACTGGCCATATGTCATCACAAGAGCTGTGTCTCATCGCACATGTTCAGTCCAGCAGGTCAATAGAAGAAAATAATTCCAGCTCTATCATGTAAATAAGCTGAAAGCCTAGTGAGAAAACAAAAATCCACAGCAACTGGCTCTCTGCAAGAACAATACCTGAGAGACTCTATACACACACACACACACACACACACACACACACACAAGTTCATACATTCCTCCCAGACTCCCTACATCCAGCCACAAAAAGGTGTTGATAGATATCCTGATACAAGATCAAAACACCACCCACAAGAGTGATTACATTAAAACCATACCGGCTACCTGAGGCCAGGAACAAAATTGTCATAGAAGAGCTGAGAAATGTTTTGATTTAGGAGTAATCGAAAGATCATACACTGAGTAGTTCTTTCCGATCATTCTGGTATCAAAGCCTTATAATAGCTGGTGTGTTTGAATTGAACCCTAGGCAATGCTATGTTCATTTCCATACTGGACCTCACAAAGGATTAATGGCAGGTGTGATGGGATTAGGGCCATGACCATGACCCTGTTAGGGGGAAAGGGTGAGAAGGGTGGACTCCAGTCTCTGAGACACCCTTGTTATTAATGGTGCTACCTCTGTCACAAATTGTCTCCCAGCACTTTTTCTGGCCACTGTTCTTTTTCCTCTTTTTTCAGGACAACAACTCACAGAAGGCCCCTGGGAGCAACCAGGAAAACCCGGACCAGAACCAACCGAGCAGAAAACCTGAAACACTGCAACTAATACAGACTCTGAATCAACACCACAATCAGACATCGTCCAGCACCCCAGAAAAGCAAAAAGCTCATTCTGGCAGCAGAAAAATAAACTCTCAAACTCACAGCATGCCAGAGAAACAGTAGAACAGCCATTACGCACTGGTACAAAAACTGTGCTGTTGGAGGGTCTTCTTTTTTAAAAAATAAACCTCTCACCTGTGTTTCCTAGTCCCTGGGGAAAAGACAGACACTGCTTGGTTCCTAGAGTCAGGGGAGCATTACAGCTAATGGAAGGTGGAGAACGAACCAGCAGAACCATAGTATAAAAAAAGCAGAAGGAAAGCCAAAGTGTGGGTTGTTCATGTGTGGTCAGAGGAGAGATGGTGGTATCAGACCAAGAGACCAGGTGGAGGAAGGCTGGTGCAGACCAGTATTGAGCCAATTGCTCTGGCAGCGCATGAGGTGCAAGGTATTTGTAAGGGAGAGTGGTAACTGTTTGTGAGAGTGAAGCAGTGAAGGAGAGAGTGTTTGTGAGGGCAGCAGCGAGGGAAGAGTGTGGAATAGGAGTAGGGGACTAAGGGTCGTAGGTAGAGTGAGAGGGAGTGGGTGTTAGAAGTTAGTATTGATAGTAGAGATTGGTATGACAGTATGAATGGGGATCGAGGAGAAGGATTCCTGAGGTGAGGGGGTGTGAGAACGGTGAGAGTAAGTGTATTGAGAGAGGCAGCGGGGAAGTATATCCCTGGAAGCTTCAGCAGGGCACTATATCCCTGAATAGGGGCGTGAGAGAGATGTAGTGAGTGCTGTGGGCAGAATAGTATTAGAGAGGAGAGAGTACTAGTAGTGGAGTAAAGAGTAGAGAATAGTAAGGATGTGAAGAATGGAGAGTAGTGGGAGTATGATAGGAGGGTGGAGGTGTGCAGTATACACAGTGAGAGAGAGAGAGAGAGAGAGAGAGAAAGAGAGAGAGAAAGAGAGAGAGACAGATTTAGATCCATTGTTCCAGCACTGGTCCTATCCCACCTGGATGGGGCAATGCCCTCCTCAAATGCCTCTCGTTCTCCTCCCTTATGCCCCTGAGAAGTGTCCTACACACGGCTGCACGCCTCATCAAAGGTCTATGCAGATATGATCACATCACCCCGACCCTCATTAACTGGCTCCCAGTGCACACAGGAATCACCTTCAAGTCTTGCTGCATCATCTGTAATGCAGTCGCTTTCAAGTCACCCAGCTACGTCGTAGAGAAACTCTGCATCTCCGGCGGACAGCGCACCACCAGAAGCCAGGACACATGCAGACTTGAAATCCACTGCTGCAAAAAGGAAAGGACCAGAAAACAAGCCTTCTCTGCTTACGCCCCAAGACTATGGAACCTCCTCCCCGTCAGCATCAGATTCGCCCTGCGCTCCTACAATTCAGAAAATAACTCAGGATCCACCTCTTCAATGAGTCTCTCCTTCTCAACACCTAGGCCATCACATCGCCCCCCACGCCACCTGACTCGCTAGATGCCATCCACACCTCTCCTCTCCGCAATACTGTACCACTCTGTATCCTCCCACTGTATATCTGTTCTTTTTGTTACCTCTAAAAAGTTCTCTGTTATGCATCTGTACTGTTGTATACCTCTCTAAAGTGTTTTGTTGTATATCTGTCTTGTATACCTCTGTAAACTGCTCTGTTGCTTCTGGAAACTAGATGCACGCTCAATAAATACCATAATATTATTAATAATAATATTAATAATAGTAGGGAGGAATATCAGAGGGATAGAGCAGGAAGTGTCAGAGAGTTTGAAGGGAAACGGTGGGCAGAGTAGGAGGGAGGAGAGTAGGAGAAGATAAGGGAGAGCAGCAGAGAGCCATAGGGTGAGAACATCAGAGTGCAGATGGATAAGACCTAATGGGACTTGAGAGTCTGGAAGGCATAAACCCTTACCTGACATCACATTGGTGAATTTAGAGCAGGGGTCACCTAAATTGTTTGCAGAAGGAGATTTAGACGGATTTGGCTTCTAGGTCTTCACAGAAAGGTAAAACAGAATCTTCGACAGTACGGGTAACCAATCACTAGAGACCATTGTGGGGTTGAGGCAGGGTCGGTCTGGGACAAGAAATAGGCTCAGACACCCAAAAAAAAGTGGACAACCCCTTGCCTCAAAAAAAGTGGCCCACCCCTCGCTTCAACAAAAGTAGCCCTCAAACCATCATCCGTGAATCGTGTCAATTCACGACTTTACAGAAATTAATACTTATCGAGGGTTAATGTGTCTATTGCATGTTATGTTTTGTGTAAACGCTTGAGAAAGTGATAACATTCCTTTTGTTCTTTTTTTCATCATATAGCTAAATACTTATTTTGCAGAACCAGGCTCAAGGCATGTCTACTTGTTGCCACCAGTAATGCAAATAGGGTTGCATTTAATAAGCAGTACAGCCAAATGATGACACCGGAAAGTACCTTGCCAGTTGTATTTATGCTCAAATATTACATTACAACACAACTCATAAAATAACATCACTTTGCATACAGTTCTGTGACAGGGTCCACAGCTGCAGGGCGCAGGAGTGGCATGAACCAACCACCCCCACTGCGGTTTTGGGACCTGCTGCAAGTCGATGCTTATACAGGGCTCCGCAACCCCAGCAGAGAAGGAGGGTTAGGGTGACGATGGTTGGATAGGAACTGGGGAAGTAGGGAAAGCGGAATGAGGTTTAGGGAGAGGTTATGGATTGGTTGGGGATGTTAGGGTAAGGTTTTGACCAATGTGCACGCTTCCAGCGAGCTGTTACACAGCACTCATACAAACATACATCCCTGCTTCTGACTCTACAAACATATACAATATCACTATCACAGTATACAAAGGCAGAGCAGCATAATAAACATACATGAGGTAGTGGAGCACTTAGCTTAGGTTAGTTGTCGCCCAGAGTGTTCATTGTTGTTGTCTCCTGCGATTTCATTGTGCCAGGATGTGTCGTAGTAGCTGTTCAAATGCTGCAGAAGAGAGTGCTATAATTAGTGCACATTTCAAACACTGCTGCATGTGGGCTGCTGTTCACATGCAGTAGATTTAGCGAGGCTGTACATAGCTACTAAACATGCACAGTAGGGGCTGCATGTGGCTCTGGTAAGTGGTAACGTGTTAGGGCATGCAGGAGTAAGCAGTTAGTATCGCCTTAGGGTTCAAGAACTGAACGGACATAGAGGCCGAACGCCAAGAATGGCTCTGTTTTCAAAGTGTTAATACCCCTGTGCCTTCAGGCCAGTATTAAAGACCCAATAGCCTGCCCTGCCCAAATCCATCTACCCCCATTTTGTGTTTTGTTTTGGATATTAGGGGCTGCTTTAAGCCCAAATGATTGCATTAGAGTACAGATAGGGAGAATGGTATATGAGGAGGGACACAAAGCTTGTAGGTTTTGTTTGGTTATTTGCCCACCCATTGACTGCCCATGGCCATGCTAATCCCCATGGCCATATCCACCCAGTTCCTGCCCCTCCCCATCCAAAACACCTCTCTGTGCGAATTCTTTCAGTGTGCTTTAATCAAGCCTTACCATCAAACTTTGCAGTGTTTTCTCAGAGCAGCCTTCAAGAGTTAAGGACTTAATTGGAGCTGTAAAACCGCTAATGGTGTAATAAAAAATGTCTTAGACAGGTCTTCCTTCATCCCCTATGTGTGTCCTTCACTGAAGTCTTGTTAAAAACAGTTTTGGCTTATGTGTAAGTATTAGGCATTTGCCAGGCACTGCTATTATATGCCCATGTAGCACCATTTTTGCTGCTATCATCAACGGCCAGTTAATACCACTCCGACAGGGCCTTTCCCATACCAAACACAAAAGCCCAAACTGTTGGCATTACCAATGCTTGTTTAAGAATGCTCTCATCTCCCAAATGATCATCTCTCTGCAGTGTGATAATTGCTCCACAGCTCTGTCAAGGACCTTAATATTTTATAGTGGATTGTACGTTCTTTATCTTCATTCAATTGTATCCCTTGAATGGGTCCATTTGAAGAGGTAATTGTTTCTGGAGGAGTTTGTAGACACGATCATCAATATGTTTGTGAGGCAAACATACAGCAGATCCTGAGGCAAACACACAGCAGATCCTGCGGCAAACATACCGCAGATCCTGCTCTGTGAAAAGTGTGCTTTAACAAGTATTCATCAAAAGAAGAACCACAATTAAGCAATATTTTCTGAGCAAGGGGGGCATTACCTGCCCCGGTAAGGCCACACCCTCCCTGCAAGGGTAATATTGCTATTAGTACTTCATCATGTTGTTCCGGGGTACTAATAGTGGGGTTTTTTTAAATTGAGAAAGGACATTCTTGCTGTTTCTCAGCTTTAAAAAAAAATACAAAATAAGATGGCCACCATGGACCAGGGAGAAGGGAACTACACAAAGTCCCTTGTCCCTTTCTATGATGACTAGTCTTGTGCCAGTGATGCACTGGGAACACTATACTGTTCCTGGCACCGGTGACGCACAGCAGTGCAAGGTAAGTGGGACAAGAGTGAGAGGAGGGGCTACATATGAGGAAAAGGATGGTGGGGGAATGGGTATGCGTGGGTGCAGAAGAACACTTACCTGATTATCCGGCAGGCGAGCGGTGTCTTTACCACGTGGTAAAGCCCCCGTCCTGACCCTCCTCATTAGCTAGGAGGCCTAAACCACGCCCCCGTACTAATGTCTTATAAGCTTAACATAAAGTGTGATAACAATCGGGAATTATTTCCAGGTGCAAACTTGAAACAGGTTATGAATGTTGTGAAAATTTAGAAAAAACAATAGAACAAGAGATAAAATCAGGGCTTCTGTGATTAGCTCGGTCGTCCACACGGTCATCCTGCTCCTCCTGACCTTCTCCTTTGCTGCTGTCCATTCGAGGTGTCCCCATTGTCCTCTGTCTGGGTGCTTCTTCCTCTTGTCTGGCCACCTGGTACTTCTCTCTGTGGTGCTTCCTGGTAGGCTCATGGCAAACCATCAACACACACCCGAAAAACATCTCTTTGCACCACAGAAGCAACCCACAGCACCAATATAAGGTCACAAGCTAGCCAAACAATGGTTTGCAGACCTGTGTTAGTGCTACTCGGACCCCCACCCCTACCCACTCCCCTTGTAGAGAAGGAATGTCAGGGACCTGTCAAGCAGGTTTCAATGATGTGCTGGTCATCACCCACGGTTGTAGTGTGCTCCTGGCGGAGGCACTTTAAGAAGTGCTGGTGGTGGTGGCTGCTGTTTTTCTGCCGGTGGTGGCTCCTGGTGCTGTTTCCCTCCTACCCTTCCATGCTGGCGGGGGTACTCCTACTCAATCTGTTCCTCCTCCTACTCACTCTCGGTAGGATCTTCCATCATCTAGACTGGTGGCAGATGTTCAAGTTCAGCAAAGTAACAAGTGGAAAGGGTGGCATTCTGGTATGTCTCCTTCTCCACCTTGATCATGTTGGCTTCTTGTGAGTCAAATTTGGCGGTGGTTGGGTGGGATACAGGTGCTGGTGGTCTGGAAAACATGGTTTTGCTGAATTCCTCATCTGAGATTTGGAAGCACAGTCTTTCATCTGTTGCTGCTGAGCTTCTGAGATGTTGGCATCAAGTCCTGTTCCTCCTCAGGTGGTGGCGTGCTGCTCCCAGTGCTTGTTGTGGACGGGGAATTGCCTCCTGTCCCCAACCTAGGTATACTACTCCATTCTCTAGGACCAGTAGTACGGGACATCGTTTTTGAAATGCCTGAATCTACCACGGACACTTTTCAAGGCATCATTGATGCACTAAATGCCTACTTCGCACCCTTACGAAATGTTGGTTATGAACGACACATTTTCCACACATCTACACAGGACAGCAGTGAAAGTATGGACAATTTCGTAATGCGTTTAAGGAAAAGCGCAAAATATTGTGATTTTGATAGATATTCAATGGATGCAGCAATAAAGTCCCAAACCATTGCTGGCTGCGCATCGCATGAGTTCAGAAAGAAATTACTTCAAAAAAGCAGGACACTGGAAGAGATATTGCAACTCGCACGAGCAGACGCCGCCCTCATGCAACAAACGGAATCACTTGATAACATCAAAATCACGCAGTCTGCTTCTACTGCATCAGTATGCCCCATCAGAACATCGAGAGACCCATATCCCGCTGAACAAAAAAAATGTTACAGGTGCGGTTTCAAATTTCCACATGTAGGTCCATGTCCAGCCATCGGACACAACTGTGACAAGTGCAGAGGCGAAAACCACTTCCAATCTGTGTGCAGAAACGTCAACTTCTTCCAGCCGACTGATATGGACAGGGACACGAGGAGACAAGACCGAACCTCGACAAGAGAAAGTTTGAGATCTCGCAGGAGGCAGTCGCCTGCAGCATCCAGACACCAACCTCAAAGCTCATCTCGCGACACGCCACAAGAGGAGAGAAAGCGGGAAGAGAGAAGAGACTACTCGAGCCACACTAGCACCAGACATGATTCGCAAAGGAGACACTCCAGACAGAAGGTCAGATATCTAGAAAATCTGCCTCGCAGAAGACGGGAATCGCACTCATCCTCATCCAGCGGGGACAGGAAAAGGGGATATGTACATGCAATCGGAAACAGCATAGCCGCAGAATACAGTCCCACCCTGCTACCACAAATGAATGGGCAAAACAAAGAATTTCTAATTGACACGGGAGCAACGGTAAATGTCATAAATGATGAGACTTATAAACTACTCAACTACAAGAAGTCACTGAAAGAAGCAGACACATTAATATATCCATACGGCTCAAACAAGCCTCTCAACTGCCAAGGGATGTTCACGGCACACTGTCAGTACAAAGACAAAAATCAAAAGATCAAAATATACGTCATAAAAGGGGACGTGCCAGGCGGCAGCATTCTGAGCTTCAAGTCTGCGATTCAAATGGGACTCATTCAAATCATGTATCAAATAATGTCGGCATACACGACCAGCCCGAAGGACATGATGAAAAAAATGTTTCCCTCTCTATTCAAGGGGCTGGGAAAACTAAAGGACAAACAAGTAAAGCTGCACATCAATGCCCAGATACCTCCGACAGCACAACACTACAGGGGCATACCTCTCAACATACAAAGACACGTGGAGGACGAGATTCAGTCATTATTACAGCAGGACATCATAGAGCCAGCATCGGGACCAACTCCCTGGGTGTCTCCCATTGTACCCGTACTGAAAAAGGACAACAAGGACAGCATTCGCATTTGCGTGGACATGAGGGCCCCAAATGTGGCCATAGAGCGGGAACGACACCTTGCCCCAAGAATGACTGATATGATGCACCTACTGCACGGATCCAAGGTGTTCTCGAAATTAGACTTAAATAAGGGATATCACCAGCTAGAGTTACACCCTGCTTCAAGATACATCACCACCTTTTCAACCCACCTGGGTTTGTTCAGGTATAAAAGGCTCAGTTTTGGGGTATCTTCGGCTGCTGAAATTTTCCAAAATGAGATACATCAAGTGATAAAACACATCCCCAACTGCTTAAACTACTCGGACGACATATTAATTTTCGGCACCACACAAGACAGCCATGATGATACTCTGAGGAGAGTCTGCATGGCACTAGAAAATGCCCACCTCACACTCAACCCGGACAAATGTGAGATCAGCAAATCCACTATCAAATTCTTCGGACATATCTTCTCAAAAGATGGCCTGAAACCAGACCCGGAAAAGGTTCAAGCGCTGGTAGAGACTCCCACACCCACATCAGTTTCAGCAGTAAGCTCATTCCTGGGAATGGTGAGCTACTGCACTCGATATATACAAGATTTTGCCTCTGTGAGCACGCCTCTTTGATTGCTAACTGGGAAGCATCAAGAATTCCAGTGGTCAGATACTTGTGAACAAGCATTTCAAGAAATCAAGAAAAGAATCGCAACGGCTTCATGCATGGCATACTACGACCCTGACCTTGACACGGAACTCACAGTAGACGCCAGCCCAGTTGGACTATGAGCAATCCTAGCACAATCCAGGCGTGGTGCATCACCTGACCCTCCGAAGAGAATTGTAGGTTATGCAAGCCGCAGTCTTTCCAACACAGAATGTGCATACTCCCAACCCGAAAAGGAGAGCTTAGCGGCAGTATGGGCGTGCAAGCACTATCATCTATTTATGTATGGACGACCGTTTACCATAGTGACTGATCACCAGGCTCTCACCACCATTTATGGAAAACCGACAGCCAAAATGCCACCACGAATAGCCAGATGGGGTTTGAGGTTACAAGAATACTCATTAAAGATAATCCATCGACCAGGCAAAGACAACAATCCCGCAGATTTTTTATCACGCTATCCACTTCCAGCTCAAGATGAGCGCCAATTACACAAAGCAAACCAATATCTATGGTACCTAGTCAGCAGTGCGCTACCCAAATCCATCACCACAGCACAGCTGCTAGAAGCGACTCAAAAGGACATACTACTCCAGACAGAACAATCCTGCCTAAAGTCGAACCAATGGCTGAACAGACCAAAAGGGGCACCTTCCCTGTCCACGGAGGAGGAACAACACTTTCGCACATTCAAACTCGTCCGACATACCCTGTCCACATCACCCGAAGGACTGCTATTGAAAGAAAACAGAATAGTAATTCCGGCAACCCTGCAAGACCAGGTATTAGATATCGCCCATGCAGGACACAGAGGAATAGTGTCAACCAAGAGACAACTAAGAACGAAGGTATGGTTCCCATCCATAGATGAACGGGTGGAACAACTGCTAACGAAATGCTTACCCTGTCAGGCGGTGGCTCCGCGCACATTCCCCGAGCCACTTAAAACATCTGAGATGCCTCTGCAGGTGTGGGATGAGGTAGCAGTGGATATGTTTGGGCTGCTGGCAAACGGCAAATATGTGCTGGTGATCATCGACGAAATGTCGCGATTCCCAGAAGTGCATTTGATTCACTCGACCAGTGCTCAAGCTGTCATACCTGCGCTGAACAAAACTTTTGCTGACTACGGCATCCCCTCACGATTCAAATCTGACAACGGGCCCCCCTTCATGAGCCATGACTTTGCTATGTTCGCAGAACACCTAGGCTTCCAACATCACAAGGTCACACCACTGTGGCCACAGGCAAATAGAATGGTGGAACGTTTCATGGGAAACCTTAAACGCACGCTCCAGATCTGTTCCGTCACAAATGGGTCATTCATGCAAGCCATCTGTACGTTACTACGAGAATATCGGAATACACTGCATAGCTCAACCGGTGAATGCCCATCTATGCTAATGTTCGGATGTGTCATCAGAACAAGGCTTCCCCACTATGCACGAACCAAGGATGATTCCACGCACATACAGAATGCCAGAAGCAAAGACCAAGAAAGCAAGGACAAAATGAAGGAATACGCAGATGCCAGAAGACGGGCCAGACCTAGCACCATTCGCATTGGTGACCAGGTATTAGTACGACAAAACCAAGTCACTAAGGACATGCCTGCCTTCAAGCCAGACCCCATGACAGTGACTCACATCCAAGGGTCGATGGTAACGGCTTCTAGCCCCCACGGCACAATTACCAGGAATTCATCCTTTTTCAAGGCTTTCAACAGCACGGACACCCCTGTCAGCACCTCAATGACACTGACAGATGATTCGTCAGATAAGGACTCTGAATATCATGAAGAGGAAAGAGACGCTGATGATAGTGGCAGTGAAAGTGACGGCACTCCAGTGAAACTAGGTCCCACCGGCGCGCAGCCCATCCAAGAGGGTCATCCGCAGACCCACGAGATGGATTGAAGAGTTCAATTGAACAGTGTTGAAGTATTTGTTCAAGGAGAGGGGAGATGTAATGTCCTACTTTTATTATTATTGTTATTTGTTCAGAGGAGCAGTCCTCTGTTTATTGCAGTTGCTCGTGGGCTGCATCCCACGTGATTCAGGAGGCGGGGTTACCGCCAACAAGTCAGTTCACGTTTGATTAAAGACCTGTTAACACACATCTGCCTCCGATCCTGATTTATTGACTGTGTTTATTATTGACCACGATTACATGCGATTGTACGCTGCCCAACAAAGGTATGCAGTGAACATTCATCAGGAAAGGCCATGGAAATGGGAGGGGAAGAGGGAGTGAGAGGAAACTGGAGAAGAGAGACCCATAAGAGAAAAGGAGGAAGAGCATAGGGCAAAGGGAAGGAACAGTGAGGGAAAAGGGTGAACGTGATGTGGTGGTGAGCGATGTCTGCTGCGGCTAACACTGTAGCTACTGCTATTGGTGCCTGCTGCTGCTGCTGCCGCCCACGGGGCTCCTGTCCTGGCTCCTCTCTTCAACTGAAACAGGTGTGACATTCACTGGGAGGTAAGGCAGATCCAAACAAGGCACCCAATCACTTTGCTTTGTTCACACTTCGCTTCACTCAAAGCAATTGGGCGAGGTGAAGCATAACGCAAAACAGAAGCCCGAGCAAGAGAAACGTACACTTCACTTTTCCCAAAGTGCAGTGTAATGCAAAGTGCATGAGCAAGTAGGAGAAAGTAGGCTTTGCTTCTTCTGAAGTGATATGTGACAGGAAGCCCAAGAAAAAGAAGTGCACACTTCTCTTTTTGCAAAGAGAAGCATGAGACAAAGCACATGCCCGAGCAGGAGAACCACGTGCTTCACTTTGTCTGAAGTGACACATGACGCAAAGGAAAGCATGAAGCCGAGTGTGTGTGCGAGTCAGAGAAACACGTGCTTCACTATGGACGAAGAGAAACGTGATGACAAGTGCACGCGTAAATAGAAGAAACACGTGCTTTCCTGTTTTTGAAGCGTGATGCATGCGCGTGAGATGGAGAAACTTGCGCTTCGCCCGAAGCAAAGCCTTACCAAAGCACATGGATGAGTAGGAGAAACGTACGTATAGCTATGGGCGACGTGTGACGCACTTCGCTATGGCGACGCGTGACGCAAAGAAAGAAAAACTGTGACGGTTCATTATTGCTCGTGTCCGTTCTTCTGTGCATTTGGTACAGAATTGTGCGTACGAATATCGCGGCTTCACTCAGTCATTTTGTTTGCAACACGCCGTTATTGCCTGAAAAGTGGAATGGAATAACATTACCTGGATTCTGGCGAAAGATTTGTGGGGTGAAGAAGGCCTATTTCGCTCACCCCTACTAAGGACAAAGGGGCTCATTACGAGTTCACATGTAATGGAAAATAGAAAATGACTGTCACTTTTTCAGTTTCGTCCAATTCCGAATACCTTAATTTTTGTGATTTTTCCTCTGGTGCTAATTACACCAGAGGAATTACTACCAAATAATGTTGGTGAAGTACTCGGATGCTGATTTCTCCATCGGAAGGAATCCCCCCAAAACTAAATGTTTTTCCCTCTGTATTACAAGGTGAAATACTGCTGAAATACCAACAGAAATAGTCTGCAATACCTCCAAAAACCAGAAGTGGAAGTGGGCGGGAGCGATCGGGAGCGGTGCTCCCATACTTTTTATTTTTAAGTTTCACTGTTCCCATATTTTTATTTTTTTTTAAGAAACTGTTCTGGAATGGTTTAGTTTTAAAATAAAAGTGTAGGAAGTTGAAGCTTGCACTTCAGTGCACTGTCCTGTACATTCCCTTAAATAGCAGGTGTGTTTGGGGGTTTGGAGTGTGTGTGGGACGGGGCGTAGTGGTGGGGCTTGTGGGCAGCGGGGGCAGACCAGCAGGGAACATAGTTCCACTGCTTCTTTTCGTACACTTCGACCACTGCCAAAAACCCAGTGCAGTTACATGCACACAAGAGGCAGAAGTACATGTTTCAAGGTTCAGAAAATGAAGTGACAGGTGCAGTCATTTTTTTATTTAAAAAAAAGCGTGAAAGTCCCACATCTTCCTCAAACACGTTTTCCATCAATATACAGCCCTTTCAAGAAGTGGACTATGGGATCCGCAACCTGCTTCTGTGTATAGACCTGCAGAGGACTGCAGCACAGCATCAGCTAAGGACAGTGGTCGAAGTGAGCGGGAGCGGTCGGGAGCGGTGCTCCTCTACTTTTTTAAATTACATTTTACAGCTCCTATACTTTTATTCTAAAAAGAAACCATTCCGGAATGGTTTCTGTTGTATTCTGTAATGTAAGGTGGCGCGTGTGGAATGTTGCTCTGTGTTCAGAGATCAACATTCCACAAAGGCCAGTTGGTTGATCTTGGCTGATCCTCGGCTGTGGCTTCCTGCTCCGTGGGGTCCACAATAAAGTTGTTACATTTACCCTATCTGGTGTGGATCATTTCACTGGCGACGAGGGTCTGGACCCCAATTCCCGCGCCTGCAGCTGTCGGGGCGCGGAATCCAGGGAGCAGCTGCTGCCAGACGGTTTGGAGGTGACTCCCATTCCAGGGTCCTCACAGGAGGGCGACGAGGCGTGTTGATCAACGCTGATCAGTGGGGCCGCGGCAGTCCGCCAGGCCCAGGGGAAATCGCTGCTTCCAGGAGGGGGTGGCAAGCCAGACCAGTGGCGCCGCTGAAGTCCGCCAGGCCCGGGGGGGAGCGCCGCTTCCAGCAGCAGGAGGCGGCAGGCCAGTCTGGCGAGGACCGGTGAAACACGTCGATCCGGGTACCGCAGCAGCCCGCCAGGTCCCAGCGCGGTGTGCTGCTCCCAGGTGGGGACGGCTGGACATCTGTCCGTGGCCAATGAACTCGTCGCGTACAGAGACGCAACTTCTTGTTGCTGTCGGCGGTGTCTGTGCAGAGACATAAGCGACAGACCTGACAAGGGGCGGTCGTGGGTGTGTAGACACCCGAGCCTGAGGTGCAGTGGCCCCGGTTTCCCATTCATCGTGCCGTGCGAGCAGTTGGCTTGCTCAGCGTTGCTTGTGGGAAGGAACCAGGGGGCGTGGCTTACAAGCGGCCGGAAGGAGAGAAGCTGAAGAACTTACATTTCGTTTCTTCTGCGTGTAGTGGACGGGCAAAGTTTGTCCTACGTGAAGTCGTTCCCTGAGTGATAAAGGGCGGCGCCAACACACGTGGCTTTGCGCCTGCCTGAGTGGATCATACGCTGCTTCCAGAGAGATTGGTAGTATAACGCTGGTAGGAAAACCATGAGTAGGGACTTGATGATTCTTCTCTTGTGACTGACGCAACTGGTACATCAGGTGAGCGTCACACTTTCTGCTAGTGCTGGGTTGCACGTGTAATTGTACACTCAGCCATTTTCACCCGGGTGATTGAAACATGTTGCACACTGCTGTCAGGCCTCCTCTGGCATTTTTGCCAACCCCAGGTGAACCAGCCGCTCCTTGGGACCAGTGGGTTGATTCATTCAAGGTGTATTTGAGGGCAGCTGGTGGGGCCAAGTTCAATGATGATGAGAAGGAGACGGCGCTGTTGAACTGCACTGGCACGGAGGGATTACGAGTCTTCCGTCATTTGCCGGGTGAGGAAGTGACAGTTCCTGGCAGTGGGGAAGGAGAAAGAATAGTGAGTGCATATGAAACAGCACTGAAGAAGCTGGGAGTCCGCTTTGGCAGGAGGATAAACGTTGTTTTGGAGGGATACAAGTTTTTCTCCAGGGCACACGGCTCTGGGGAATCCATTGACGCTTATGTGACAGCATTGCGCGCTTTGATGGCTACTTGTAGATTTTCGGGTAACCTGGATGAGTAAATTAGAGAACAAATAATGATGAAGACAAGTAACCAGAAAATTAGGGAAAGACTATGGATCGAAAGCGATCCGCCTTTAGAAAAGGTGGTAGAGATTGCTAGAGCCATCGAAGCTTCCAAAGCAAGTGTACAAATTGTCACTGAAAAGGAGCGTTCCAGAGATGGTATCCAGGCTGTTTTTCCCCGAAATAAGGGTGGGGGAATGGAGAATAAGAAAAGAGTTGAGAAGAATGACAATCAAGGTGGGAGATGGCACAAGGCGTAGGAGTCATGTAGAAAGTGTGGTTGGTCAAGCCATCTGACTGATTCTAAAGAATGTCCTGCACTTAATGTGGAATGTAGAAAGTGCAGGCACAGTGGCCATTATGCCCGCATGTGCAAGTTCAATGGGGTGGCCAATGCGGTATTAGAAGGGAGTGCTTCTAATCAGGAGGTGGTGTCTGTCATTAAACCCGAGCAAGGTGTTATACTTCATGTGGAAGGTGTATCTTACAAGGGTCCATGGGTTTCAGTGTTGGTGGATGGCCATCCCCTCGACATCTTAGTTGATTCAGGTTCACCCTATACTATTGTAGCTCCAAAGGTTTATGTGGAGAAATTGGGAAAGGAGATTTCTGCTTTGCATGCGTCTGATATTAGCCCTAGTGCTCATGGACAAAATCCTATAAAGATTTTGGGTTATGATTGGTCTTGTATTGAATTCAAGGGCAGGCAAACCATGGGCAAGCTTTATGTGGCACCCAAAGGTACTAGTGTCTTGGGTTGGGACGAACAGGCACCCTTGGGCATTGAAATTCATCCTGGGAAGGACATTCCCATGCTTAGTATTCAAGAGGCTGGGGATGAAAGTAGGCGAATGACATCTGAATCACTCAAGGAGGAGTTTCCTGAAGTGTTTACCGATAAATTGGGAAAACTCAAGGGATTTTCTCATCGCATCATTTTGAAGAGGGGTGCGGTGCCTAAGGTACATAAAGTGAGAGGTGTCCCAGTGTTAGCAAGGGAGGGTTTGAAATTGGAGCTTGAGAAACTTAAGGAGGCAGGGATCATTGAACCCACTGAGTCCTCGGAATGGTTGTTTCTGGTGGTTTTGGTCAAGGAAGGGGATGGAAACATCAGGATGTGTGTGGATCTTAGAGGGTTAAATTCCAACATTTGGGTCAATCGCCTGCCTTTGCCAAACATTAATGAACTGCTTTTATCCCTTGGTAAGGCAAGATACTTTTCCACATTTGATTTGTCTGCTGCGTGTCACCAAATCGATTTGCATGTTGATTTCAGACCCCTTCTTTTGTAACTCCGTTTGGAGCATATCGATTTTGTCACATGCCGTTTGGTCTTGCATCAGCCTTGGCTGTGTTCCAATGGTTGATGCAGGAATTGTTTGGTGGTTTACCAGGTGTATGTTATTTTCAGGATGATATTTTGGTGTGGGGTGGGTGCAGGGAGGAGCATGATGTCAGGGTTTGCAAGGTCATGAAGTATTGAAGGATAAAGGTCTGACCGTGAAACTGGCAAAGTGTCAGGTGGGGGTGGACAAGGTGACATATTTGGGCCATACCCTCAGTGCTGAAGGGGTCAGTCCAAGGGCAGGTTTGGTCCAGGTATTGAGGGATACCCCCGCGCCCACCAACAAGGAACAGTTGAAGGCATTTCTGGGGCTAGCTGAATATTATGTGAAATTTATACCAAATTATTCTGAGAAAAGTGTAGCTATGAGATCGTTGTTGAAGAAGTCAGCCAGGTTTGAGTGGTTTGATAAGTGTGGTGAGGAGTTCGATACGGTCAAGATCGATGTGGAGAATGCCCCATGTTTGAGGTCTTTCGACCCCAAGTTCAAAACCATGCTCATCGTGGATGCCAATGATGTGGGGTTGGGTGCGGTTTTGGAGCAGTGGAGTGAAGGGGAACTTAGACCAGTTGCATTTGCGTCTAGGACCTTAAGAGAGGCTGAAAAGAGATACTCTGTGATTGAGCGAGAGGCGTTGGCGGTGACCTGGGCGTCAAAACACTTTCGGACGTTTCCCCGGTGTATTCCGTATTTTGTGAGGACAGATCATAAGCCTTTGGTTCATGTGTTCTCTACTCTGGGCGTGGTGCCTATATCCCCCAGGATTGCCAGGTGGTTGGTGGAGTTAATGCAATACAATTTTGTCATGCAGTATCTGCCGGGGAGATCAAATATAGTGGCTGACTGTTTATCACGGTTACCTACAGTGGAGACCGTAAAGTGTCAAGGTGGTGATGTGGAGGTAGGGGAGTAACTTCAGGAGTTTCAGATTGCCTGCGTTATTCCTGCTGTGGACAAGGCCATTTGGGATGTAGAGAGCGACAATGATGCAGAATTGAGCTGGATTAAAGAGGGCCTTAGCAAGTGTTGGGAGGAGGTTAAGGATAGACCTGAGGGCAGGGGTTATACCCAAGTGTTGGATGAGTTTGCTGTGGGTCCGTGGGGTGTTTCTAGGGGTGCGAAGCTGGTTCCGCCTGTCAGTGTAAGAGGTAGGATTGTGGAGTTGGCCCACGAGGGACAGTTAGGACGCTCTTTGACTAAGAGGAGGTTGCGGGAGGAGTACTGGTGGCCTTCCATGGATCATGATGTGGAGGTTGTGGTGAAGGATTGCCATGCATGTGCTATGAGTGATAAGAGCAAAGTGATGTCTCCCCAGCCCATTCATCCTGTTTAAATTCCCATGGAGTTATGGTCTAAAGTGGCCCTTGATATCATGGGTCCCTTCGAATGTTTGCAACCAGAGTGCAGGTTTCTATTGGTACTTGTGGATTACACATCTAGATGGATTGAAGTGGCGGCTTTTGGTAGGGTTACTATAGAATGTGCCATTGCCTTCCTAAAAAAGGTTTATGATAGGGAAGGGATTCCAGCATGTCTGGTTACGGATAATGGGGTGCAATTTACCTCGAGAGTGATGAAAGAGTTCCTGGGTCGGTGTGGGGTGAAACACCATTGCACGGCATTATATAATCCCAATGCCAACGGCTTGGAGGAAAGGGCCAATGGTACCATTAAGGGTGCCATACAATTGGCTTTGGCTAATGGTCTTGATTGGCGGGAGGTGGTGTCGGAATACTTAGCGGCATACCGCAGAACTCCGTCTGTGAGCATGGGGAGGTCACCCTTTGAATTAATGAGGGGAAGAAAGACAGGCACCACCCTGAGATCCCTGGCTTTGGGTGGTGGTGGTCCGTGTAAGTTGGATCTGGAGGAAATACATCACAAGGTTTTGGCACGCCAGGAGGCTGTAAGATCTTCTCAGGGGAATAGGAAGGAGCTACAAGTTGCAGTGGGTGATGTTGTGTGTGTAAAAAACCTCAGATTTGTGCAAAATGGTGGTAGTGCATTTTTACCTGCCAAGAAGGTGCTTAAATGTGGCAAAGGCTATGTACTGTTGGAGGATGGCTCAACCTGGAGCAAGAGACGGGTGGTGGACCTTGAGGGGAGCAGTAAGAACATCATTGAAGATGTTAATGATGAAAGGGGTGATGTGTTGGATTTTGTACCCGGTGGAATGAACAGTGGCGTGGATGTGGAAGGTGGTGGACAGGTGCGTGAAGTGACTTTTGAAGGTGCCAGGGAGTGTCAAGCTTTGGGGGATGGCGTGATGCGGTCAGGCGAAGAATGTGTCAATGTGGGGTGTCCAGTTAGATGTTGTGGACCTCCCGTCAAATTCAGAGACTATGTGCGTTAGTGGTTAAATGTGTATTTCAATTATCAAATGTTATTCTGAGTGATGAACTCCTTTCACTTCTAATGTTATCTCAAACAATGTGTTTATTTTTAATTCATTTCATAAGTGTTTTGGTACATTGTATTGTTTTGTATTTTTGCTTTCGCCATGATTATTTTAAAGATTTCTTCATTATTGTTGACTGTATAAGGGAAGAGGATGTGTTGTATTCTGTAATGTAAGGTGGCGCGTGTGGAATGTGCGCTGTGTTCAGAGATCAACATTCCACACGGGCCAGTTGGTTGATCTTGGCTGATCCTCGGCGGTGGCTTCCTGCTCCGTGGGGTCCAGAATAAAGTTGTTACGTTTACCCTACCTGGTGTGGATCATTTCAGTTTCATTTTAAAATGAAGGTATAGGAAGAAGTTGAAAGGTGCACTTTCAGTGCTCTGCACTGAACGTTCCCTTAAACAGCAGGTGCAAGTGTTTGGGGTTTGTATTGTGTGTGGGAGTGGTGTGGTGATGGTATTTGTGGGGAGCGGGGGCCGGCTAGCAGGGAACATAGTTCCACTACGTCTTTTCATACACTTCGACCACTGGCTAAAGAACCCACCCAGCACGCAAAGGTGGAGGAAACATGTGGAGAGGAAGTTGCCCGTTCCTTGTGTTCAACCACCTCCTGGGCAGTCACTGATGGGCAGTTGATCACTTTGTATCCATATCAGGCCTACTGACCCGATTCAGGTGGGCATCTAGGGTGGTATATACATGTGGATCGCAACTCTAGCTCTGCTGAAACCAATGTCCTCCTGTAGTTCTGTGCCATGGGCACATCTCAGCATACTGTCTGCGTGCCGCAGTGCATGTCACAACCAAAGTTCTCTAAAGTACTATGACGGGTGATTGATGTGTCCGCGTGACATGCACAGCATCACTTTTCCCTATCCACCACGCCAACTGAGGTGTACACCACAAAGGCCCGATTCTATGCATTAGACCACTTCGGTAGCCAGTCTTTCCATCGAAAAAGATTCCACTGAAAGTTTTTTGATCGAAAAAATATGCATCGAATGCATATATGTTTGGGGTAAAGGGTTAATTTTCGTTGGGCTGGGTTTTTAAGGGTAAAAAAACAGGGGGGTTGGGAGGGGACCCCCAAACCCCCAAAAAATACAAAAAAATGCATTTGATGCAAAACATTTCGATGGATAATTTTTGATGCTAAAACTTTTGTTGGAAAGTTTTTGATGGAAAGACCATAAACCGACCACTTCTGCAACGTGATTGCATCATTGGGCTCTATGGGTGTGGCTTTGGTGCCCCCAAATCATTGGAGTGGGTATACCATAACAGAAAGCATTACTATTCACTGAATGCACAGATGACCTGCAATCCAGACCTCGCTATGAGGCACTACTGAACCAAATTGCCAAGGTCCCGGTAAACCAGTGATGCCCTGGTGATACAGAACAGCACCAAGATACATGGACACCCACAGAGGACAGTGTACCCTGATCTGGGGTAGGCAGGCAAACTGACATTTAAATAAGCACAGGTCGTAAGTAAAGATAAAGACAATGGGAATGGGGCAGAGAAGCAACACAGCCCACATTTTAGGTATACAAGTCCACACCCTCCCCTAAGCATGTTGCATATGGCCACAAGGAGACCACATAATATGGCCCACATCATGCAACCCTGGCATGCATTTCCATTGCAGCAATGATTTATTGGCCAATATGCACACAATTTCTGATTGCACTGTGCGTGGCGCGTAAAATAACCCACATCCCCAACCTCCCCCAGACACAGTGTGAAATGATGAAACACATTTGCCCAACCAAGTATGCATGGAAGTAGGCACCCAATCCCTAAGCTTAGCCAGAGACTCAAGTCACATCATGGAGGTCTTTCTATTTCAGGTGAAAAGTCATGTACCACACAACAGCATGGCCCAATTGGCATAGATTGCCTACGTAAGGCCTGTGGTTGGGCTCAGAATATTCAGGATGATGCCGCTGAGGTGTTGATATTGAACAGGGTGGTCAACACAAAAGCTAATTGTACGGCCAAGCTATTCCTCCTCCAGACTTGTATGCAACACTGGTGTGTTAGGGTGTGTCGTGGAAAATAACCAGTGGATTGGTGACCGTCTTTTTATAGCAGTCAGCAAAGCCAGCATACACAGGACAGCAGCAACCCAACGACAGAAGGAGGCTCAGTGCAGAAATTCCCCTCCTTTAAGGCACAGGCATTTATCTTAGACCAATCAGTATTTCGAGGACAGATTTCAATAATCGTATGCACTAGTCTATCGGTGAAAGCTTTTAACCCATCAGTGGGGGAGGGGAGGAGTTCTTCGTCTGACCAGTTGCTACATTGTTTTAGCAGTGTAAAGGTGTCCGTAGGAAGAGCAGCTCACATTAATTGATGTAGGTCTGCAAACGTGGGGCGGTAGCAATCGATGATGACCTGCAGTTCCTCTTGCAACTTAACTGGATCTTCTTGTATCTTGGGGAAAATCTGAACAATATTAAATAGGTCGGTGGCACTCCATGGTGCATGTACTGTAACTATGGTATTTCCGCCTCCAAGGAGCTGTCTAAGAGGAAGTGCACCGGTGTTGCTATTTGTGGAGGAACCTGGGAACCCTTCGAAGGGGCAGGAAATAGTGGAAAACGTATACTGAAAGAGATAGAGATAGGAAATCTGAGCTTGCAATGCAGCTGATATTGGGCTAGTCGCTAAGCTTATCGGGGTGGACTAAAGCTAGGCTGCGGGTTGGGTGGAATCCGGACTACCTGTTGATGCGGGACTACCCGGTTGAGGAGCTGATGTGGGATTCAGTATAGCTGGCTTCTAACTGTTCAGAATGTCCCCTGGGGATTCCTTCAGTGGGGGGGGGCGCACCTTGGATGACAGGGTCCAGGCGGTTATCAATGCAATTAACTGCGCTCACCAACTCACACATTTCAGTCTTCTCTTCTTCCGCGTACGCTCTGCCTATTTCCCTGAATCCGCGGTCATGCCTGCCAGCTCTCCCAACCAACAAAATCATCTTTCCTGGGCCCACAGGGATCACTGGGAGTCGTGTCCGGCGACAACCTGAGTTTCGCCACAGGGCAGCGGGAATCCAACGTTGCAGGCACCAATCTTGTAGTGGAAAATAAGCAAAGACTCTTCCAGTGGAATGGTGAACGTTCTTTTAATAGCAACCAGCAATGCCAGCATACACAGGAAAACAGGAACCCAATGACAGAACGAGGCTGGGCGCAGCAACTCCTCCTCCCCTAAGGCACAGAGATTTTAAACAGGAGAGCACACATACATTTCAATGGAAAGGGAGGTTTCAGACATAGCACAATATTGTCAAGCAACGACGTTTCGGGTGAATGTTCACTTTCTCAGCATGAAAGACTTAGGCAGAGGCTACGCCTTCACGCTCGGGAAGGCATAATCAGTGTTACATTTCTATTCCTGCTGTGCAAGCTACTTCTATGTTTCCCACACAGGTTGGGACATACGGGCCTGCTCACTATGTAACAACTTCTGTCTGCTAAAGCCGCCTTGCCTAGGAAAGTGGCACTCTAAAACACGCTTGCATATGCCAGAAGGGAAGCGCAAACACGTCAGAGGCGAGAACTGTGGAAGCGAGCACTGCCGGGCACGTGGCGGAGAAGCATTTGAGGTTAGAACATGTGCATTAGAACATAGGGCTCAAATAGCAGTGACAATAAGGTCCGATTAAACATGGCAGTTAGCAATGGCTGATCTTCATTATAAGGCAGCAAGGTGTTTAAGGAGTTCATTAAAAATGACAAAATCCGGGTTCACCCCCAGAGGTGAGAGCACTCATATCTACATGATGTAAGAAAAGGCCCTTAGCACAGTAACACAAAGTTGGTTAGTTGAGTATTTCATAAATAAATGATCCCTTCAACATGCATTTCTTCAACTCTAGGTGACTGGCTTTCTGCAGCTACAAGTGGCTAATGACACCCATCAGGAACCCTGGGATGCGTAGAGGTACAGGTGCCTCAACCAGAGAGGGGGAGCCCATTGTGTGCTGGTCAGAAAAAGTGGGTATGATTGTTGCTAAGTGGGCAATTCAGAGGCGTAGCCAGGATTGTCTCACAAGTGGGGCCTGAATCTAATGTAGTTGGGCCCACTGCAGTGGCATTATCATCTGTAAATGCCCACTAAGTGCTGCTCAGTGGACATTTACAGATTTTGGGTGGTCCTGTAACGCTCACCTGGTATCCACGGGGACGTCACTCAGCCTGTTCTGACCTCTTACGACCTCGAACCCTTCCCTGGAGGCTATTCAACTGGAGACTGGGCCTGAAACACAGGATTGGTAGAGTTTAACTCCCTATTGTCTCTGTGTGCTTGAACCCCTTCTTCCCCGGGGTCCAACCCTTCCCTTTGATCCACAGCTCACCTTGTTTTGTTGGATAGTGTGCTCTCCGTCCTGCCTTCAGCGCAGGGGCACGTTGATTGATGCAGGCTCGTTGCTGCCTAGTTACTTCACTGGCAAGAGTCCGACAGGTAAGTATAATGAGTCTTTTGAACAGTTCTCTAACTTCGTTCCTTTCCTTCCTTAGATGATGGCCGGCGTCCGGGGATGGCGGCGTGCTGCTGAGATGAGTAGCGCTGAAGGTGAGTGAGAGCGCGATGCACCCCTTTCGTATTTGCATTGAACTGAGTTCTTTTTCTGTGTCTTTTAGGTGCCGTGACGTTTTCAGCGTGGGTGCCGGTTATGAAGAACAAATGCAGTGGGTAAGCGCGGTATGTGGCGCCTCTAGATGTTTCCACGCTAACCTGGAGTGTCTTTTCCCTCTTGCAGATGGATGAGAAGTTCCAGAGACAGAGTTCCCCCAGAGCGGCTGGGATTCAGGTAAGCATTTGAAGCTCGTATAGTATTTAAAAATAAGCGAAGATTTGCAGAATGCTTACTAATGCCTTTTTTCTGTTCTTTTCCCTTTTCCTTAGAAAGCTGCGTGCCGGGATGGGAATGACACTGCCGAAGATGCCCGCAGAACAGAAGGAGCGATGAGTGATGGGCAGAAGCGCCGCAAGGTAAGGCTGTTCCTGACAGTGTTCTTGTTCTTGCAGGAGCTGAGCGCAGAAGAAAGATGCAGGCCTACTGGAGACCGATCCGAACACGGTGAGTGTCACGCTGCAGGTGCAGAAAACGCAAAGCATTTTTCTCAGCCTGGGTGTGGCTTAAATAGTCTCTGGGTATCCCAGGTGCCTCTGGGCTGAACCACACCCAAAAGACTAGACCGCACATGCAGTTCTGGGAACCGAAATATGTGGGGCATCCATCTTGTCCCCATCAATGCACTACAAGTCCAATCCTCAATGTTATTCTATGGGAGTGAGTGAGTCTGGTGCCACAAGCGCCAAGTCTGACTCCAAGTGGGTCTTTGGAGGGATGGAGAGGCCCTTGAGGGCCATGTAAGTGATCGTGGCCTGGCTCCAGCCTGACATCTTGGAGGGCTGGGGACATGAGGGGCAGGAATCATGACAGGTCCTTGCCTACTCAGGCCCTACCCTGTCTACACTTCAGGCAATTCTACACAACATGTGCATTCAAAGGAACATCCCCATTCCTCCAGAAGTGGATCCCGGAATACTGATGAGGAGGATGTTGCTGGGAACTGCATGCAACGGATATGGATGGAAGAGAAGGACGTATCGTACTGCATGAACTTAATGGCAACTATTTCTGGACACAAACATATGCACCTTTCAGCAGACTATTGTACATCACTAAAATCACATCTATGATACCACCAAAAGGAGTACTGAATTATTTTGTCTGAATACTAACAGCATTTTTTACTCAAACCTTTCCATGCTCTCTCACCACCATCATCCCCAAAACCCATGCCCTCCTACATCTCTCATTCCCAACACCATTCCCTCCCAATTCTCTCATCCCCAACACACATGACCCCACCACCTTCACCCCGAACACCAGTGCCCTGTCGCTACCCTCACCCCCAACACCCATGCCCCTCTCCTGTCCCCAGAGCCAATGACTGTGCTATGACAGTACCTACTTTTCTGCATGCTTGCCATGTCCCATTGTAGCTGGTGGGGCCTGCAACAGTGTCCGTCCTGAGTGCAGTACACGAATGCTAGGGTCAGATCCTTCTGTGGGCGTGGCAGAGATGGAGTCACCTGTGTATCCCTGGATTTACTGGAGTGTGAGCATAATTGCTCTCAGCACAGTTTCATTACTTGCTGACATGGCTTCTGCCATCTCCTCCACCCCCTGCCAAACCAGGGTGATGGCAGCAGTGTCATCTGCAATTATTCTGCTCTGCCTCTCAATGGTGATGGCCATCCATCTTGATGCCACCTGCTTGGGAAATCCTCTCCATAGCTTCCTGGCACTGCTCAACCAGATTCTATCCCTCCCATAATATTTCAAGGGTTTGTGGGGGTATCATGCAATGAAGGTCATAGGTCTGCTTCTGCTCTAATGGATGTGTGCCATACACTGTTTTGTCGTCATCATCATCAGTCATTTTCCTGACGAGGGTGCCTCTGCAATGCACAGCCTTTGGGTGTATTGGTGACCAAGAGCAGCTGCAAGTGGATCTTCGTCATGTGACCTAAGCCCCACCCACCTGACAAACACTGCTCATCTTTTGGCGCCTTCTTGTTTTCCCGCCAGATGAAGAAACGGGCAATTCCTGTTTGGACCTGTTTGGACAGGAATGTCCCAGAGCCAGAACCCCTGATCATCTAACATCAGGTAAGCTTCCTCGAATATGTGTTTCACCCTTCTCTCCCAATAGCCCATCCCTACCATCACCATTCATTGCCAACCACGTCGCTTATGCAACATACTGCATGCTCTCACCCGTGTCATCATAGACACATCAGCACTCCATCATCCATCACTACATGAAAACTAATGCTCAACAATGTCTGCTCAGCAATCAAGGACATCCAACCAGAACCTAGATGTCCTCATCCCCAATGGATACAATATCCCACAAACCTCAACAACAAGACCGTCCAAACAAGATTGGCGGAGGCCTTGCCATCATTAACAAGGAATCATGGCCATACAACCACTGGATGTCACCACCATTGGCTCTTTCAAAAAACTTTCCTCCCACTTTCCGCACTCACCAGTGGACACAGTCCCTTTTCACCACATCTACAGAGCATTCAAGCCCAACTCCTCCTTCATCAAAGACTTTACAGACTTGGTCACCACCATGTCTCTTATGCATGCCAACAACATCTTCCTCAGCAACTTCAGCATCCCTGGCAACCCAGCCACCAAGTCAGTGAAGGAAGATCTCTAATGCCTACTCATCACTCTGGCCTCCTGCTTCTCCTTGACCTCTCAGCAGTATTTGACACAGTAGACCACCAGACACTCACTGCCAATATACATCGCTGCATGAGGATCAGCAACATCTTTCCTCAGCTCGTTCAAATCCTCTCTTGCTAATTGCCATCAGTTCGAACAAATGCATTCCTCCAGATCACCAACTTTACCACCTTTCTCTTCTGTGGAAAATCAATGCCATCATTGCAGAAAAAAATGTCAGATCTGCTGTAAAAGTCTTGGTCCTCTCCCACTTGCAATGTAATTGACATTTATAGGGCATACAAAAACCAGCAAGAGCAACTTGGTTCTAGCGGAAAAGAACTAGGCAGACAAAAAAAGTGTAAACAGCCAGTTATATTTTAAAAAGATAAGTCTTCAGGGCCTGGTGAAATAAGAGATGGTCCCTCAAAGCCCGCTTTGCCCGGAGAGCAGCATTCCAAAAGATAGCAGCATCCACAGAAATGGAACGCCGGCCCACACGGGCAAGCCTGAAGCTGGGAACCGAAATCCTCAAAGTAGAGGGCGAGTGCAAGGGCGAGCTGGGATGTAAGGCCAAAATGTATCCTGCAGGAAAACAGGTCCAGTCCCATAAAAGGCACGATGGACCACGCAGTGGGCCTTGAACCTAATGTGCTTAGACACTGGGAGCCAATGAATGTTCCGCGAGCAGCCTAGTTTTGCAACCCTTGCAACTGCTGCAGCAGATACTCTGGCTGAGCAAGATAGAGCGCATTACAGTAATCCAGGGAGCCGGATGCCAGAGAGGAGACCACCAAAGACTGATAATGAGTGGGCAAATATGGAAGCACTTTCCGCAGAATGCAGAGTTTAAGAAAATAGACTGGCAGGCAGTACTGATCTGACTCTGCACGGAGAGGGAGTTCGACATTTTAACCCCCAATTTCTTCACCACCGAAGTGGGCGTAGGCAGGGGGCCGAGTATGGCTGACCAGCATGAATGAGACCAGCAGGACGATACAACGGCAGAACCCACTAGCAAAACCTCAGTCTTGTCACCGTTAAGGTGAAGCTAGTTCCTGCCCATCCACAAATGAGTAGCCAGAAGGCAGGACTGGCAACGCTCAGCTGACGTAGACTGAGACAGATCGAGCTGCATGAGAATCTGCAAATCGTCCTCACAAGAAAAACAGCAAAAACCAAAAGAGTGAATCAACTTAGCAAGAGGCTGAATATACAAATTAAAAAGAAGAGGAGAAAGAGCGGACCCCTGAGGAACACCACAAGTGAGGGGCTTACAGAGACTGGGAGCGATCCGTAAGGAATGGGGCAAACCATTCTAGGACCAGACCTGAAAGGCTGGCTGCGGACAGGTGTTCCAACAAAATGGTGTGGTCTATGGTGTCAAATGCGGCCGAAAGGTCCAAAAGATCAAGGCTGCCATGCCCACCTGATTCACAATCTGGGCCAAATCGTCAGCCACTGCAACCAAGAGCGATTTGGTAATACGACCAGGACGAAAACCTGCTTAGAAGGGGTCACCCCGAGAGAGAGGAGCATAGAAGCAGCCTCACTAGAGCTTCCAGGAGTTTCATAGGAAACCTGAGCAGTGAAATAGGGTGGAAATTAGAAAGAATAGAAAGATTGAGATTCAGCTTTTTAAGAAGAGGAAAAATAAGAGCGTGTTTAAGAGGGTCAGGAAAATGAGCTGATGGAAATGAGGCATTAGCCACCACTGTAAGCAGGTGCAAAATGCTAGGGCAAATCACTTTGAGAATCTTGAGTGGGATGGGATCAGCCGGAGAAGCTGATTCAAGGGCAAGCACGGCCGTAGACACAGCCGCTTGTTTGCAGACTGGAAAAGAAGACCAGCATGGAGGAGACATGAGACAGGTAAGGAAGACTGCCCGCCCCACCCCCGGCGACAATGCAAACGCTTGGGTGACCATCATTTTCTTATGGATGATGATTTTATCATCAAAGTAGTTGGATAACGCATCACATAGCCCTTGGGATGGGGCCACTTCGTTAGAAGCCAGGGGTGAAGAGAGAGAGCGAACCACCGTAAACAAAACCCTAGAAGAGTTGGCAGAGGCCACGACACAGGCCGCAAAAAAGACACACTTGGCGTTAGTAATGGGCAGCTGATAGGCAGCAGTGGCCTAATGGAACACCAAGCAGGCCGGTGCACAGTATGAAACACACCATTTCCGCTTCGCCTGCCTGCAGGCCAGCCGCAACTTGGCAAGGTCAGCCAAGAACCAGGGCTAGGACGGTCGAGCACGAGAACGACTGGCTATGGGAGGTGCCAGAGAATCTGCAACAGTAGAGAAAACAGTAGCCAGAGACAAAAAAATCGCAGGGAACATCACCAGGCTGTTGCTGGGTAATGGCTGGCGCGATGTCAGAGAAAGGCAGGTCATGCCCCAATGGCGCTTAGGAGGACGGGGAAGTACCGGAGGAGGTACCAAAGCTGGGAAAATCACCAGAAAAGGTGTCACACTTGGATGTGGCAATGCCCTTTTGGAAGGCCTTCTGGCGACTACCTTGGCACTCCTGTGATGTGTCGTACATACTACAGCATGACTCATCAAAGGACTGTGCAAATATGACCACATAATGCTGACCCTTATTGAACTCCCGATGCGAGCATGTATTATCTTCAAATCCTGCTGCATCATCTACAAGGCTGTCACCCTGAAGTCTCCGAGCCACTTTAATGAGAAGCTCCGCATCTTTGTTGGCCTTTGATCCACCAGAAGTAAGTACATGTGCAGACCTGAACTCAGCCGGTGCAGGAAGTAAAGAATCAGAAGACATACCTTCTGTGTCTATGCCCCGATACTCTGGAAATTCCTCCCTGTCAACACTTAAGTGGCCCCCTCGCTTCTACATTTCTGGAAGGAGTGCAAGACCCTCCTATTCAAGGAATGGCTCATCATTAACCCCTAAGTCTACAAATCTTCCATTTACCATCCTAGCTTAGAGTCGGTGATCTGCTCACCACTGTTTACTCCCCTGGTTGCTTGTAGATCCTCTGCTACCAATTGCCCCCTCCTCTGTATCTTCCCGCACCCTTGTATCTCTGCTTCCTTCACTGTGTCCTTCCCCTATTATTTGTAAACTGATATGTTGCTTCCCAAAGGTAGGTCTGTGCTCAATACGTACCTTAATAATAAAAGTGTGAGGGAATGGTGTGGAAAGGGTGGGAAGAGAAGAGGAGTCTGAACATGTTAGGAGTGCATAGTAAATCCTTTGCCCTGCATATTCTGTCTGGCTACCTTCGGTGCCTGTGGAGAGATGCCTGAATTGCTGTCACTGGGAATGTTATTACAGGAATGATTGTGGATTGCGGACAGATTGTGTGCAACTCAATGTCATTCATGTAGGCACGAGGCGTTGACATTACACTCGGGGTGTCTGTGACTAGCATCCTGGCCTACATGCACACCGTGATGTTTGTTAATGGTATGGGTCCGACAACAAGTGCAGACTGGTGAGGTGGCTGTAGCTGCAGTGGTGATCTGAGCAGCTGACACACAGGATGTGTGTTGTTGTGATGATGGTCGTGGTAGTAGCAGCTGCCGCTTGAAGGGCAGCAGTGGGGGTGATGATGGTGGTGGTAGTGGCTGCTGTCACCTGAAAGACAACTGTGATGGTCACAGTGGTGGTTTGAGCAGTAGTGTCCCTGATGCCTGAGGTGGGGGATGGTGCTGGCGGTCAGTATGTTCCTTGGCTTCATGGATATGGATGTGGTGAGCACAGACAAGGAAGTGGCAATAGCAGGCTTGCCTGATCATTTCTGGCGACTGCCAGAACTGTGCGCGCATCCTTGGGTGTTTGGCTGGAGTATGGCACAGTGGTAGAAGTACCAAACTCTGCCTTGGAGTAAATCCTTTGCCCTGCATGTTCTGTCTGGCTACCTTCGGTGCCTGTGGAGAGATGCCTGACTTGCTGTCACTGGGAATGTTATTACAGGAATGATTGTGCATTGCGGACAGATTGTGTGCGACTCAATGTCATTCATGTAGGCAAGGGGCATTGCCATTACACTTGGGATGCCTGTGACTAGCATCCTGGCCTACATGCACACCGTGATGTTTGTTAATGGTATGGCATGGCTTTACGAAGCATGTTTGGGTTTTACAGCCAAGTAGCCCTGGGAACATTTTGGCTGCGTTGTGCTCAGTCTACACAATGTATGTGGTCACCCCACAGGCCACATGTGGGTCCAGGTAATGTTGTGGCCGGTGAGGTTTGATGGTAATCATCATGTTGTGCCCCCTGGTTGATGGTGCTGCTTACAGTGACCTTGTTGCAGCTGCTTCTTGGCAACATCCTTCGCTATGTCTAACCGGTATGTGGGGGGGTGGATAGTATGGGATCATGACATTTGGTCTGCATATGGCTGTCCGGCCCAGATGTGCCTGGCAGGGTTCATCATGTTTTGTGTCTGTATGTGAGTGAAGGATTCAGTCTATGGTTGTTGGGGAAGGACTGGGGATCTCACAAAGACTCCAGGCCAAATGACAGGCACTGCAAAAGATTGCTGTGGTACTTTATGTGAATGCCTTTTCTTACTGCATGCCCTAGTATAAGGGTGTGTCCTGCCTTGGGCCCTCATTGTGAGGGCCGTTGTATTGGTTGTACCCATTGTTCATGTGTAATGGTGGGCACTGGGTCTAGAGATTGACAAGCAGAGCATGGTTTCCAGTTGGATATGGCTAATGTCATTAGCAAATGGTCCTTCATCAACTCACTGGGGTCTGCTTGGCTGTCAGCTCTGACCTGGGCCGGCCCGATGTCCTCCAGTCTTGCTCGGTGGAGGATGGAGCTGCCCGTTTCCTCCCATCGGTTCGGTCAGCTTGGGCAGCTTAGCTGTGCCGCCCCCTGTGGCTGCTGCCTCATTGCAGTGGTGTGCAAGCAGTCTGCACTTGAGATCATGTCACCTCCTCTTAATATTTTAGTTGTCCCGGGGCACTTACCAACTCCCACCAGCTTGTCCTCCACCTCATTCAAGATGTATGTATTCCTTTGGGGTGAGGTTTTCTGACACTGGGGGCCTAAGAGCTCTTTGGAATGGGCCACACCTCGATAGGGGTCGGCTCTGTCTTTGAGAATGTTTGCTTCATGATCTTCATTGCAGGCGCTTTGCTCTTCCCTGTTTCAGATGACACCATTCCACCCTCCTCCACCGTTGAATGGCAGCTTGAAATAGGTGACTTGCCATGTGTTCGGAATTTCCAAGATGGCCACCACTCAGCTTCCCATTTCCGCTGGGATGCTGTTTCCACATAGCACTAATTCCACCATATATGTGGAGGAAACGTCAATGCCTCCATTAAGAGTTGGCGTAATGGTTATTTCACATATTTTTGGCAAAACTGCTGGGTGGTGACATGTTTTGGCAGTATTGCTTCCATTCGGAATTACTGTCACTGCAAGGGACGTTCGTTAAGGCTCTTCCATGAACTCAAGCCTTTTTTTTTGTCGCCAAGCTCGTAACGAGGCCGAAAGTATTCCCTACGCAATGATTGACAATTTGCTGCACCAGCCCATAAAAAAATATGCAATTAATAACACTTCACTGGACAGGCCATTCAGAGAAAACTACGATGAAGTCTTCTTCGGTGAACAGGTCCTTTGAAGAAAAGAAAACGAACAGCCCTTCACCTGACAGCCACTTAGAGAAAGGACACTCAAAAACACGTATGGCACAGACCGTTTTACAAATATACCTCACATACCAAGGGCACTTCTCCATTCCCCCATTTTGTACAGTCCTTGCAAGTGCTCTGCCCAAATTCCCACACACTCTAAGAAAACTCCACGCCAACTCTTTTGGCCATTTCCTTTTCAGCACTCCCCCCTCCCCAACCCCCGTTTGCCCCCATACTCTTTGTTTGGAGCACTAATTGTGTGTTGGCGCTGACGGGGATAACCCCTCTGGCAAGTGGGTCACAGGATCCGAAGTCACAAACCTCGCATAAATGATGACTGAACTACCATGACATGTGCACCCTAATTAATCCCAAAGGTTTGTATGTCAAACGCGGCTCCTTGATCATTGCACCTTAAAACCCTGATTAGTTCCTCAAACATCGCTGGCCATCGTTCCTAAACTCAGCCCCTGGGTCATCACAGTCAGGCACTTTCCATGATTAATATGGCGAGCCCTCCCGAGGTAATGGGGCGAAGTTTTGAAAGGCCTTGTGGCTATTTCGGGTTTATAGTCAAAGAGTCGAATACAAAAGGATCGAATGCAATACTTTCGAACCAAAAGGATCTAAAAAAAAAAAAAATTTGAATGCAAGTTTTTTTTTGTTTTGTTTCTATACGAAAAAAAAATACATCTAAAAAAGGCATTCAAACTTTTTTTTCCGATCCTTTTGTTTCGAAAATATTGCATTTCGAAACTATGGGCCTCATTACACGATAGGCGGTAAACCATGGCGCTATTAGCGCCATGGTTCATGCCGGTAATTTACCGGTACCGCCTTGGAGGAAAGGGGAATTAACGCCCTATTCCAAGGTTGGCGGGGCGGTAATTCCCCCTTCCCCCATTGCCCTTCCCCATTCCCATTTCTGCCCCATAGGGCATAATGGGAATGGGGAAGGCGCTAATTACGGTACCGCAAATTGCAGTACCGTAATTAGCACCCTGGTCCCTTTGCGGGTTGGATTTTTAACGCCTGCAAAAAGCAGGCGTTAAAATCCCCAACCCGCAAAGGGACCTCGTAGTAAGGCGGCAAGGATTTACCGGTACCGGTAAAATACCAGTACCGGTAAACCCTTACCGCCTACCGTGTAATGAGGCCCTATGTATTTGTTACTTTCACTGGACACCCTATTTCGGATTGCTACCATATGCTGTGTGTGTGTTTTTCACGGACAGCTTGTTTTTTCCTGTGCTATTTCTAGGCTAGAGAGAGTCACAAGCCCAGGGTGTGGATGTTGTGGTAAATCAGACATAGGAGACGGACAGGAGGACATGTTTCTCAACAAATTGGTTTTATTAAAGGAATGAATGCCTCTCCTGTTCCTATCTCTAAGATGATGGATTCCCTACTCTTCAAAGATAATAATAAACGAGAGTTCGCCAGGATGTTTCACAGCAATTCTGTCCTCCATCCAAACCTATTCTAACATGGAACCTGTCCCTATCACTCAAGAAAGAGCACCACAAACTTCACCTAGGTAAGACTAATCCCCCATTACTTTGCCTGTGTTGGCTGGTTTCTGACCGCCAGCCAGTTGTGTGCTAAGTCCTCTCTCTTTTTTTCTTCCTAGAGCCAGTTGCTCCGGACCCCCATGCAAATGTTCTGATCAGTTCAAATAGTTTCACACTTTATTGGAATAAGTCGTCTTGTGAGTCCGCTCCCTGTCTGTCACAACAGGCTTTGTGAGTTAGTCTTTGGTTCCTTGTTTCACCTGGCAATGTTTTTTTGCACCAGCTATTGGTTGGTGGTATTCTGATATGTCTGAAATCTTTCTCTCTTGTTCATCCCTGCAGAGTGGCTCTCCACCTTGTGGTTTATTGTTTGCATTAGCCGTTCATCCGTTCCTGTGCTTCCTTGCTCTAGAGCCCAGTTCAACGTATGACTTCTTTCACCCCTTCTGTCTGACTGGCATTAAGGCAGAGATCATTAGCAGCACACCAGGACTGAATATCGGACAGAGAGTCAGGGTTGAGCGAGGGGGAGGAAAAGGATGAGGGTAGTCTGAAAGAGAGCTGTGTGTCAGCTGCATAACACTAAAAGTTGGAGGTGAAGGTAGTGATCAGGTGGGCCAGAGGGGCTATGTAGACATTAAAAAACCAGGGGGTGGATTAGATCCCTGGGGACCCCACAAGTAGAGAGAGGGATAGCAGAGAGAAAGGAATCGAGTTCTACCTGGGAAGGACGGTCAGAGAGAAAGGATGCTAGCCACACCAGGGTGTGATCAGTGATGTCCAGTGTCTCACGGAGACGGGAGATCAGGATGTTGTGGTTTACTGTATCGAAAGCAGAGGAGAGGTCAAGAAGAATGAGGACAGAGGGAGAGTTAGAGTCAAGGTTTCAGAGCAGGTCTTCACGGGTGTTCTGAATAGCAGTTTCCGTGCCTCTGGATGGTCTAAAGCCAGACTGGTGGTGATGGAGACAACCAACAGATTCAGTATGGAGGGTAAGCTGAGAGATAGCCAACTTCTCCAGAAGTTTTTGTCCAGGAAAGGAGTGATGGAGATCAGGTGATAGTTTGCTGGAATAGTAGGGTCGGCAGAGGGTTTTTTGAGCAGAGGGTGCACAAGAGAAAGTTTTATCTGGAGGAACTTTTTGATGATCTCACTGTGAGACCCCCGTGACCAGTTTCAAGTTGCAATTCAGATAGTGTCGCATAGGTGTAAGAAAAAAACGAAGACTAAGAGTTCCCTTACTCCGTTTGCTTGTGAAGAGGTTTGTATTTTTCAACACACCTTATTACTGTGCCACAGTTGTATGAAATAGAGTTCAATAGATGCCATATATTGGTGATCAAAAGGATATAGATTTATTGGTGGCCATTTCTGATTACATGTGTTTTGGCATTGTCTATGCCTTTTTCAAATCAGGACATATTAGTGATCTGTGGTATTCTATAAAATCATGAAAAACAAACGAGATACGTCATATTGTCAGCATATAAACATATTTGCAATCCAGAATTATGCCCCAATCCCAAAGGTGCCAAAATATACAGTTATTGATACAATTGAAACAAGAAAAATAATAATATCCATATAAGACCGAGATTTCAGATGGGGGATCGGCCAGGTAAGTAGGGAATTTGAGAATAAAAAAGAGAAATCAACCATAGGGGAAGAGAGAGAGAGGAGGAGAAAAGAAACAGAATCCATAGAAAATGATTATGTAGTCAAGTATCTCCATATTTGCAACATACATAGAATACATATTACGATGTAGCCTGCATACCACTGTATTATTAGGTTCCACAAAGATTGCGACTGGCTATTATACTAAGTACGTTTAACTTCATATCCATATCCCTTATCATAGAGCATTGTTAATCTAATAAACTTTGTGTTTAACCCTACATTTGCGTGCTCATATATTGCGCAAATATTCATGAGATCTCCTTACCCTTCGCCGTTACTCATAGGTGCAAAGTTGTAGAGCTAATTCATTATTACTGGGGTAAATCCCATCTGTGTCAAAAAGAAACAATGGGAAATGTCATAATGTCAGTCTGGTATACTGACCTTATAATAAAAATGATATAATTGTCGCGTCCGTATGCTCCTTCGGCAAAGTGCGTACAATTAATGCCATAATGGCTGTGGTTGTGGCAGCTTGTCAATTGGTTGACTCATGTCTCTATTTATTTTGATCTGTTTCCTTGAAGTAATGCGCTACAGAACAGCCTTCGCATCCTGTGCCATATTTTATTACACTTTGTAAATAAAAATTGTATTCATGGTTCTTAAGTTTGATTTTCAACAATTAAAAGCTTGTGTTTCGGCCATGCGTACTACAAGCCCCCCCGTGCCTTAATACTACGGTTAAGCACTGGAAAATTTGGCGTTGGGGCCAGGCGCAATGTTAGCATGTCCGTAACAAAGGCGGCACGGATAGTGACCGCATAGGCTAAAGTAGTAGGTGGGCTTGCTGGGACCACTAAGGCTTACCTGTAAATGTCTGTTTCTTGCGGCTCGCATCGAAAAAGATGGACACGAGAATGTTTGAGAGAAGTTGGGAAGCTCCAGTACCTGGTTCTTGGCAGCATTGCCCATCTGGGGAGGAGATATGATATGATATGGCATTTATAACGTGCCTGTACACATGTGTTTCAAGGTGCGATGAGGCAAAGGAGGGGGAACAGAGGGAAGACAGACAGCGATCCTACTAGGCCAGTTGTTATTCAGATTGCGCAAGTGCATGGGAAGGGGGAGAGGACAGTGCAGTACATGGGATAATAGAATAAATAACAAAGTAAACGTACGGCCAGCTGGTGGCAAGTGCAGGGGTAAGTGCAGACATCATGTATCAAGTGCTGGTAGTGGGACTGTAGGGATACAGAAAACAGTCCCCAAGTGCGGGGTTTTGAGGAAGGCAGTGCAGGCGTGCGACTGGCAAGGGAGGGGACCTGGGCACGAGAACAGAGGGTGGCCAGGTACCCAGTGCAATTTCAGTTTCAGCCAGGAAGTCAGCAGGGGAGAGGAGGAGAAAAAGCAGAAGCAAAGAGAAAGGTTTTGAGGTGCTTATGGAACCGGAGATGATTCTCCTCGAGTTTCAGGGAGGGAGGCTGTTCCAGAGGGAGGCCCCAGCCGAAGAAAGAGATCTGGAGGTGGCTCCTCCATTCGGTGCAGAGCCACGGCTTCAACTTCTTCATGGTTGGTTCTCCCGTGTCGGTTCCTCCTGTCTGTGACTGACAGGACTTCGGCGTCGCTCCTGCTGGATACTGGTGTGCCGTGTTAGTGGCAAATATGTTTCTGGGATTCTGCGTTGCAGTGCTCCGCAGGCTCTCTGCCTTCCTGGACTTGGCAGCGTTCCACGAGTCTCTGGTTTCCTCTGCCCATCACACTCTGCGTGATACTGCCTCCACTACTTCTGGGAGGGAGGCACCCTTTCCTCTGCGCTCCGGTGAAGAATTCAGTCCCTAGCCCTCAGGCCAGCTTTTCCCCCTACTGCAGGGGTCACAGGTCTTTTAAGTTCCTCCCATAATTGAGAGGAAAGGTTCCACTGGTTCCAATCCTTATACAGACATGTTACTGAAGCTTGGTCGGAAACCAACCAGCCACCTTTAATAGGCCCTGCATCCTAAAGTATTGCTCAATTCTGACATAGCCAACAAACACTTGTGCATCTGTATTTCAGGGAGGTGTAGAAAACCACCTTCTTGGGGTTTCCTTGTCGGCAAAGGGGGGTCATCCCCAGTGGGATCCCGCTTGCCTTGTCCCCTAGGGGTTATTAAGCATAGCAGGCTACCCTCTCTAGTCCCAAAAGGGGTGGCTCGTGTTTGGGGAGATGTGATGAATTCCTTGGATTCGTCACATACCCGTTCTGTTGGTTTGGAGCTTCCGTCTAGTTGCTCTAATGGGAAGCGACTGAGAAAGTCCATATTCTCTTGTTCCTTTCCCCGTCGATGTTCTACAGTGAAGCAAAAAGGTTGCAAGTCTGAGAACCACCTCATTACTCTGACGTTGGAGTATTTTGATAGACACTGAACTAGATTTTCACCATGTCAAGTAATAATGTAGGTTGCTAACGGCCCACTTTATAGCCAGAGCCTCCAACTCTAAAGTTGCATAAACAATTTCCAACTGGTGTACAGGACTGGATGTTCTTGCCCATCTTGCAACAGTGAGATAATTGCTTCTAGGCCTACTTTTGACGCGTCAGCCTGTAAGTTGAACTCACTGTTGAAATCGGGCATCTTCAGAACAGTTTCATCAGAGAGTATCTTTTTTTTCAATGAGCTTTTATTTAACATACTGTGGATACAGGCATGAGTATAAGAGTCACACTTCAAGAGACATAGTGGCAGGGCCCACATAGTGTCATATTCCTTGCACCCCAGCAACATTCCAATATCCCTGAAGTCCATCACAGCACAAGATGTCTGCCCTTTATCCCCCCTGCAAGCCAGCATTATTATATCAATGAGACTTGCCTCATGATTGGGGGTTTTGCCACAAATGTCGGAAAGCTTTCAGCATAGTCAATGAAGGGTCTACAAGGCTGAAACATGTCTGGGGTTGCTTGTGTTTCTGTGCAGAAGGGACCTGGCCTAGCAGTTTGGGCTGGACGGCTTCCATTGGTGGCAGTACCTCACTGATTTTCACTTGGCTGGACCCATTTTGCAATGTCACAGATGAGCTAAAAACGGTGGTGTGGAAGGTTGCCCAGAGCAGCGCCAGTGGTTCAGATTAATTTAAAACCTTTCACCCATCACTTTTTTTGGTTATAGTGGGTCTCCAAGTATTAACATATTTCCCATATCTCCCCTCACTCGGTGCAGTGATTTTGTCCACCACCAAGATATCCCACACTTTCACCCACCACATTTGGATCACAGGGCCTGCCGTGGAGTTCCAGTTCCTGGCAGCAGTTTGCTTGACGGCCAAAATGAGATGTCAAATCAGAGATGCCATAGGTCTAGAGATTGGAAACACCCCACCACCTGTATCACCCAATAATAGCACCTGGGGATCCATCGGAAGAGATAACCCTGTAATATCCTTGATTTAGCCAATCCGTCCTTCCAGAAAAGACCCACCTTCCCACATGTTTCGGCCATGTGAAACAGAGATCCCACTTCAGAGCACCCACACCAGCAATCAGTTGAGTAGTCAGGGGACATGTGATGGTGTTGTTCAGGTGTTAGGTACCATCTATAGCAACATTTATAGGAGCACTCTGTCAGTAACACATCTAGAGGATTTGTACATTCGCTCCCATATTCACACCCATGCTTCGTCTTCGATCTCCCCTGCCAAGTCTTCATCCCACTTGCACATGTATTGTAGTCGTACCACTGGGTCCCCCATGTCCAACAGCCTGTATATGCGAGAGACTCTACCCCGAGATGACCCCCCCAGGACATTCAATTCAAGAGCATTCATTGGCCTGGTGACCCCCTGTTTCATGAGAGGGTGAGAAGCCCACTGTCGCAGTTGAGTGCAACCAAACCACTCAGTCTCAGGTAGGGAAAAAGCTTCCCTGCATTCGATGAAGGTAAGTGGGCGTCTTTCCCTATGTAGCTGCTGCAGGCCTTTCAACCCCCCAGCCACCCATGCCTTTAAGCGCCTTGTCTCACATCCTGGCTGAAACCCCGGATTATTCCAAATGGTTGCAAGTGGCCCCACCCCCAGCTTGGTGCCTCTTTTCCATAGTGCCCTCCCCATATTGTGGAGCGTGTTCCAGGTTGTACCCAGCAAAGAGAATCCATGAGCTCACACCAAACCCCTTCCTCCACATATGGGAATTGTCCCAGCATCACTGCCGAGTGAGCCTGTTCAATGATTTTCCACTTCGGCCGCATGCTACTTTCCCCCAAGGTAATCACATCTGCCACCTGTGCAGTCAGGTTGTAACGATGAACATTGGGAACCCCCAATCCCTCCGCCCTCATGGGTTTCAGCAGTATTCTCCTCGGGATCCTAGCCTGCGTATTACCCCATATCAACTTGAAAATCCTCCCTTGAAGCATACGGAGCTCTGAATCCGGTATCTTAACAGACAGAGCCCAACAGTGGTAGAGTAGTCGCAGGATGAGGTTCATCTTAATTGCATCAATCCTGCCGAACCAGGACATTTCCTGCCTCTCCCATCTTGTTAGGTCGTCTGAGGGGTCTTGAAACAAAGGTGGGAAGTTACATCTATAAACCTCAGAGACCCTGCTTCGGATACGCACCCGTAAGTAGGGGATAGACTCCTGGGACCATTGAATCGGGGCAAGAGCGCTAATCAATGGCCTATCCTGAGATTGCAAAGAGACATCCAACCCATGTGACTTGACTTAATTGACTTTGAAGCCTGAAACACTGCAAAATTCTGCCAGTTCTTGCAGCAGCTCAGCCAATGAGGTGCGGGGTTCCGCAGTGTTAACAGAATATAGTGTGCATAAAGTTAGACCTTATAGTTTATCCCCCAACTCCAATACCCTCGATGGCTGCATTGCTTGTGATGTGACATGCAGTGGCTCCAGACGTAAGGCAAACATCAGTGGAGATAGCGGTCAGCCCTGCCTTCTACCCCTTGTTTTTGAGAGGCCAGACAAAAAGTGCCCCTTAACCCAAACAGAGGTCAATGCTCCTGAAAGCCGGCGATCACCCACCTGATGAACCCCGGACCAAAACCAAATTATTCCAGCATGCCCCTGATATACCCCCACTCCACTCTGCTGAAAGCCCTGTGGGCATCCAAGGCAACTATCCCCATGTCCACACCAGATCTCTGCCCCACCTCCAACAGGTCTAACGCCTGCCTTATGTTGTCCTGTGTGCTGCCCCCACAGAGTATGTGTTTTAACAAATGGAAACTTTTCTGATCCTGGTGAGTCCGGAGAAGCGTGCTTGGCTGCATGTTTTGGAGCTTGTCAGAGAAGTTAGCCGCAAGGGTCGAAAAGCTATGGAGGAACCTTCAATAGTAGCCAGCCAGTCTTAGAAAGGCTCGGAATTCCCATTTGGGTTTAGGCGGAGTTGTCAATGCCACTTCCTTTTTATCTTTTCGGTCTGAGATTGTGTAAGACCATTATCTACAAAACAGCCTAGGTATTTTTCAGCATTTTGTTCTTGGTAGCATTTTTTGGGATTGGCACAGAGCTCCACCCTTCATAAGGCCCTACTGATTTCTTAGAGATGATATAGGTGTTTCTCCCAACTATTGCTATGAATCATGATGTCATCAAGATAAACTCCTTCAAAGGCATAGTTTGGTCTTAGTACCTTATCCATTAACCTTTTTTGGAAGGTGGCAGGGGCACCTTGTAGGCCAAACAGAAGGACAGTAAATTGAAACAACAACCCCTGAGGAGTGAAGAAAGACATTTTTTTTTAATCAGAACAGTTAAGGGAGCTCCTGCCGATATCCCTTTGTGAGATCTGTGTTTGAGATATACTTAGCCTGAGGATGAGATATACTTGGCGTTTCCCAATCATTCCATTTACTCGTTGATCATGTGCATTGGATAGCTATTGAGCATCGAGATGGAATTCAGTCTCTGGAAATCAATGCAGAACCACCAGGATCCATCAGACATGGCAATGAGTACAATTGGGAGGGATCATCAGCTTTCTGAGGGTTCTATCACTCCCAATTTTAATATGTTGGTAACATTTTCTTCTAAGACTTTTCTGCCCTCTTCTGGAGTTCGGTATGGTTTAAGGTTTACCATCTGACCATGAGGTGTGTGAATGTGTGTGCCCTCATTAAATTAATTGTCTCAGTGCTCACCTCGTTGTGGGCTATCTGTACTCTAAGGACGTCTGGGTTTCATTATGCATTCACTCTCTTGTGGGGTATATTGGTGCCTCATTGCCCTCCTCCCACTCCTCTCTAGTAGCCACGAATATAGTTCTTGGCGGTGTTGCCCATCGGGGGAGGTAGTTCCTCTGTTCATTGCAGAACCACAACTCCGACCTCTGCGTGGTCAGGTCTCCTGTGATGATTCCTCCTGTCAGCTACTGACAGGATGTGGGCGTCACTCCTGCTGGACACTGGTGTGGCAGCTCTGCTTCCGAGTCTCTTGGCGGTGCAGTACTCTTCAGGTTCTCCACCTTCCTCGACTCTTCAGTATTCCGTGGGCCTCTGGTTCCCTTCACTCACCATTCTGTCTGTCTCCGGGCTCCTCCTGGAAGGGAGACTGGGTCAGAAACCAATCCATCCACCTTTACAAGGCCCGTACCCTATCATGCTACTCACCACAACTCACTTAGGACAATTCCAAGACACAGAGAATGAGTTCCTCCAATATGCACTCATCAAAACCGTCAGGTTTTGCATCTTAACTCTCAATCCCATCCCAGAATCAACCCCTCATCTCTATTAAGTTACATTGGGCTAGTTGGTAGAAGATGTGCTGTAAAAGACCACCTTACATTATATTACATTATGTGCCACTTAGCATTGCAAATGTGCAGTGGAACCCACCTTGGGAACGCCAAAGGGGTGGACATGGCACAATCATCTGCGCCTGTCCAAGCCAGGAAGGAACAGGGCCCATGCCCATTAACCTGAACTGCAAACCTAAATATCATGAACCCTTAGAAGTATATGGAAACATGATTATCCAATTAATCCTGACACCATGAGCAATATTCACAATCATCAAAGTGCTTGCATCCCTTACATCAAAAAAATCCTTTGTGCGAAAAAGGATACTTTTTAGACAAAAACTGTCAATGAGCTTCATGAGCATGCTGTACAGTACACACCTACCACCACGAATTAAATGATTAGCAATTCCTGAGCAGCATGTGCAGGAGCAACTGGAGAATGCCAAGGGCTGGACTGGATTACCACAATAGCTGATTTCAGTCCCAAATAACCAGGCAGACTCAAAGAATATGCCAAAATACTTCTTTATTATCAGTTCAATTAAGTAGGGAAATCTGGAAAGCATAACAATTCGCTGCTCACACACTCTCAAATACATTTCAGCTACACAAAGGCTTTATACCCCAATATACATCACCTATGACGTCCTCCTACGTGGCAAATAGTAAAAACCTATCGGGCAGAAGGATAGGTTAAGTAAATATATATACCTATAGCTTAGTTAGTTAGTAACATCATTGGCTGCTCCTTACCAAGTAGGCACGCCTGGAACAACCTCTAACTACGTATAATACAGATAATAACAGAATAATAGTAGCTGATTGGGTTCTGCACTACATGTATAGTCCATCAGCACATAAGCCATCCGGATTGGTTGGCACCCTCTTCCAACCTTGGACATTCGGCTTGTTAGCAGCACGTAAGCAAAACGAAACCCAGGTGTAGGGAACATCATCAGACAACTGCCCATTTTGCCAATTAGCCTATCATCTCTCATCAGGCCCTAAGACAAGGCCTCTTCCTCGTAGTTGACCTTGTTGACTGTTCTCTTCCTCTGAACTTTAAAGTGAGTGAAGGTACATCGCTATCTTCGTCTGGAGCGTTATGAATAGGCCTTGTTTTCTAGTCCTGCACCACTTGTGAGGAGACCATGATTTGTCCATTCTGTCCTCTTATTTAGTGCTATTTGATTCAATTATACAGGGTGCTATTACTCTCTTTGGTCTTTCTTAATCTAAGAGAAATATGTCTTACTTACATGGCTTACACTCTTTGACTCGTTTCAAGCCTTGTAGTTGCTTCTTGCTGCGGCATCCTTGATCCTGAGCCAAAGAAATATTCTTTGTTCTTGTACAAATGTGTATTCCAGTGCCTGTCAGCTCTGCAGTCTTGGTCTCTCTCCTTGGGGCTTTTAGCTTACTATTATACAAAACCGACGTCCATTTTCTCAACATGGCTGCTCCGTGTTATACTCCTACTTCAGCAAGCTTCTATATTTCTCATCTACCTTGCGTTTCTGCGTATATACATTAACTGCATCTCTTCTCACTTATCTTCTCAGCGTATAATATTTCTTCAATTTGCTTGTATGTTCACTTTGTTACTTCAGTCACATCTCCTTTCTTTGAGTATTCATATATCATTTCAGTGCGTCCTCGTCTCTTCTCTTTATGACATCGCTTTACACCTGTGAGACTTTACTTATTGTTCTTCTATGCCCACTGGTGTCTGTAGACTTCCTTCTACCACATCCGTTCGACAGTACATTCAGTATGGTTGTCTGAGTGCATAACGTCTTTCATACCTTCGATGCGGTATTGGGATGATGCCAGGTGTCATGCACAGTGCTTTCCTGCTGCTCTTCCAATATGATGAGGTGAAGGAATGGGCTCCATGAGTGAGGTGTACATCTGCATTCCCACCTCTGGTTGAGTCCTCGACCACCTCCTCAATTTTCTTCACATTTTCTTACTGTGCTGTCTCGAGAATCAATATCTTTGTCACAGCCCTGAGGCCACCTGCATTCTTTATGTGTTCATCCACACTTCAGGTCATGTGGCAACATTCCCCAGTTGGTTTACAAAATATCCAATGTCCCACATAGTTCTTATGATACTTGGGATAATAAAACGTTGTTCCTGGGGGTGCCAGGGTACTTCCTTTCAGGTGCTCACGGGTGGTGTTTTTTGTCTGTGTGTGCTCATCAGTTACAACATTCACATCGATCATTAGCTTTATCCCAATAGCTTTCTTTGCTATTTTCTTGCATTGTCCTATGACTATCCTTATAAGACAGAATCCTAGGAATACCAACACTAGTATGTCTCCCAGTAGTTTGAAGACATTTGCCATCCAGGTTGGAACCCATAAGAATAGGGACGTAAATCAATCTTTATCTTCAGTTTCATCTACTTCTTCCACCATTTTCGTATGCAGGGTCGATAGCATATTTATAGCTTCTGTCAGAGTTCCATTTTCTCTGTCGTGGGCAGGTGTGCATGTACAGCAAGAAGCCCCGATCTTAGCGCACAGTGCTCCTTCCATTGCTGTAATCAAGTCCAGGACATCCCTGTTCGGGAGTGTCATGAGTCTGATGTCCCTCAATTCTTCTCTAATCGCATTAAACCCTTTTATTGTTGTGGTGATTGTCTGTAGCAGTTCCCACCTGGTGATTTGTAACCACTTGGCGTTCACTGCAGTCTGAATTCCTGGCATGAATATGGCAGTAAATATCACTGCTGTTCTACTGAACAATTTATGCTCATCTGGAATGTCATGGTATGCTTCAATCTATTTAGTTATCTCATGTCAAAGGATATTTAATGCTGCACACTATCAACACTGGAGTGGTCCCCATTGTGCTCTGGCATATCTGAAAGGCGGGATGGTAGGGTGTATTAGTAGGACTGAGCGGGGAAAAGCACAAGATAGCTGTGATGAGCTGTTGGCAGCTTCAGTTCGGTTTACATCGTTCGCTGAGCTTGGGTGTGCTTTTTGGTTGGTAGACGCCATGTGCTGTTGTGCGAGGCTTTGTGTGGTTTGTTTTGTGTTGCAGTGTAGTGAAGTGCATGTGGTTTGTTGAGTTGTAGAGGTATGGTTGTGTTTAGTTAGAGTTTGAGAGCTGTAGTGGCATCACTATCTAGATGTGACGCATGCTGATCTCCACAGTTCTATCTAGATGTGACACATGCTAATCTTCCGAATGCTATCTGAATGTGACGCAAGGCTAATCTTCTCAATTATATCTACGCAATTCTATCTAGCTTTGACACATGATTATCTTCACAATTCTGTCTAGATGTGGCGCATGGTTATCTTCATGAGCTTATCTGGATATGGTGCATGCTTATCTTCAAAATTCTGTCTAGATGTGACACAAGGATAATCTTCATAAATTCTGGTCGTGAAGCATGATGATCATCAACCATTCTACCTAGATGTGATGCATGCTTGTGCTGATCTACATATTTCTATCTATATGTGTCACATGATTATCTTCACGATTCTATATAGTTGTGATGCATGCTTATCTCCAAAATGCTGTCTCGATGTGACACAAGGCTATTCTTCATAAATTCTATCTAGATGTGTTGCATGCTCGTGCTAATCTACATAGTTATATCTATCTTTGATGCATGATTATCTACACAATTCTATCGAGATGTGGCGCATGTTAAACTTCACAATTCTGCCTCATCCTTCCCTGCCCAAATGCAAACTGTGGCTGACTAACAAGCATGCTTATGAAAACGTACACAGTTCTATCTAGATGTGGCGCATGTCGGGTGAGGTTGAGCGACCACTTCTGCCTTTGATGTGCATTGGTTTTCAGAAAGCTGTCTATGTGGAAATCACTTTGGGAAATCACCAATGCAGGAACATGTATTATAACCATAGAACATATTCCTCCCCAATTTCTAGGTAGCTGCATATAAGCTTTGGATTCACAGGCCCAATAGTGGTCCATTAGCACAGTAGTTCCTCCATTCATTCCTGGTACATCAGTTATTTGCTTGCATCCTTTATTTTCTCCAACTGTGGTCAGTCCCCTGTTTTTGAAACGTAGTATCACATTCTTTATTGATAGTACAGACACAGGTCCTGGTTCATTTTCAACCCATGTTAATAATTTCGAATACTTGGCCCATTCCTTTAGGCATTCATCATTCACTATGTGCACTATTTGTACTGGTGCCGTCATCAATAAGTGTGCACTGCATGTTAACATTCCTTCTTTCCATCCTATACTGGTGGTAACTTGTCCATATACCAATAGCTGAGACCTCCCACAGCATCCTGGCAATACTGGTGTTTCCCATTTGTCTGCACAGTCCAGTCTCTTTTGTTCAACAATCCTTGTATGTTCGGCAGTCATACCACTAAATGAATATAGGAGCATTCTACTTTTCCAACATGTGTCTTTTTCCATTTTATGTGATTTTATGCAAGCATCTTCATATGGAAACGTTCTTTTTGACATCCATTTTAGAGTGGTCCATCTTCCTTCAAATTGTCCTCTTGTTGTGCATGCTGCTAGATGACTGGGACACTTCATCATGTATAGGAATTTCTCTTGCAATGAATGTTCTGGCTGCGCTCATCGCATAAGCGATGGGGGAACACAAATAGCAACTCTCATCTGATGGTCTCCTCCCCACTTCCTTCATGTGCTGGTACTGGTACCACATGTTATTCTTTAAATGGGCCGAATTATCAAGAAATGACTTTATATCCTCCTTATCTTCCCCAGCATCTCTCTTAAATTGGTGTCAGAACACCCTCTGCTACGTCTAGGCTTGACCAGGTCCAGTAAACTTGAACTAGCCGTGTAGAGGAAGAGTTCTTCCTAATAATGTACCACTCGGCCAATATAAGAATACAGAAAGTAAGAGAAAGACGTAGAGGGACACAACTGGAACACCGCTGACTGTAAATAAAAGGCCTTGGTTAGTACACATGAACAAGAACAATATGCAGACTGCAAATAACTAAAGACAAGGAGTGAAGCTCACCTCAAAATACTGAGTCAAGACATGGAAACAAGATGAGGTCGGGTTAACCAGGAGTCCCCCTTTAAGACAAAACAAACAAAACCCTGATATTGAGATAACTGTTGAATAGTGAGGTACACTAACAATAATTCCCAGTGGACAAGAAAGTACCTTATCCGCGTGTAGGTATGTTGCAGTTCCAAGGAGATAGTCCAGATAAGAAAGTTCCACAAGACACCTATTCCTGACAGCACGCGTACGTCTAATTCACACAAGTCACCAAGTTAGTTCACAATCCACAAGGAAAAACTGTAACCGACGGCACGCGTACGCCTATTCCTGAGAGTGGAGTCCAAAGTTAAATCAGGCGTTGCACTGTTCTGTTGGACGAGGCGAGATGACAAAGAACAGTGGAGGCGGTTTCCCATGGGTGATAGGATAGCTGAAGATGGAAACAGCCAGTCCTTAGAACGTGCAAGGTCGGAATCCAAACAACGTAGCCGAGGTTGGTGGTCCAGCGAGCAATCCAAGACAAAAACAGCAGGCGAAGCAATCCGTAGAAGAAAACAAGGTGGATAACGTGAGGGCAGAAATAGGTCCGAAACAGTGGGCAAAAGCAGTCCAATGGGCAGGCCAGAGTTCAGAGCCGGGAGATCAAAGACTGAACCAAAGGGCAAGGCACAAGGTCAGGAATCCGAAAAAATCAATTTGTAGCAAAGCAAGAAACAAAGCGCCTAAATACAAACAGTATTCAGAAGCGAGCGCGAATGCCACAAGCAGCCCTTTAAGCCACAGGCAACGTGCAATGCCGTAACCCACACCTCCAGGACTTCCAGTTTTGGTAGCGTGCATTTCAGCATCTCCCTAGCAACCCCCAGCTGGAACGCAGTGCAAACCTGCGAGCCAGAGACATGGTAGGAAACCAGGATGCGGACCATAACGCCGGAGGAGCTCTCCCTCCAGCTGGATATTTGACAGAGGAAGAAGGAGAGTGTTGAATGTTCTTCACAGGGCGATCCTAGGAGTAAACTTAACTGTGGATGATGGCTTGGTGATCCGGACAATCAGATAATTTGTTTGGAAGTATCAGGGAAAATATTAATCGTGCTTTTGTTAGGGATAGAAATAGATGTCTCATTGCTAAACACTCCATCTGTATTATAGAATATCATTTGTCAAAATGCCATAATAATAAGGAAATAAAAATGACACATTGTACAAAATGTAGCCACAAGAAAGACTGCAAAATAATTCATACGTCTTACTGCATTTTGTGTGTCAATTGGTCTTCCTGCTAGCAATGTGTCTTTTATGAACTGGAACATTCCCATTCTCTTTAATTCAATCGTTCAGTTTCTGTCACTTTTATTAACCACACTTTTATAACAAATTGTAATATGATTGCAATGATTATTCTGAAAATAATAGAACCCTTTTTAGGATTTCCCAAAAATGTGACAATATCAACATGTCATCTCACTAGAGCTGGATAAGATCGAAGTATGTATACAGAAACAGCATGCAGAAATGCATGTAATGCTTCAGGCAACATAAAGTGTCATGTGCAGTCTGCATGTCCTTTGTTTTTCGATGCATTGTCTCTTTAACCCAACTGGAACAGTTTGTTGAACACTGCAGGGATTTGTTTGTTTGATAGTTCAAACAGTTTTTACTTCATCAGTTCTTTGTTTTGGCTCTTGGTAGCCAATCTCGTCTGCATTCACAGAACTTCTTCTCTTGCTTCACTGTCGGCAGGTGCAGGAGGGGTCAGGGCCTCCCCTTTGTGAATTGTTACATAATTCAAGTGCAGCCAAGCTCTTCTTCCTTCAAGTTTTACAGCAGTATGAATGTTCCCCTCTACTAGGAATGGTCGCTCAAAGCAGGGCTTATTCCAAGTGCGGATGAAAATCTTTACAAGTACTTCGTCCCCAGGGTATAAACTAGGTTGCTTCAGCAAGTCTATAGGATCAACTGTTTGGCTGTCTTCATCAATCTTCTTCGACTCTACCATCCGTTTTTTGACCTGTTCAGAAATAAAAGAAACACTAGCGGTTATATTTGTCAAATAATCATGCATCTCATCCCCTAATGTTTTTGCTACACTATGGGCATCAGTGTTTATTCAAGTGGGAGGAGCAAAGGGTACTTTCATGCAGCGCCCAGTCACCAACTCATGAGGATTTAGGTGGTGATCTGAGCCAGGCTGGTTTCTCAGGGCAAACAGCAAGGGGTAGGCAATGTAGTCATCCCTTCTTCAAAGTCATCTTGATTTTAGCTATCCTTTCTTTAAGGTGTCTGTTTAGCCTCTCACAGATACCATTCACCTGTGGATGATAAGCAGACGAAAACATGTGTTTTATGCCTAATAGAAGTGCTATCTGTTGGAACAATTAATTTACAAAATGCAGCCCATTATCAGACCGCAGGACTTCTATGACACACCCCATCTAGAAACACCTCACATACGAAAAACATGCAGCGCATGTGGCATTGGGGTGCGTGGATGGACCTGCCTCAATATATCTGGAAAAGGGACATACTACCTCTAACATGTATCTGTAGCCATTGCATGTTTGCAACATATCCACATAATCTATATGTAGATGCTGAAAAGGACCGTTGGGTCTGGGTATTGCTCCTCTCAATGTTCGCAAGGTGTTCACTGCTGTGAACATTTGGGAAACAATGCAGTTCACAATAAACTGTGCCACATGTTCTTACAAATTTGGTGAAAACCAGTCTTCTGCAATCATGGCAGCACAATTCTCTCTGTTTGTATGCACAGGATAGTGAAGCTGATCTAGCGCAACTTTCAATAATGCTAGAGGCATAACTGGCTTTCCAGTGCTATCTTGTCACCATATAGCCTCTGTGAGGGATAAAGAACATTCCTGTCTCTTCCATAAATCCTGCTCTTCCTGTGAATCTCGACCTTGCAGCTCAATTAAGTGTACAATGGATAGAATATTAAAACTTTCTTTTATCAGCATGCAACATTCTGACATTTGCTTAACATCTTCTACTGCAAAATTAGAAATATTTGAAAAGAATGCTGCCCTTTTTGCTTCAACGTCTGCAGCGTTGTTACTGTGAGAAATCATGTCTGCCATACTAGTATGGGCTGTGCATTAACCACATCGATAGCCAGTGGGAGCTTTTAATACCTTAATAAGCTTGGCCAATAGAGACGCATGTTGCACTGGTCTGTGCGCAGGAAATCCCTCCTTTTCCAACGTGGCAATCATGCGTGTACGGTTGACGTCACATAGGCGGAGTCAGAGAATACTGCCACTTTCTCAACCTCATATCTCTGAAGTGCAGCGATTAACCATCACGTGTTAACTTTACTACTGCTGATCCCGTATGTCTTTCTTCTGTCGTTTGATAAATTTTCGAAGAACTGTCAATTAATAGAATTACCCCTCCTCCGAGAGCATTCTCTGTAACTCAGTATACATTTTGCAGCCATGTACATAATCCTCCTTCCCTACTGGTTCTGCTATAAATGTCACTGGATTCACTACTCTACATCTAACAAGTTTAATTGCTGGGTTTGAAGTAATCACTTCGTACCCTGATGCCCTTTGCATAGTCAGTGGGCCTCATTCTAGGTCTGGTGGTCTGGAAATAAGGGTGCCAGTAACTTCGTACCAGCACCCTTTTCTCGATCACCAGACTACAACTATGTCTGCAGGGGCTGTTGCTCCTGGCAGGTTTGACCTGTCTGGGGCAACTGCCCCTCCAGGCATGGTTTTCACGGAAGCACTGGCACTGTTAGCAATGGTGCGGGTGCTACCGTGTCCCGATTCCAGACTCCACGGTGGAACAGTGTTACAAGTTCAGCGGCAAACCGCCGGTAGCACCAACGGTTTACCGCCAAACTCGTAATGAGGCCCAATGTGCTTTTGGGTTTCTCCAAGATGGCGAACAAGGAATGCTTGACGAATAATGTCATTGAACACCCCATTGTAATACTTGTAGCTTTTTGAATCGCGAAAGCAGCAGCCGCTAATGCTTGTTCTCAAGGGTAATGTCCTTTCATTACTGGTTATATAGTCACACTACAGTAGGCTAACAGTTTATTTCCATGTCCTAATGTTGTTTTTTGCATGTGGACTGCAGTCATTACTGCTCCATTTAAATGTGAGAATTACAGTCCGGAATCCCTAACACACAGGCTGTACAAATTGCCATTTTTAATTCCTCAAATTCTTTAATCATCTCATCTGTCCATATTATTTTACTTTTACCTATTTGTGTTTCCTTGAGTCCTTTCTTTTAAAAGTGATCGAATATATTTTCTGTAATCAAAAACACAGGCCCTGCAATAATTACCTAGGCCTACAAATTGTTTCATTTCCCTTACTGTCTTTTCATGATCGTTTCTGCTCTCTCGGGTGTCACCTTTCTCCCCTCTTGAGAGATTATTTGTCCTATGTACAGGACCTCTTCCTTGAAATATTGTAATTTCTCTTTGTCTATATTGTATCCTCTGCTAGTATTGTCATTAGTCGAACTGAATCTTCTCTGCACCTTTCTTCTGTATTACTGCATACTAATGTGTCATCTACGTACTGAATTATTGTGCTCTCAAGTTGTACCTTACCTAGGTCCATCTGAAGAACCCTATTAAAGATTAATGGGGATTTACAGTGCCCCTGAGGTAATCTTGTATGTTTCCAGTGCTGATTTGTCTGCGAAAACCAAGTCAAATCTTGTGAGTCTTCATAAAGGGGAATTGAAAAGAAAGTGTTTTTTAAATCTATGACTGTAAATATTTGGTTTTAGCTGGGATGGTACATAATATCGCAGTTGGATTTGTAACCAATGGAAACTCTGCTTCAACAAGATTGTTTAGAGGGTGTAGATCCTGAATACATCTCCAAAACCCCCCTGTTGCTTTATTCATCGGGTACACATCCGTGTTAAATGGGGATTCTGATGGTACCAATATTCTCTGCTGTACTAAAGTGGAAATAGTTTCAAATATGCCTTCATCTGCTTCTCTGGACATAGGGTACTGTTTTTCTCGTGGGAAAATTGCTCTTGGTTTGAGTTTTATTTGAACTTCTGCTGTTCCACTCAATAGACCCACGTCATATGGACTGTTGGTCCATAAAATGCTTGGCAGCTTTTCTAAATCTTCCTGGAAAAATAGCAGTTTCTTTTTTCATCAATGCCATTCTCTGTGGTATCTCCCTATTTTCAACTTTAATCCAATAAGTGAGACTTATGTAAAATACTAATTTATCATCTGAATAATCATCCCTGAATCTTCATCTGTCAAGTCTGTTAGTCTGTATCTTTCGCCAAGAGCTTTTACTGCTCTTCATCCTCTTCCCTCATCATCTGTCACATGAACAACCACTCTTCCCTCTCTTGCCACTGCTGCTTCTAGTTCTATGTAGATAACCTGTACTTCCTCGTCATCCATAGGTATTTCTGGCCTACACAAAAATTATCAACAAATTTACCTAATGCTAATATGAATTCTCTTACATTTATGTAGCTTATTCCTGGAGTGGAACACACTATCCCTTTGTCAGTAAAAGATATTGTCATGTTTAGTTTTGTCATCAAGTCACATTCGAATATATTAACTGGGGTCTGCCGAGCCTACAATAGTGGCATAGACAAATCATGTTCTCCTATGAAAAGTGGTAATTTGTCAGTAAAAGGAACCAAACTCATGGGCCCAGAGAATCCTTAAGCATTCATGGTAATCCCCGACATTAGGTACTTTCCCTCTAGAACAGAGGAACGAGTTGCTCCCATGTCTACAAGGAAGGAAAATGTCTTGCCTCCTATCGTTACCCTGACCCTTTTTTCCTCTTGTGGGTCTGGTGTCACAGATAGTACTGAACACATCAAGTTGCTCTGTGCACTCTACTATTGTGGTTATAAATGCATCCCTATGCCTGTAAAAGAATTTCCTCCCAATATGATCACACTCCATATACTGGGTTGGGTATTTGTGGGGATCCTTTATTCACCATCCATCGTGACACTGTTGCTTGTTGCATTGGAGCGTACTGTGGTTGTTGTGTTTGTACTTATTGTGTATGCATCAGCGTGTGCTGTGGTTGCCCTGTGGCTATTGTGTTTGCAGCGGGATCTGCTGCTTTTGCTGTATTGAGGCACACTTGTTGGATAATGCATGTGATCTTGGGCATAATACTCCTGCAGTTCTTATTATATTGTGGAGAATAGCCCACCCCCCCTCTTGGAGCAAGCCAGTTCTGCTGCATGCCTCCTCTACTTCTACACTTGCGGGCTATATGTCCTGTCCTCTCACTATTCCAGCATTGCTGCGGTTGTCCTTCATTAAATCTGCCTCCCCTTGAGGGTTTTGAAATGCGCCTCATCCTCTAGGTTCATTCCCTCTACCTCGTGGCCAAAAATTGTAACCACCTTGATCTATAGGGTACCGTTTATTGCTTGGCTGTGTAGGCTGTAACTCTTGTGTGGCCACACCTTAACCACTCGTCAATTCTGTTCCTTCTATACAAACTTTGACAATTTCTTTCTGAACTAACTTTGCTGCCTTCTGCTTTCTATTATCAGATTTTTTCTTATTCTTCTCTTGTAATAATTGACAATGATGTACGATAATTTCTGGCTATGTCTTCGCTTCCATCCTTCCTATTTCCTCATTTGCTGTTGCACTGGCTTGGGCAATCCCTGACATAAAATATGATAAAATAATGCTACGGTTTTATCCCATGGTTCCCTCATCTCAAGACGCCAATGTTCTTGAATCTCCTGAATAGAAGCAACAGGATATTCGTCCTCACCCATTTTCCTTGTCATAATTGCACCCATGTCTGATGTGTCAGGGTATTGTACTCTAAGCGCCCACCATATATCTGCTCTACAATTATTAAATGGCGATCACTTGTGTGTCATGCTGTCACACTTGCACATCCCGCTTGTCTCCAAATATTGTCAGCTCTCTCCCCTAGAATTGCTTCTACTAGGCCTTTTGCATCACCCACTGCTAAGGTCAATCCTGCTGTCATTATTTCGAACTCATAAATCCATTTTCCCGCACCTGCAGTGGCCACAGTATATATTGTAGTTGTCCTTACCCTTTCTCTAATAATGGAAATTCTGTAAATCCTGGTCCACAATCATATCCACCTACTCTCCTTGTCTTCCAGGTGGGGCTATTTTTGCATGTTCATCTTTGTCATGGTAATGATCTTACATTTTATTATTATTACTATTATTATTATTATTGTTATTTTAAATTTTTATAAAGCACTGCAGGCCCATGGGCCTCAGGGCGCCCAAAAACAGAAAGACATGTACAAGATAGATAAGTGGTCAGTGCCGGGAGAAGAGAACGCTGCCAAAGGTGGCTCTTCATCATGGTTTAAGATTGAACAGGTGGTACTTAACAAGATTCTGGAAGAGACTGATTGTGCCTGCTGATCTTATAGACCCAGGGAGAGCATCCAGGCTAGAGTAGCCTGGACATCAAAGATTGTGACATCAAACCTGACAAGCTTGTACCTTGGGTGGGGGTGCATTTTAAGGTTGTCCTGAGAATGCTAAAGACTTCCCGGTTTGTTTACCTTCATAGGATTTTTCAGGTATTTTGGTTCTGTATCTGTCCAACATTTATAAGACAGTGGGCCTCATTACAGGTCGAGCGGAAACCCTGCAGATGATACCGGTGTGTTCCCGCTGGACCTGAAAAAAATTACTGTTGCCTGACTTCCCGGTTAGACTGGGGGATTACGGCCTGGGAAGTCAGGTGCCATTAATTTGTAAGTCCCCATTCCCACAGAGTCCTTTGGGACTCTAAGGGAATGGGAACCACAGAAGCACCGACACCATCGTTAACAGTGCTGGTTCTTCCATGACGGCTTGCCTGCTGTGGCCACTGTGCCTGGCAGGGTCAGCCCTGTCAGGTACAGCGGCTCTGGCAGGCGAACCCGTAGTGTGCCGGTCCAGAAACAACGGTGATGGTAGGCTTACTTGCACCGATGTTTCCGGAAAACAGCACACATGTAATGAGGCCCAGTGTCAGGATATTGTGGGTGATCCTATGTCTTATTGAAAGCCAGTGGTGTTCCCTTCTGGCATCAGATAGATTGTTCCATCTTGATAGACCATGAATGGCGCAGAAATCGCCATTTTGGGAGACCTGAAGAGAGTGGACATTGGCTGGTTGCAATAGTTCAACCTCGAATTCTCTATGGCAGTGGCTAGTAGAGAGCAGTTGCTGGCTGAAATGAAAGGGTGAATGTGGTTAAGAAGCGTTGTTGGAAGAGCGGGTGTGCGAGACATGGCATTTCATAGTAATTCTGGCATGTAGAAATACACCAAGTGTCTTCACGCTCTTGGCAACACTGGTGGGGTTGCCAGCGATGCTGAAGCTGCCATATGCTGGATTAAGTTTCTTCAGCTGTGGAACTGAAGCCATGATCAAGAGCTCTGTTTTGTCTCGGTTGAAGGCTAGTGAGTTATCAGCCATCCATGTCTGAACTACATCATACGCTTTATTGATGGCACCTGAATCCTGTGCAGAATCACCAGTAAGCTTGAGGACGACCTGGGTGTCGTCTGCATATTTGGTCTAATGCACACCCAGATGGTCCAGGAGACTGAGAAGGGGCCTGATATATAAGGCGGGGACATATCCCCTGCACTACGTGACCGTGGTTGTGGTTGTTAAGAATATTAATAAGTTCTGGTGTTTTTTCCATTGGGTCCTCTAAGTCTGACCACTTTACTCCTCTTTCTATGTTTGGATCTACCGAAAAGCCACATGCGCTCACTCTTCGCACTCTCTCGTTTTCTTCCCTTTCTTCATCTGACATCATTATACCCCAACTGGTGTGACTGTTGTCCCTTTCCTCATCATCAAGATCTAGTCTGCTTAAGGACAGCATTCTATGCTTTTCCATCATTACGTCATCCAATCTGCCTCTTGCTTCTTTCGGTGGAGACCCTTCGATAATCCCTCTAGTCCCGTAACCATCTTTCTCCCTCATTTGCCAATATAGATCCCCAATCTTTTTCCCTATGCCTTCTGCTTCATGCTCATCAGCTCATGTCTGTATTCTTGGTATTCCCTGTTGTGACCTTCTCTCTTCTTCCCATTGTTGCAGTGCTTCAATTGGTATTATTCATCTATTAACAATGTGATCTACTTCGTCATCCCTTTTTCCCCTACTCCTCATTTCTTCTTCCCTTCTTCTCATCACCCTTTTCTCTTCTTCTTATCGCCTTCTTTGCAACTTACGTTCTTTAAATCTGTGTGCTCTATTTCTTCATGTTTCTTGTCTTCCTTTCTTTTTACCCTGTTCTTCATACCTTCTTTGTTCTTTCTTTTGCTTCCTCTTTTTCCTTCCCCTCTTTGTGTACCATTTCTTGTTCCTTTTCTTTCTTTTCCTGTTCCTCTCTTTCTTTGACATCGTCAATACCCTTTCCATCTAATTTAAGTAGTATGTGTCCCCCATCCACTCGTTCTGTACTATTGTCATTCCGCTAGCTCTGTCTTTCTTTCCTTTTTGTCTCTTAGCTTCTTCCATTTCTATCTGCCTGCCCCTTCTTTCATCATGCGCTTCATGTTCATCACGTGTGGCCATATATTAACGCTCTCTAATTTTCCTTTCTTCCATGTTATCCTCACTACTATAAGCAGGGGCTGCGTATGTTGAATTAACATACCCCATCACTGCTTTTAACTCCTTTAAAGGATAAATTACCTGTTCGTCTTCAGTTGTACTATCGTTTTTAGGAGAAAGAGGAGCAGAGAGCCTTACGTCCTACACTTCATGCTGATTGAGCATCCACTCCTTCTCGGGCGGATCTTCTTTCTCTCTCTGATAGATTTCTCATTGCTCTAAAATAGCTAATCCATTCTATTACTTCTTCCCTGAGTATGCAGCATATAAATATGTTGTCATGTGTTGCAATACTGTTCTTGATAGTGAACCTTCTTGAGACCAAGACATGAACATTTTGTCAGCTGTGCCTTTTACCCACTCAGCATATTTCCAAATCATACGTGCGTATCTTGGTAATGTTTTGCACAAGTGTGCTCCATGATTGCAAGTCATTTGTAACTGTCAATACTTCCCAGATATTTTGTATTCTGTTATTACTTTGATCAATTACACCACAACAATCAATTTGGGCAAGCACCATCAATCATTGCCCAATTCCCAAAAACAATACCCCCGAACAATTTCCAAGACTACACAATAATATTCTTTTTACTTCTTCGTTTATGGTTCTATCGATTCTTCCCATCCTGCTTTTATTATTGACAATCTAAGAATCTTATTTTATTCTATTTTTTCTCAACTGCTACACTCCTATGATTGGCGCAAATCACTTGTTTTTTAGGGTCTGTTAATCAATCAAATGTATTCTATTGTTCTATAATTTCAGGCTTCACCATATATTATCACAAGTAATACCTAATAGATCAAATGTTTACACTAATATTTTCACATCTCCAAACAAAATGTGCACAAGAATTTCTATGATGGTCTTCCTTACTGTCTCTAGTAAAACATTTCTCATCTCTGTTTTACTCCATTTTGGAGTGTGTTGTACATCCTTCTTTGGCTTAGCTGCCAGAATCTCTTAAATATACTCAGTCCTGGAGTTTGATGCGGTCCCTTCTATTCTCCTTGAGATAAGGAAATTAAGTATCTCTCCTTAATCAAATCCTGTTTTGTTCCCTACTATATATACACATGAAACATGATCCCACCCCTTTTATTTGCTGCTTTTGATGTTTCTACTTACGTCCGTTGTTCAGTTCGAGTCCTTCAGTATCGACTCTTCCTCAATCGACCACTTCGCCTTTAGTCCGCGGGGCACCGTTGGGGACCGGACAGTAATTTCTTCAAAGGGGCACCTGGCGACCGTCTCGTTTACACATGTTTTTCTCCGCTGTCCACAGGAAACTCTGTGGTCTTCCGGCTGATGGTGGAAGACGTCAAGAATCTGAGATCCTGGATCTTGAACCATCTGCACCACTACCAAAATGTGCAGTAGCGCTTGGAGCATACCAAGTGCTGGACAGGATTTCCACAATAACTGATTTCGGTCCAGACAGACTCAAAGAATATGGCAAAATACTACTTTATTATCAGTTCAATAAAGTAGGGAAATCTGGCAAGCATAACAAATCACAGCTTACACACTCTGGAATACATTTCAGTGACACAAAGACTTTATACCTCAATATATGTTAGCTATGACGTCATCCACCGTGGCAAATAGTAAAAACCTATAACCTATCGGGCGGAAGGATAGGTTAAGGAAACATATATTCCTATAGCTTATTTAGGTGTTAGTAACATCATTGGCTGCCCCTTATCAAGTAGGCACTTCTGGAACAACCTCTAACTACGTGTAATACAGATAATAACAGAATAACAGTAGCAGATTGGCTTCTGCAACAATGCATAGTCCATCATCACATAGGCCATCCTGATTGGTTGGCACCCTCTTCCAACCTTGAACATTCGGCTCGTTAGCAGCACGTAAGCAAAATGAAACCCATGTGCAGGGAACAACTCCAGACAACTGCCCATTTGGTCAATTAGCCTACCATCTCTCATCAGTTAGGCCTTAAGCTAAGGCCTCTTCTTTGTAGTTGACCTTGTTGACTGGTCTTTTCCTCTGAACTTTAAAGGGAGTGAAGGTGCATTGCTATCTTTGTCTGGAGCGTTATGAATAGGCCTTGTTTACTGGTCTTGCACTACGTGTGAGGAGATCATGATTTGTCCATTCTGTCCTCTTATTTGTGCTATTTGATTCAATTATACTGGGTGCTATTACTCTCTTTGGCCTCTGGAGACTTGGTTGCTCTATCTTGCATATGCTTTCTGCATCTTTGATTGTACCAATACGTGGCACTTGCAAATGTTCACTCCTTTACTTAATCTAAGAGAAATAAGTCTTATGTACATGGCTTATCCTCTTCGACTCGTTTTGTGCCTTGTAGTTGCTTCTTGCTGATGAATTCTTGATCATGAGCTGAATAAATATTCTTTGTTCTTGCACGAATTTATATTCCAGTGCCTGTCAGCTCTGCAGCCTTAGTCTCTCTCCTTGGGGCTTTTACCTTACTATTATACGAAACCAACGTCCATTTTCTCAACATGGCTGTTTTACCCGTGTTATATTTTCTACTGCAGCAAGCTTCTATATTTATCATCTACCTTGCGTTTCTGCGTAAATACATTTACTGCATCTCTTCTCACTTATCTTCTCAGTGTTTAAAATTTCTTCACTTTTCCATGTATGTGCATTTTGTTACTTCAGTCGCATCTTCTTTCTTTGAGTATTCATATATCGTTTCAGTTTGTCCTCGTCTCTTCTCTTTTTGACGTTGCTTTACACCTGTCAGACTTTACTTATAGTTCTTCTAGGTCCAGTGGTGTCTGCAGACTTCCTTCTACCACATCAGTTTGAGGGTACATTCGGTACGGTTGTCTGAGGGCATAATGTCTTTCATATCTTCGATGCAGTATTGGGATACCAGGTGTCATGCACAGTGCTTTATTGCAGCTCTTCCAATATGACAGAGGTGAGGGGTTGGGCTCCATGAGTGACGTGTACATCTGCTTCTCTACAAGCACTAAAATGTAAAATCAATTTTCCTCTCTTAAATTAGATCACACTTTAGATCTCCTATTCATAATGGTAGTGTTGCACTCCAGGTTCTTTGCACCAGCCACCTTACTGCTCGGATAGTACCAGCCAATACTGCTCCTCTGGATCTGGCAGTGGCCTGGTTCTTATGTTAAGTTATGTAAATAGGCTTTAAAGAAGCAATAGAACCCGAGGAGGGGGCATTACTGGTCGGGCGATAGTTAATGCAGCCCTGGTGGCATTACCTGGCTGGTAATGCCCCCTGCAAGGATTCTATTGCTATTAGTACCCCAGCACGTTGTACCGGGGTAC